>NW_024881282.1:81522240-82722240 GCF_018691265.1 Tyto alba
AATTACAGATTTCCCTCAAGCTCCCTGCACATTGCCTATAGATATAAGCCTCTGTATGATCTGTCTTCTAATTCAGAAAACTACAGCAAGCTATTGTATGAACCTCACATTAGACAGTAGAGTAACTCAATACTAAGGCACTGTTTAGGCCTCTGTATGGTTTTCTTGATGGATGTTATGCTGCTGATCTATTTTTATATATTATTTATACTGGGATAGTGCTTAGAGGCCACAGTCAGGGGTGAGACCCCACAGTGCTGCACATACTATGAAGGATATAAAAGCCTCTCCTTCTTGCAGCTTATAGTCTAAGTATATCATGAATGACACCAGATGGATAAAAAAGTCAGAAGGAACAAAAAGTGAGATAGTTGTTAATAACAGTAACAGGCAGAGCACAACAGCTACTTTGCTATATATAGGCAACATGGGGTTCCTGTCACTATTGTCTGCTTTCTCTCTGTCCTCTGCATTGTGTTTTACAACCTGCAGTGACCTGTGGACAGGCACTCATAAACAAAGTTGTCCTCTGTGTGTCTGAAGCACCAGGTACTTGGAAGCATCTTTCGCTACCCCACATCAAGTATCTGGGTGAGATTCAGGGTATGTAAACCAGAATAAGAGGTAAGTAATTACGGAGGATGATTCAGAGCCCCTGACTTAGAGCATAAAGCATATGACGTGAATTCACAGGTTTGGAGTCTCTCTTGGGAAGGATTAGGACTTTGGGGGGTCAAGGGAGCCTAGCAAGAAGCTGGTGTCAGTGCAGTTCACATAATCTCTGCCTTTACTCCCTTACACACTGACAGTGAAGAATATAGATATGTATTTTCTTACAGTGTCCAGGAACATAGTGACTAGTTCAAGCCCAGGCTCTCTGGGGAGTCAGTAATAGGTGCAACTCCCATCTAATTCACTGACTAAATCTCACTAAATATAACTCACTAAATTGAAGATGGGATTTTAAGTTCGTAGCCTTGTGACCCAAATACACCTCTTCAATTTGGGAGTTCTTATTTCATGCCCTGATCTGAGTCAGGATTGCTCCACACCCAGATAAAAGCCCCACTTCTTTTAGATCCTCTGTGCAAACCTTAAATCCCCCTCTAAGTTGTTAGGACAGTCCATCTCTGATTTCTAAAAGCAATACGTGTTGGATCTGCAAGGTCAAGAAAAAGCAATAAATGTAAAATACTGCAAATGCAAATGCATTTGAATTCGGCATATTTTAGACATTCCTAAGCGTAAGTCTAGTCCTGTATCATGTAGACAAGGCTTTCTGACACAAAGTCCCTGTCCCTGAAGTGGCTGACTGTTCATTCATCCCTGCCTCTTCATCAACAGATGAGCTAGAAGACAGGGCTCTGAAGAGCAAAGGATCTCTCCCCTTCCCTGCAGAGCCAATGAAGCAGGCAAGTGACAAGCAGTTGTGAGGGAAATAAGAGTCCAGCTGCATGAAGATGCACTCTGGAGAGGCTGGAGGTGGGAGCTATCAAAACAAGAGGGACAAAGCCTGAAAGCAGGTCTTTTCTTTGAAGAGTGCAAACCAAAAAGAGCAAACTAGCCACAAAGAGATGCTGCTGTCCTGTAGGGTAACATCTAATAATACAAGGGAGGATTCTGTCACTGAGTCACACCTACAGCAGGATAAACTAATTAAGATTATCTTTCTTTGAAATACAAACTTGTGTAATTTCATGTGTTAGCAGTGACCTCAAAATAGGTCATCTCAGTCTTTCTCATGAGTCTGTATTGCTCGGCCTTTCCTCAGATCCCCAGCATCCTACAGCTGCTTTGAACATGGACCTCCAGCAGCTCTAATAGAAGCTCCCAGAATTTCTGTAGCTGTTCTTTGAATAACATTCATTTTCTTACTTTTTTTTTTTTCTTCTTTTAATTCACGGTGCCCACAGTTGTATTTTCTCTGAGGATCAGTCATTTTACAAGGAGATATCTACCACCTATAGGTAACAGTATTTCCAAATAACATGAGGCTGTTGTATTAAAACAAGAGATATTAGGAGCAGATTTCCAAAGGAGCTCAGCTCCCATTCAGTTATTAAGGCCTAGATTTTCAAATGTAGTGTTAGGTAACTTGGGACATGTAGGCCTTACTGGATACAACACTCATTAGTAGTACATGCACCATAGCACTTTTGAGATGCTGCTAGGATGCACAAGGACCGCTTCACAGAAACAGAAGTGGGAGCACATTCATGTAGTTAGTTTTTAATAAAAGACTTCCTGAATGTTTTATGAGAAATAACAGGAGGAAAGCACAAGTTCTTTGTGGTGGTTTATGTAATTTGAAATTATGAAAGTTCTTTAAAAGGAACTTTCCAGCAGATACACTCATTAAAGACATTTTTTACCCTTAAAATCAAGTTACGGTGCTTTTATTTGATCCTTTTATTCTTAAGATAACATTCATCTTGCCTTATTTCAACCATCTAAAATTCAGGCATTGTCTTGGCTCCCTTCAGAGAGGGTGGAGACAGGCACTGCTGGGGTGAATTCATCCCCATCTCAGATACTGTCACTGAATAGGGTGTATTGCCCTTGGGAGCACCTCATCTCCATACTGAAAACAGAGGAAGATTAGGGGACCACATTACACTACAGGCAAGTGAAATAAATCCCATCTTAATTGGTTTTTCTACTCAGTATACATGCATGGCTCCCTTTATTACAGCAACTGGACACCCATACTTTCCAAACCTATTATTCACACACTCTTTCTATGACAAAGAGAAGTTTTTACCCATTTACAGACATATATAGCTGAGGCAGGTAGAAGCCAAGATGCAGACCTGCAAAGGTATTTAGCAAGCTATTTGTCTAAATTAGGTGGATTTCAGTCTCAGCTGACTAACACTCAGTGATGTAGACAAAGAAGTGGCACTTGGGTGCCTTTAGGAATTTGCTAGGATCTAAGCAGAAACGACTTGCCTAAGGACATATGTCATGGAATTAACCCCAGGTCTCCTGAGCTGCTGTCCTAACCTTTGGAATGTCCTTAACATTAAGTAAATCCTCTGCTGTTCTTGGAATTAAACTTTTGAAGGATTTACAGTCATGTCTTCTTCTTTGTCAAACTCAAACAAGCTATGTACACTCAAATCCTTTAATTTTTCCTTATAAATCAAACCTGACTCAAAGCCTCCCTTCTCTTTTATTGTTCTTCTATAAGCTCTTCTTAGATCTTAACTTACCAGTAATAGCACAATGAGGCCAAAATTCCAGGTTGGATTTTTAGGTGTTATTGTGATACAAATAAACACAGGAATAGCAGCATAAAGTTAGAACTTTCACTAAAATCAGTGAAAATATTATATTCACTTCAGTGAGCACAGTCTTTTTCTGGTGTGTAGCATCTGAGCACTCTGTATCACAGTACAGTGCACTGATATTTTCTGTTGCACTTACAGAAATAATTGACCAAGACCTTAAAATTGAAATTCTTAGGGCTTGTCAACATGAGGGTCCAGACACAGTAAGATGGGAATTAGCAGCATACTGACTGCTCTGCAGTCACATCATACAGAAGTGTTTATTAGAAGACTTTTAATTAGAAAGGAGCTTACTTCACTTCAAGAGCAGCCTTAGGGCATATACCCTGTGACTGGTCTGGTCATGCAGAGAGTTCGTGTGAAGAAGATACCATGCTCTACACTGTTATTCTAGTTTAACAGCACGCTGACTTCCACATGTAGACAAACCTTATCAGACCAGAGCAGGCTTCAGTATTGGGTGATATGTGCTTCTTAGAATAATCTTGGGGAGAAGTGCTGAATACTAAGAATGTCCTTTGACTTCCCTGGGACTTGAACCTGGTTCGCAGTAAGGGTCAATTTATAAAATATGTTCTATTTGTTTCATCTGTGTTGATATTTTTTTTTGGAAATCACCTCAGTAAGATGAAACAGAAAAGCAAGTTTCTGTAGGGACAGATGAAGTGACAGTCTCACACCATGCGAACAAATTACAAGATAAAACAATGTTTCTGGTACTACACAAGTGCAGTTCTCCCCTTCTAGAATATCAGCCTTGATCTCTAACTAATCAAAACAATCCTGTATCAACTTCAAATTATCTTCAAATCCTCTCCATGTTTTGTTTTCAGCAACTATACACACAGAGTATGGACAGCTTATGGGAAACATACAGGTGAAGTATCAAGTATCTTTCAAGAAGGATACTTAAATAATTATAAAAGGTTTTCCAGACCTCAGATTACTGGAGGGACATTTGATTGATTCCTATATTAAACAGACCACAAAAACCTGACAAAGTTACTTTTATATTGAATCCTGTAACATGTTTATAGAGTAGTGTTTATTGTCCAAATAGGACTCTGTTTCTGGGGACATCAAGAAAATGGGATTCTGCAACATCTTTTCCATTGAATTGCCTTGCCCATCTCTGAAATTGAAAAAGATAAAACTTCTACAACAAAAGGAGAAAATTTTGCCCAATCACCTAGCTTCAGAACACGGAAACATGTTTGGTTTGTGTCAGGGTTTCCAGCCTGTGTCTTGTGAACCACAAGAGGAACACATTTCTTCAAAGTTTTACACAAACCAGAGAATCCCACGCACCACCATCTCTCTGTAGGGAATGAAGAATAAGTCCTTAGTCTGCAGACACTGCCAAAAACTCAAAAGCCTATTTTGGGACTTTCTCCCAGCCTAACAGAAAAGCAGGAGGTGAAAATGACAGCTACACAAGAAAAGACACCCATGGGACTGAGGTCACATCTTCAACTTGAGCATGTCCAAAAAGAGCTCTGAGTAATTTCTGCTGCCTCCACAGTATAACTGGGTTTTCTTTCTGAGTGGTGGCACTCACAGGCCTGGGAAGCTTTCTATAACATATTTGTAGCTCAGACCAGATCCCACCAGTGGGATCTCATCAAACTAGTTGGAAAAAAGCTACTGATATTCTAGGAGAAAACACTGGAGACACTGAGGATCCTGGATGAACCTGAACATAATGCCCACAGAGTCTTGGTGATTCTATAGAATAAACTGTTTCCACAGTGTTAATCATTAATTTCTCCATTCTCTGCCAGCACCTTTTCAACTTTTCTAACCACCTGTGCTCACAAGCGTGCCCACTCTTCTCCCGTGTGGCTCAAAGAAGAATTAAGAGAGCACAATTTAGAAAGGGTCATGCCTTCCAAGCATCAAAATGCTATTTTGATGAGAAGAGAATGAAAACAAATAGCACAGCTCCTACAGCAAGGCCTTGTAAGATTCTCCCGGGACCATCACAACAGACCATTGTTATCTCTGCTGATGCTTGCACTAAAGAAAACGATACTACTTATATTCAAAGCCACAGTGTCCCAGTTATTATGGCCTTACATACAATTTCACTTACAAAGATGAGTATAGCACTTTACAGATAGTCTAATAGTTTATCTTGGATGTGTCAGATCCCACTTTCCTTTCTGTCATGTGAATTCCTGGATGGAAAACAAAACACAGTGTAACAAAACACATTCCAAAATGCTCTTCTCACATCACTTTAGTGGCATTTACCTTGTTTGGAGGGAAAGGAAGGAAGGAAAGGATAGAAAGAATGGAAAGAACTTTTTTTTTTTTTAATACTATTTATTAGAGCAGCCTTTATTATCCTTAAAACAGGGTGATAACCTAGGATAAAAATAGAAATAAAGCCTGTCTTTACTAAGAAAATTACTATCCTTATTTCAGCACTGACCAACTGCAGAACAGCTGTGCCTGTGGTATCGGTGACATAAATGTTATCATAAGCAAAGTTTTTTTACCATTGTTATGAAAAGCTGACACAAGACCTGAAATTTGTCCGAATTCTCTCCCTGTAGCAGCTTAACACCCCAAATGCAAGACTGCTATTGAGTAAAGTACCCCTAGTCATCTTGTGACCATTACTGGGTATTGACAGGATACAGGATAACCATGCCAGTCACAAAAGCACAAAAGAGAGTTAAACTGTGGGAAGAAAATGAAATTTCAGAGGTGAGAAGAGTTTGGAGGCAGGAGCAGCTTGTCCTGTTTTTCAAAACCACCTGGAGAAATGATGCAGCAAAGAGGTGAGGGCAGGCAATTCCAGCTGAGAGAGACCAAGCCCTTCTGCCATAGGACACACTGTCAGCCAGCATGGACCCGGCATAATGGAAAAACAGGGATAAACCATTCAGAATGTCACCTTGGGTGTTAAATGGAAATGACAATTTCATTCTGGTGTTTTTTTGTTTTGTTTTGTTTTGTTTTTTCCTCTTGCTTTGAAACCAGATGTTTGGGATTAAAAAAGACAAACTCCCTACACTGTTTGCTGCACATACATCTTGCTTTTCTGTCAGGCTGTGAAGAGGTACAGAAATTGGCATTGGAACTTTCAGCAGCGTTTTGTGCCTAAGTATTTATTCTTCATCCTTACACATCAATGTACAACAACAATAAATTGAGAAAAAAACAACCAAACAAACAAACTTCCATCACTGTAAGAGCCAAAGCACAATAAGTCATCTATCACCAAGTAGCCAGGATTTGACTTTAAGCATCCCCAAGGAGATCAATGTCTGTGTTACGAGTTTCATAAGAGTGCTCATGTTGCCATTTAGGAAAGCAATGAGCTATAGCAAAGTCACAGGAAGCAAAGGACACAGGAGCTTCAGGCTTGTGAGGACAGCATAATAATTGATCTGTACTTAAAGATTGTAAAACTCATTGAAAAAAAAAAAAACAAACCAAAACATAACAAAAAAGAACACCAAAAAACACTAAAAAAACAAAAAACAGATATATGAATTTTCAGAGGGATACTGTAAGAATATCAGTCTACCATCTCCCCCCTCACATATATTTTATTTTGTGAGTTTAATCAATCTTCTGCCTAAGCAGACTATAATAATTTTATCTAAAGGTGGAAAATCTTCCCATGTGAAAACTCCCTTAATTTCAGAGAAAGGTGCACAGGTTGTTGGGGTGTTATACCAGGAAACATATTTCTTTGCCACAGATTCATTTTTTACTTTTTTTAAGCTAAGGCAGCTTTATGAGATAATATATGTCTGCTTTTTGTAGATGTCACTAGAGGACTATAAACACCAAGCCATAACTCCAGAACAAATCTGTATACTGCAAATGGTATTACCCAGGACACTCATCTTAAAAAGATAGACAGCACAGAGCAGCAGAGGTAAATTCACCTTTTCTTCTAAAGAGAGGACCTAAAAGACCCTTAAGCCTGAACAAAATTAGTAACTCTCTTAGATGCATCAATTATCTTATTTTTTCCTCAGTTTGGTGGGACTGACATTCCAAAAATTACATCCAGTCAGATTTTCCTTAAAGACTTTAAAACTTTGAATTCAGTTTACAAAATAATATATTGAGTCTTAAAATAAACACCTTGGATTTCATCAGGTCAGAGAAAACCTCAGTTCTGACATTATATGTTGTAGAAGACATCAAATCAACAGACAACAATGATTCAGGCAGTAGTTATGTAGAGCATTTTTGTCTATTAAAATTATTTTAGACAAAAGATTAGATTAATAACAGAGATTTATGATCTTAACTGCCTCCTCGGTCAGCCAGGTTCAGCAATAGAGACCAGTATAAAACCTGTCTTCTGCTGTTAGAGGCTTTGCATGTAGCCAAACCTGCTTAACCACACATCCCCCATGGCACCTGGGCCATTGGGTGCACATACAACAAAGTCGTGATCATTCCAAACTGTTCAGTGCCTGCAATGTTCAAAAACAAGCATTGCTCTGCTCACCTTATGCGCAAAGCCAGGGTGGGCTGCAAGGGTGCCCCGTTCTCCCATAGACTGAAACCAGAAGATCTTCCTCTCCCAACACATTTTATCCAATAGCCTCAAATGGTCTCCTACAGGTACAGACAGTATTGGACTCAGGGCCTAAGCTGCAGAATGCTCCTCCTAACTTTCTGCAAGATGGCTTATGCAGCTTTTCCTCATGATTTGTGGCTTTTGGGGATCCCACCACAATCTCCCAGTCAGAGGAGAGCACTTGCTTAGTACGTCAGTCTCTAGTTTCTCTTTACAACTCTTCTCCTGAATGCTTTCAGTGTATACCGCTAACTTAAATCTCTGCTTTCCTCTTTCATCTTTTAGAGCTGCTCATTTATTCTAAAGACACAGGACTGCCCTTAGCTATTACAGATCACTCCACTAATTTCAGTTACGCGTCTTTAATTTACACCAGCTGAAGACACAGCTTGTTATAACTTGATATTTTTGGAACATAACAACTGTTGTGTGTGCTACTGTCATTCCCATGGACACTGTTCACTTCCTTGGTGCAGCAGTTTTATCTACAAGCTGTAGCCCCTAAGCTTCAGAGTACCTCACATTAATGGTAGGTATACAGTGGCTTGTGCTAAATTAAAACCCACCCATCTATGGATGGTTTTCCTGTCATTAAAATGATCATTGTGAAATCCCTCACCCAGGACTACTTTTGTAGAGTCCCATTCAGGAAGTATATTAAAACTCTGAAAAGAAGACACACAAATTTAAAGATCCATTGACAAAAATCTCTTTGCCAAAAATGCTATTACTTTTCAGCTTTAGGAAGGGGATGGAGGTAATAAAGATATCTGCTTTTATTAGCTCACCCTTTATGCTTGGATTTCTGTTCATTTGACCCGTTTCTACGAATGAATGACTTACAATATTTTGCTCTTAGATAGCAAACTGGACGATGCCGTCTCCACTTAATATGCTGAGATACGTGAAAAACAGTTAAAAATTGGTATGCTTGCTCCCTAGTCAAAAAAAACCTGAATTATGTTTTCTTCTTCTTGGTAAGTATGTGTTTCTGCACAGTATTTCTAGCAGATTTTTTTTCTTCTTTCTTTTGAAAACAAGAGTTCTGCTCCAGTTGAAACACAAAAGCTTAGTCTCTGACTCAAAGTATTACATGGCTCAATGGATCCAAGAATTCCAGATTTGTTCATGTGGAGACTTTGTGCCTCTAGAAATCCTCTGATTTCCTTATAATATACCTCCACAGAATAAAGTGGATTCTTTGAAGCTACATTGTTCAGAAATTAATCTGCTAAACTAAGGAGGTCACAAGAACCAAAAGTCAGGTCAATTCAGTGTAATAAATTTATTGAGGCATTAGGCTAAATTTGCTATTTTTCTTTCACAGTAGGGGATCTCATAATACCATTACAAATTCAACTTTGCCCTGATGCTTTTATCATTCAACAACAGAAAAACAGTCTGAGACCTCTGTTTATTCTATGAAATAAAATTGGGTTTGTTACTTGTCTTCTTGAGGAACCCACATCTCTTAGTCTTCTGTGCTTGCTGACTCTTGCCCTACACCGCTATTGAAAGTTGGTTTTGTTTTTTTGTTTAATTGGATACATCACTGATGTTAAACACAAAAGGTCCTTCATTGCTAAGTGGGACCTCCCGATGTTACTTCAATATAGCTAATAAATTAATAAGAACTCTGAATGATAAAAGGTCCACTGCTTGTAACTAATGACTATACAAACAGAAGTGATAAATCATGACTATCCATAACTTATACATGCTTCCTACTAAAACCAAGATTCTAAGAAATATGGAAGCTAGACACAAACAAATTTGTTCCTGTGTCTCCTCTGATTTCTATTAAAAAACAACAGATCTTCAGAGATGTAACATGTGATCACTCTGGTAGTAGGACATACTATAGTACCTTTGAAGATTTATTTATGTCCTTAGTAAAGGTTTTCAGGCACCTGCTTAAAAAGAAAATAAGTAATAAAATTAAGTAAATTATTGGTATTTTATATGCAGGTGAAACATGTCTTTCAGAAGTCAGAGAATGGAAATAGGAATGTTATATCTTGCAAAGGTAGAGATTATGAAGAAAGTCAGAAAAATAGTGTGGAGAACCTTACAGTCAAGGCTGCTTCTTTCTGTAAATCTTGGAGAAAAGGAACTGCATTTACAACAGTCTATCACTGCTTGGCATTGCCCTTCATTTTATTTCCCTCTCTCAAAGTGTAGTTGTTCAGCTCTTTAGATACCAAAGGATGTTATGAACAGTTTTACTTTATTACACTGTTCTAAAGCCTTATAGTATAAATCTTCATAAAACCTCACATATGTGCATTATAAAATTAAAAGGAATAAGTTCCATATGAAAAATTCATCATATTTCTTCTTACTATTTTTTAGCAGAGATTCTGACATTAAGCATGAGAGCAACAGACATTGTTTTAATTCTTCATTGTGGAAGGAAAAAAAAAGATCAACTTTTTGCTTTTGGTTGAGAAAGAATTTTTTACATACTCCCTCATTGCAGTGTTCCCCTTGCAAAACCAAAAAAGGATTTTAGGAGGACAAAAAATAACCACAATTATATGGAGTGTGTCATTGATAAATTCCAGGGGAATATAACAAGCTAGGTAGGCACATACCATAAGATCTAGCTGTTCAAAATGTTAAAATTCTAGCCAAGATTAAACCGGAATATTTGGCCACATCAGCCCTCAGGACTGCACTTAACTTTTAAAAGAATTGATCTGACTCTAGATTTAGACTTTAGGAAAGTACTTCTTTCAAGAGAGCATTTTACATGGCAGTCTATCTTTAAACATGGGCTTAAGTCCCTTGAAGTCACTAAGTACAGAGAGACTGAGAACAGGCACAAGTCTTTCATTTCATGACAGCCTTAGTTTTGTATAATTTTCAGTTAATCCTAGGCTTTCTGTTTCCAGTGTGTTTAGTCCTGAGTTATGCTGATGCAAGATGAGATCAGACTCAGAGCTGCAGTGTCTCCAGGATTTTTGGAAGGGGACATTCCAGGAAAATCAGTAACTTCTCCCCTTCCCATCCCCTTGGGAAAAAAAAAAAAAAAAAAAAAAAAAAAAAAGTAACAAAAACTTAGCATATCATTGGAGTATGCTCAGATGTTACAGAACTTTTTAGCCTCTCTTCTTCTGCATGATATCTGCTTCCTGCAAGTCGCCCAATTCACTGATCAACTAGATTGGAAATGGTTTAATTATGGATATTTGTTTTGCTTGCAAACTGACCACATTAAAAGAAAAATCTCACATGACTCTTCTTTCTGTTTATAATACCACAGGAAGGAAAATACGCAAAGATATACTAAAAGGTTCCATGTTACTGAAAGCTGAGTAATATATGCAGTGTGAAATTAATGCAGCACAGAAGGTCCTCATGAGTTACAGGTCTCCATGTACATATAAGCTCTACAGCATGAATTTGTGTTTAGACATATATATCCTGAACCTTTTAAGATTCATCCTGCAAATTAAGGCTGCAAATAAATGCCTCTAATGTACTGTGCTTTGTCTTACCGGTGAAGCTGACTATTAGGTAAACTGTTAGGTACCAGCAAAGCTCTGAACCTTAATCACATTTTCCAGTTATGTTTCAGGGAAGTGCAGTGATTTAGTTAAGGCCAGTACAATTTTCTAGGCTTAAATACCACACCCATCACTCTGATAGTCAAATTGAGTCACTGATTCAACCCAGATGGGAAGCCAGGTTCTTCTTGGCTTACCGTTATCTGTTCTGTCCATTAGGCTATATGACTTCCATAAATTATTTTGGAGTTCCCATTAAAAGAGAATAAATCCACATGATGCTAGATGCTGCCTCCCAGCTGTAATGCAAACTGGAATTTTGGACCATAGTACTGCTCCCTGACTCATCCTGGATCCCCTCCATGTGACGTTGGATCCATCTAAACTGGGGAGAGTGGAATAGAAGCGCTGCCTTTTTTGTGTGTGTTTTTTATTGCTGGTGGTGGGGTTTTTTTTTGTTTTTTTTTTTGTCACCCACTGTCAGATAGCATGTGGATGTTCATGCAACATGTGTCTAGGATGTGAAAAATAACAATACCTTTCTGAATATATGAGGATAGAAAGGAGCAGGTAAAAGGACTAAAGATTTATACAGGGATAATTTAAGCACTGACTCAGTGCCATTGCTAAGTTTATAAAATACATAAAACCCAGACAGAAGTATTGGGGTGGGGGAGGAGATTGTCTTAAGAAGTATGACAGAGGTGCAGCACTATAAAAAAGGTAAAAATAGCACACCCGTGGAGCAAAAATTTCCTTCACACATAGTTTAAATACAGCCACCACACTTCACATCTCATGGGTTTCTACGAGCTTCTCTGTTGCTTGTTTGTAGTTGGAGAAAATCCAGAAAACAAGTAAAACAAACACGTCACACATTCACCACTTAGCATGCACCTTAAGCATTTTCCATGGGTTAAAAAGACAATGAGCCAAATATATCTCTGGCTATCCCACAGGCTGCCTTGCCAGGAGAGCGCGGTGGGAAAGCCTGCTTAACCAGCGTTGAAGGATTCCCTCATGTAGGAAACCTCAAAGAGTATAGAGGTGGCTCAGTGGCCAATTCCAGCACCAGGGGTTTTAGCCAAAGAAATCCCAGCATGTGCTGGGAATTCAGCTGATTTGCAGCTGATGAATCAGCCTCTCCTGAGCCACAGGTAACTGGTATGTCTACATTGCAGTGGTGCACAGTGAAGAGGCACCTGAGATTACAGCTTCTGCATTTTTAACAGCAAAAAGAAGAGCAAGAGAGAAAGCAAAACAGGGATTCAAAAAGAATCCAGAAATACAACATTATTTTGACCACTCTAAACTGACAGCATGCTCACAGAGTGACTCTGAATTATTATGTTCTTCTGCAAATTAAACTGTAAAGATCCTGACTGTGGGGGATATTTGCACCTCTATTTGTTCTCTGGTAGAACATGGAAAGGGAAGCCGAGTATATCCCTTCTGCTAGGACCAAAATAGGGACAGGTTTTGATGGGAGTGTTTCATCCTTTACAGTGTTGATTTGCTCAATTATCATTATTTGATCTCTGAGTAATAATGATGCAATATCCTCAAACACTCTAAAGGGATCTTTCTCAGTGGACAACATCTATTTCAATTTAAAATTCTAGCTTAATTAAAACTTTTTTTTTTTTTTTTCCTAGGGCCTTGTTTCATTTAATTCAATTGCAAAATCCCAGTAGAATTTCAAGGGTGCAGTATAGTTTGCATAATGAACACAGTGGTATCTACAGTGAAAACATCACCTCCCAGAAAAATAAAATAAAATAAAAAAAAAATAAAATAATAAAATAAAATAACATAACATAAAAAATAAAAATAAACACAAACCACTGGGATGTAGATCGAGATCAGGTCTATTACAGTTTTTTGGAAGGTTGGCTGACAGCACAACCTGCAGTTGGACAGAAGCAGGTGGAGGCTGGTACTTAGGAGTGGGGTCCAAAAGAGGTATCATTCCTCCAGGGATCTGACAGCAGCTACCCACCACCAAAAGCTGGGGGCAGGATTACAACTCAAAATTATATCTTTCTGAGGTTTAGTCACCTTATTCAGAACTACTGGAAGGCACTTCTCCCCTCCTGAGATCACTGTCCTGAAAGCATTTTACACCAGCTCTTGTAATTGCAGTCATTCTTATATTTTGAGATGTGGCAGAGGATACTGGTGAAGCTGCTATTTCCATTTCTGGTTAAAGCACTCCATGGGCAGAGCCCACATAGCGGCTGTGTGAGACTTCGGTTCAAAACATTTTTGCCTGGTTTGGAGCACATCTCTCTGTGCTTCAGCACTGCACCTAACAGGGAGCCCACTCTGTTCACCGTACACTGAAAATCCCTGTTGGATTGATCCAGGGGTAAGAAGAGGGAAATAAAATTTAATTTCTGGATCTCAGTCTAGTCTGGATGTCCAAGCCAAAATAAAGTTCAAATAAAAGTGAAGCCAAGTTGCTCAGTCTGATCAAGGCTGAAATGCTTCAATTTATGAAGCAACTCAGAGCAGGACTTGTCTTGGAAACTTTAAGAAAAAGAGGTATGACACCTGCAGAATTTGGGTAGCTGTGTTTGACAGCAGGATTACAATTATGGATTAAAATACCCAAATTCCTCTTTAGAAAGCTATTTAGACACCCAGATTTCTCCACATTTAGGAAACACCGTGACCATTATATATCGTGGAGATGATGATGAGCACTGCTTTTCTGGTTCAGGCACATAATAAACTAAACAAGCTAATTAAAAGGCAAAGATGGAAATCACATCAACTATACTAATATGGGTTTGAAAACCATTAATTAATAAATTGTTGTTCCATACAGTAAATCACATCCTAATGGATAAAACTGAAATCAAGTCTCTTTACCTGTTTCCTAGATCTACAAGTAGTAAGTGACATGTTAAAATTATTACCAAAGTTCTTGTCTGCATCTTCATGGCCTCTCTCAAAGCCACAGATGCAGCATTCAGCTGCTGCTTTCTCAGCAAAGTTCTCTCTGCTTATGGTCAGACTGCTGCCCCATTGATCTCTATTGTTCTTGGTCAAATTTTCCCAATTCAAATCAGAGTGAAGCTTTTTTAAAGGAAACATAGGTGGCTGCTTTGTGCTTCTTCAGTACACAGCCACCAATTACCTAACGCACTCAGGAATGTTTCCTTTCTAGAAGCAACAACTTTCATTTTGTAATATTCACTGCAAAACAAGGAGCTTTACCACCCTCTGCGTTATTGCACAAAGCAAAGTAGAGGTTGTCAGTGTGAAAAGATAAATAATCTCATTTCAGTGAGCACCCCAGGCCAGCCAGGTGCTCTGCAGCTCCTGGTGATGGACACGTTCAGCAGAGCCGCGCTCATGGCGATGCTGGAGGACTGTGTGGAAAGGAAGGAATTTTGCCACTGCTCCAGCACGCAAGTTTTGCTGATGAACATGAGCTGACTGTGCCCATGCTGCCCTTCCCATCGCTCTGAGACACCTATTGCCAAGCAGCCTCAGCCACAGGGGTGCCGGGGCTGAGAAGAAGGAAACACCTCGCCGCCCCCCCGCACCGGTCTCACCTCCCCAGCCTTTAAACCCTGCTCCCCAAAACTGTCGCCTCCTCGCCTCTGACCCCCGCTTCCCCCACCTCCAAACCTCAGCTGCGCTCGCAGGGCAGAGCCGAGGGGTTTTCCCGATCCAGCCCCGGTGACAGCCGCGCAGGTGGCCCGGGGACCGCTGCCAGGTGCCGGCCGCCGGCACCCGCTCCTTGGTAGCCCCGGCGGCTACCGGGGCAGAGGCCAGCGGGTAATCGGGGACAAGCAGAGGGAGACCCCATGCACTTTTCCACACCTCCCCTCCCCGCACCAACCCCCCCCCCCCCCCGCCCCCCCCCGTTCACCCCTTCTCCGCAGCGGCGGAAAAGTGCTCCAGCGCCCAGCGGAGCGGAGCAAAGTGGCGGGGACCCCCGGGGGGGGGGGTGTGTGGGGGGCTGGTACCTGCCGGGGGGAGCCGGAGCGGCGGCGAGGTGCGGGGTGAGGCCGGTGCGGGGCCGGGGCCGGTGGCCGGGTTTTTGGAGGCGTTGCGAGAGAGGCGAGCTCCGCCCCGGCGGCGGCGGCGGCGGCGGAGGGTCTCGCTCCTTCTGCGCGGAGTGTCAGACTTTCCCCTGGCTTCCCTTCCTCCATCCCCGTCACCCCTTCCCACTCCCTCGCACGCACATGCACACCCCTCCAGCAAATGGGCTGCTGCGTGTGTGCGTGCGTGTGTGTGTGTGTGTGTGTGTGTGTGTGTCAGCCAGCTCAGGCACACACCCACTGCTGCTGCTCCCGGCGCAGGTCACAGCCCCGGCCACCAGAAACACTCGCTCCGTGCCGAGGAGCAGAGCCCACACCCAAACGCACAAGCACTCGCGCCACAAAGACTCTTGGCAGCGATATGCCCACCCTGCTGAGACCGGGCACCGAGGGACCCGGTGCTCGTGTACTTTCCACTGGACCACAGACCTCCCCTGCACCACCGGATCACACACCTGTGAGTTCACACGGGGGCATCCCAACCTGGTACTGTGATCACCCTGTGCAGGTGCTGGTCCGGATCCTAACGTCTACAGTAGCCTCAGATCCACTCACGTTGTTCCCGTGGCACGTTCCCACTGGGGCCGAGCTGCAGATCACTGGCTGGTAGACTAGAAGGGGAAAAAAAAAAAAAAAAAAAAAAAAAAAAAAAAAAAAAAAAAGTCAGTTCGCCCCACTTACTGATAAGGAGAAAACAGCTGGGCAGTGGCCCCGAGCTAGGGGTTGGTGCACATTTAAGAGTAGCCCACGTGCAAAATTCTAGCTGCCAAGGTTACATCTGCCTTTGCATTTATTTGTTTTGCCCATGGAATGTGCTACATCAGTGGTTCTCCAGCTTTTGCATGCTGCAGACCACTTCCTAAGAGAGAATTTCTCTCCTGGACCAACCCACTCCCACACCAAACCCTTCTCTCCAACATGTTTCCTTCTGTGGCTGCCCAAGGAAGAGCCTTTCTGCCCACAGGCTGAGAGCCATTGAACACATGGCACAGATAATATCAGGCACTTCCAGACAAGACACACTGGAGTTCTTTCAAAAAATGTGTTTCCCTTAGTGAAGAGCTCAGATTGAAAGTCTTCAGCTGGTGACTTGCTCACAGAACAGACCCCAACTGTTGCTCCCATGAAATAACAGCAGAACCAAAGAAGTCATGAGAAATATATTGGAGTTTCCACCATCTTACCCACCTCAGCAGAGCTTCATCCTCACCACCATTCACGTAGAAGTCATATGGGTGGTCTGGGCATACAGGACGGGATCTCAATATGGTGTTTTTTTAAGTTCACCAAAAGCCAGCTTTACACTTTTTTATCTAGGTTTTTAAAACAGTTTGTTACTACAGTACCGAGCTGATGTTGTTTTTATAAACTCTGCACACACAGATACACAGACTCTACTTGTCTACATATGCCTTATATTCCCACAAAATAAATGGGGAAATTTGCAGATAGGTTGTTTCATAGCAGCCATAGACTTCTCCTGTTTAAGGCCTTTGAAAGGAGATTTTATACCTGGTTTTCCACATGCATTTCATTATCATCAATAAAACTTTCCATTGCTTTAATGCCTGGATGGCACTGTTTAATAGACATGTTGTAATCACTATGACACAGATTAGAGCCTGGTTTGTGTTTTAAATTTCTGTAGAATGATTCTTGTGCTTTACTTTGTTCCCGGATACTCACTGGACATCACAGACACTCTGCTGGTGACCATCTTCTGCACCAGAAGAAGCTCAACAAAGAGAAAATGAGGAGCAGGTTGATGGAAAAAAAAAATCCCTGTTGATTTTTTAAACATTTGTTAGAACTATAGAATTGGACTTTGAGGTACTCCGAAAAGATGAATCCTGGTTAAAAGAAAATATGCTGAAAAGTACTGCTCGCTTCATGCACTGGAGATGTTTCAGACGCCTGTGAAAAAGTATGAATGTTCCCTTTCCTCATTTATGGAACCAGACTGTAGTCTCTGTGAAATGTAAATGAAATCGTTTTGGAAATTATTTTCTTTTAGTAGCCTCTTTTTCTTCTTCAAATCATAAGAATATACGTTTTTGGTGGAATAAATAGCAGAAGATTTATCTTTCAAGAATTAGAAAAACTAATTTGTGAAATAATTAAGCTCTTCATTTATTGAAGAAACCAAGAAAAAGATGCCCTCTTGTGGCTGTTTGCTGAATGAAAACTTGGAAGTTTCATAAAATTTCGGTGCAGACACCACAGAATGAGTATGCCTTTTTATTCCCCGTTACTAAGGCTGTAAAACAAGTTTACACAAGGTCATACCATGGACACAGGCTGAGGAGACGTTCACCATCTGCACAGTATCATTTTAAATGATCAGTTGATGCATTCTTTGGCAATAGATTTTAAACCACTGTTCAGAAAATCCCAGAGTAGGTAACTATAGCTTTACTGGGAGACATTAGAAGGAATTTTACCTTTCTCAGTTTCTGCATGAATGGTACCTTATTGAGTGACCTTTTTGGTCAGGACTGCACTTACCCCTTACAGGGTGTCTGAAATGCTCCAACAGTTATAGGAATTTCTGTCAAATTTACAGAATTTTTCTAAAGTTTTAATAGCAATAGTAAGGTTTCTTTCAATGTTTTGAAGGTGTGATGATTGTAACGATGACATTATTTTTCCTGTAGAATGGATCCTGACTATTGGGTGGAATAAGCATTCAACAGGTTCTTACAAACATGACTGCAAAGTATGGGTTTCTTCCTTTTTTGTCTTTTATAGCTAATGTGAGGCTCCCCTAAGGCCAAATTCCACACCCAGTGCCCTGAGCAACTGTTCAAATTTCCTGTGAGGCTGAGTGGCTCATAAAAGAGCAGAAGTTGAACATCAGATATCTGAATTTTTCTTTTCTCATCAAACAATAATACAAGCATGAATTAAATTACCAAATAGATCTTTAGCACAAATAATTAAAATTAGAAGGAGAAGTAAGCTATTTTCACTACTTTCTATTCCCTTCCTTTTCTGTTTGTTCATAAGTCTGAACACTGTCCAGATATTGTAATGCCAAACTGGCATATTTCAGAGAAAACTGTTTTCATCTGAGAGAAGTTGTCAAAGCAGATAGATGGACTCTTAGTAAAGGCCGCAGGAGAAACATGAGACAGCAGCATGCTGCCACACTGTAGGCATTTATCTTTATGCTGGGTGCTATTATTCCTTCTGTAAGTACTGATAGTACTGATATGCCTGCAGCACTATGTAGCATAATGATGTTGTTTAAATCTCTTAAGGAAAGAGACTGTTTTCCAAACGTAAGGCTGAACTGTACCTAGTGAATGTCTTTCAGTTGAACAACTATGAATTTGGTGTCTTTGAGGTACTTCATAAGAAGATCCTGTAACTCAAGTCCAGCTGAAAGTTTTCAGAACAAGCTCCTACTCTCTACTGACAAGACCAAGAAATAGAGTGTTGACTTACAAACCTGGATGATTTGAAGTCTGGCAGTGCTTAATCACAGCCACCCTTTCCTGCCTCTGCTCCCAGCAGTGAACATGAAAGTGTCTAACATAGAGCAACTTCAGTACCTGGCATTTTAAATCAAGCCACAGAAACCCATAACTGATTTACTTTCATCTGCTGGATTGTAGACTGGAGCAGTGAAGGAGCTGCTGCAGGTTCAGTGTAGGTCCTCATCCACAAGTGGGGAAGCCTTTGGAAAGATGAGTGGGAGAACAATCAGCTGGGGGCAGAAACCGCCTCATCCAGTCAACCTCAAGTGCCTGTATTTCTGACTCAGCCACCAAATGTGCCTCCCTGGGAAGTCTTGAGTCATGAAGGTCCTGCAGTTACTGTGCAAACATATTGGCAGGCTGGGTCCTACACTTGCAATCCAGTCAAATTCAGACCCCAACACTGTCCAGGAATATGAATCAATATTCTCTGAAGACAGCAGGTGTATTTCCACTGACAATAATGGGATCTGCACTGATTGATGGGGGACTACATAGAGGAGAGAATTGTGTGTATATATGTATGTCACAGAGTTACCAGAAGTCATGTATTTTAAAGAGGATGAGTACGAAACAGAATAGTATTAGTAAGGTGTTGAACTGACACCTTACACTCCATCAGGAGGTAAAGGTTCTTTTTCTGTGCTCTTCCTACAATTCAGATTTTTGCCTTATCTGAATGGGAATAGTCAGAATTTGCCCACTGCCCTGTCTGATTCAGGGCTGACCTTTGGGGGTCTCCAAAGCAAGACAAGGGACTCTGCTTAATCTGTCTCCCATCAATTTATGTGACAGTGTTGGTAATCATAGCGCAGCACCTGCACAGTAGCACATACTGATTTCATGTCTTCTCCTGTCTCAACAAGCCTTAAAGTCAGGGTCAGGATCTGGTCTTTTAATTTCTTTATGATATAGTTTGGATAGAGCCTTGACATTGCAGTTGTAATCTGATTAATTCATAACAGTATTTTTTCCTAAATAACTTTTTACTTTACTTTTTTTTTTTTTTTTTTTTTTCCTTTAGGATAAGTACATGCAGGTCATCACAGAGAACCAGTCATCTGGTTTGCAATCTTATTCCCACTACACACCGTGCTTGAGGAACATAAAGTTGCAAATACTGACTGAGCTTACAAACCCTTACTGACAAAGGTTTCTGTAAACCCTTTAATTTTACTTTTTACCTGATCATCCCAAATTCTACCTGATCTAAAGCACTGAGAACAAGAAGCAGCCAGGGCAGAGAGAGGAGGTCAAGGCTCCTTTAATCTACCAGTTTGTGAGGCAGCCCAACATTCACTGTAGATTGCATGAGGAGAAATCCTATTGGGGGCTACAGTGCATGAAGGGAGGCATTTCTAGACTCTATGACTCACAAATAAGAGCAGATTTAACTTAATTAATTGCTATAAAATGTAAAAGATAATAATCCATCTCCACAGAGTTGATGTTAAAAAAAAAAATAAAAAATACAAGGGGAAACTTTTATGGAAGGTGTAGAGAAAAGTCACAGATACTACTTAAAAGGGGACCAAAACCTTCCTTAAAAGTATTAGGCAAAAGTGGAATATCTTGATGCCAGATTCCTGGCTAATTATCAAAAATTAGTCATCAAGAATCTGATTATGAATTACTGACCATGTTTAAACTCCATTGGAGTTTTCAGTGTTTGTTTGGCACGTCACAGGTTTAGGTACAATTAAGCAATGTCACATCCCAGGTACCTTCTTGTTACTATTTAGTCTCCATTCTCTCAAGACTTACTGTGTCATGAAGAACCTACAATTTCCACTGACTTTAGTTCAAATTTTGGTGCATGTGGGATCTGGCCCAAACATGGTGAGAAGAATAAAAATTTTGTTTACAGATTATGCTTGGGATATGAATTCAGTCTCTACAAAATAAATAGTGTGAAAATAAAAAGTTTTGTTCTATTTCCATGTATGTCCTGGATAGGAGAAGAAAGCAACCTATGAGAGCCTACAGTTCTATGTATTTTATGAGTCAGACAAGAAATTTATTTCCATGAGAAATTAATTAAAGCTCATTTTCCTGCTTTATAAAAATTAAACTTCTATATTTATAAGGAAAAGTATTTCTACCTCTTGTCTCTACTTCCAATGAAAACAGTGGTTGAGCTAATTGGTTTAAGGCATTATCCTGCTCTCACTGAATGACTCTATATTGATTTATTGGCTTTAGCACCAAGCAGGGAGGGTAAGAATAAAATCAGCTCTGAGCTGTGTCCAGAGACCTCCAGTTCCCCTCAGCAGTGACTGTAGCAATAATAAAAAACCTCCTCATTTTAATAAAACATGAGTGCTTTTACAAGAAATGGTTCCATGTATTTTCTTATCTCAGAACACAAGATATCTAGTTCTGTTTATCCTTAGCATGAACAAATCTTTATGAATGCCTGAAAGTCACTTTTTTCTAGTGGAAATATGTGCTTGTGGTTAACAGAAGACAAACATCCAAGCAATGTTTCTATAGATAGAAATGTTCTTTCTGGCTCTAAAACATAGCTTTGTCCAAAACACACCTTATTTATTATTTATTCTTGGATATTTTTGTTTCCTACCCAATTTAGGGCAAACCTTAACTGTAGGTGATCACTTTGCAAGCAAAATAGTGTTAAATGGAACCACATGCCTTAATGATTTGCAGCATACATTATGTGGGCTCATGTTCACTGTCCTCAATAAATAGCTATTTTGATTGTATTAAAAGATTGTCTCCCTTAAACTGTAAACATTACATTTTTTATAGCTTCATCAGTGAGACCAGATTGTTGTTAGTAGCTTAAGATAATACGCTACTGGCCAAGTCAGTACAAAATTCGCCTGGAAGACGGGAGTTATCAGCACTGTCAGAAAGTCGAAAACAGTAACTTGGTATAGTGTGTTTGTTTACACACTCTCTCTGTTCTGTGTTAGTATTCTGTTTAAATCCTTTCATCTTGTACCTGTGCAACAGATTTTAAGGAAATGTACTCTTAATTTAAAGATCACACCATCATTTCTAATGCAGACAGGCATATATTCATGGCAGTTGTGGATTTTGGGAGCTCTGGAGGGAAACTTCAAAGGTTTAAGTCTGGGTTTCTCCATATAAGAAACCTAAACTAGCAAAGACACGTTAGTGAGGCATCTAAATCCCAGCAAATAGAAGCCAAATCACAGAAGCTTAACAAAACCGCTTCGGCACACTTCATCATATTCTGAGTATCTCTACAATCCACAGTGAGCTACATTTTTGATTAGAAATTCATTTTATAAGGGGTTGTTGGGAAAACACCAGTACTATTTTCTTGTCTTTTTTTTTTTTACTTCACAATTCAATGGTGCTTTTTTACAGGAACAAAATTCATTATTACCCACGTGGTCAAGTGTAGATTTATAGCAGATGAAATTGTTTCTGTGGGAGCTGTAGTCCTCTCACCCCATTACTGTGGTTCTGGTTCCTACGACGGAGTTGAGTCTTCCTTGCATATTACTCCCATTTACATCATAACTGCATCCAGGTTTGATTATACTATAACATCTCTATGGCCTTTAAACTACCAACTTTCTAGCCAAAGGAGGCATCAGTCATTTTTAATATATGTTTTACATTAAATAAAGTGATAAAGGCTACAGGAAGATCTTATAGCAGCCTTCCAGTACCTAAAGGGGAACTACAGGAAAGACGGGAGGGACTCTATCAGGGAGCATAGTGATAGGAAGAGGGGTAAGGTTTTTAAACTGCAGGAGGGTAAATTTATATTAGATGTATGGAAAAATTCTTCCCCGTGAGGGTGGTGAGGCTCTGGCCCAGGGTGCCCAGAGCAGCTGTGGCTGCCCCCTCCCTGGAAGGGTTCAAGGCCAGGTTGGACGGGGCTGGGAGCACCCTGGGCTGGGGAAAGGGGGCCCTGCCCGGGGCAGGGGGGGTGGAACTAGATGGACTTTAAGGTCCCTTCCAACCCAAACCAGTCTATGATGTTATGATTCTATGGATATTGCGCCAATTGGTTCTGGCCACAAGTAACTCAGCTGACTGGTGTACAAATCCCAGTCTTTGCTCATCAAACACATAGGCACTCAAATTTGCAAATAAACTTATTTTCTAAAACATATGTTTCTATCATACAGGGTCCTTATAGAGACAATAGAGATTGATGCCAACCTCCCTCTTTGATGATGCATCTAATTTTAAAAAGAAAAGAAAAGAAAACAAAGAAAAACAACAAAAACTTCAGACAAGGAACAGAACTTCTTCCTTAGTGCTTTCTGTATCTCTCCTTTTGACTGCAGAGGGAGCCTACATGTCTACTTCTAAATGTCTAATGTTAAGTGAGTGAAACCCACCCTGAAGTAGTACAGCTGAAGCCAACATAATTACATACAAAGTGTTTTCAGGATCAAGTCCAGAGGTTATTGAGGACTCTTATGAAAGGTGCTATTCATCTCTCCATTATAACCTGGAAACAGAGTGACCACATGTTGGTGTTCCTTGTTGAACAAAATTACCTTCAGAGTCTGACAGAAAGATATTTTATTCAAACTAAACAAATAGATTTTTAATTAGTTTTGTTTATTTCTACTTTCAGTATAAATCATTTATTCGGTTTTATACTAGATTTAATTCAGTTTACATCAGCAACATTTCTAGATGTGGCTATGCCTGGCTGCCATTCAGTCTTCAGGGCTATGGCTTAAAAAATTCAAAAAACAAAAAAAGAAAAGCAAATTAATAAGTTTAACATCATTGAAACCATGTGCATCTATATAAAATGCTTAAATATTCAGTGAGTCTATCAGCTGAGAAGACTGTAACTTAAACTCAAATGTGAAGGATCCCAGTGCATTCAGGAATCAGCATTTGATACTGTGGTTTGGGTAGATATCTTCTGTCCTAGCAACCTGTTGATATGAAGTGAAATGTGGTGTATAGATCGGTTTGGTTAGTTTTTAGCATTTTCTATTTCAAACATTCTTCTTTCGGTAAATGAAGGCTCTGTTATTGATTGCAATGACAGCAGAACCTGTGGCCATAGGAAAGAAGATTCAATGGGTGAATGTTTTTGAAAACAGTCTTGCACACCAAGTGTATTTGTATACGGAAAGATGTTGTATCTACCAAGTCAATGCATAGCTTCAGGTGCTTTCAGTTCACAAAGAAACATAAGTAAAAATAATAGGAAAGGAAAATAGTGCTTTAGATTAAAAAGGAAGACAGCAATTTTTACAAATCAGGTACTTTTCAACAGTTTTGTTCAGCACAAAAAAAAAAAAATCAATTTAATTTTTCCATAATTAAATATTGATTAGTTTTGTAGCAGTGAAAAAAAAAAAAAAAAAAAAAAAAAGGAAATTAAGCTTAACTAATACCTTCTCTCACTGATATCAATAGACATATTTCCATAATTTATTATTATTTATTAATTATTTCATTCTAAGCTATTTAACAGCTACACATTAGCATCTTGAGAAGACTTAGTTTATATAGAGAAAGACTTTAAGGCCAAAACTATGATTTGATTACTTATCTCTCACCTGACTCAGGAATTTCAATGGATGATCTCTGAGCTCAACCTTCAACCTTGGGGTCTGCTAGAACAGATACATAAGAAAAAATGCCAGTCCTGAGCTAAATAACTAGAAGGATGATAAATCCCTGGAGAAAATGTTCCAGTGGCTAATAGCCACAAAAATCAAGATGACTGATTTTTAAAGTAGTGTTAGACCAAACCCCATTGCAGCAGTATGTTTCATCATCCTGATTTTTGGAAGGCAAAGGTACAACAGCAAATTATTTTGGCATGTTAAGGTCTCTGAATGCATGAGACCCTGTAGACCATTTACCAGACATTCATGTATTGTCGGCAAAACCAAAAAACAGAACAGATCCAGATGTATGCTAGGGAACTCCAGGTAACGTCTAAGCAGTACTAGAAATACCTGATAACTTCTGAATTTACCTGGGAGTATTTACAACTATCCTAAATTTGGATGTCAAAAGGGATCAAAGAATCACACTGTGCTATTTGTGGAGCTATTTGTTGAAAAAGACAAAAGAAAATAGTGAATAAGAATCTGGGCTTCAATAGAAAATAATAAAACACAAATAAAAAAGAATGAGGGAAACAAATGAAGTGATTATTCACAATAGAAGCATCTTCAAGATCATAAAGAGCTCAAATATATATCCAAGCTGTAACTTATGTGACTGAGGGACAGAGACTGTTCCAGCTTCCTACATTCTTCCAAGATGTATATTGTAACAGCGAGGACTACTGCCAGAATCACTCTGTATTAGAGCAACCCTTTTCTAGAGGATACTGAAAAATAAAATAAAGGTGGAATACTCTTATCAAATAAAGCATTTTTTAAAAATACTGGTGAAAGTACACTTTTGTTTCCTCACTTCCTATTATTCAGTTTGTGACCACTTTTCTTCTGTTCCTCTCTTTGGAATACTCCTTGGTCATGCAGAAAGCTCAACCATGCAAGTATGAGCCAAAAGTAAGGCATTAATTATGGTCTAGTCACATGAGAGTACCAATTAGTCCAAGAAAGAAAATAAGCACCTCCAAAGAACATGTGATCCTGTTCTGTAGAGGTCAGATGGCTTCTTTGGAGGAGCCCCACAAAAGCAACCTATGGGGACTAGTTCATTGTCAGAACTTAAAATCAGGTGAGATAATTCTCATCCATAGCTAACTTGCAGGTGACCTTTTTACGTATACTACCATTCTTATAATTTTTGATGGTCAGTTTCTAGTTTCTGATTAAAATCAGGTGTAGGCCAGGTAAATAATTAATTTTCCTGTACATTTTTATAACATCTGATAAATAGATCTAACTCTTTTCAAAGTCTTTAGTTATGGTATCAATATTTATGTTTCATGTACATATAAGTGAAAGCAGATTCAACTGGCAGCTGCTTTGAAGAACAGAGAGGAAATTTTCACCTGCATATTTTACTGGTGTGAGAAATTTTAAAAAGAGTGTGTGCCTTTGCTGATCAATTTTGGGTTCAATTCTTTCATCTACATAAATTAAGGAATTTTTTTTTTTTTTTAAGTTGTACACTGATAGAATTCTAGAGATCACAGAGGAATGATATTCATACAGTTGAATTATAAGGTGCTAATTCAAGCATTTTTTTTTCATATATTTCTATAATTTAAATTACAAAGACTGTCAGTCTGAGTTATCTCTTCTGGTTTTAATCTGAATGAAATCCCAGTCTTCTGCCACCGATAGTAAAAGGCTCTTCCCAAATTAAAAAGCCAGAATTCAAGAACACGACTCTGAATAATATCACTCTTAAATAACAATAAAGATACCCATTCAACATAAAACTTCATAAACCATAGGCTCATACCTTTATTGTCAATGAACAAACCCTGTGTAACAACATGCTTCAAAACTCTTAGGAAATGTTACTGCAAAACGATGGTTCATTCTGCCTGAAGAACATTCACAGGCCTTTAGATTTTTGAGCAGGACTAAATACTCAGTTTGGTCCCAATGTTATTTGCTTTTATTTTCTATGGGTTGAATTTTAATACAGACTTCTTGGCCTGCAGAGCCTGTTTGGAACTTCAGATCTTTGATATTTTTATTCATCCCTTACACATAACATCATTCATCTGCCTGGTTTTATAAGATGTTGGCTGTCTGAAAGCACAAAAGCTGTTTCTTTTGGCAACATTGTTCAGGAGCTAGATTTCAAAAGAAGACCATAGCTAAGGAATATGCACTTTGTGTACATGTAATGTAGTATTTTACTTTTCTAAAAATCCAACAAATTTATATTGCAGGTGCAAGTTGTCAAAACTTGTGGTTCTTTCAATTCAGCCCAGAGACACAACTGTATCCATATTTTTATGAAACACCAGTTACATGTTCTAATTGTAAATTACATATCCTCTGTTTGACGGCCTTTTCTTTGTGTTTATTGAATCTAGAATTAAACTATAAAGGAAAACAGACTTGGCAAGGATCTAGGTGGTTTTTGGACTGATCTGAAGCAACTTACTCTGGGGTTTTGTGGTGCTTGTGGCAGAAAAGGGTTCTGTGCTCATGGCTTTATGGAATATCTTTGGATGCCTATACAGACATACATTCTTCCTTTTCCAAAACAGTTAGCCTGGAGTTCACTGAAAAAAATCTAAGCCTGGTTTTGTGATACCACACCACTGACAAGACAAAATACAAACCGTGCCTCAAACTAGTATTTTTGTAATGGACAATGTCCATTAGTTCCAGTCCTTTCATATGTGGCCATCAGAATCAATTCCCGTGCATCAAGGGAAGCAGCTCATGCACGTCAGTCTTATTTCTGGGATAGAACAATGAGAGGTTTTGCAAACCCCACATAAAAAAAAATTAGCAGAAGGCATTATAATCATTTTTCAATGCAAAAACAAACACACACAAAAACAACAAGGGAAGATCTCTCTGGGAACAGAATCTTGTATTTTGCTCTCATCTAAAGACAATCAAGACAGACGGCTTTTCATTCTAATCCACAAGAAACACCAGAAAAACAGAACAATTACAGGGATTCAATCTTCAGCACTCTGTAGCTTTTCTGCCTAGAACATGTTGTTTTCTTAATGATTTACCTCACACCAGGGGCTGCAGTGGGTGTGTGACTAGTAACAAACAGTACTGAAGTGATGTGTGGAAGAACACACCATTGCTAAAAGGAGATAAACTGGGGATGAGCTAACACCTAAACCAAATCTAGAAGGACTAACTGAAAGGCAGGGTTGTGGGAAGGAGCATGTGTACCATGCAGCTGGATAGAGATCAGGGTGTGAATTTCTGCCTTGCGATCACTTTACTATGAGCCCCCTTCAAGGCTTCTGCAGAAATCTGGCTTCTGTCAAGACCTCTGCAGAGCACTCATTCAGCATAGATACCACCGCAGCAGAAGGATAAGGGCCCTCAAGAGTTTTTTTAAGCAGGGAGCACCATAGCCCCAGAATGTGACTGTTATTCCTGTGCAGTCTGAAGGGGGACGTGAACAGGTTAGAAGTCTGCAAAGTAATTAAGGCAAGATAAAAACCTCCAGGGAAAATAACCAGAACCAACCATATTTCACTACTTCCCTGCAAAACATGGGAGGTGAAGACTTGTGGTGGTCTGAATCTGAGGTGCCATAAGACACAGGATGGATTCTTCAGCTGTTAATCTCAACTTCTAGGGAATGACTGTAAAAGTCTTGAGTAGTCACATCTTCAGGTTAGTGGAAACAGCAGATGATTATTCTCTCAGTATTAGCCGCCTAATTAAATATAGAAAATCCACTCAGTTATAGCCAACTAGACACACTGGCCTCAAATTTTTAGTCTCACAATATTTCTTTAAAGGGCAGCATTCTGTCCATGAACACTCAAGAAGAAAAATGTAATAGAATTTACAACTGTTGTATTACATATGTTGTCTAAAGAGGAGATAATCTTATGGCAGACATAAACTCACCAATTTGTGAAGGAAAATATAGTATAAAAACTTCACATATTCTTCTTAACTGATACCCCACAATGTCACTAACATTTTTCATTCATGGTCTGATATATGTTTTGAAAGATGATGTGTGAAAGCAGACTTAAGGTTCAGTTCTACCATTTTTCAATAATGGCACAATTCAAATATGGCATATATTTTTCCAAGCAGAGCTTCCCTTCTAGCAGATTATTTTGAATGTCTCTTTTAGAGGATTTCTTGCATCTTCCTTTTAAATTTTAAAAAAGCGTTATCTGATGGAGCCAGGATGAGGAAAAGATTTGTTATTGCTTTGAACAGTTGTGGGTTTTTTACATTACTGGAACCAGAAAGAGGGGTTTTACTTAGGTGCTTTAGATTCTTAGATTTGATTAAAGCAAACATATTTTTTTATTTAAAAAATAGTAAGAAAATATTTGTAATTTTTTTTTTTTTTTTTTTTTTTTTTTTTCATGTCAAACCTTTCTGCTGGCATAAGCCATAGACTTGTGGGAGGATTTTTGTTGTATGTTTTGTCTCCAGGGTAGCTGTACTAATTTCTCTATTTCTGCGTTTCGTATTTTCTGTATCTGGTATATAGAAGCAAAATACCCAAACCCAAATATCTAGTATAGCTTAGTGAAAAGGGAATAGCAAGTCATTGAAACCAACAATAACTGTAAAATTTGTTGGTTGCAGGAGTTTTTTGACTAGGGACTCAAGCCTTTGCTCTTAAATTTCATTATGAATAGGGCATTTCTTTTGTCTCTGTATGGTACACACTAACTTTACAGCTCATTTCAATAGCAGATCCTTGGATGATGTAATTCATCGCAGCAGCACTGACCTCAGTGAAGCTATGCTGAAACACTGCAAAGGACTGAAAGTATAAACTCTGTTGTGTATTGCACAATATCCTACCACTTGTGCCAAGTAATACACTGTGTTTTCTCCGAAAAAACAAGTGGTGAAATGATTTATTAAAAAAAAAATATATAAATTACTCATTTTCCATTGCAAGAATGGGTTAGACCTAAAGTATATTAAACTTGTTAGTCTTCTATGTTATTAGCCATAACTTAAAAGAGATCAGTTTCAATAGAGAATGGTTAATTTGTGTTAGCTGTAGGCAGACCCCACTTGACATGTGAAGTGAAAGCTGTAAAATACCTTAAAAATGTCAACATTTTGCAGTGAGAAGGATTTTGGTGGGGGTTGGTTTGTTTGTTTGTTTTTTTTTCAGGACAAATTAAAACATGATCTTCAGACGCATTTTTACCTTGATACACTTTAACTTCCTTGGGATGATTTTAGCCTTTGGCTTTTCATCCTCATTAATGAATTGGAATTTGAACTATCTTCATTCTACACAGATCCTCTTCAAGCTGTGAGCAGAGAGAATGAATTGTGAAATATCAGCTGTGTTTACAATGTGTTTCTTGTTCATATAAAAGCATTCCTTAAGTGTTCACGGCCATAATGGTTTTTTGTTCCATACCAGTTTGATCCTATCTTTGCTCTATTTTGCTTCTGTTTGTCAGACAAACCCACACTGTCATCTCAGTTTTGCCTTTTGTCATTTATTTTTCTACGTTCACTTGCTCACATGTGTACAAGACTCAAAATTTCTGCTGTAGACGATTGGAACATAAGAGACCACTAATGAGAATAAAACTCTGTGTAACACACAAAAGTTTTCATATGTAAATATTTTATGACCCTTAACTCTCTGACCTAATCGATAATAACATAGCATATATAGAAGTTAAAATCAGAAAAAATACTAAATTACATGTGGCCTGTGGATTCTCATTTTGTTTTGATCATGAAAAAAAAAAAGAAAAAAAAAAAGAAAAGCTGAGAGAATATGAAAAATTACTTTTGAATGAGGTCTCCACTGGCTGAACCCAAAGTTTAGTTCCAGTCATGGGTAGCAGCAGTAGGTTGTCACCCATGGACTCAGCAACCATGAGAGGGAAAGAAACATTCACACACTGTGCATGTTATAGTCATCACAACCAGGTGTTATCAGCTGCCATTCTGATACGCCACTGACCTGCTTCACTAAAGGAACTGCACCGAGTACTATTCATAGATATATTTTTTTCCAGTCCCCTGTCAGTCTCCATTATTTAAAGGGTGAAAGAAACTCTGCATATATTTATCCTGCTGTGCACTACCAAAATGCAGAAATTCAAATAAAGTAGAGACTTGCTGAGAAGCTCCGCAAACTTGTGTCTTTTATTCCAAATAAAATAATGTGTAAAATTATACAAAGCAAATTAAATTATATATGGATGGTTTGTAATTTTTCAGCCAGTGGGAGACCTTCTCTTTACAGCAAAAGATAGACTTAAAAAGGTGTCTTGAATATCTCAACATATAAATTTTGAAATGTTTTAAATAGCCTTCCCTAGTGCCTCACTAATTTTAAGATTGTCTTACCCTTTAAGTGACCTGATCGCAGTCGCTTATACGGCCAACTAATTCCCTGACTTGTTCATTAAGATTATTATTGAAAACCTTAAAAATTCATTATGTGTGAGCACAATGAAAACAGGACAAGTTTTTGGCTCACTGCTAATATGAGATAAGGTTTTTTCTACCTTGAAAAGGAAAAAAAAAGACTCTATATTTCTCAATCTACGCCTACAAGAAAGATGATTCTTGAATATCTAAAATTTAGGCACATAATAGACATCTAATTCCTCCATACGAAAATAAATCTGTGGAGTGGTTTTACTCTAGGGCATAAGTTATTGAGTATATCAACTAAATATAAGTAAACTGTAAGAAAAATATGGGATAAAAGAAAAAGCAAGCTATTCAAACCTTAGGAAATTGAGCAAATGAAGGCAGGAAGTTTTGTATATAATAAATTATAAAAGATATAGTTTAAATCACTATAAATATAGGAGTTGTTGCCCTGTGGAATAAACCTCTTCAATAAGCTTATTTTTAAGACCTATACCTGGTAGATAATAAATTCAATTTAAGTTTTTAAGCTTCAAGAAAGAGCTGGAAGACATGAAAGATCAGTGGTAGAAGACTTGCCTACCCTTATAAGAATATTTATATATCTACCTACATATAGGTATAGTTATGAGGGTAACCATGCACTAAGTGCATTAAAGAGCATTTCTGGACCTGAACAGAACTTTGAAAGGCCCTGAATACTTTTTCCAGATTTTTTTTCATTTTTATTATTACTTTTTACGTGATTACATATGTGCTAGTTACAAAATTCTGTGAAATGTCATGCCAAAGCTAACATGCAAAATGAAAAATCATAGCAGTTTACTAAGGACATTTTTTAGTGTAGTGATAAAAGAAATGTTAGTTTCTGTAGATCAGAGCATCTCCTGTTGGAAACAGTGTAATGTGTTTTATGTAAATATATCACTGTTGCTAAAACACCTTTTTTCAGATGAAAATATGCTGACAACATTTTTATAACCATTTCTTGATATGATGAAGATATTTCATATGCAAATCATCTCCACCATTGTTTTCTGCCAAGGTGAAGAATGAAATGCCCTGTGTAATATTTTGCTAGATGATTTCTTGGATTGGTTTTGCTTTTTCTGTTTGTTAAATAGGTAAGTAGAGTTTTTTTCATTTTCAAAGCAAATAGTTTGTGGTGTCCCTGACTTCTCTGGAGCCCATCCTGAATGCTACTCAGTTCTTTTATCATCAGGTTTGCACTTGGTAACAGCAGAGGCTGAGTTGTCCCTGGATGAGTATATTCGAAAATAGAAAAGTACCCATAGTAGCCATCCAATTCACTTCTGCACATCACACAGTTTACTAACAGCTCAGGCTCATCAAACAGCGTGTTGAGTCCACTAAATTTCATTATTAAAACTCCTTGTTCAGCCTCCCTGCTCCCTGCTAAGCAATAGCCAGCTCACTGCTGAGCGCCCTGTCTGCTCAGCTGATGGGCACGGCAAGGCCAGCCAGCCTCGATGGCTGGGCCACCCCAGTCCTGAGGAGAGAGCTTACATCTTAGGGTGAGGAACCTAGAAAGTGCAGAGGGAAGGAAGACCCCTAGGATTGGAGCATTCCTGTGAAAAAAGGGAAAAGCTTTGGGAGGGGTTTGAGGGTGACGAGAATAGCTCTGGCACCTGGGACTTGTTGAGAAAAGGGAGAGGTGAACTGCTAAAAGGGAGAGGTGAACTGCTAGTTTTGCCCCTTCTATTTTTAAAGAGTAGTTTCAGGATTTCATGAAACTTTCTCTTTTCTGAAAAAAAAAAAAAAAATCATTAAAAAGACACTAGCTTTTGTTAAAAGTAATTTTAGAAAAGCTTTCTCCATGTTTCCAGTCTGCAGGAGGTTTTGAAATGAAACCTTTGTTTGATTTAAACAGATAACAGATATTCTTTAAGAAAAACCTTGGACACACATCCACCCATGATTTAATTAACCTAATGGCTAATTCTAACAGAAGGGCAAACAAGATTGTACAGAATACTACATTCCACTTGCCTCTTAAATGAAGTCAATGATTTAATACAAAATCAGTTTTAATCTCAGGCAGAAGAAGGAAATCTGTAGAATATATTGGGTGTGTGAGAAGGTACTAACACTGTATCTGTTGGCCTGTTTTGGAGTTAGACATGCTGTAAACAGATCTGTTGGGACAGGTCATGCAGGTGGGCTAGGCAAGACAAGAGGATGAACTCATGCAGAAGAATGAAGGCATGAGTTTAGCACCTTGCTCCTGCACATCTTCAAATCAGACATTTCCTGGCATAGAAGTGCAAGTGTCCTGGGCTGCTCCTAAATTGACCTATATCTCTGCACCATAGAAGACCCTGCAGTGTTTCAAAACAAACACCTCTTAAAAGTTCACTGTAGATGGCAGCCAGCCTGTGCCTTAGTTATCTTTCCCCAGTAAACAGGTTTTGGTACATGTCTGGGGTATGCTTAAATCCCACTTTCATGTGGAGTTAGAACAGGCTAAGATTTATATTCAGATAGGGAACCTTCTTCTGCTCTGGAGTTTCTCAGTTTAGAGGTCATATGGGAAATTATGTGGAATAATCAGAAAGGATAACATGAGGGAGACTAATGTCCACCACTCCCTTTTTATTCCCTACTGAGAAAAAAGATTTGCCCTGCAGGGCATTACAGAGCAGAAGCCTAATGTAGCCACTTGTAGTCTGTAGGAGCTACTTTCTGTCCATTAAGAGCAGAAGAAACATCATGATGCTAAAGTTCTGTGACTAATCCCTTAATCTGTTAAATTAGGCACTTAAGGTACCTACAGGTTTAGGTGGGAATTTGATGAATGTTAGTGGCACCTAAATGATGGCCCAGGATCCTTAATGCAGAATTGAGATGCTAAAAGTGCCTTCTGAGATCACCTGTCATCTTTCTGTAGCTGTGAATACTAACTTCAGGCAAACTCTTTTTGTTTCAGGTAGCATAGGGACTTTCCTGGCACATAGTTTTTCAGTCTGGGTATGTGCTTCTTTATAACCATTTAATGACAAAATGACCTGCTCTCAGAATTTTGGTATAAAGTTTTGAAGATTTAATATTTCATATATGTGTTTAAAAACAAGGCTTGGAAAAAATAGAGGGGAAATATTTAACATCTGAAGTTAAGTTATATTTATCATATAGGAATTTTTCTATACAGTGGGATAAGGTCAAGACTGAGACAGTTGTACTCAAGTTTAAGAAGGGAATACTGTTTATACAAGAATGTACTCTCTTTTTAGCAAGAGATCATTTTGAAACTTTACAAATGTGTTTTTCTTCAGAATTGTTACATATGGTTATTTCATAGTTCCACACTCTCAAGACACTTGCTTTTGTTCTTGCCTTCTAAGCCAAATGCATTATTCTAGCACTGAGATTAAATCACCAGATGAGGTCGTTCATATTGGAGCAATGAACCCATAATCTATAATAGTTAAGTGGCCAGAGCACTCTATATGTTCCAGGGATCCAAAAGTGGGTCTTTTCAGAAGGCCTACTCCGTTTGACTCTAAACACTCTAGCAAGCTTGGGAAAAAGGGCAGGAGGAAACCCTTCTATAATGGCCAGCTTCCTCCATTGGCATAGGTGCATAGCAGCCATCTGTTCAGGCTGGTTCCCAAGGACATATCTGGCCCACCAAACAGCCCACAACCTGGCTAGCTTTGGTTCACTTAATTCACAGGTTGGGTTAAACTATCATATAAACTACCATGGAGGCAGAATTTCAACTCTACTTTCACTTTTCTCTGCTTAAGTTCCACCCTTCATAGATTATCCAAACAAGGAGGCCTCTTATTATTTAATACATTGAACACTATGCCTAATTAAAAAAGAAAATCTTCCCAGAACCTCAGAACAACGGTCCTTGAACAGAACAAAGGCCCATCTGTATCAGTATCTGGTCTCCAACAGTGGGTAGTCACAGGAAAATAGGCAAGCAGGTGGTACTTTTATGCAAGAACACTCTTGAAGCACCCATGCCAAAGACCTCATTTGCAGCTAGAATGGTCTCTTTCAAGTTTGACATGGTGTATTCATGCGAGAAAACCTCCCATGATCCATTCCTTTCATGAATTGGTCAGTTGTGCTTTTTGAACAGATTGTCCAAACCATTTAATGAGTTCCATTGTTTAATTATATGTTAATAGTCACGTCCCTTTCATTGCTGAGGGTGCATCTTGCTGAAGTGTTCAATGCCCCAAAGATCATGTATCAAGATAACTTGTGAGCAGTTCACTCTCTGTTCACCTTTTCACATACAACTTATAATTTTGCAGAACTTGGTGATAATCTTCCCTTCAGTGTTCTGTTTTTCATGACAAATAGGCTTTATCTGTTCAGACACTTCTCATACAGAAATCATCAGCTATCCCTCTCTGTATTTGTTCAAGTATAACTATCTTATTTGAAATTACATTCAGTACATCCTATACCTTCTGAGTGTATAATAGAGAACAGCTTTTTTCTTTTTTTTGTTTTCTCAGGAACAAAATTGGATTTTATGGTAACACCACAGAGATATAAAGCATTTTTACAGCCATTTTCAAGTAGATAGTCTATCAGAGACTCTAAGCAAGGAAGCAGACAACATGGAATAGGAACATAAATAAAGCAGGGTTTTTGCAGGATGGTTATGTTTGGAAATGGATCCAGAATGTGCACTTTGCAAATGGATTTAAGACAGACATACTTGTAAACACTCAAAAAATCTTTTACTTCATATAGGTGATGGTGACAGCCAACATGACTTCACTAAGGGCAAATTGTGCATGACAAATTTGGTGTTCTTCTACGACTGGTTTACAGCATTGGTGGATAAGGGAAGAACAACTGACATCATCTACCTGGACCTGTGCAAAGCATTTGACACTGTCCTGGCATGGCATCCTCATCTCTAAATTGGGGAGACATGGATTTGATGGATGGACCACTCAGTGGGTAAGGAATTGGCTGGTTTGTTACTCTCAAAGAGTTGGAGTCAATGTCTCAATGTTTGAGTGGAGAGAAGTGATGAGTGGTGCTTATCAGGGGTTGATGCTGGGACCAGTGTTGTTCAGCACTGGCAACATGGACAATTATATTGAGTGCATCCTCATCAAGTTTGCCGATGACACCAAACTGTGTGGTGCGGTCAACATATTGGAGGGAAGGGATGCCATCCAGAGGGATATGGACAGGTTTGAGAGGTGGGACGAGTAAAAGATCCTGCACACGAATCAGGGCAATCCCAAACACAAATACAGGCTATGTGGTAAGCAGATTGAGAGCTGCCCTGAGGAGAAGGACTTGGGGGTATTGATTGACAAGAAACTCAACATGACCCAACAATGTGCATTTGCAGCCCAGAAAACCAACCACATACTGGACGACATTGAAAGAAGTGTGATCAGCAGTTTGAGGGAGGTGATTCTCCCCCTCTGCTCTGCTCTGCTGAGACCCCACCTACAGTGTTGTGTCCATCTCTGGGGTCCCCAACATAAGAAGATCATGGACCTGTTGGAAAGAGTCCAGAGGAGGGCCATGAAGATGATCAGGGGGCTGGAGCATGTGTCCTGTGAAAACAGGCTGAGAGATTTGTGGTTGTTCAGCCTGGAGATGAGAAAGCTCTGGGGAGACCTTATAGTGGCCTTCCAGCACTTAAAGGAAGACTACAGGAAAGATGGAGAGGGACTTTTTACAAGGACATATAGTGATAGGAAGAGGGTGTAATATTTTTAAACTGAGAGAGAGTAGATTTAGATTAGATATAAGGAAGAAATTCTTCCCTGTGTGGGTGGTGAGACCCTGGCACAGGGTGCCCAGAGAAGCTGTGGCTGCCCCCTCCCTGGAAGGGTTCAAGGCCAGGTTGGACGGGGCTTTGAGCAACCTGATCTAGGGGAAGGTGTGTCTGCCCATGGCAGGGGGGTTGGAACTAGATGATCTTTAAAGGTCCTACCCAACCCAAATCATTATATGACTCTATGATTCTGAAGTCCCTGTTTCCTCCAGTGAAGACACAGTGGTTCAGAGAAGGGCTAAATGAAGGCCTACCTTGCACTTATTCTTGTGGAGCTCGACAAAAATTCATTAGAAGAGTCTAAACAATTATTTTTATGCTTTAAAAGGTATGGATAAATACTCTTATTTCTGACTTACACATAAATATCTCCTGTTATGTTCTAATCATCCAAATAACCTAGTCAAGCAAATGACAGTTATATGTAAGGGTTTGAAGGCAGAGTTTTAGCATTAGAAAAATGTTTATTTTAGGATTTCTACTAAAAGGACGATTTACTTTCTTTCTAGCACTTCATATGCAAAAGTATAAAAGCGGGGGATCTATCCTAGAGATATAGAAGTTTGTGAGAAATAACAACTGCTCACTATACTATACTCCATTACACCCTATGAAAATTTGTTTTTCCTTCACACAATGTGTTTTTGTAAAACACATTTTGTATATACAGCTTTTGCATGCATATGTCTATTGAACCTTCATAAAACAGGTTTGCTTATAGAGTACTTTTGAACACCTATAAAGCTTGTCAGTCTCTGTTCTAGCACAGCCTTAGCCTTAGGAGTAATGGCATTAGCTCTAATTATGTCAAAACGAGTCCCTGTTAATCTTGTCAGGAACTAATTAACAGCTTTGTTATGTAAAAAATATCTCCTGCCATCAGATAAAGGGAGAATGCAGATAGAGCTGTTAAATACAGAACGGAAGTCTTGCTGCAGCAGAAGAGCTGCTGTCAGTGCATGGCACCAGACTCTAACACTAACCAAACACTACTCACTTCTGCTGCAGCATTTCCAAAAGCAGCATCTTCAGTCCAAGGGCCCTGGGTGTGCTAACCCAGAAAGAACTGGCTTACTCACCATTACCAGTCATCCTGACTTGCCTTTTATGCTCACTTGCTTCAGTCTAGGACCCCTTATGCAGCCTACATCTAAATCACATAGGTGAAGAAATACTCAGCATGCAGTTTCTTTTCCACATTCTGACCTCATATAATGCCGAAATCATTGGTATTATACAAGATATGTAAGATTTTCTTGTCTAAGTTGGTGAGGATGGTGACTACCTGCCGCGATTGAGAGACGGAGACCCAGCTCGATGCAAGTTAGGATCTACTTTATTGAACACAACAACCAATTTTATATTCCAAACAGACAAAGAGAGACACGTGTTTTAAGCTGATTGGCACAATGGTTAATCACCTAATACATATTACAAAAGTTGAGCTCATGATTGGTCAGCTTGACTTTTTCTGCAGTTAATTTTCTGCTAGCTCACAGCATTCTTCTCCTTAACGACTTCTACTCCTGTTTCTATAGCACGTGCTTATCTTTAGTTACGAAACCAGCCCTCCTGGAAGAAATCGTCCTTAGCCCCAGGGGTGTAACAGTTTGCTTACAGAGTATGCAAATTACGAGACGCCAAGTTGAGCACGTCCTTGCTGCTAGAAGGAGAGACCAGGCTGCCCCCGACATCTCCCCCTTCTTGTTGCACAATAAGGACCCTTTTCACTGAACTGGCTATCAGGTTCTGCACACACTGCAAAAAACAGGGTAAACAAAGTAACAAAAGAATAAAAACGACTAAAGCATACACAATCATTTTTACAAGGCTTCTCAACCATCCTGATAGGCCCCAACCTCCAAACAGTTTATCCAGCCAATCCCAACTATCGTCTTGGTGAAGTTTGGAAACCCCCTCTTTGAGTTGCTGTATACTAGCGTGAATTGACTCAGAATGATCTGAAAGATTCATACAACACATACCGTCAAAATCCTCACAACCATGACTGTACCTGTTTCTGGATCTCGGATCAGCACGGGCGGCTTGATTTGCAGTTCGAGCGAAGCATTCGTATTAAAATGACGGACTATGGGAGGATTACTGTCTATCAAAGAACAATTCAGAAAATTAAAAACATATAAAGCTTTCTGAAGACGTTCCTCGGGGGTAACGGTCCCTATTCCCCCTTTTTGTTGTTGCAATAAGCGTTTCAGAGACTGATGAGAGCGTTCAATTAAGGATTGGCCCGTGGGGGAATGAGGGATACCCGTAATGTGGTTGATCCCCCAAGAACTCAAAAACTTTTTAATTGCAGTTGAAATATATGCAGGGCCATTGTCAGTCTTAATTTGAGAAGGTATGCCTAAAGTGGCAAAAGCACGCAGCAGATGTCGTTGAACATCGCGCGCCTTTTCGCCAGTATGACAAGAGGCAAATAATGCCCCAGAAAAGGTATCAATAGAGGAGTGAATATATTTTAAGTGACCAAACTCCGAAAAATGAGTGACATCGGTTTGCCAAAGTTGCAAACTTTGCAATCCTCTAGGATTAACTCCTCCTGCTATTGTAGGAAATGAGTGCCTTTGACAATCGGGACACACAGCAACTATACTGGTTGCCTGCTGAGTAGTAAGGCCAAATTGTCGCTTAAGCCCACCAGCATTTTGGTGAAAGAAAGCGTGGCTGAGTTTTGCTTGTGCTATGCGGTCTGGCAGTACCTGTACCGGTAATGTAAGCAGGTCAGCTTGCCGGTTCCCTTCCGCTATAAAGCCAGGCAAGGAAGTGTGAGATCTGACATGCATAATGAAATAGGAATGAATGCGAGAATCTAAAAGAAAAATAAGTTCCTGTAACAAAGCAAATAATGCAAAATGTGAGACATTTCGTAACACAGACGCCTCAGCTCGTTCAACAATCCCTGCAACATAAGCTGAATCAGTGATGATATTAAGCGGTGTAGACCATTTTCTAAAGGCTCGGACGACGGCAGTCAGTTCCACGATTTGGGGGGAACCCGGCACTGTCTTTATATCCGATTCCCATTGTTTGCGCTGGTCGTCCCACCAGAGGATAACAGATTTGTGGGACTTCCCAGATCCATCTGTAAAAACAGTAAGAGCTTGCAAAGGTTGGTCACTCCTCTTTGGTCTAGGTACAAGCTGGAAATTAGCATTAAACAATTGATGAGAAGGTGGGTGAGAAGTGAGCTGGCCTGTATAACCAGCTATCGCTATACTGAAGGCTTCCGATTGTTGGTGAAGCCACTGCAAATAATCACTGACCATAGGCAAATAAATACAAGTGAAGTCCATTCCAGACAACATTAACAAGCGCCGCCTGGCACGGACAATCAAGGATGCAAACATTTCATGCTGTGTTGAGATGGTTTTCGTGGGTTGATTCGGTAAAAATACCCATTCAATGATAAGCAACGGGTCAGACTCCTGCAAGTCCCATTGAAATATCAAGGCATGAGGCTGTCGAGCAGGATTCAAAATGATTAAAAGGAAAGGTAACTCAGGGGCATATCGATGTGCCTGTCTTAAGGTAATAGCTGTAGCAACTTTTTGTAAGGAATCAACAGCTGCAGGGTTGAGAGCGCGAGGGGAACATAAGTCTGTGCTCCCCTTAAGCAGGTCGAATAAAGGACTTAAATCTGCATTGGAAATTCCTAGCAAAGGTCGGACCCAATTAATTGTTCCCAACAACTTCTGCACATCATGCAAAGTCCTCACATCTGCTTGAATTAGTAAAGGCTGTGGGACTATAGTTTGAGCCCGTATGCGCCAGCCTAGATATTTCCATGGTGGTATTTTCTGAACCTTTTCCGGCGCAACACAAAGACCTGCTGAATTAACAGCAGTTATGACAAGGGCTACAGCTTCCTCCATGACTTCGTGATGTTGTGCTGCCACTAGAATATCATCCATATAATGGTACAATAAAACGCAGGGCATCTTTGTTCTAACAGGGCTAAGGACCTTGGCTACATACCATTGGCATATTGTGGGACTGTTTTTCATTCCTTGTGGTAGCACAACCCACTGATATCTCTGCAATGGAGCTTGCATGTTGACGCTTGGAACTGAAAAAGCAAATTTAGGAGAATCTTCTGGATGCAAAGGAATATTAAAAAAGCAGTCCTTGAGGTCAATGACTGTCAGAGACCAGTCCCGGGGGATCATTGTGGGAGAAGGGAGCCCTGGTTGCAGGGCTCCCATGTCTTCCATAGCGTCATTAATTTTTCTGAGGTCATGGAGCAAGCGCCACTTGCCAGTTTGTTTTTTAATCACAAAAACAGGTGAATTCCAGGGGCTTACAGAGGGCACAACATGTCTTTTGGATAACTGTTCATCAACTAATTCTTCCAGGGCGCGAAGCTTTTCTAGCGGCAGGGGCCATTGATCCACCCAGACAGGGGTACTAGTTTTCCAGGTTAATCTCAGGGTGTCGCGCACCTCAATGGCCCCTCCTAAAAATGCGTTTGAATAGCCATTCCCCATTGTGACAGTGCATCACGTCCCCATAAGATCATAGGCACAGGTAGCACAAAGGGCTTAACAGAGGCTACATGCCCCTCCTAAAAATGCGTTTGGAGTCCCCTCCCCCATTGCGACTCCCATAGCGAATACTGTGTGGGGGTTAACAGCAACTGTGCGAGAGATTTGAGATCATGCGGAGTCATGACATAAGTATCTAAGACAGAAGATAACAAACTCGCGAAATATGGGGAAGAGAGGCCATGCTCGGTAACAGTACGGCGCAACTCCTTCACCACAGGGAAGGATAATGCCTCCCATTGAGCCCCCCTCCCCTGATAGATAACAGGAGCGACTATTTTTTTCGCAAGTTGCAAGTCCCCCTCTTTCAGAGCTTGTCGTTTAATATTTGCCCATACGTCCTGGGGATCGGGAGGGTAGAGATCTGGCTCCTCCTCTGGGTCCACTGGTCCTGGATCAAAAGGATCATCCTCTGGGGGGTACTTGGCGGCACCCACCTCAAGAGGCTCCGAGGTCTTCTTATCGACCGGGGGACCTTTCCTGTCTTTAGTGTCTTTATTCTTAACGGTCTCCTGAGCCTTCAGAGTTTCAAAGATAGTCCTCCACCACGGGAGCATGCGCTGTGCTTCAGCATTCCCTGTTGTAGCCGCGTCCCACAGCTTAACCCCCACGTCATCCCAAAGCTCAGTCGTTAATATACTGGAAGCAGTTACAGTGGGGATTTTCACTTGTACCCACTTGAGCATAACCTTAAGATCTTGCCCAGAGAGATTCTTTTCATATTTTTCAAGAAGGGCTTTCATAAGTTCGTACACGTCCCTCTCTGGGGAAGACACCTGACTTCCCATGTCTCCCACAGCTCACCTCACAACTCCGGAGGGATTCTTAATGCCGGCTCCTGCTTCCTTTCAGCAGCTCATTCAAAGTTCTGTGGGACTCGCAGCATGCCACGCAGATAGGTGGTTCTTAATCCCGCATCACGTCGGGGTCACCAATTTGCCGCGATTGAGAGACGGAGACCCAGCTCGATGCAAGTTAGGATCTACTTTATTGAACACAACAACCAATTTTATATTCCAAACAGACAAAGAGAGACACGTGTTTTAAGCTGATTGGCACAATGGTTAATCACCTAATACATATTACAAAAGTTGAGCTCATGATTGGTCAGCTTGACTTTTTCTGCAGTTAATTTTCTGCTAGCTCACAGCATTCTTCTCCTTAACGACTTCTACTCCTGTTTCTATAGCACGTGCTTATCTTTAGTTACGAAACCAGCCCTCCTGGAAGAAATCGTCCTTAGCCCCAGGGGTGTAACAGTTTGCTTACAGAGTATGCAAATTACGAGACGCCAAGTTGAGCACGTCCTTGCTGCTAGAAGGAGAGACCAGGCTGCCCCCGACAACTACCACCTAAAAGCAGCCATGGGAAGGATTATATGTATCCAGATCCCCCCTGCCTTTCCAGTATCACAAATCTATAAGCAACATACTTGGCTGTGAAAAGGTAGCTGCCCCTTTTTATGAAAGGAACATATCTTAGTTAACTTTTTTCTCTCAAAATGTTTGAGGTCTCCGGCAGTACTATAAGCTAAACTATCAGAGGAGAAATTAGAGAGCGTGTTTTCACTTACTCAACCCAGAGATTTTATTCAATGTTCTTAAAATGCTCTAAGGATTGCTATGTTCCAGTGCACCATCATGTTGGCACACTTGCATTTTCAGATGCTAAAAGAAGTATCAAAATAATAGGACACAATGCTCATTTCTTAGCATGTACTTTTAAACCATGTTGCCATCCTGTAAACAAGCTATAAACAGAAATTTTTTCATGCTTCCTTCTAACCTTACCAATCTCTCTCATTTAAACTGACAAGTTTAATGATTATTAATGTTGTAAAATTAAATATAGGCCTCTATTCTAGGATAATCTGAAAAGGTTTTTGTACTCTGGACTCAAGACTGTTGCTTAAAAGTAGGAATCCAGTGCTATCCGAGGTGCCCTTATTTACATCTGCATGTGCAGCTGTAGTAGCAACCTCAGCACATAGTTTAACAAGTAGCCATCTACATGTAGATGGCTATATTTAGGTTTGGTCCATGAACTGAATCTCATTCTGAGAGACAAAATAATCAGCTTTGACCAGATTTTATTTGATGTTTTCCAATTTGGAAACATAACTACTTATACTTTAGATAATAATTATTCTAATTCCTTAAGTATAGGACACTAAATAGGTATATTGAACAAAAATTCTAGCAGTTTATTGAGCAAATAAGCATCAATAAGCAGTCACATTATTTATCACAAAGGATTGACACTTTGCTGCAGAAGGAGTTTCATTTGTACTAGAAGGAACTATGTGGAGCTCTCAACACTTAAGAAGAGTGTGCAATGGGAAACAAGAAGCCTAGATAACAGATTAGTGATCAAATTGGCTAAAATGTCAATCTAAAACATTTTGTAACCATTCTCATAGCAAAATGACATCTTTTCAAGTTTCATAATGATATGACGTTTTGCTATCAAAAACACTACTCTTTTTAAAGTATGCTGAGCAACATATTAATAAACATATTGGAAAACATGTGAAGAAAAATTGATCCTATTAACAGATTCATATTGAACATTTCCAGGGAAAGTCAAAGCTGCTGTTTACATATTGCAGCATACCCACAGATTTGTCACAGGTAACCTGTGAGACATACTGGGCTGAGGAAGAGCAGAGCCGTTATCTGCCACATGAAATGCTCAGGACTCCTTCCTTCCTGTAGCCCTCTGCATCGACAGTGACAAGTGGAACAACCCCAGCAGGGATGAAAATGGCAGGGCAGATGTTTGCTATGAATGAATGCTACTCAGCATCACTAAGTGCTTACACAGACTGGATAATCTGGAAGTTATTCTGAGTGTACATTCATAGAAATTAGTGATGTGCCTGCCATGCAGCCCACCTAGCATGGGTCTTTGTGAGCAGAATACCTAGACCATATCCCTGACAACATCCAGATGCCACTGCCAAAACATCCACCTGTCTCTTTGCTACACATCTCAAAATCATTTCATGTGTTTTGCAGATCTTTCTTTTCACCTCCTTCTCAGTATGCAGAACATCCAAGAATTCCAGATCTTTAGGCCATTGTGTTGCAGACAATTTCAGTGATGATGCTGGAGAAGAACAGACTTTTTCTGAGAAGTAAATGTACTGACAGAGCAAAGGACTATGAAAGTGGAGGTCATGAACTATATGTCTGGGTGAGGTTGCTGACATAATGGTAAACTGTGAGTTTGCTGATGTGTTTTGCTGGTTAGTTTTGAAGCTAGAAGTTGTCCTGTAGATTCTTTATCACATCTGCACATCATACAGTTTAGCTGTTCTACTCTTGGACACAGCATGTTGGAAATGACTGATCGTTCTTCCCTGTGGTGCAAGAAACAGTAAGCGTCAAAAAAATTACCCAATGTCAGGTCCCAACTGTCAGGGAAGCACCTGTTCACACAGTGCAGAGTTTAAGTGTGGTATATACTGTATCAGGCTGTAGTGGATGTCAAAAGCCAACAGGAATTAAAATAAGGATTAGACAAATGGAAAAAAAAAAATCATAAAATCATATCAGAAAATTCCCTACATTGCAGAAAATTCTGTAGACGGATTGGTAATTGCACACAGTACGCATGATATAGTTAGGGCACTTCCCTGATTTATGCTGCAGTCTATTTCCACAGGCTGAGAAATAAGAAAAAATATTTTGCTGGTAGAATGATTGATATGAAGATAAAGGTTTGCCAATGGGATCCCAGTGGTCACCTGGGGTTTTCTGTATCAGTACAAACAACAAATATAAAACTTAAATTCACATTCACCCCCTCAAGACTCTTCTTCCAACAGAAGCTCCAATACAAACCAGACTTTCACCGAAATACTTAGTGTCTATCCTGTTTTAGGTAAAAAATCTAAGTCTGAACTGTTCAGTCCCAAGAGAATGACTTTTGTGATGATGAAATCTTCCCATGTGCCTACAAACAAATCCAGTAACTCACATGTTTCATTTTATGGTTCCCAAAAGTGACAATGCAACAAACTGCTGTGTTAATAACATTATAAATTAAAGTCATATTAAGCAATGCAAGACATCGTTGCTAAGAATGCTAACAAGCAAACCACTATGTTAAAACCCAGTGACAGCTTTAATGTTCAAAGAATGCAGTCATCATCAGACTTAGTAGTTCACTGACAGTTTTCTTACTAGCCTCAAACACTGGAGAATAAAATGCATTTTTTAAAAATATATATATATAAAAAACAATTTTATGTGAAAGTACAGAACTATACATTGTTTCTCACAATGCATATTAGACATTTCCCTTTTTTAGAAGATATGTAAATCCAAAAGGTGTTTGAGTTACAATAAAAAGTACAAAATTATTTAAGTTATGATGTTATTGCTGAAATTTTTCATTTGTCAGTACTTTTTTGACAGCTTCATAAAAAACGATAGCTACATTACTGTGAAGACTTTCACCACCTTTCATTGTCTTGACCTTTTCCCAATATTGTAGTGATGGTATGATATATAAAGTAGTGGAGGAGTGCTGGGAAACATTAAATAAATCAGTAATCTTAAATCTGTTTTATTTGTCTTCTGCTTGAATTGAGAAAAATGGTGAGAAAGCAAATCTACAATTGTGGACTACATAAAATATTTGAAAATGCAAGACATCATTGCAGGAATCAGAGTTAGATACACAAATCTTGGAGCTCACATAAGATTTCAACCTGGCTCATTCAGAAATTTGAGTCTGATGACTAAAGGTTATAATGTACTTTTAAGCATTTTTCACTATTCACAGAGGACCAGTTCTCTGCAAGGCTTTTTGCTTCCACATAGTATTGGAGTCAGCAGAACCACTCACATGTTCAAATGTTCAGAGCAAAAGTTAAGAAATTACATATTGTGAAGAGAAAACAAGAAAGTAGTAACATGCCCTGCCCACCATATAGTCAGATCTGAAAAAAATCAGATATCACCAAATGTAGGTGTAAGGGAGGAAGGAGATGCTCAAACAAGAAAACTTTTATGGTAGAAAGACTGATTTTAAAAGATAACTTCTGCATGGAATTTCCTCTTATAAGATGTAGATGCTACCCAAAAGAAGTTGAAATTGCAAGGAAAGCTAAGTTGTGTAAGCAGAACAGGGGGAAAAAAAGGTATAAGGAATTAACTGTCAGCTCTTGTAAATCTGTTTAGTTCCACTCAGCTCAACTGAACCATGTCAGTGCATGTCAGCCAAGGAAATTACTCCGTGGTTATAAAAAGATTTAGTGAAGAGATAATGGAAGTCAATGTATTTGGGTGTGCAAGTCTCTCTTGTACTCTTCAAAAATCGTTCCACTGCCTTTGTATGATGTTTTAGTATAGTGGCTATTATGTATTCTGCATGGTCAATAGATTAATTCTAATCCAACATCAATTACCCTAAAATAGTTTCATATCATCTTTTTATTTTCACTGCAGCACTGATTTTTTAAAATTATTTACTCTTCTCTTTGGCTCCTATGATGTTAAATAGAACTATATATTCTAACCAGATTACTTCATACCTGGCATCACACAGAGGTTGCCAGAGCAGTGAAGATGGTTGATGTCCTCAAATCCTTTCTGTTTTTCACTAAAATGGGCTTTTATTACAAATCTTATGCCATATGAACAGTAATGTTTAGAATCAGAAGTGAAGGATGTGATTCATCTCACCTAGCTCTGGGTTTCAAACAATTTATAAGGAGGTGAAATGACCAAGAGTTTGTTGTAGCACCTGTTTCCCCGATATAAGACATGTGCTCTGCTCTCTACAGCAGATCACGAGATGAGTCATCATCAGGATAAAAACAAACTGAATACATTGTGATGGCTTGGAAAGTGCCTCCCTGGTCTATGGTTTTATTTATATCTAGCCCCAAGGTTTTGAGTGGGCCAGAAGAACTGAATCAGATATTTCTAAGAAACTAGGTTAGGATACTTCGATGAAAAAATGCCTATTCACTGGTACTGAATCTCTATAAACCTGTATCATTTTCAATAATGTATTTGTAAGGAGGGTGAAGTATCTGATCAGAGGTATACAGACTATCAAGGTTAGGCCATGCATGAGAGGTGATGGTCAAAAATAATTCTGTACTTAAATCAGCAGAGATCTATCTGTTTAAATTAAAAGTAAAAAGACCACAAGTGGGCTTTATACTGTGTATTGTGAAAAGAAGAGTATCTACTCTCTTCTTCTGAATGTAACATTATGCTCATTTTGCATTTTCACCAAAATCCAGATCTAATTTATGCCATCTTTTGTATCACTGCTGACAGTGATCTACTGACCTTTTTTGTGTTACAGTTGAGTACGCAGTTTCCCATGACTGGAAATTCTTCATCTTCAAACTCACTAACTGTAGTGTTTTGTTGTTTTTTGTTTTGTTTTGTTTTGTTTTTTTTTTTCCAAATTATAATATCATTTTAGTCTTACTGAAGCCAGATGAAGATGGGAAGTTCAGGGATGTCTTATGACAACAATAAAAATATACACATGAGGTTTACAGGGGGAGGCTGGGATTTGTCACAAAAAGAGGGTTTTTGGCATCAAGTTTTGGCATAAAAATCTGTTGTATTGATTCCTTCTTAAAACAAATTAGTTAGCTGGGATTCCTGCCATCCTCTACTGTCAAACAGAAGCAGAACTCAAGGCTTCCAGTTGAATGTCCTACCTCAGAGAACTGGTGGCACAAGTCTGGTTGTATTCATACTGCAGTTGTTTACCCTAAACCAGCAGTCCAGAAGAGAAGTCATGAAATATAAATAAATATATTCCCTGCTGTTGTCAGGCAGTTGGACTACAGGATCATTTTAATTCCCTTCCAATTAAATATTCTATTCTATTCTATTCTATTCTATTCTATTCTATTCTATTCTATTCTATTCTATTCTATTCTATTCTATTCTATTCTATTCTATTCTATTCTATTCTATTCTATTCTATTCTATTCTATTCTATTTACTTCTAATACTGCACATATATGAGGTTAATTTTACATACAGATTGGAAAACAGTTACTTGTGTTATTGGTATGTTCCAGTTGTTCCAGTGAACAGATGTTTTTAAGAATAGGCACTGAGAAAGACAGAAGTAAATGTAATTTTAAAGGTGTTAGGTTCATTGCAGAAAATACTAGAGATATAGAATAAAATATTATGCAGAGTCTATAAAGAGTGGGAAAAAGGATAAATCAATGAAGAAGATACACCATGGCGGTCACAATATGTAAGGATGGGGTAAGATCAACTTTAAAAGAAAATACTATTAAAAAAAAAAAAAAAAAAGAAATAAAGATACAGCAAAAAAATCAATCTCATAAGGCAGCCGTGCAGAGGAACAAATAAAGAACAGTGGTAGCTGTGCAGGGCAGACTAAGTTGACATTAAAGGAATGGCACCCAAAACCCTGTGAATGTTTATATTTTGACAATGTTCAGAAAGGTGGAGTGACTAATGGAATTAAGAATAAAATCATAGCATCGTTTAGGTTGGAAAAGACCGTCAAGATCATTGAGTCCAACTGTTGGAATGGGAAATAGCATGTGAAAGAGGAAACAGAACTCAGTGTTAGATGTTTTGACCTGAAGGAACATTGAACAGAGAAAGAATAATATGTATTCAAGATTTCTGGAAAATCAACAAAACAGACAAAGTGCTGGTAAAATAACCACTCTGGTACAAAGGAGGTCTAATGTATTTGTTAATTTGGAGTGTTGTCATATGATGGGAAACTAGAAAACCTGGTAGTTGTATAATAAAAGGTAAAAAAAAAAAAAAAAAAAAAAAGAAAAACAAGGCAATTATACTCTTAGTAGTATTACTCAAAGCTTAAAGAAAGTTTTGAAGAAAAGATAAAATAAAATTAAAACAAAAGTAAAACAAAAAAAAAGTCAATTGAAAATATAACAAAAACACAGATTGTCCAAAATGTCTTGTATTAAACATCCTCAATCTTCTTTTGATAAAATACTTCAATTTCTCATGAGGAAAATGCAGTAAATATATCTGGACTTCAGTAAAGTATTTGAGACTGGGTCACAGGGGAAATTTCTTGGGCTGGAGACAATTAATACAAGAACTGGAACTTGGATAAAGAACTGCTTAAACAGGAGATGACAAGCTGTATCTAAATGGGAAGCCTTGCATCACATGGACATTGTAGTGGAATATCTTTAGGATCAAACTTAGAGTAACTTCATGTGATGTTTTCATTATGGCTTTGGCATAGAAACCCAGAAGTGATCTAATAAAACATGACAACACAGATTTGGAAGTCGTTGTCACTGTAGTAAAAGATGGGGGTGCCATAAAGAAAGAATTGGATGGATTTTTGTTAAAGAGACAGAAATGGGAGAAAATTCAGTACTATGAAAAGTGAGAACATTCAGTTAGGCAGTACTAAAGCTTTCTGCTGGAGGGGTTGGATGCTGAAGGCTTGAAAGTAATAAATAAAAGATTGCATACTGGTGACTCACAGCATGACTATGATCTGGTAGTGTTGGAGAGCTGTGTAAAGCCATGTGCAATCCAAAGAGAATAAGGGAGAGAATGCATGTGCACAAGGTAATGGTAAGAGCTCATCTGGTGTAGTGCATGCAGTCTGATAATCAAAGGATTAAAATGGGAACAAAATATCAGGCAGCACCATAATGTGGAAGTAATTTGAAAATTTCCAAGTACTGGTTATGGGTTTTTTCTTACCGTGAAAAACAAAGTATTCATAGTATGCCTGTGACAGGGATAGCTTTTCTATTTTAGCCTTTCTGCTTCTGCAGAACCATGGCCAGGTGAGAGCATGTCCAATAGCACATCAAGCCTAAGGAAGCACTGTTTATTAATGTTTCTTCAAAGATACCACATCGTGCTGAGGAAAAACAGGAAAGTGTGAAAAAGAATGTTAATCTACAAATAGTTTTCACTGGGAGATTTTCTGTACAAACTACTTCACAACGTCATTGTGTCTATGTGTTTTCCATATCCAGCAGTATGGTCTGATATGATCTGACTCCATAAAAATAAGTGAATTAATGTGGTGACAGTTCACTTGAGTCTTGCCTGAAATCCCATCCAGCCTTTGAAAGCTCAACCATCTCTATACTCTCTTAGAATTACTTCTAGTTCATTCCAAAATTAGACAGAAAAATGCAAACCTTTTACTTAATCTGTGGATGAAAAATGTTGGGGTCCACATTGACCATCTTAGTTATAAAGATTATAAAAGTTTTCCATTCAAATGATCTAATATTTTATAAAATGAAAAGTGAAGAATTTTAACTTCAGGAGATAGTACTTTTCTCAATTCATAAAACTCTAGTCCCTGAATAAGGTAGCAAAAGCAGCACAGTATTAAAAAAATAAAAAAATAAAAAAATAAAAAAAATTCAGATGAGGCTGTAATATAAAACTTAAGTGTTTGAGAGAAGCCAGTGAACCAGGACTTTAGCATGCAGCTATTTCTTATATCCTTCTTTTCACCAAAGGATACAAAGTCCTTAGTCAGCCTGATTATTAGATTAGGCTATTATGGGGAACTGATCTGTCTACTGAAGTCTATAATCTTTAAATTTCTGTTCATCTTGGAGTAGGATATTTGCTAGTTCATTTTCAGTGTTTTCTTTGAGAACATTCTTCATTACATTTTCTTCAAAAGTGATTTTCCAGTACTGGACGATGTATTTCAGTAAATACTTTATTTCAATAGTTGCTTAAAAATAAATTTAAAAAATTAACCAAACTTCAGGGTTACCAAAGTATGAAACAGAATCTGAAAAGTAGTTTCAACTAAAACAAAGAACCAGGTCAAAAAAAAAAAAAAAAAAAAATCAATATATTTTTTTGAAGAATAAGCAAATATGTTTCTAATTCCAGTTTGAAATTATATTCTACATTTCAAAAGCTGATTTAAATTTAAAGGAAAAAAATAGGTTTGAAAAGAGTTCAAGAGCTAAACCAAACCTTCCTGGGTGCCCCACAGTGGAGGTTTTTGATCTGGGTATTTCTCCAATTTAAGATAAATTTCAGATCCTGAATATACATTTTTATTCATTTTTACATTCGGCTACTAACACCAAGACCCCAGGGTGAGTTTGGCTCCAGTGACTTGGAGCGTCTTCAGCTGTGAGCAGTGAGAATCAGTAAATACCTAGGAGTATTTCATCCGGGAGGATTACAGTTGTGCCAGTGTTTCCCAGAACAGCTGCTGCAAGAAACTTATTTAATACCTGCTGCCTGTAAAAAGAATTGAGCAGTAAATGAGGGCTTGCCACAGGACCTGTGTCCAGGTTTACTGAGCACTCCTGAAGAAGTAAGAGCACAAGCTTTTTGCTTTCTTCAGGGATATATGCGCCTCTTAGGTGGAGTTAGCTGTGGTTGTGAAAGTAAGTGTTTAAGGGTTTAGAGGAAGCAGGGAGAAGAAAACCTGCTCACACCGCCGGTGTTTCTGTAACCTACGCATGAACTTTTAAATTAAGTAGCTTTGTTCATAAGCCTTAGTTATCTGGCATAGAACAGCTTCATCACTAATGCCAAAAACCCCATGTGGTTTAGAAAAAGAAGTCAGTCCCCTCAACTCACACAACCCTTAAATACACTAATACAAGAAATAAATATATGTATGTTGTAAAAAACTCATATTACCCCAAATTTGTTTTTAAAGGCCCAATTGCTGAATAGTAAGACTTTAGGGTCTTTTTCATCAAACTGTTTTGTAGGGATAAAAGAAAAACAGGTTTTATGTGTAGAAAGCAAATACCAAGCAAGGGTGTTTCAAAAAAGCCAAGTAGTTTGGTTTTAATAAAATCCTTTCGTGTTTGTCTTCAACTTAGAAATCACAGCAGGTCAGTTTAAAAAGTCAAGCTACTTTTATGATAGAAATAAAAGGCAGATTAAACTCCTGCTACAACCTTAGTATCTTCTTTGAGAAGAAGTAAAAGTGCAGTTAAAACTCAAAGTGTAGTTATACAGAGCTTTATATTTGTGAGATGGAAACAAAAAGTGAATTCCACCTGGCTGGATGAGGAAGAAGTGTGTGGTCTGGTGATGGCCCAGGTTCAACTCTTCTGAAGATTTGTCCAAGATAATCCAAACTCTGTGTCCTGTCTCCCAGTTTACAGGAAGGTCTAATACCAATTCCCTGAAAATTGTTGAGAAGGTAAATACATGAAGACTGTGTGATAAGGAAGACATCATACAATTACTCTAGATTCCCAGTTCTTACAATCTAATGAAGGAAGTGTAATGCATTTCACAGACAATGAGCTTTTCGAGCATCAGTCTTGCAGTACTGTGCTGTAGTACCTCACACATTCTGGGCTTTATTTCTTCTTTTACAGAGAAAGAGTTTACCTCGATGCAGCACTATATAACAACATGGTTTATGCTGTCTCTCTCAGCCAGACATCCCTGAACATCCATCTTTGAGACTGCAGTAAGAGAGCCTGCACAATGTAGAAGCACACAGGTCTGATGAAAATATCCCAGGGGATGATTTCTTGCACCCTGTCAAACTGTTACAGTCCTCTCTTGAGAAAGGCTTTTGTGGAACAACCCTTAGGATTTACAGTAACACACTGGGGTCCTTTAGGAAGGGAACTTCTCAAACCATCTCTGCATCACAGAAGTAAAATGTCATAATGCTTCCCACTATCAAATGCCAACTGGACAGATCAGTTATTCACTTGGTCAATGAAAGAGATCTGGGGATATTTTTAAGAGAGTTGAATGAAGATACCAAAAGCTTAGGCCATTCTCAGCATCTTACCAGCCTGGGAAACTCATCAAAACACTGCACAGAAAAGCCCTGCACTTTGTAAAAGTTTTTTTCATGCATTCCTACTGAGCTTATAACATGGTGTGTCATCTACAGAAAAATTTTAGTGTTAAGCAGGTGGCTTCTTATCTGCCTCTGTGATGCCAAGTCTTATCATATTATCTCAAGTCTTACAATAGTTGAAGAATTTCTGAAAATTCAGCTCCAAGATTTGTGTTTGTATGAGAATTATTCGCTTAAAAGTATTTCCATTACAATTATTTCCATTAAAAGTAGATAAAACATCAGCTTCTAACCTGTGGCAGAGAAAAGCTTAGAAATTCAAACCATAACAACTATAAAAGTTAAAAGCAAATAAAAAATATCTGAAGACCATGCTTAGAAACCATTGTGTATTTTGAGCCTCTCATGTAAGCCAATGACTGATTTTTTCAAGTGTTTGGGAAGAGTAACAATTAATTTTGCCTATAGAATTCCTGTTGATATTACGCATTTCACATTCCTTTGAAACTCCTGAGGGACATCTTCTCATCTTTGGAATTTGTTCCTTTTCATTTTAAAATTTCTTCCTGTTCTTAATTCTTGACTGAACAAATCATGCATGAAAAGAGGACTGTATAAATAAAGCTTTACACAGACAACATTGCAACACCAGTCAAATGAAATTCAAATCTTCAAATTAAAAACAGTTGATGATATAGGAATATTTATACATATTCTGCAAAAAGTTGGCAGGATAGTTCATTTTCATTCTGCATACAGGTGACCCTGACATTTTCACTTTATTTATTCTAGCAGGGTCTTTCAAATGGTTCCTTAAATTCACATTTAAACTTTAGATTGGTTGTTTAATCTCGGATGCTACTTGAAGGGTATATCCCAGACTAATATCAGCCAGAAAAACTAAATAGTGATTTCAGAGTAGAAAAACTGGATGATGGTTCGTAATCAAACTGATAACCACTGTCATGGGTCTCCACTATCACAGAGAATGAGAAATCACTGCACTGAAGTACTTAGGTAATCAAACCTTTTCTAGGAATGGAGCAACCAGCTCGTTTGGTAGTTGAATTTTCACACAGATTATATAAATCCTGATAATGCTATCTGCATTTGGAGTCATCAGTGAAGCTTATTCCTGTTACACCTCAATGATGAACAGAACTAAAGAAAGAAACCTAAGCCAAAAGCCACTCTTGGAATGAGCATCCTTTTCTAATATATGTGATTTCCAAATACAACACTATCTCCTCTCTATTCACTACTTCTCTCTGGATCATTTGCTAAATCAATCCTTCTTCCTCATGATTAATGATTTTTTTTTTTCTTTAAAATATAGTCTGTAATTCAATTTGTGAATAGTCAAAAAAATTTCTAAGACTAATGGACTTTGTAGACACACAAAAATTCCAAATTTTCTAAGATGAGGAGTCACATATCTTTAGCATGATATTTGAATTTGATGATCATACAATCCAGAAATATTTTCATTATGAAGACTGAATCATTAAAATAAAATACAACATCTATGTTTGTATATAACAAATATAGACAGATGCAAATTTATACCTGTCAGCTATATCGCTATAAAAAATATTGTATGTTGTTAAATTCTAAAGCATAGACTTGTATAAGCCTTGGCTGTATTCCCACTGTATTTAAATGATTAATTTTTGACATTTAAAATGTCTTACTTAGCTTCTCAGGTTTGCAGAATGATGGCATTTTGGAGTGGAACCTAATCCATGTTGTCCATTTAACTTTCCAGACATTTTTATTGTTATACAGCACTCCATAGTGAAAGACATGCTTCAGTTTTCTTGCCATACAAAGTTCCAAAGCTGGAGTGTGGTCTGGACTTTAAACATTTATTTGCTTTAATGGGACTTTACCATGCTTAAAACTCAGTGTATTGAGCAACAAGTAAAGAGCTGGAATTTAAATCAAGTATACTGCAACAATTGAACAAGGATAACACATAATAGAGGAGAAGGAAAACAAGGGTTAAACATTACTTTTGATATTTGGGTTGAAAACACTTGGAAAAAGTGAGATTGTTTTTAAAAAGAAGGATTTTCAGTCTGAGTGGGTCCTTTTTCAGCTGCAAGGATTTACAGAGTTTTAAAGCTATTTTCTAATATTAAATGTCTTCTTACTTAGCATGACAAAAAGCAAATAAAAATTGTCTGATGTGCTCAGCAAGATCTTAATCCAGATGGACTGAATGAGGTACAAATAAAATTAATATCTTTTTACCAGGAAATATATTATGTTTTATAGGGTCTTATTTTTCAGAAACTACTCAAATAAAGCATCCTGACAAATATCTAGTCTAGGAGACAATATTTTTTTTAGCTGTTAGGAATGCTCTGGGCAATGTAATTTGCATTTTGTAGGCTGAGCTGTTAAAACTAACTGGAGATTTGGGGGGGCACCTCTTAGATATCTGTGTTGGCAGTTGATTTTCCAGGTCAGTGCTCAGCACTCTCTCAAATTAGGACATGATTAAAGTTAGACAAGCTGGACTCAAAACCTCTCTCTGCACTAAGACAACTCCTCTGAAGATAGCAAGGATGCTGCTGGGCTTTCTTTTACACTGTTTTGTAAAGAAATCAAGAACTGGTGTGATTTCCACCTCCATTGGTAATGCCAAAGCTGTTCATGAATAGAAGACTACTGCCTAACCTGTCTCTTCAGCCTCTAGAATTTGGGGTTTTTCTGCCTGTCTTTTTTCAGTTCCTATTACTACTTCCTAGGGGAATAAGGTTTAAGTATATTGAAGGGCTTGAGAAGAAAATTAATGCTGAGAAAGAAAGAACAATGAAAGATGGTCTCTCTAAAGCTTTGAGTATCTTCCATTTTTTTCAAAGGTCTGGATGAGACCTTACCTTGACAAAGCTAAAAGACTCTAAAGGGCAAAGGTCACTTTACATTTGTACTGTTTCTTTATGTGTCTTTCATGTGCACCAGGCAATAGTCACTGGATGAGGAAAAGCTAGATGGACCTTTTGTCCAATAACCTTCACATCCTGATTTGTCAGGTTCAACATACTGTGTTATTTGATATCTGTGGAGAAGGAGGACCATTTTTTCCAGTCAGTAGTAAATGTTATTTTTTTTTTTGTTAAATATCTTTTTTAACAGTGTTTCATCTTCAGCAGACATCAACAAGATTGTTCCAGAAATAAATGTAACTACAGGAGTCTATATCAGTCCAGGACTCAGGCATCTTCCTTTCTCCATCATTTTTCTAGGAAGCATACAGTTATGTGGCCATAAAACTAGGAGCCAGTGGTTTATAAGCACTAATTTTCACTCTTTTTGTTTGTAACTTTGGATATTTTGAGGGAAATACGCCTCTAAAATCAGCAGTAAATTTCAGATGTTATTACTCAGACACAGAATATCAAAACTTAGTTTGTATTTCCCATGTTTTTTAGTTTATAAAACATATAAAGGAAGACTGTTATGCAAAACATTATACCATCCAGCCTCAATGTAATATTCATAAACTACAGATTGCAACTATACGTGAGAAAAAAATGCATAGCCGTACATTGCATATTATATTCTATATACTTTCCATTTGTCTACCACTTGAGATAGGATTTCAAAGTCATGCATAAACCTTCATTCACAGGGTTTATGCAAGCTTGCATTGATGGATGAAACTCATACTCACTATGTGTATGGGAAAAAGAACTTTATGTAATCCTCATAAATCCTGTAGTGATGTGAACAGTTTCAGCTGAAACATTCCAAGGGAAGACGAAAGATCAGATTCCAACTGCATGTGTTAATTAGATAATATTGCTTTTTGTACCATTCTTATCTCAAGGGACTTGTATAAGAATAGGCAAATGTGTAGTTGATTGGGATATTAACTGATTGTCTCTGGAGGCCTAAGTTAAAGTCCTACCAAGAGTCACATGCATTTAGTTATCCCTTTTAATTATCCATTAGACAAACCCATGATTTAATGTGGTAAAACTTGTTCTTTTTGTTCAAGAATAGGTCAAGGGCTGTATTGACAGAGATTCTGTAGTTCAGGACTGAGATGTACTGGAAGATTTGGAAGGAGGACTCCAGCAAAGCTTCTTCTCATACTATACCCTGCTTAAGCAAACGCATCTCCATGGGGTAGTGAGGAGAAAAACTGGAAGAGCACCAGGAGCTATTTACACAACTGGAACCATTCCATCCTCAGTCAAGTGAAGCAAATAGCTGTAAAAGCGTTCTCTATTTCAACCATCCAAGAAAAACACAACAAAGTGGACATCATGAGAAGTCAGTTGCCATGGGCACACAAGTATCTAACTGGGAGAACACACACATACACTGAACTTTGGTTCAGCAAATCCTAACTCTAGTTCTTTTCAGTGTAAGTGTTGCTGTCACTCAGCTTTAAAAGCAACCACAGAGCTTCAGAAGAAACATGTGAAGCCACTGGATAGGTCCACCTGTGGGATGAGACAGGAAAGAAGCAAATACAACATCCAGCTTAGACAGAGATGGGATATCTTGTTTTCTCACACCAGGCGCCACAGACACTGGTTCCACTTGACTAGATCTTCAAGTTTGTGTACCTAACCTAACAGAGACTGCCCAGTGTTCAATTCTCAGGTAGTCTTTAGATAACAGGGATGTATAATTCTTGTAGTTAATTCTAGTACTAGCACCAAAAACTTGTATGAAAAAGTCTTTGGAGGTATTCTGAGTTTAAAAATCTTGCTTACCCATGGTTGTTCAGTTTTGAACATGGGTAACAGGTTTCTTCCTCTGCTTGACTAAATGTAAAACCCAGGGACAAACAAGCAGAATTTGTCCAAACTGGTTGAACGGTAATGTCCTGCTTTTACACATTTCTAGAGCTGGACCAAATGAAAGAGGTCATTTTCCTTGTGGATGCTTCAGCATGTTATTTTTATTTTAGAAATGAATTATTCAGGTTTGTTTTTTTTTTCTTCATTTGAATGAGGTATGAACATAAATTCCTATAACAACACAGCCATTCAGTTCCAAATGCAATAAAACCTCATGACAACAAAAGAAATGATTATTCATGTCATAATTTAGATCTGCTGCCTCCCTACCTCTCAAGCAAGCTTCCTTCTATCTCTGAAGTGCCTCCAACCTTCTTTTCCACCCCTCGTAAAAAAAAAAAAAAGGATTAGAAAAGAGATTCTTAAGCCATAGCTAATGCCTTTCCTCAGGCTTTTTTTGGATTTACATATCTCTGAAGAACACAACCCTTTGCCAATTACCAAAGCAGAGGTTTCATCTCAGCATCCAGTGATCTAACCTGGAACACACTTGCCTAAAGAACATGCTCCGCAATAACCTTCCACAGCAATTTTATGACTCAGCCAAGACAGATCAAGACTGTTACTTTTTGGAAAACATGATCTGCAGCTATGTAACTTTGAGACATGATCTCCAAAATAAGCAGTTCAAGTATTTAATCTAGGAACACCTAGTTATTGTAGATCATCATTCTAGTTCAGCTGCAGTTAAATTTCTCTCTAAGTGAGTTCTACATGTGTATTAAAGTTTGGCTTTAGGAAACATTGTACTATGGGAATTGTATTTCTTTGAATAAAGTATATCACAGAAGACACAGTGCAGAACAGAATCTTACTGTGATATGATGTCGTGGTTTGAGCCTGGTTGGCAGCCAAGCACCATGCAGCCAGTCTCTGTCCTTTCTCTTCCGGCATTAGGAAGGGACAGAGAGCCAGGCTTGGGGTTCGAGATAGGACCGGGATGGGGAAAAATCACCCTTTATGGTCACGAGCAAAAGGCAGACTCGTTAGGGGAAGAAAAAAAGAACATGCATTTATTACAGACACTAACAACACATAACAGAGTAGGACAGTGAGAATCATTGCCACATCTTGAGAACACCTTCCCCCCACCCCTCCCTTCTTCCCGGGCTCAGTTCTGCTCTCGATATCTCTACCTCCGTCCCCCAGCCACGCAGGGTCAGGGAATGGGGGGTGCAGTCAGTGCTGCCGTTTCTTCCATCTTTGGTGGGGGGAGCTTCTGGAACTTATTCCCCCTGATCCATCATGGGTCACTAACTTTCTCCGCCTGGAGTCCCTCCTACAGCTGCAGCCCTTCCTGAGCTGCTCCGGCGTGGGACACCCCTGCATGCTGCAATCCTCCCAGTACTGAATTACAGGAGTGGGTCTACCTTTTCCCACAAGACCCCGGCCTTCTTCAGGCACAGCACCTTGATCAGACAGGTGAAAAAACACAGGCCATTAATCAGTGTCTGCTCCACTTCTTCATGGGTGGCAGGAGGGGCCTCCCTGCTGTCTCACCACAGTATACAGAGAAGTCTCTGCTCTGGCACACCTCCTTTCTTCCTTCATTCCTCCACTGACCTTGGTGTTCATGCAGCTGCAGCAACTCCTCCTCACAAGTCCCACTGCCCGTCACCACGTCCCTTCTTAAATATGTTATCTCAGAGGCGCAGCCGATCGGCTCAGTTTTCGAGCAAAGTTGGAGCTGACTTGGAGCTGGGGGAGCTTCGAGAAGCTTCTCACAGGGGGCCACCCCTATAGTCCCCTCCCCTGCTATCAAAAAAAACCACCACCCACTCAAACCCAGGATATATGACCAAGCAGTAAAAATAACAGCCTCTACCCGATATATACTTTGTCACTCTGATTGGTTTTCTTCAGATATCTCCCTTCTTGCATTCCCAGAAAATCTTAATGTGCCTCCCATTAGGAGTTACTACTTCACTGTATCAGAAAGCTCATACATCAAATACATAGCTACAATATGAATCAGAAGATGTAGAAAATTTTCAGAATAAATAAATGGAGAAATATTGATGTGTGGAAACAGTAATGGGACCCTGAACTGTGTAGTGCATCTGAGAAAATTGAGAAGCTTGGATTAGGTTAAATTAGATTAAATCTAAGAACAACTTTTACAGTGAAATCTGGGCAATTTTTGATTTTTTTCTTTGTCATCTTTTTTGACAAGTGGTAGCTCTCCTGAGTTCTGTGTCCATAAAATTTTATGATATTGGAAGTAAAAGGGCTAGTTTCTTAAATCTGCCTTAAAGAGAAACAGAAGCATTGTCTTATTTTTTACTCAGTAATCACAAAATTCATCCAGAATTTTGAAAACACAAGATCAAATTTTGTTTCTAACAACAAAAAATAATTCAAATCTTTCTCCTCACACAGCAATCATCTCACCATTTGATAAACCAGGGTATGATTTCAAGAAAATATGGTAATCTGATAATGTCAGAAATTCTGGAGGTGTCCTTCAGTTTCTTCTTTGAGAACTTTGAGTAAAACATACAATATCCCATATAAAAATATTAGCACTAGTTATCCCACAAACTTTTTTTGAGACATTCACCTGGAAAGTGATAACTATGCTCCAGACTTGTGAATGTTTATTTATAAAAAGTGGAAGAGCTCAACCACGATGCTGTTGTGACACTGCATTTATGGCATTCTTCTACGGTGGATGAAGTAGGTTTGAATGTCCTCAGACAGAGTGACGCAATGAACCTGGACCTGACCCTGACCCTAAAAAACCCTTGAATACTGCTGAAGGGTTTGATAGCCTGTATTGACAGGGTATTGAATCAGGAGGATCAAGCTGTTTTCCACTAGTAGCTTTTTTAAGAAGAAATCTAAGTATCTCTATATATTTTTTTTAGGTTGGACCATCGGACAAAAGAACAGATTTTCAGCGTTTTGCCTCTCCAGATCTAAACTGATTTTTCTCCTTGACCTAGTCATATACCATCTTCTTTCTCTCTCTCTCTTTTTGAGTCAGTTGTGGAACTAAAATAAAAAAAAAAAATTACAGCTCTATTTTTTTCACAGTCCTTTCACAATCTATGCCAGCTGTCTAATTGTTATCAAGTTCTTCGTGGGTCTCACTGCTGAGGTGACTGCGGGAAAGACAAGAGAAAGGAAAGGGCAAAGCCTAGCTGTATCCATCAACTCACAAGGGTGGCACAGAGCATTGCCCCAGGCTATGTCACTTGGGACTGGCGTGATAGGCAACAGAAACCCAAACTGAATAGGGATAAAGCTGATGTTTTGACAGCAAGAAATAGATAACAGACATAGGATGACCTGTCTGGGCTCAGTCTTGGTAGGATGAAAAGAGGCACCTCCATGAATGCCAAAGGCCTCACTCCCAGTAGTCAGGTCAGCTTCAAGATAAGAGGGTGTAGTTTTCTTGTCAGTCACATATAAAACAGGACTCCAGAGAAGTAGTCTAGTACCTCTGAAGAGGCTGCACTGTTCAAGAGTAAAATGTGATATGTTTTATTGGTTTGGATGCTTTGGGGTACTTCTGTAACTCAATTCCTCTCCTGTTTTTATGTAACATTTACTGGCTGTTTTCCTTTTCCCAACACCAGAACGATTCATATGAGAAAGCCAGCCAATTTTTCTCTATTAAAAAAGAATTAGTATTGTAAGAACCATAAATTTATGTAAAATATTCAGTCAAAATGTCTTTCAGTGATCAGTTAAAAACTGTCCCTTCATTAAGAAAAGACATATATTCAGCTCAAAGAGACAACATGCCATCTAGTACTATGCTTTCAAGAGATGCAGAAGTGCTAAATTAGACTGGCTTGTGATATGAACATAATGTTCACATTACACATTTGTGCTGCAGTAATTCCCATGAGTTGGCCTTTAAATTGCCTCAGCTACTGTAGCAGAACAAAGTAGTGCAGAAACAATGAAGAATTTTCACATAATACGTTTCCAGTGACTGTGGCAGTGGTCTCGTTGCAGTAAACACAGTGAGGATTACAGTCTCGGTCTAAGCAAATTTGTCAGTTAATACCATTGCAACTTCTATCTCTGTCAGAGAAGATTGAAAGGATATTTCATTTTATTTTATTTTATTTATTTTATCATTTTATTTTATTTGGAAGTTACTGGGAAGACTGTGACAAGCCTTATCCCATTTTTATGCTGTCATTAAGTCACAGGGGTCTAAGACAACCCTGGGGAATTTTTAAGAGATTTGCTGATTCTGCATGCCCAACTGTGTGAACAGAGCTTAAGAACTTGGGTTTCATGTGGAAAAAAAAAAAAAAAAACAAACAAAAAACCTATTCTCTCCCATAGATTTGTGGTAATTGACTTTGGGAAAAAGAAGACTTCAACTTTGCAAGTTTAAGTCATTAGGAAATCCACAATAAATATATTAAATAAAATTATCTTTTTCTGATAGCTGCAATATTGGTATGTTCTTAAAATACCCACAGTCTGAGTAACTATGCTGGTCATGTATTGAAGCTTTGTGGAATCCACAAGCTATGTTTACATTTTTAATGGCTAAAAAGTCAATATTCACACTGTATATATTCAAGACATAATGAAATCATGCTACACTTTCCCTGCTTCATCACAAAATCTTGAGACATGGTTAAAAAACATTAAAATATTCAGTGTATTCTTTTTTCTTGGAAACAAATATCTACAGGGAAGGCCATATTGTACTGTCTTAAGGCCCAGATTTAATGAGTGACTGCTCAGGATGTTTGGGGCAGGCTGGGGCTGTGCTGTTTGTGATCTTACCCAGGTTGTCTGATTTGGACCAGCAGGAGATGATGTTTGCATAAAGATCTAGCATTCATGTTAAAGTTCACTTCTTCACCGGAGTAACTTAAAAAACAAAAAACAAACAAACAAACAAACAAAAAAAAAAAAAAAAAAAAAAAAAAAAAAACAACCAACCAAAGAAAACCACACACACAAAAAAAAACACACACCAAAAAAACAAAACAAAACAAAACAAAACAAAACAAAAAAAAAAAACCCAAAACAAACTTACAGTTTTTGGGTCACAAGTCCCTAATTTTTTTCTATGTAGAATATTTATGGTGGGACAGTTTTGATCTCTTTGCTGAAGAACATTGCAATACTAGTATCAGAAAGAAAATGACTTTGCTGGAGGTAGATATAGTTTTCATTTTGACATTGCAGGGGTCTGATCCTTCTCCTTAAAGTCTGTCATTCAAGTCATTATTCTGCAGACACCACTGGTCTAAATTCAAGTGATATATTTGACTTACAACTTGTACACTTTTTTTGCTGGTTTTGTTCATTTTGTGGATTTTTTTTCAGAAGTACGTCAAGTACAACTTCCTTGTTCATATTTCCAAAATCTTTTGAGTATATTTCTAAAGTTTCTCACACCCGAAAGGAGATGTCAGTCACTACTGTAAGGCTGTTATATGGCAACCAATTTACCAGTAGTCATCTTTGCAAAATTATCTTTCTGACATCATTTTAAGGTTTTTCCAAAACCATGGCACAAAAATCAACATAATAGAGAGAACTGAACATTTTACAGGGTGTGTGTGAAAGAGTGTCTGGGAAAGGTCAGGCTTCCATAAGGTGGATCTGCCACCAGGAGAAATGTGCTCTGCTCCATTCTTTTCCCAACTCATCACACTTCTTTTCTATGAGAGCTTTTTGAGTGTCTGCTCTCCAGAGGAAAATGTGAAAGCCACCAGTATGGGCAGTGGATAATAACAATATGGCAAATGTTTGTTTCTTTTTAATTTTTTAAACTAATGTACATTTCTGTCTAAAAAGCAAAAACTAACAATCTTACACTATCACCTATTCTCAGTATTTAAACCAGGCCTCATTATTTCTTTCATCTTCACCATCACATTCTTGCAAAGCTCCTTTTAAACACTGTCTATGCTATGCCAACACAGACAATGTTTCTCCAGGTGATGTACTGTGTCCCAGATTTTTCTTCCTGTGGGCTGATACTACTCCACTGCATTCCTCTGTTGCCACTTTTCTTGTGCTTCAGCTGCAGACTCTCTGGCTGTGTCTGTGTTACAAACAATGGACAAAGACTGCTCTGTGCTCCTGACCCCCAACGACATGGCATGGCCTGCCTTCACACACTTCATCTAGCTTCTCTCCAAAAAAAAAAAAAAAAAAAAAACAGGATGAAAAAAAACCAAACTGCCCATGGGAAACAGACACAGACATGTGACATCTCCTGAATTGTGCTCAGGTGTTGCCTGGACAGTGATAAATGGCACAGGGCAAAACACTGGAAGGGAACATAACAACTGTTAAATAACACAGATATTGGTGTGTTCATGCTCCAACTTGTTTACTGGTCATGGCTTTTTAGACTATTTACTAGTATAGACATGATCTCTGGGGCTGGGACTAGCTTTTATTTTTGTTGGTAAAACAGTTTTAGACCAACAGGTCCTTTATTACTGACGAAAGCTCTTTGGAATGATGGAAATAGTATCCTATTACTATAGTACACCTCTGATTTTTCTGGGAAACTTGGTTTGTGAAACTATACTAAGACAAAATGGAGTTTGTAGTGATTGTTTTCTACATTTTAACAAATTATTTTATTTTCCTTTTTTTAACCTGAAACAGAAAGACTTGGAATCTTCTGAGTGAAACTACTGAAAATGTCCATAATGTCTTTGGTTCTATTGGAAAACAGAGAATCATGTTTCTTTCTGAGTACCATCGAAAGTGTGGCTGTCCACACAGCCCCTGTCAAGAAATAATATGGATGATCTAAGAGAAAGAAAAGTAAATCAGGAAACTGCCTGCAGAGATAAGAGGGAGGAGGATTTAAAAGGATAGTGTTTCCATAAATCAAGGCAACCGGTGACAGCTTTAAAGTAAGGGTCAAAAACATTGCGAGAGGTGTCACTTGGATAAGAAGTTAATCCAAGTTTCCATCTCTCTGCCTTTAGTGCTTGTTCAAGTGGAAGTTAAAGATCCCATGGCATTATTTCAGGATCATAAGAGATTGATATCCTGCCCAAATTCTCTCTTTCAGGATCACCAGAGACCTGTGCACCAGTATCAATACACACAGATTTATGTGATTACTATAAACAAAGAAACACATTTGTCTGCATACCATTGTTACAGTTAATTCAACTTGTTTTCATGGCAGCAGAGAATGTTAAATCAGAAGAAGAATGCTGGATGCTGTGCATTGAAAAAGATATCAGGATGGGTTTGCAATGAGAAAAAAAAAAAATAATGAACTCTATCACAGAGGATTCAAAGCAACCATGAAAACTGAGCATCAGAGAATCCTAATACCTACTAACGCACATAAGAAGTTTTGCACAAAGTGCTCAAAAATTCCCTGAAATGCACTGTGTATGGAATTATGTTGCCACATCCTAATAGAAATTAATGTTTCCACCTCAAAAATAAAAGTACATTTTTATCATTCTCCTGGGAGTCTGAAACTGAAGAGCTGAAATGACAACATTATAATTTAAGGACTCAGATTTTGCATTGTCTTATAGAGTAGCCTTTATTCACAGGGATATCCTTTAATGTAGGATTATTTTATTGAAAAAAAATATCAGTTTTAAAATGGAAAGAATATGAGATAATTGGCCTGAAGAGGAGGGAAATGTTGCATGTGTTTTAATGAAGCAGAAGTCAAACACCTTGTGCTACTCCCACAACATATCATCAACAGCATAGTAGAAGCTTTGATATAAAAATGTAAAAAAATACTCTTTAAACTGATCTGTAGAAATCAAACCTCTAGATTATGTGTGACCCAATCCTAATACATCCTTCCTTAATTATCCTGGAAGTTGGTTGTGTTGTTAAAGAGCTTTCATGAGTAAGAAATCTATCTTGTGAGATATTTCTGAAAGTAGAGAAAAGTGATTACATATTACTTTGTTTTAAAAAAAGGGATTCTGTGTTAATATTATTTACATAAATAATTTTAGCAGGTATAAACGAACTAGCTAGTGAAGCATGGTGCTCAGAAATGGGAAACTGAAGTCAGTGCTAATATGCTTTCATTTCTGTAGCGTTGCCATGAGTCTTACCCTTCTATTTTCATTATACAAATGGAAAAGGTGGGGAAAAAAGGGTCAGGGAAGTGACATTTTTCAGTATTAATAGTAAAAAGGAAATTAACTTGAAGGCATTTAACAGCTGGAAAAATTGAAAATTCAGAGTCTGATTTTCCTCTTTCACCAGTTTTAGACCAGTAGAACTAACTCCACAGGATCAGGCTGTTGGACAAGTCTCAGGGCATGCTTCCCAGAACAGTGATGAAGTGGAAAGGAGTTTCTTTAGGTGGCTAAGTTTCTGACTAAATGACTATTTGAATGCTAAAGAGGTTTTCCTCTAATTGTACTGTTGATAATCTGCAGTCTTGCATAGAATCCTTTATTATTCAATTCTAAATATAATAAATCTTTTTGGAAGGCTTCTTTGGCTTCCATTAAGTTAATTTTGACATATCCCAATGGAGTGAAGGCAGTTCTTTCTAACAGGAATAATATTGCAGGTGGAAGGAGGAGTTTAAGTGGCTGCTCTAAGGGAGCACACAAGATGGAAGGGTTACGATGGGGGAAAAAAGTCAAGTATGCCAATTCGCACAATCCCTGGGGTGGCAACAAGAAGATTTGCATCTGCGTGAGATGATTTCAGTTTTAAATTGAAACACATGTGTTAGAGAGATTGAAGCAAACTGAAAGTATCTATTTAATAGAACTGGAAAATATGAGCAGCAGGAATGACATGACCTTACAAAGCACTAGTGTATAATTTATTTATCGAGATAACAATCAAGGAAGAATGGATAACATAAAAACAGTGGGGTTTCTTCCTAAGTAACAAGTAAATAAAGACGAAAAAAACATTTCCTGCTTCTTGCTTCAGTGATTCTCCAGATCTATCTTTGCTTTGATAGCTAATTTCTAGAGAAGCTGCTTTTCAGAAAAGGTGTTGAAGTAGCAGAAAGGTTTAAACATTTGAAAAGTGTTCAACTGCAGTCATGACAACAAATACAGATTCAGTACTCTAACTTATCTATGATTTCTTACTATGATGAAACTGTCAGGAATTATTCAGCAAGATAGCAGAAAACAATCAAAAAAGTCATTACTAATGCACTGTATGTTTGGAGTCATTTGAAAGACAAATTAAGCATACAATGATATTTTAAAGTATGTAAATCCCTACCATTAATAATACTTTTGAATTGTAATGGAAGATTATTAGTTTAGTCAGGGAGCCTTTACATTACAAGCAGATTGTAACAGTTTGCTGTTACATGAATATTGTAAACTATCTTTAAAACAGTCATAGACAGCACAGCTGGAGGCAGTAGGCACCACAGCTGTCTGTTGGGGAATTTGTTTAAGCTCTTATGTTTGCCATGAATACCAGAGTGGTTATTGCCACCTCACTGATGAATGCATCACTCAGTGCAAATAAATCACCCGTAATTTCTTAAGTGTTGTTCTGTGTTATCCAAGAGCAGAAGAAAGCAGGAGTGTCAAAATGTCACTGAGAGGCAAGAAAAAAAATATCACCTGTACTTTCTATACATTTTATATAGAAATAATGTATCAAGAAATTTCTCTTCAGGTAAATTATATTTATTTTTAAAACTTCATTGAATGTTGATGAGCTGGAAAAGATTTAATAAGATGTTTCTTGTGTTTGAATATGTGAAAATAAATAATAATTTTAAAAAATATATATATTTGGATTAGAGCCAAAAAATTACTTGCTGATCTGAGAAAAAATATTTTGGTTTGAAATGGGAGAAAGAGCTCTTTTGATCAGTGAACAAAGAAATCAATCATTCACAGTTAGCTGCAGATCTCAGAGCACTTTAAGCAAGAACTGTAGTTCCCATATTGCAGGTAGGGTGGAAAATTGACTTCGTTGCAACTGCTCTATGAGTCCAGGATCAGTGTGGGAACAGAGCTGGAACACGTTTGGTCTCCCCAGGAGAGTGAGGCCAAGCTGGCTTAACGAAGACACTTTCAGCACATCAAGCTGTCTGTTTTTTATGACAGGGAGCTCTCTATGGGTTGTTACCCAACCGTGATTAAACTGCTTGCAGTTCGGAGGTCTCCCTATTACACATTGCAGATCCCAGTGCAGACTTCAGGTTTCACGTTTGAAACTTTGGCTTCAACTCACAGCCTGGTGCTCTGTCAGTCTTCCCACAGTGCTACTTTGTGGTGTTTTGTGCAAACTTGGATCTTTGATCATGAGGCAGTTACATTTTCAGCTTTACACTTGAGTTTCTGCCTTCAAGCCTCTGCGTGCTCCTGTATCACATTTGATGGGCACAGATGACCCCTGCTCTCCTGTGCAGGACGACCCATGTAGGTGTCCCTCATGGGGCTACATGCAATTCAGGAAGCTGTTCAAGCTTTGTGTTGAGGGAAGGTCACAATTTTCCTCCCTCTTCATCGGGTAGATGGGAGTGGATGGCAGGCAACTCTCATCTCTAATAGCCAGCACTAAGCAGGAAATAATCAATGCCTATATGAGAGCTGTCATCAATCATTTTCATACTTTCAGGGAAAATGTGGACCAAAGTTTGATTCCTGCCCTGACCCAGGAGCAGCTATGTGCTGCTACTTGTTCAGACTCACACTAGCTTTACAACTGAGCTCAATTTAAGCTTTTTTTTTTTAACTTTTTTTTTTTTTTTTTTTTTAATTATAACATCTTTTGTAAAATTTCATTCTATTCCCCAGTTCCTGTTTTCCAGGACAGTTTAAGTATGCTGGCTGCATTACTGAAGTCAGGCTTTGGACTGTTGGCATTTCTGTCCCTGGGGTGATTTGCTGGGTTACTCTTCTAGTTCCTGTGCTGCTACAATGTGGGGACTGAAAAGTACCAGAACAAATGCAAGAAGATGTGCCAGCTCTTGGTGTGTGCTGAAGAATCCCAAAGTGACAACATTTGGCAGAAACAGAAATATTGTTAATACAGCAATCCACTAAAATCTGTGTTGAATCATCAGAGCACCCTCTCCCCATACTTGCAAGAGAATTTTCAAATGAGAAGGGAAACCAAAAGGCAAATTAAAGTGTGACAGAGGGTAGGAACAAAGTATGTGCTCAGAGGTTTAACTCCTTAGAGCAGAACTTCCCTTCTTAAGCCACTTTTGTTTTACAAGTGGGAAAAAGGCCATGCTCAGATGTACATGTTTTTATTAGAATATGAATGAAATGACCATATTTCAGTTAAATCCCCAGACACCCACAAGACCAAGCTTGTGTTGAAAGAATTAAAAAAGAATGGAGGTAGAAGAGACCTATTAATGTTACTTACTATTACTTAATGTTACTTACTTAATATTACTGGTTGCCAGCACAGAATTCTTTCCTACAGACAATTATCTAGTATTTTGGGTGGGATAGTGGAGTCACTGACAGCTCTAATGAAGTCAGCTCCTTCTTTTGCTGTGGGTAGAGAAATTTTCTCATCCATATTAACATGCTGCCCCAGATTTGTGTGTATATGTTTACAGGTCTAATTTTTAAATTTCTACCACACACCACTGAAAAGGAAATTTCATACTCAGAAATTGCTGCAATAGCAAAGGAATGCAAAATAGTCAGCAAGATATGACAGATACAGAGGCCATACTAGCTTGTTTTTAATCTTCCTTCATTTCACAAGAGTGTTTAGGGGGTTTTATTGTTTTATTTTGCTTTATTCTTGCCAGGTTAGGTAAGCCAGTTGTTGATTTTAAAGTATGTAGAACACATGGCAACCAGAGATATGAATGTGCCACTATAAACAGAAATGTGAACCCGAGTTTTCCTTCCCAGATCTGCAAGCTATGAACACAGCTTCTGAGAATACAGTAATCATCTTGGTTAGATACTTATTCACATACTCAGATTAATCATTGTTGCTCACTGAAGATTGGCAATTTTACAGCAACTGAGGATGGATACGCTCCTCTGAGTCACTGGTGGTGCAGCAATTGCTTTCCACTGAAACACAGTGGGCAGTTGTAAAATGTTTGCCAGATAGAGTTGAAAAGAGTAAATAAAGTGCTATATGCGTAATCTTTCAGCCAGGAAATTATATAGACCAGGTTAAGTCTCTAGGGATCATTAATAAAAGGTGAGGATTGTGGTAAAATTGTAGTGAACCATCTAGGTGCTCAATGAACTAAACTTCAGTCCTGCATTCAAGGAGACATATAAACCATTATTTGAAGGAGGACTTAGAAATGAAAAACGATAAAATAAATAAGATACAATAAGTAGTTCTTTGCCCAAAGTAGTTCCCAAAACATGTTAAGTCTTCTTTAATTTCTTGGGAAGACAACTGCTTGGGCAACTGGCTGCTTCCCAGACACTCTATATTAATGCTCCATTCACAATTTGCAATTTCCAGGGTTTTGACAACAGTCCTGAAGTTTAGTAAGGACACATCTAAGTTTCAGCTGCCCCAGAAATGTGAGCGGCCATTCACTGTACTGATCTGCTCTTGCTCCACTAATCATCTTTATTTTCCAGTGATTTCTGCATTTTACTGAGAGTACATGTAAGATGAAGGACCACACACAGTTTTTCCTGCTAGACGGAGACTTAATAGTCTCTTCAATGCTTCCTTATAGTTTGTGACTATTGCACCTCTAAGCCACAGAATGTTGCCTTAAATTAGGGTAACACCTCAACCCAGGCATGCCTAAACATGACTAGTTTGTTCAGACTTTCTACAGATTATTATTACAGATATAATTTCTTCCAGGTTACAACAAGCTTACTTAAACAGAAGTGTTCCCAAACACCTTAGCACAGAAAAATGCAAATTGAACATGATTCAAGATTTCTCCTTAGCCCTTTTAATGTAATGTCTACTTCACCATTAGATTTTAAGAGATATTCCTCCATGCTTAGGTTTCCTTTACTCTGAATGTGTTCTGTTGTTGGGTTTGTTGTTTTTTTTTGTTTTTTTTTTTTTTTTTTACTTTTCAGATTTCAAACAGCAGAAGTATATGTCTGGAAATATCAAGGTAGACAGAAAGAGGCACACAATAAACTGAAAACACATCAAAGACTCCCAGAAAGTCCAATGTCAGGCAGAAAATAAGCATACTATGTTCATTCTGCTCAAAGATGAGCTTTTAGTTCCTAAATATAACAGAGGAGCAAGAACAATCTTGGCCAAATTCTGTCTCTTTTTTTCCAAGTATTCTGTGGCCTTGCTGAGTGAAAGTTGAGCTTTTACAGAATGGAGAAAAAAAAAAAAAGAGATAATCTTGATGCTTATAAGCACCCAATGCAGCTGTGAAAATCAGACAGTAAGGGATAAACCTTGTTTTGCTACAAGAATGAGATTTTTCATTGACTTTATTGAGTTGTCCTGGTATAAAAAAGAAAAATCTAACTTGTATTTGATGTGAGCAGTTGTCTCCCAAATAAGCACTTGCTTTCCAAAAGCTGCATTGTGTACTTTTATATAATGTTAACATTTCTCTTAAATTGGATAAACGTACATGAATGGAAAAGGTTTCATGCAAACAAAACTAAGAACACATGTTGTATTAGCGTAAAAATTGTGCCGGCCCATTCTGTTGCCAAAGGGGTCTCTACACACCTGTTATTACTTGCATCAAATTAAGACCAGCTTCCCATCAGGTGCCTGGACAGAATTCCATTTGGAACTGATGTCTAATCAAGTCATTAGGGAGTAAAATGCAACACTTTTGGATTGAGCACACTCAGGAATGTTTTTGACTGTGAAGCACAAAGCCGAAAACAAGGGTCAGCTGGTCTCTAGGGTATTAGTGTGGAGTGCTACCTGCTACTGTTGTCCACTGCTATCCATATAACCATATCCACTTATATCCATATCCATATATCCATATCCACTTATATCCATACACTAGTCACCTTCAGCCCTGTTTTCCTGAATCTGTATATTTGAATGTGGTTAGGTGGAAAGACAGTCCCTCTGCACAGCAATCAAGAAGTATCAAAAAACTGGTAGAAATATAAAATAATAACAGTGCAGGTTTAGATTGTCCAATATGTGTCAAAATTTAGGAATATACATGCAGACTTTTAAATACTCAAAAGGTGTCTAAGACCTCATAATGATCAATAGAGATTTCAATAATACTGTTGACAGCACTTGGAAAGCTATTCAGCTCCTCTTTGAGTAGACATCTGTGCCATAATTCATTTGCCTGAATATAGGCATCTTGTGCCATTCAAGATATGCCGACACATCAGATGATACAGAACAACAGGGAGATGCATGTTCATACAGAATGATAACTGGAATCCAGGTGAGATACTGTAACCTATTTCAAATAACATTAGACCCCCATGTTTAGGCAACCTGGCATTTGACCAGCTGTGATCTCTAGCTTTTGCTGGATTCAATTAATTTATCTAAATTTAGGTGTCTGACATCAGTTGAAATATCCCAGGGAATCTGAGACTGTCGCACAGGACTGAAAGATACAGCAAAGTACTTACAGGAGACCCATGTCCTTCTCAATTAGCAGAGGCTAGGCAGCTGCCATAAGGTATCTGAAATGCCACTAAACATCTAACATGACTAAATCATAGGTCTCCACTGACTGACATGAGAGATTGAACAATACTACTCACTTACCTGGAGATACTTACATCATAAACACCTAACTTTAGGTGTCCAAATTCAGACCTGACTCTTACAAATGATCCCTCTAAGTGCTTTTTAAAAAGCATTTTTTTTTTTTTTCATTTCATCTCACCTTTTAAATTCAAAGTAAAAACTTGATTTTTTATTTGAGGTGGTGCAACACTATACTGGTTTAAGTCATGAAAGATATTGCAATGGTCAGGAAATTTCTGTGATTTCCAATCAGAAAATCTATCCATTAGTCTATTTTAAGCTAAACTTCTGCTTACTCTGATATATATTTTCCTCTTGAGTTAGTCTGCTTGATATAAGTCACACAGAGAAATTGGCAAAACTGTGGACTAATCATTCAGTGATTTGGAAATGTATTTTTTAAATCAGTCACCAGAACACTAGTATCAATAAAAACCTGAGAACCTCTAAATGTACAGAACAAAGTATAAAGATTTTTAAGATGCAGAAGTAAAAGGAAAATATCAATACAATCATTCAACATTTTAATTAAAAATGAATGATGGTGAAATGTGGCAGATAACAGCTGACAGATTGTCCATTAAAAAAATATAATGATCACAGACTGTCTACAGTTAGGTGGTGGACCTCATACACAAAGCTATGAATTAAGCCTAATAAAAGAGCAAGATCTGTAAAGAAATGAATGAGAATGTTGTGCTGCTTGTCTACAATGTGATGAAGAAGGCTGATTTAACACATTTTCCCCAAAATGGGTCATCACCAGTGGAAAGATAGATCTAAATGCATGAACCTTTGCTCAGGATTTAGTAGTCTCAATAGCTACAAGTCAGAATGATCTGAAATCACTTTGTCTAATTATAAGAGAGAATGTGACTTAGGTTTAAATTATTCTAATATTAGCCACAAACCTACTGTACAGCCAGATGTTTCCACTGAATAATCTTTTCTTTGCTGGATCCCCATCACTTATACCTTGTTCTGTGTTACAGTCTAGTTACAAAGAAAATCTTTCTGATAAAGAACTATATCTGGTTATTGTACTATATAAATGCTCTGAGTTCTTGTACTTGCGCAAAGTAAAAGTGGTGCTTATTGCAACAAATTCAGCTCTATTGGAATAATTTTCTGTCTGGTTTATCAGCACCAGGATTTATATCCATGATATAAAAATGATTATGAAATTATAGATGAGAAGAAAAGAAAATGAATTGTCTAAATATCTCAGATCTCTAACTGGAATGGTGTTTGGCATACCAAGCCTGATGATGCTGCATACCCCATGCGTTGCTTCTCCAATTCTAATTTGTTTGTTCCCATTTTATGTGAGGTCTTATTTTGTTTTATTTATTTTAGATTGGGTTGTATGGAATTTTATCCATGTATCAAGTAACAAGGCTTAAGCTTGACCAGACAGAAAAGTTATCCAAACCCTAGTCTTCACCACTGACTGAAAAAAGTCTCCAAGTGAAAAGAGCAGAGTGGTTGTTTCAGATAAGTGAAACATGAAGTTATTAAGTTGGCTTGCTTTGCTAGATTCCAGAGAACCATATGAAACAATCTTAATTTAAGGAAAACAAGCCCAAGACAGTGGAATTGCTTATCCAGTGACTGATAGGGAGCATTGGTTGACTTTGGGTATGTATAGTAAAGAAGATGATGTGAGTTTCCATTGTAATACTTAGATCTCAAAGTCTTTCCGGTGTCAGTATTCATTAATCCTACTCACTTCTCTGTGAACTGAAAACATTTAATGTGAAAGCAAATGAACTGAAGTTTTCTAGAGCCTCCACACTCAGGGAAACATCATGGAAAAAATGTCTTCCTTTATGTTTTAAAGACACTTATAGCATTATTCAGGTTACAGGAATGCCAATGGTAGCTCTACAAACATACACAATACTACCTGTAGTCTGGCATCTGCTTTAGGAATCGTCAGCCTAACTCACTCTATATTTAATGGACTGTACTCAATGGGCAATATCATAATGAGGCTCTTGAATCACGTTCTGGACATGTGACTGCATAGAAGGAGTCTAGACTGCAGTATCTATAGAATTCCACTATTTATGTGAGGTGATCAAGGTAAATCTTGTTACCTCCAGTCAGGAATTCTGTCTCTCTCAGCTCTAAAGAAAACCCCTTACACGTGATACTCTCAAAACCCACTGACTTTTAATTCATGGTGTAGAATATTAAAGTGCTGCTTTTACTGTAAGTCTTTAGGTGAATATGCATACCTTTAGTGCTGTGGATGAAGGCAGTGGTCTACTGTGGGTGACTGGGCTGCCAATGCTTAATATTTTAAAATACTAACCTAAATGTAGAGAAAAATACAGAACTGTAAAAGCCATCAGGACATTCCTAAAGTAGGTTATTCTCTCACTCATAAAAGAGAAACTGTATCAATGTTATTGTGTAAAACATTTAGATAATGATAGACTCTGACTGGAGAAAAGGAAAAATCAAGCTGTTACAGTTAAATGGCTTACACTCTGATTTCAATTAATGTGACCTTTATAGTGCTTAATACTTCGGACTTTTCTCATTAACTTGTGTAACATTTTGTTCTTGCAACAGAGTATCCAAGCTAATGAGTTTCCACTGGCAACACCTGAAGAGGCATTACCATTTTTATTCCAAACATTTAAATAACCTCTGTAATGGGTCATTTGTTAGCTCACTGCTCAGATATCAGCCTGTTCCATGCTCTAGCTATAATGAGCAAGGATTTGTTTTCCAAGCCTTTACTGGGCCTTTACTATGTACAAATCTTATGATGAACACAGTGTCAGAGACATACACTTTCCAAACTACCCATGACAAATAAACTTGATCACATCATATGGAAAAAAAGATTTTATTGCTTTTAGAATTATTTTGTTAGAGTAAGGGTTTAGCTTTCAGTAAACCAGGAAAGTATTTTGTCTCTTATTACTTCTTCTGTTAAGAAAAAATCAGCTTTCAGAACATTGTATTTTTCATTTAAGCCTGATTTTTACATTCTTGAAAAAGTGCCAAATGGACATCCCGGAGCCTGAAATACTCTGTTTATCCACAATGCATACAAAAGCTTCACAGACCTTCCCAACCACATGCCTCAAACTTGAGCCCTCCTCCCCTTTGGATGTGTCTGTGCTGAAAAGGAAATGTATGACTGTTTTCTGGACTTACTGGAAGTATTTTGGGTATCAGTGGTAGAGTATCTGTGGTATGTTAACATCACCCCCCTGAGGATTTACTCTGTGTGTTAGGCTAACTTATGTTAATTTGAAGCCAAGTTGGCTACACTGATCCTGCTATTGGAACTATTTAATTTAGGGTGTGCTTTGCATCTAAATTGGAACTTCAGAGAAAAAAGTTCTATGACCCATTATAATGTCTGCCACAACAGTATTAGATTATCAGATTATCATTGTTTTTAAACAAAATAAAAGCTCAAAGAGAGTGAAAGATGTCAGTGCTACCAAACCTAAACCCTGAAACATCAACTAGGTAAGTCATGATTGTTTTCATAATTAGTCAGAAGAGGGTAAATTCCTTGAATCTCTGCAATTTCAGAGATCTTTTATCCAAAATCATTACTTTCCACATAGGGAACAGTGAAAGTCTTCCTAAAGTCCCTGAGTAGCTATAGGTTTTATTAATTCTGAAGAAGATGAAACAGCCTAGCATATACATTCAAATTCATGACTATTGCTCCAAGTCCTACCCATGTTCTAAAACCATTGTAGAAATAATTGTTTCATTGGCCAACCTGATGAAAAGAAAAGAATGTAAAACTCTTCCACATGGGTGCTGTGACTGGATGGGAATATTTCTAAATAGTTCTATAAATGCAAACTATTATCAACGACCTTAATGGTCACTTCTGCTCATTACAGTAAGAGCACTTCTAGTTATATACATTAAGCAGAAAAACGTCTTTAGCCTGTAAGATAATATTGTTTGGTCACTGAACCTTTCCTCTGAGGTCTTTAAAGTGTTTGGGGCACATTAAGATCCCTAACCTTTCCCACTGATGGTTATATGATCATTGTCCTAGGTGATTAAGGCTCACAATGATGCAGGGAAATGGACAAATAACATCTGACAGATTAAAAGAGAAAAATTCTGAGTTGGAGGAAGTTTCTTATCACTCAGCTCATAGTCCTTGTCTGAACACAGACATTAAGTGCCAAGCACCATATTTTAAAAGAGGTCAGCTTTAGAAGTATACTAATCAAGTAATGCATTGTGTTCTTTTTTTTTTTTTTTTTTTTTTCCTTTCCAAGTGGTTCTTATACACTTGATACTCAATCTGGTTTATGGAGGAAGACAAAACAATACCAAATTAAATAAGAAAGAACCTTCCTTCATTTCATCCTACTTTCAGACACAGGTAAACTGTCTAGGATGTTACCTCGCAGAGCAGATCTGCATTTGCAAGGAAATATACTGAGGTAATGGTGTGCCTTTTTATTTATTCAAAACATCTCCTGTCTCACATTATGCTAGTCAATGTATTGAACATTGCATTGAATATTAAACATCATGAACATCCACAACCTATATCTCCTGCAGTATTTGAAATTTTGCTCTATTTCACACTAATATAAATAGGATCTTTGTCACAATTTACAACAAGATAACAAAGGACAAAATTGTTCATGTTGATTAGAAATTCCAAAAGAACTTCCAGAAATAAAAATGCTTCTTGATTTACAAAGCAACACAATAGTGCTGTGTTAGACACACAAATATGTTATAATTGCAACCAAACTAGAATTTTTTTTTTTTTTTTTTTTTTTTTTTTTTTTTAGAGAATTCTTGTATTCTGTTTTAATATTTCCTACCAGGGCTTTAGTGAGAAAGCAGAACACACAAACTATGGATTTGAACATGCTTGAATGATGGAATAGGTTCTACTCAAGAAGTTTTTTGTGGGAAATATTTTAATAAATTGGCCTTTAAGCTCATTTAAATGGATGTGTGGAATTTTGATTTTTCTTTTGTGGGTAGTAAAAAACAGGTAGATGATGATTTCAGACCTGTTCCAACCCTGGAATTCAAAGCAGTTGTCTTCTGTGTAAATCCTCTGAGAGAAAAAAATGACCACCAAAGCCAGTGCTTTGGGGCTAGATTGAATAAGGTGAGGATCAAGCCCACTTCCCCCATTTGTGAATCTTTGGGGTAATTTCAATGAAGATAAGAGGACTTAGAAAGTTTACTCACAAACCCAACTTAACAACATAAAATAGAACCAGCTTCCATGACTAAAAATCAACTATTTCAAATATCAAGCAAGTCAGATCAAATATATGCTGTAGACCCTTTAGAAAATGTAGTGAGTATTTACGCTATGTGAGCACTGACTACTTGGCAGCAACATGGGAAATAGTTGTGTGTGTCTTTCATCAGTTAGATTACAATTCAGTCATTGTACCAAAATTATGGCTCAATTCATAAACTACAGAAATCAGTTTAAACAGAGCAATTTAAACTCTGTTGTTTAAATCCTCTTCAATACTTAAAATTAGAAACTCTCAGTTGTGGCATTTTTGTTCTGAGTACACATGTTGTCATGACTACAGATGACAGTATTTGCACGACTTCTTGGGAATCAGGCATCGTTGCTCTATCCCCACTGGCTTGCATGGACATCCCAGGCTGGGGCTTACTCTGGTCCTCCTCCCTGATTTGGATCCTTACCCTCACCTACATGACAGTGTCCCAGACTGGCTTCATCCCATCTCCACCCCCATGGAAGTGTCTGATGTCCAGGGCTGGGGCTGTCCCAGATGCCCCCCCAGCCCACCCTTCTCCTGATTGAGAAGGACTGGCCCTGGCTGAGATGTTTTACCCTGCCATCCTGAGGAGCCTCTTCATCTCCTCGGTCCCACAGGATGCAGCTGGCCCTCAGTACTCCATGACACACCCAGTTTCCTTGGTAATGTTTTCCAGACCTTTGCAAACTTTTGTTCACTAGGTTTTTGATGAATTTATTTTCATGGAAACACTTGTGGACCACTTTGTTAAGTGTTTTTCTCATCATCTGTGAGCAGGTGATGAGAAGTAATTTTGATGCTGTCACTACTGTCATAGCTCATCAGGACTGTAGCTATTGGAGTGAATGTAACATACTAGCTTACTTCTACAACAGTCATTTTTACTGCCTCCTTAAATCAAGGTAATTGCAGGAATTTTATAAAACCACATTGATGAGATACTCTAATCCTCTGGATGTCTCTGAGTACCTTGAATCAACCTTAGCAAAAAAGTCTTCCTGAATGTAAACCTGCATGGTAACAAATTCTCTCTGCTTTCTTTGCATTTAAGTGAAGGGTCTACAACAGTGATACCTTCCTGCAGGTGATAAGCTTATTCATCACAATCTCTAGACATTTCTGACTCCATGGTATTTTCTCCCTGTAACACCTTCTCACATGGCATCTGTCTCCCATGTGCTACCCCCATGGTTCAAGTCACACTCCTGTTTTTGGTTCTCCAACCAGAGTTTCCCCATACTCTGAGCTCCTCCAGCCCCTGCCTCCATTTACACACAATAGACTTTACCATGTTGAATTAATCTCCTTCACATCTTCACCTAACTATCATCATTTCTCCTGCTCCAGATGTCTGCCTTTATTTCTATCCTAGTTTTCCAGCTTCAGTGCTTTTCAATACAAAGAACAGTCCAAACTTTATTTCCCTGAGACAGTGTAGATCAGTCATGAATTGCCTAATACCATCCAGGAGCAATTCCTGTTTCTTTCAGATCCTAAATCAAACACTGAATTTAGCAAGAAGAGTACCATAGCTCTTAATCCCCTAATTCCTCTCAAACTATAGACTCTGCAATGAATTTACTGCAACACTGGTTTATTTGGAATTTTTGCTTGAACATGTGCCATGTACTCCCCTAGATTTATCTAATCAGTTTGAATTCTAGATTTAATATGAAGACAAGTTGTATTCCAGCTAAGCAAAATAGTAAGATTCTTAATTATAAAATTGGGAATACTTACAAAATAAATCGATACAAATAATGAAACAATCTTAAAGTGTGTCTTATCCTAGCTGTCACATAGGATCATGTTTCTCAACTAGTGAACTGAGGAGTTGCTGAATTAATTTCTTCTTCCAGAGTAGAGTATTTCTGCCTTTCAGTTACATTTGAGGATTTTCTGCTGAATGTTGACAAAGTTTCAACCCATGTTTCAACCCATGTATCCTTTTATTTCTCTACTGTTTGAGAGCCCTGGGAATAGCATGGCCTTTCTTCTAGCTGCTTGCTGTCTATCAGAATGCAAAAGGAATGCTCTTAAGCCTATTTGAGGATAAATCTCTTTAGGTACAGAGGAATCATGAAGTGCTGATTCTTCTATCCTGTTTGCCTTTTCTCTCAGGAAATCAGCTTAAATGCAGTGATAAAAATGAGTTACAGTAGTAAACCTACAATGTACCATTCTGTAAGCTACATATCATGAGATGTTTTTGGCACAAGCAGCCACTTTATTTCTGGTTTGCTGGCATATTATAGAGGCTGCATATAATACATTAATGCACGTTTGGGACTGGGTCACTGTGTCACAGTCCTATTCAGGGAAGAACTTAAGCATCTGTATAATATGAATCATGTGCTTAAGTCCCACAGGTGCCAATGGAAATTAAGTAACTACTCCAGTGCGGTCTTGAACAGAGATTTATTCTTAAACCATGTTCCTAAAATAAAATATTCTCCTTTACTCTAGTCAAGCCTGGAATAAAGTAAAATGAAACACTTGTCATGCAGGATTTTGATTGATATTTTGTTGCTTGCTCATGTTGTTTTTTTTTTTTTTATTATTATACTTTTTTAGAATTCCTGAAAGTTCCTTATTCATTAAATGTGTTTGTCCGCAATTGTGCAAATATTAAAATTTACTTAAAGCCTCTGAGATAAGTAACTGTAGCAATTTATACCGAGATGGATCTGATAAGTTTTCACTGAAATAATGACACCTTCATTTATGAAGAACGTTCATTATCAACACATAGCAAAGGCACTTCAATTGATTGGTGTCATCCAGTGAAGACAAATAAGCTGTATATATGTACCAACAATAGCGTAGCCAAGATGTCTAAGTCAGACACTCTTCAGCACCTTGCAAAACATCTTACCACTTCTCTGCTTTTGTAATCTCCTGAGGCTTTTGTAGTTCATCCCTGGTCCGTGCTCAAACCTGCCTCCAAACTTGTCCCATCTCCACTGAAAAATTGCCTCACGATGTCAACCCAGCCAATCTGCTGTGAGAGGTTAGGCCAGAGGGTATTTCTGCCTCTATTTGCCTTTCCAAACTTTCTCCTTTCATAGCATGCAGAATGCATTCAGTGCTGCAGGACATGAACTCAGCAAGAACAAAATCCTGGAAGCAGCAATCCAACAATTGTCTAGTATTCACTTTATAGCTTTCTGTATTCAGCTTCCTTTTTCTACTAACCTCCCCTTTTCTCCATCTCTTTTTCCCTCTCCCTCTTTCCTTCTCTTCCTCTCTCCTCTGAAATTTGCAGACATTTTACTATGAGGCCTCCATCAGGGAACCAGTTTTCTTGTTCTCAAGAAACAAGCGGCACAAAGTTGGCATTATCCTGTCACACCACCTCCCAGTCTTAATCAAAAAACCTTTCAAGAACACAAAAATTAAAGGGAAATGAATTATGTTTCCAACCAGAAGCCAGAATTAATTCAAGATCTGTATTGGAGAAATAGGAGGTTCTTATTTCATTTTCAGGCTAACCAGGAGTCTGGGTCTCATTTCAGAGATGGTAATTTCTAATGTTGTTGGAAAAAACAGCCAGCCTGCTGTTCCCAGTCATCTTTATAATATTTTCCAGCACTGGAAATTGTTGACTAGCACGGCCTTTGAACAAAAACATTCACTATGCTATATTTAGACAACAGTCCTGTAGCAAGTGTGTTTTAAAAGAGCAATTACTAGATCAGCACCAGTTTAACCACCAGCTGGATCAGAATAAGTCTTCTTTAGTAGTCTTTCAGAAAGTGTTGTCTTCTGAAGGAAAGATACAGACAACTTTTCTAGCTGGTACCTTTTATCTATACATGGGGTCAGTGGTTTAACTAGGAAGATATTTAGAAAAACAGCAAGAGTATCCACAGGAATATCTGTCCTAACACATTAATGACTCAGTTTCAGGAGCTCAGAGGTCCCAGTTCTTCACGGTCTGTATGATGTGAGCACTTAGGTAAAAACACAGAGAATAGAGAACAGTCAAAACCACAGATGTTGGCCCTACTCTATGGGACTCAACCATAGACTGAGTGTGCATTAGAAGGAAATAATTCTGAGTAATGTAGACATATGCCTTGTCTCTCCACCTGGCCTCGGGGTCAGGCTTTAATTACTGGAATTGAATGGTTTTAGAAATATAAAGGTTACCAGATTATGGACCACCAAATGAACACATATACCTTCTGTAGAACGCAAAGAATTTGTCTATAGAAAATGCGAAATTTGGTTATACATCTGAATTGATCTATTTTTTAATGATAGCTCAGGTATCTCATCACTCAGACAAACTTTCCAAATTGTTTTCACAGACCCTTTGGCTCTCTGTCTTAATGACAGAAGAAATTTACATAATCTAGACTACCCTCTAAATTCCAAATGTGGAATTCAATTTCAAGCTAAGGATGCAATTTAGGTCTCCAGTCTCATTTGAAATGACCTAAAGTGTTGCTTCAGAAGATCATTGATGGTGTGTCATATCTGCCATTTCTGTCTATCTTGAATACTCTAAAGTACCCCAAATAGCTTTAGATGTCTTAGTCTAGGATACTGAACTGAATATTTTGTTTCTTTAAAGGTGAATTGAACTGCTTGGTAAAGTCTATTGATGCTGTTGACTGTATTGTCACTGAATAAAAAAGGAAATTAAATACCTGTCTCACATATAAGTGCCTTTCTTGTAAAGATATTAATCTTGATCTAAATGCCATGACAAGTCTGTTCTCTGTAAGTGCCATGGTATTTACATTGAGTGAAGAAAGAAGGCATACTGAATCTTGTACAGACATCATCAAAGGCTGAAAAATAAATTTGCAGGTGAAGCAGATATATATAGGCAGCCAAAGACTTTTAAGGAAATGAGATAATATTAGTCAATCTGGTGATTGCTAATGGTGGTCAACGGTCTTACTTGATGTTAGCTTGCTTATTTGTAAGCAGCCCAGGGAACAATTTTTGAAAATTATTTGAAACTTAAATAGATATCCTTGTGGATGTGACATGAGAGGCAGCATGGAAAGGAATATGAGTATCTTCTTTCTGCAGTTGAACAAGTGACCATGTTTTGACAGGTTGGGAAGGAAAGTATTTCCATACTTGTAGGGTTGAAGTTGGAGTCAATTCCACTAAACAGAGCTACAAAAAGAAGTCTTAAAAAAATAATACAGTTTTCTAAAATGCATACATTCCAATCAGGCCTCTTCCATGGGATTTCTGGTATAAAACTGGTGATTATATTGGAATTTTAGAAAGAACTTGTAGGGCTCCCAAAACACAGGGAGGAGTCCCTCCCAGGGCTGGAATATTAAGTTGGCTGGAAGAGTTGTTGGCCTTACAAAACATCCAGGACCACATTGTGATCATAATGAGACTTTCTTACATTTTTTAAAGATTTACATGAGAGCTCTGGAGGGATACAGGCCACTTATCAGATAACTCACAGAAAAATAACTTGTTTAGTGTGACAGTCTTTCACCGAGGCTGCCAGATATTTTCCATGAGCACATGTAGTCTGATTTTTAAAAATACACTTTCTTAAAACATCATTAGCAGCTGATAACTATGTAAAATGTCATTGCTTTATGGAAAATATAGCCATACATTTACCGGAATCATTTATTTGTACTCAGATCTATGTTTATAATACAAAGAATCAAGTTTCATTTAATGAATTCATTCCATTCATTGAGCTCTATGGAAAGAATACAAAGTGAAACTAATTCTGACAAGACAGTCTAATAGAATGAACTCTACCGAGAGTAGACTTTATTCCAGTTCGTCTGTTAACATCCCTACCCTGCAGCCTCAGGTGTGAATTTTAATACCATGATGAATCTTTGTGGGAAAAGAGACTCAGTGAAACTGAAGTTGTTTATACACTTTCAGGATGTTAATGATTCAGGTATAGATTCAACGCCTCCACAGTTCTGAATTATGAAATAATTGCTGCAGATTACTGTAACTGGAACAGATTGCATCTTTTCATGCAGATTCTTCTATAGGTTGCCAAGCAGGCTCATATTTAACTGCAATAGATTTAAAGGAAAAAACATAGCATTTTGGTAATTGCGTAAAGGAAGCTAGCATATTTCCTTAATAAAGTCCCATCTTTCATGAGTACCCAACACTAACAACAGAATTTTCTTGAAAGAGATCATTTTTTGCTTTCCATTTAGACACAGGAGTGATGTGTCAACACCAAAGAGACTCTACTGGGAGAAGATAAGTCTGTTGGCTGTTGAACAATCAAAAACCCTTCTCGTTTCTCTTTCTAAATAGACCCTTGTCTGTACATTAGAATTGCTCAGTTTATATTGGAAAGACATTTATAAATGTATTTTCCTTTTAGTCATTATGATTTGAAAAGCCCAGAAACTGAAATAGTTCAGGTTTCTCTTCAGAACTTGTTGGAAAATTCAATTAACAACATTAATTCAGGAGTGGTTTATTTAACTCAGATTGTTTTGAAACTTTCCAGTTCAATGACAATTTTGCTAACTCTGAGAAAGAGTTAAGTGGATTTTTCCTTGGGCTCCTCTCCCTGTAAAAAACAGTCAAGCCACAGCTTCCATGCTCTCCCTTGGAAGACAGATTCATCTGGTAGGCTTTATTCCCTAAATCAGTGAAGTCCCAAGTCTTTATCTGGGCTAAACTCTAAGATTTACAATGAAGAGTCCGGTAGCCCTGAATCAGTTTTCAGGAACAGTCTGCATTTACTTGGTCTTTCATGATCTTTCGTGATTTCACTGTCTTCAGGGATGGTCTTCCTTGAAGAGAGGTGCAACTTAGCACCTTGAAGAGAGGCGCTGTTCAGTGAAAAACTTTCTCTCTTTCTTTCTTTCTTTCTCTCTTTCTCTCTTTATCTTTTTTTTTTTTTTTTTTTTTTTTTTTGAATAGATTTATGTTTTTTCCTCATCCTGTGTTACACATCTGAAAAATTGCAGTGTTCCAGAGACAGTGGTTTAATTGCTACTGGATCTAATCACCATACATCTATAGGCTTTTCCTGAAATAAGACATGATGTGCATTACCTCCTTAATGGAGGTAAATTATACCTCAGAATGATAGTAGTTCTATTTTTATTAAGGTTTCTTTTTTTAAAAGTTTTCCAAGTCTTCTAGTCGTATAAATTCAAGTTTACTGTCAGACACATCTTCTAAACTGAACACTGCCTTATTTCTTACCACATTTGGAAATGAGTAATTTTTCCATACCTTTCTCCCCTACTCTGCAGAAATGAACTTGTTCTCACTTAAAAATACATATTGTTTTAATGGGGTGAGATAAATGTTCCCAGATACATTCATGAAACTCTCTCCAAGCTATTGGGGTTATCTTCAGATCAAATATAACAAAACTTTTGGTTTGATTCCAAGAACTGTCAATTATCAACAACTCTGAAAGGCCCAGAAAGAACAACTGAGCCTTCTCTTGCTTGTGATTTTTTCTTCATTCATCCTGTTGTGTTCTCTACCATAACAATTAATTTCTTTTCCCTCTCTGACCAACACTATCTCTCTTCAGCTTAACTGTTTTAAGTATAATTTTCTTCTTTTAGTACTTTAAGGAAATCAGTCCTCCTTGAGCCCTAATCTTGCTTTCTTTTTTTCATGACTACATCAGGCAGAATACTTGTTATCTGTATATATCTGTATCAATACTTCTTTTATTGCTGAGTCCAGCCTGTACTACTGACAAAATGTGAACTTCTTCCTCATTAGTGCTCATGCCAGGCTTCATTGCCTGCTCATTAAGTTTGCAATCAACACCCATAAACCTGTGACCCTGCATATACAGCTGGAATCCCTACCTACAGAAAATAAAATTATCATTATAGTCCTAAACTGATTCTTTTAAAATTATCACTGTGAAATAAATACAGCTCTTCAGTAGCTGGACAGATTTGGAGTAGAAGACTCCAGAATATTTCTTCAATCACTTTAGTACTATGTGCAAGTTCCTAATCACATCTGACAATGAAAGTATAAACACTTGTGATAGGATTTCTGCAACAGACATCAATAGCTGAGTCTGCAAATGTCAATAGACAGAAATAAGCACTGCCAGGGTGTGATACACTTGACCTATTTTTGACATCTATTTTAAGATGTGATGAAATATACCTCTGCTAATTCTGCTGTCTGCAAAGAGAGACTCAAGTGACTGGTCACAGATTTTGATGTCTACAGATTTTGTCAGTGGTATCATATATTTACTTCCATTTTGCACGAATAATTTGAATACTTAAATTCGAAGCATATAAAGGCAGCATCAAATAAATTATGATTTTAAGCCATATCCAAAAGAGATCAAAAGCATGAGAATTTTCCAAGAACAGGTGAGTGTCAATAATATTAATGAATTCAACTAGTGATATCAGTCCAGTGATGATCAGCCAAGTTATTAGAAAGTTGGTAGTTTTTCAACCAGAACAATATTTCCTGGATTTATTCAGAAGATCCGTTGTATTAAACTCCCAAATAACATCTAATAAACATAGAGTCTTCTTTTATTACATCAAAGAAAAAAATATTTCTTCCATACAAGTCTGTTTTCGTTTGACATCTAGAAAATCCCCTTCAGAAATCTATTGAGTACTCTACTGGCAAAAAATGAATGGTTTGAAAGAAGAAGTCCTGTCTTCTACTCCCAAATAAAGATTTATTTATTTGTGCACAAGTGAAATTGTAAGGTCTGAGGTGAACATTGATATGGGCGTAAGGATTTTACAGATGTCTTCTTAGCAGATAGGATTCACACAAAATAATTAATTAAACCATCAGACACTAACCAAGTTTAAATGACATAATAAGCATGGTTCCTTGTCTTTTTTCTAGATCTGATACTACTAATATAAAACTGATGGTCAGTAACAGGTGACCTACTTTTTTTTATTTCCATCTTTCTGATCAAACTTGCTTTTCTAATTACAGTTCCCACCACAGCTTGCATTTTAATACATCCACATTCAGCCATACAAACTCTAAAATATTTTATTAATGTAAAAAAAAAAAGTTTGAAAGTGCTTGTACACCTAAACATCAATCTAGAAATATTTCTTGAAATGGAATTAATATCATGGCTCATTGTCCTGGTCGGGGCTGGAATAGAGCTCCTGTTGGTTTGGCAGCGGGAGGAGCTGCAGCACCCTGAGACCCCAGGGGCTCCCCAGGTCCCAGTGCCCTCACCTGTGTGCGGGGGCGGGGGGAGCACAGCTGGAGGGCTGGGCCCAGATTGGCCGATAGTCCATGTCATGTGACACTGTGCTCATTATATAAAGGCAGGAGTGGGCCAGGAGGGGCTCTCACTTCAGGGAGTGTGGCTGTGGTGCCTTTGTGTTTGGGATCGCCAGCTGGGAGCAGGTGGGTGTTGGTCGGCAGGTGGTGAGCAGCTGTATGGTACATTACCTGTTGACACTGCTGTCAGCGTATTGTTCTGTTACTGTTATTAAACTGTTTTTATCTCAACCCGCGAGTCTCCCTTTGTCCCTCCGATTCCCTCCCCATTCCCAAGTGGGGGGATGGTGGGTGAGTGACTGTGTGGTGTTTAGCTGCTGAGTAGGCTCAAACGAGGACACTCGTTAACTAAGGCTAATGACAGAACTAGAAACTAATAAATTTTCTCTTAACCAATAAATAAGTACTTCAATTTGTTAGACTTTCAAGATAGTCATGATCTTTCCAAACAGATTTATATTTTCTATTTAATGTGACATTATATAGTCAATTTCCACTAGCAAAGTCTTTAATATTTCCAATGTGACATGCTTTTACAGTTTAATGCCCTAGCTTGCCAATGCCTGAGAGTGTGATTAAAGCATGATCAATGTTTGAAGTGTTGGATTAGTTTAAGTGGGTTTTGTATCCAACATATTCAAAACAGTGACACACACAAAAAACTATTCTTTACAATGATAAAAAACAAAGATTTGTTTCCACAAACTGAATGAGGGTTAAACTGGGTTAAGTGCATCTGTATCAACTTTATTGAGTCATATAAGCACTTTCAGTCATGTATAAAATGTCAAAATCACAGTATTGATTATAATGATTGACAATGCATTTGTGCAGTATTAGACATAGAAGCTGGAACTGGAGCTTGGTGATTTTTGTAGCTGGTAAGAATTATCATGCCAAAAGAGTACTTTTATAGCAAAGATTATGAATGTGTCTCAATATTTCAGCATTCACCATGAAGTTTATCATCTTCAATATCTCCCTGTAGTTTCTTCCAGAAAGGTCAGTATAAAAATACTATGTTGTTTAAAGATATAATACTTTGTAGATATATTTATCAATTTGCCTAATAGAATATTCTTTCTTCATCTACTCGGATCAATTAGATGGAAAATTCATTTATTTCTCACAAGTTTAAGAGTTTAAATAGACCTAACGTTATGATACACTTTTTTTGTTATTACTATTTAATGACCTCAGAGTTTTAGTTGTATTGCATTTGTTTGTACTTCAATTCCAGGGAATATATTTTTTTAGCATAATAATTTTAATTGACCATCCTTTTCATGAAATAGGAACTCTAGCTTCAAAACAATCAGTGGGAACCAATAAATAATTCCAGAAGTAAGGTGATTTTATCTCAATTTCAGAATAGGGATATGAGCATTCAAATGTTATCTTCTGGTTTGTCTAGTTCTAGTTTCTACTGGAGCAAAGCCAACAGAACAGAGTTTCACTTTGAAAGAGTTTACTTGGTCCACACCATGTACTGAAGCCAATCTTGTTGAGTAACAGCAGCTAATTAACCTGTAGCACTTCTCAATTGCTTGTTCTTTTTGACAATACTTGATCACTTACTACTAATATTTTAAAATATTGTGATTATTTGGTGATGGACTTGTTTAATTGCTGTCTGTACTGGGTCTGGCTAGGGTGGCATTAACTTTCTTCATAGTAGCTGGCATGGCTTTTTGCTTTGTATTTGTGGCTAAAGTAGTGGTGAAACACCAGTGTTTTGGCTATCACTGAGCAGTGCTTTCACAGCATTGAGGCCGCCTCTTCAGCCACCCCCCAGCAAAGCCATTACACTGATGATGGGTAAGAGGTTGGGAGGGGACATAGCTGGGACAGCTGACCCAAACTGATCAACTAGATGTTCCGTAGCATATGACATCATGCTCAGCAAAGTTGAGGGAAAGAGGAGGATGCAAGACATTTGTGGTTATGGCATTTATCTTCCCAAGTAACTGCTATGTGTACTGAGGCCCTGCTTTTGAAGAAGTGGCTGAACATCTGCCTGATGATGGGAGTAGTGAATAAATTCCTTTTTTCTTTCTTTCCACACACAGCTTTTGCTTTTCTTATTAAAAAGTCTTTATTTCAACTCACAGGCTTTTCTGTCTTATTTTCTACCCTGTCCTGTTGAAGAGGGGGATTGAGACAGTGTCTGGGTGGGGGTTTAGCCAATGTCAACCCAGCATGCTGTCAATTATGTGGAGGAAATTAACACCTAATTAAGTGGAGGATTCGTCTAACAAAATGACTTTGCTGAGTTCAGCACAGTCATAGGCAGGATTCCCTGTGACTGTCTGGTTTAACTTGATATTGTGTTTTTCAAGATAGAGTAAAGAATATATTCTCTCTGGTAAGATTCTCCCATTTCTCTTTAAAATCTTGTTTTAAACTTTTTGTAAACATTTCTATTTCATTCCAGGAAGTCCTTTCCACTTTGTCAGTATGTATTCCCTCTTAGGTAAGATGTCATAACCTCTACCCCCAAAAAAATTTCCTTTAATACTGTTGAAATGACTTTCTGTGACATATGAAACCTTTTTATGTTTGAAACACAGTAACTTCAAAATGTGCATAAAAAATGTTCACCTGCCTTTAGTCACTTGTTTTCTGATGAAATCCAAAGATTTTCATTTAACATCTGTAGAGCCAAAAATATGCATAGTAGAAGAGGAGAAAAATAGTTTTTAATTTATTGTTTATCTAATGTTGTTCATTGTCTTAGTTTGGGCTGAAATAGAGTTAATATTCCTTTTCAGGGACTAGATGAGTGCTGCGTTTTGGATTTAGCTTTGGGTTTGGTATGGGAAAAATGCTGATAGCACACTGATGTTTTCAGCTGCTACTGAGACTTCAAGGACACTCCGACTCCCCATGTCCTGCCCGTGCACAAGGGCACAGGGAGCAGGGAGGGAGCACGGCCACAGCACCTGACCCTAACTGGCCAGTGAAATATTCCATATCATGGAATGTCATGCTCACTATATAAAGAAGGGGTGGTTGGGAAGGAGCATTCTTGCTTCCGGGATTGCGACTGTGGGATCTTGGTATCTCGGGGTCGCTGGCCAGGAACGGGCTGGATATTGGTTAGCGGGTGGTGAGCAATTACACTGTACATTGCCTGTTTATATATTTCTTTTTGTTTTCCCCCTATCATCGTTATTGTTCTCATTTTATTGCCATTATTAAACTGTTCTTATCTCAGCCTGTGAGTCTCCCTTCACCCCTCTAATCCCCTCCCCCATTCCCAGGAAGGGAGGGGGAAGGGAGGGTGATTAGCTGCCGTGGTTGGTTGCCGATCAGGCCCAAACCACAACATTCATTCATTTGTTAAGTCTAATGTATATTTATAAATATGTCCAAGAAGATATAAGCACTGACTAAAAGCATAAAGATCTGGTCATCATCCTGTGAATAAAGCTACTGTCCTAATGTCAGGGAGAAATTAATAACCTATGTGAAGTTCAGTATTTAATATCTAATATTGATATTCTATATTCAGGTAAAAATGTGTATTTGTTTATAAATACTTACATGTCTTATAGAATTATAGAATCTTCTAGGTTGGAAAAGATCTTTAAGATCATAGAGTCAAACCGTAAACCTAACACTGCCAAGTCTACCACTAAACCATGTCCCTAAGCACCACATCTACATATCTTTTAAATACCTCCAGGAATGGTGACTCAACCCTGGGCAGCCTGTTCCAGTGCTTGACAACCCTTTAGGTGAAGGAATTTTTCCTAACATCCAACCTAAACTTCCCCTGGCACATCTTGAGGCCATTTCCTCTCATCCTATCACCTGTTACTTGGGAGAAGAGACCAACCCCTACCTTGCTACAACCTCCTTTCAGGTAGTTATAGAGAAAGATAAGGTCTCCCCTTAGCATCCTTTTCTCCGGGCTAAACCATCCCAGTTCCTTCAGCCACTCCTCATAAGACTTGTGCTCTAGAGCCTTCACCATCTTTATTGCCCTTCTTTGGATGTGTTCCAGCACTTCAGTGCTCCAGGATGTTATTGGCCAGGACAGCTTAATATCATCTATGTATTCTTGATATCATGTCACCACTTTTCAGCAATGTAACTGACTCAGTTCTGATTTTTTTGGAGAAAATTCCACAGAACTGGTAGAATAACATGTATTTCAGAGAAAATGGATCTGAAAAGAAAGCAATAGGAAACACTTCCATGTGTGTTTAAAACACCTGACAGTTTCAGCAAGGGCATATGACATTTTCCAGCAGATAGAGATGCCTTTCAGCAACATGACAATACTTTCCAGAAGCCTCAATCTGTGTCAGTGAATGAAAATGAAAACACCCTAATGTTTTTTTAGTTTTAAAACAAAGGTAGTAGAGGTAAAACAGTGAAAAGAGAGAATAAGAGGGTTCATTCTTTTTCTCCCTGACTCCCAGGGTTGTCACTCCAACCTCATGAAGATGAGGGAGGAAAATTTGGAAAACAAAGAGAGAAGGGAGGAATAAAAATGATACTAACAAGGCAGAAATTCTGAAATGCTTCACCAGATTAACTCTCAAGTCCTTGAAGTTGCAAGCCTCAGGGGACCAATTAATTTCAATTAAAACTCAAAAAACAAACAAACAAAATCAGCAAAACCTGTCTCAAGATCACAGTTCTCAAACTAGGGAGAAGAGAATGGAGAAAAAAGGGGGCACGTTTCTAGGCAAATTCCCACAAGAATCAGTGGCAGTTAGTGTCAAGGGGGAGAATCTGTTGTAGAAGTCATTTTGATTAGGTGCAGAGATGGACCGCACAAGCAGAAGCAGTACACAGGGTCTATAGTTCCTGGGAGCCATAGAGCCAAACCATTATTATTGTGTCCTATCCCAAGGCCTCCCATTGAGAAGCAAAGAAAAACTAGTTTGAGAACCACTGACCTATCTGGAAAAAAATCTGTGTTGTTGCTGTCTGAAGAATAAACCCTCCAGTACCCCCCACTGCTGCCTACAGGGAACTTGTTGGGTGGTGAAATTGGGTGGCCCACAGCCTAATAGATTATTAAAAGCCTAGAGAAGAGGGCTATATATTTTCTCTGAGCTGTGTCAAAACTATTAAACACAATGTGAATAAGTCACCTCACCTATCAGACATGATTCTCATCCCAACCAGAGCTATACCATCAAACAAAAATTCTCTCTTCTTGTAGTAATTAGCTATCAGACTTGGTAGACACATTTCCTAACCTCATGGTTTTCCCCCAAGCTCAGAATTTCCTTATTGACCTGTGATAAATACAGACGTTCTTGACTTCTGACATCCTTTCCTCTTTCAGTTGTATATTTCTAGGTGTTTCCTTAAGCTGCGTGTCACACCGTAAATAAACTATAGTAGTCGCTCTCTCCGGTGCTTTAGAGAATAGATGCCAAATACTTCTTATTCATGGCAAAAGCAGTACTAAACTGAGGCTCTGAACACCTTGAGGTCAAAACCATTTCCAGACAAGCAAAGTCTATAACTACTTTGCACAGCAGCAGTGTATCATATGCAGTGATTCATTCAAGCTTTTTGTTCTCCTTCCACCCTTACCCAGGGCTTAAAAGATAGGCAAAACTTTGACAATTTCCGCTACTGGGTGAGTGTTATCCAAAGTGTACAACATAAATCAGGGCAGGGGATGAATAGTTGATTGTCACTGTTCTAAATATTATCCTTTCAACAGTACAGAAGACGACTCCAAGCCTTGGGGGACTCTTCAGCCATGATTGTTGCAGAGACATAGTCCTTTTGAGGAGACCAGAATGCTTCCATTAACTATCCAATCTCTGAAGCTGAATCTTTATCAAATTTCCAAAGTTACATAATACTCCTTTCTGCTATTAAAAAATGTGAATGAAGTTTTTGTATTTTTCTTGGTGGCTAGGCCAATATCCCTGGAAACACAAAGGCTGAGTGTATGTATCATCTGAACTCTGTTCAGGAAACTATCAACATTTAAGGCCATACTTTTCCAAGTTAGTCAGGACTCTTTTACTGTCATTGGTGAGAGAAAAACTATAAAGAACAATGAGTTGGACTGTGTATTTTGTAGCTCCTCATATAAGTGAGGGGAGAACAAAAGTGGCTTTAAGTTACTTTGATGCTTTTTATACACTAGATCCTGCCAGACAGCTGATTAGTCAGTAGTGAGTTAGAACTAAGAATAAGTTGTGTACAAGGCTAAAGTTAATCCAGGGGTTTCTTGTCTAGAGCTGCTCTCAGTTTCTGTCAAAAGCAAGTAACACAGTTGTGTTAATGTAGTATGTGTGTGTGGAGATGGGGAAGGTTTTAATTTAAAATACTGTAGTGGATTTAATTTTAAAAGTTTTTTCAGATATTTATTTATAAATTTGGTGGATGAAAACACTGAACAGATTCCATGGAAAATTAATAAAACCTGACAAATTAATAAAACTTGAGGTTTGTGGTAAGGGGTAAAGAAGGTAAATTTCAAGTATTCATTATAATATTAATGAAGTGTGTTTTATACTCACATTTTCAGAATTCTTAATATGACTCCTTCTCCAATTTTAGGACAATGTCAGTGACTGCTGGCTTGCATGAAGAACTTCAGTAGGGATCCAGTATATTATCTCTGAGGGCAGGGGAAATCCAGAGGAAAAAACAGGTAGCTGAGAGAAACAGAGTTTCAAGGAGTCTAATTTTCAGTATGGAGTGGAAAATTCAGTTCAACTATAAAGTTTGCTAAAGTTAATCTTGGCTAATATATAAATTATAAGATCCAGAAGATTACTGTTAGTATAGCAGTATTTTATAGCTCTGTAATTTCCCACTGAATCAGTCAGTAGGTTTTAACATAGCAGACCTCCCAAGAGTGGCATCTTAGGAAAAAGTAAGCCTGATGCTCTAGGTATGTATCTGCACTGCAAGTCCAGACGTGTCATAGACATAGTCTCCCTAACACTAGCTGAGACAATCCAGAGTACTGATCAGAGATTAAAACACATGAACAAAATTAAAATTAACATAGGATTTTGTGCCTTTCCTTTTAGCTCTTGAAGAAGCAAAAGGATATAGCAAGCATAGCAATTACACAAAAATCACACAGACAAACATACCACATCACAAAGAAATGAGAAGAGAGATATAAATGTAATTACTAATGTTAATGTTTTTTGGCTATAATTTGGAGCTCAAGTTTTCTAATCTGTCTTCACTGTCACTGTAAACCATTGAGATTTGGTCCGTTACACAATTTTCCCCTGAGAGATAGGATGCTTTCCTCCCCTTATCATTTTGCGTTCAGCAGAACAAGTTATGAAATACACAGATCTAAATTTTAAAGATAAAGCATCAGGTACAGTGATAAGAATCTAAAGTTATAATAAACAAGGAGAAAACTTTGTCAACAAAGTCAGCTCTAACTGTAAGGAAACTAAATTACACCTATAACCATCAGTATCTAAGTGCCTGGATTTCTCTCCATTTCCTGCAAAGAGGGAAAACTGGGAAAAACAGAGTGCTTTATATGGCCATACAGATGAATGTAGATTATTAGCTTCTAAAAATAGTTGTTGCAGTCAGCAGGAAAACAAAAGAAGAAAAATGAAAGATCAAAAGAATAAACAATACCACTGTCTGATCATAACCATACTTACCCTGTTCTTGGTGAATGACCATAATTCTGAGATATTACAAGCCTTTGAGTTTTTACCAAAGTAAATCATGCAAGCCTTTCTGTCCCCACAAGATGACTGATTGTTCTGCTCTTTATAAGGGATTAGATAATATCCTAGATTTTTTCTAGACCTTATTAAATAACAGGGAAGAACGCATTCTACCCTGTTTATATTATTTGCAGGTATGTATGTTGTACTAGTTGATGATAATGGGGGTTGGTGGTAGTTATAGCTTACCCCTGCACACTAGTTCCTGAACACCATTATAAGTTGAGAAACTGATTTATCTTTTTTTTGTTTGTTTTCCAGACAGTGCATAATTCTGAATGTTGGCAAGATTTGATTGAAAAAGGCAAAAAACCACCTGGAAATTGAAGTAATTTGAATAAGAACTTTCACTAAACAGTAAAAAAATGCTGGAGCTGAATCATGCTGAAAAAGAATACATATATGTTGTATATGCACATATATATTTTTCAAGATCTGCCCAAGAACTCTTGTATGAACTCTGGATTTGAAGAGAACACAAAACCTCCTCTTACAAACATGAAACAGTCTGTAAAGAAGAATGTCAAGGTAACAAAAAAGTTTATTTAATTTTGAGGTATATGCTGCAGCAACAGCAAAACAAGTTGAGGTCAAGCAAATGTGTCTGACTGGCAGAGGTCTTACTTATTTGTGTGTTACTCTTGCAACCTCCTTCAGCAAAAACAGAGCAATCACAGGTCAGAGAGCTTCTGCCTTCCAGGCAGAGGTCTTGCATTCATGGCCAGCCCGATAACCTAACTACTGAAAAGTTAAAACCCCCCAAGAGGGACAGCTGAACCCCTCTAGTCATTAGAGTCCATTTTTATGGGTTGCCCATGAAACAAGCAAGTTTCTATGTCTTAAGGGTAACACATCATCTAAGCCTTCGGAACAGAGCTGTAACCGTTCTCTAATCTAGACTGAATTTCATTTTATGTCTTCCTGATGCCTATCATCATACATATAGATTTTGCTTCCAGTCTTGAATATTTTGCTCCTTCCAGTGAGAAGCACTGACATACAGCATGTCTAATAATTAAGAGATTATAATAAAGAGATATTTGATGACTAATCTTCTACAATATATTCCCTAAAGATTGATCTGAACCATCACATATTACAATCATCTGTACCCCCTCAAATTCTTCCTTCAGACACTTCTGCTATGAATTGCTGGGAAATTCCAATCCAGCAATGAACTTTAGTGATTATGTGAATAGGTTTGTGTATATCACAATTTATGTGTTAGTCTTCACAAAACTGTTTATTTGGCTGTACATGTAACTAATATACAGACCATATGTGTGATTATGTCCTCTAATTTCAGCTGTTTGAAAGTTTAAGCTATTTAGAAATCTAGGCTCTTTCTAGCCTAGGTAGAACAAAATGGGCAAGGGATTGATTCACTTCGACATAAGAGAGGAATATGAGCTGGGTGTGAACAAGCATCTTCTGGAAGTAGCTTTTCCTCTGTTATCTGTAAAGGTAAACTAAAGGATACAGCACTGAAGGACCCAGCACAGAAGGCAAAGTTGGGCGGGATGAATTAACAGTTCAGGTACTAGAAACTTTAGCCTCACTATCTGTTGAAAAGGAAGGAAAATATGACTCATTAAACTGAAGTAAAAGGAAACTGAAACAGAGAGTAAGCAGTTTCCAAGGATAATATAGAAAACCTCTGAATTAGGAAGTGCATGTCCCATTTCTTAAGAATGTGGGTAATATATTGGGGTTTGCCCTATCTTTCCTAACCTCACCACTTATTATACTTTATAAATATGTTGTATATTATATATTTTCTAATTATATATTAAATATATATATATTCAGATATAAACTCAAATGAGAAGCTGGCCATATATATATCAGCATATTATGTTGACACCAAATCTCACATAGTGCAGTACTGATTCAAGTCCAGTGCCTTATTAAAAACAAAACAAAACAAAACAAAAAATATATGATAAAGATCAGTTTCAGATTCCAAAGAATAGAAGTAAAATACCAGTGTAACTAGATTCCCAAAATGAGTAACTGAAACACCATTTTGACTGGGATTGCTCTGCCTTGCAAATGAACTCAAATGATACAATCCTTCTTCCTGGAAAATATTTGTTTTAATTTAATTAATTCAGCAGAAGGCATTAATGACTGCAAGAAGAGACAGAGAAAATTATAGGACCAAATCAGAAGTATGGAGGAAGAGTGGGAGACAATTTTTCCAACAAAGAAAGCATTAAATGAAATATCTGAAACAAGTAAAATCTTCAGTTGAGGATCTAGTCCAGAATTAACTTATAACTCCACTGAAAGCAAGGTAGCTAAGCCAATTTGCATCAGCTGAGGACCTGACCTGGTATTTTTCTGTGAAATAATATTCTTTCCATCTTCCAGAAAACATTACTCTGTGTGAGATTTTGCAGGTGGATCAGTCTTTTAGTGTACAGTATTAGTTTCATGTCATGAATCTGAAGTTTCCTTACCATTTTTACTTATCTTCGTGTTGGTCCATCTAGAGATTTATTTCACCCAAAGAAGCTTAACTGAGCTGTTGTTTATTCATTTTTTTACTTTATTTTTTAGGTTTTCCTAATGTCTCCTGTTGCTCAGTCTCTCAATATTTGCACATACTTGAGTGTTATAATTTAATTTACTTTTGAAACTGGCTGAATTAATTTCCATCTGTCTAGCCATCTAGAAGTGGTTCCAGCTGCTATTTATTATCTTCTGCTGCTACTTTTACCCTTTTTCCAAAAACTGGACGCTTTTCTACTGCTGTTCATCCTACCTAACATTGGCTGTTTCCAAAAGGAGAACCTCCATCAATTTACCAACTGAATACCTGTCCATAAATATGTGCCTGGTGGTACATCGCTGTTCTGGGAAGTACTATAACCAAAGATAAATCAGCACTATAATCATATGAGATCTTTGTTTACACTTCAGAATACATGTTCTTTCTTGCTTCAACTCCCAGGCACACAGATTGTATCTGCACTGATTGAAAGTTTAATGACTGATAAACCTTGGCAATAACACGTTTACCCTGAGTCATGCGTTAAAAAAAAACAGCTATTAACATTTTATTTTGAAGAGTTAAGGCACCCAAAAGTTATACTGGCAATGATTAAGTTGTTGAATATTCCATTTGGAACAAGAAAATAAAACCTGCATTTTGGACAAGAAAAAGGATCAGAGGAGACATGTTCGCACACACAAACACAGGTGTGCAGCGTCAAAGTCTCTGTTTCCCTTCATCTCTCTACAAGGAGTAGTCTTAAAACACATCCCAAGACCATTCAGTAAATACATTTAATTAAAACATTCTTTTGCAGCCAAGGTTTCAAACTATGCTAATTTGTATTAATATTTATCACACTGAGTTCTCTTCAGGGATACCAGATGGATATGCTTTAGCACACATGGAACTACTCAGACAAAATATCTTCTCCAAAAGGTAAGAATTTGACTGTATTCTTAGACTGATGAGACAATAGAAGGTTTAAGCTGTCTTGGAGATAACTGAACTAGTCTGGAAATATGCTTCTAAAAAAAACACAATAAGGAGTAAAGAACACATATGACACAAGGCTGATTAATGAACATCTGATCTTGGATTACACAGTTTGTGCTTGCACTCAAATATCTCAAAGTACCATATAAAATCTGGATTTTTACAATATATTTCAGTGTACTGTGTCTGCAGTATGTCACATGTACAGATGATAAACCTCTCTGGGATTTGTTTGTTAGAGAAGCATTGAAACTGGATTACAGTGATGAAATGGAAGTGCAATTGCAATCAGCAAATGTAGGCTGATCATGAAAGTGCAGTTGGATAGGCAGAAAAGACTTCATCAAGCCAGATGCAGGACATGAAGGCCACCACAAAGTCACTTGCAAGGTGATGGAGAACAGACATTCCTGGGGAAAAATTCATCTCATCATATATACATATAGGATATGTATAGCTAGGATATATATAGGCTAAATCATTATCTTGCAATGATGATCTCTCTCCATTGACAATGAAAGTCGACTTAGATGGTCAGATCTGCTACAGACATCTACATGAAATACATCTAACAACACATTAGATGAGCCCCACAACACATCACTCCATTTAATTACTTACAAGACAAATGCCAGTTGCAGCATTGGTTATTTGTTTATGGCTGCAGTACTTTTTAATGAGTTGCCTTCAGAGAGAAAAAGCCTTCTTCCTGTCATCTACTGACAGAGGTTTTCTTTATCTTAAATAAATTTATTAGGAAGGTTTGTTGTGAAAACCTGACTTCAAAGCAGATAATGAAATTATTGCCCTACAGAATGAGAGCAAGATTTTATTCCTAGGTTCTAGACCTGAAAATGTGGAGAAATTATGAAGTCTGAAAGGGGGGACTTTTAGTCTACCTTTCATCCATGGCAAGTCATTCGATAGTTGTGTATCTGCCTTGTCATTTCAAAAGCAGAAATCATTTGTCTGCTGTAGGTGATTTTGTGGGTTTTTTTGGATATTGGTATTCATACTTAAGGAACACTTCCAGAAAATAGCTAAAATGTGACTGTGCTGTAATCTTGTTCTATAGCTTTATTCCAAAGATACCACTTGTCCTGTAAAAACTTTGGGTTTAAATAGAAGGGCTAATTACAAATAGAGAATAGTGTGGATATTAAAATACCATCTCTTTTCTCAGGATCTGTAAAAGCAGAATGAAACGTATTTGTTCTTTTCAATTATAGTAGAAGAAAAATGTCATAGTCTACATAATCAAACAGAAACTTTAGAACAGTTGGACATTGTAACTACAGAGAAGGAACTAAAGGAGGTTAGATCCAGAAGCAGATGCTCACCTCTTGAAATCATGTTGTGTTTAGATTAAACCTGTCCTCCAGAAGTGCTTGGAGAAGATTTTCTCCTGATGAACAGTATCATACATTTACACTTATTCACACAAAGTGTTTTGCACAGGAAACATTCAATCCATTTCTAAAATGTAGTTGACAGTAATTATGAAGTGAGAAATTGATTACAAAGTTTGAAGTACTTGGATAATTACTAGAGGGACCTAAAAGATCATGGCAGGATTCTGATACAAAAAGACATTACCCTTAGTGTTTCACATTAAATCTGAAGCTTTCATGCCTTATTCTTAGAAGAGTATAGTGGTATATTTAATGACCCATGTGCTATAAGCATAAGGCAACCTCTAGCAAAACAAATTCCTGAGTAGCCATCTCTACTTTTGATTTTGATCAGAGTTTAAAATGCAGTGGCTTTTTTTTGCCCTTTTTTGCTAGCAAGAAAAAGACTATCACTCTGAGAGAGCTCTTCTGGGGTCTAATATTGCATTATATATCCAACAAGTATGCAATGACCTTCTGGGATAGAACAATATGTTCTTAAGCATTGTACAAGACTGGGCACATGGTCAATAACCAGATGAGAATCAGACACAGCAGTAACTTCCTGCACTTGCTGCTGTACTTTGTGCAGGCAACGACACAGCGTATTTAGCAGATGCTCTACTACAAGGAATGGAGCAGTGGTCACTTGTCTGAAAATCACCTAGGCTTTCCTCTGGTTTGAGAGCCTAGTACACAAGGAAACAGCTGTAAGTGCATCAGTTTTTCTTTCCATAGTAATGTCATTGTTCAAATGGCTGGAGAGATGGGAGTGGCTAGGGTGAGCAAGCAACTCATTTACCCAGCTGTAACACAGGCTCTGGAGGCACCTTGATTCTGGAGACCCAGAAAGATGAAAGAGAAAAGGTGAAAAGAGAGTCATGGAACAGGCAGTGAGCATCAAGACTAAAGATGAAGAATGGCCAAACACAGGGAGAAAACCTTCATAATGAATAGAGCTAGGATTGGTCACTTAAGGGTCTTCAGAACAGGACTGTGCTGGAGTCTTTTTTTCTGTTATCAACTAGAGTTTCATAAAAAAATTTTGTAACCCTTGGTCAGAAAATTTTCCTTGTTGGACCTATTTTTCTCTGTGACAGTCTCCCAGATCATAAACCAAGACAGTGTTACTATTTTAATGGGAGCAGAAAGTAGTAATATTAAAAGGGGTAAAAATGAAGGTGGAAACAACATTTAGGCAGACAGATTTTTCATTATTTGATGTTTTGAAAGAAATGAAATCAGAACATGTGAGTGAACTTCTTGTTAGACAAACTCAGAAAGCATTTGAATAATTTTATTTAGCCTGACAAAACTATTGGAAAAAGTAGGATCAAATTTTGTCTACCACAAAGCAGTATCTACAGCAAAAAGAATGCAATAATACAACTCTTTACTAAAATGCAATTGGAACACACAGAAACAGAAAACTGAGAGAAGCCAGAAAATGAAAGGAAACAATTTTTTTCTTAATAAGTTGTTTTGAAAGACTAGCTTAATTTCCATTTCCTAAACCTTTTCTTTTTTTTTTTTTTTTTTTTCATTTAATGCTTGCCACAATGCATATTTTTCTCTTTTAGAACAGAAGCTTTTGACCACTTAAGCAAAACTGATTATACTGACCTGCTGATGCTAGGATTCTTTTCAACAGTCTGGCTTGAAAACAAAGCTTCTGTTTTTTCATATACTAGATTGTAAAATGTGTTTCTATTCTGATGGAGAAAGAAAGGAAGTCAAACCTGGCAAAACTTTTTCAGAGATGGGGGAAGGTAGACAGGGAGAGTGGGAGGTAGAAGGAAAAGAGAAGCCCAGAGAAGAGCTGCCAACAACATGGAGGATAAGGTTCTCATTTGGCATGAGAAGAACTAAGCTTCATGTTCCTCTTTTGAATCAGGCAGATTTCCCTGAGTTCTGGCCTGTTTTGGTTTGGCATTCCTACCATAAAATTAAATCCTGAACTCAAGAAATTTGTTCAACAAAAGTTTTGTCACTTCAGAGTAAGAGACAGACCAAATTATTTACTGTCAGAATTTATGTTCTGGGGATAAAAATCTTTGTTTCAAGCTGTTTTGAAAATCAATGTATTAGACTTTAAACATTAAGGATAATCAGTACTTCTCTTTCATAGTTGAGACAGGTGGAGGACAGGAAAGAAAGAGGTATTCAAATATTAGGAATATAACTTGAGACTTCTTCAGTGGAGTTACTTAATCAACTGTATAAATTCTCTTTATGAATACTTGGGCAAATATACATCTTTTATGAGAAATGTGTATATCTTATGAGAAATGTGTATATTCATAGATGAAGTGCTTATTTCTCCCCACTGAGCCTAAATGACTAGTTCAGGTGAAAGCATGTACTTATCAAGCATTGAAGTCTGCTGAGGTTCATCCCCCTCTAGTCCCTGCATAGTCAGTGATGACTCTTCTGAAAGTCAGTTTGAAAGGAAAACCTAATTTAGATATTCAGAATGACCTTTGGCAGAGGATAGTCTTCTCTGTGGGTAATAGAGACAACCCAGGAAGACTTTGTTAAGTTAAATTTAGACCTTCAGTAATTTAAATTTAAATAAGTGATTACAAAGCCCTGCCCAGAGTCAAAACAATACATTTAAACAGTCATCGATGATACCACTTCTCCTGTCTGTCTAAAGCTTGTAACCATCCGAAATCTTTTTAGCTAAATGATTGGGAATGATGCTAAAGGCAGAAAGCGAATGCTTCTGACATGTCTGCAATGACATTTCATCAACTTGTACTGTTCACCCAAAATAACCCTCCATGAAACCAACCTAACAGTCCAACACCTCCAAGAAGTGTGTAAGTACTGCATTAATTTTACAAGTCATCATTCACAGGGAGAGAGAAACAGACCAAATGGTTTATTTCAGTGCATAGTGGCGCAGGAATCCAAGTCTGAAACCTATACATCCTGACACCCAGTACTTTGTTTTTACCATACAACTATCCTTTCACTGTATATTACTTTACAACATACATAACTGGGCTCCCAGCTGGAGTTAAAGCTGCAGTGAAATGTGTGTTTGTTATAGTCAGAATGTAAAGCAAACCCTGTCACTAAAGCTACACAAAGATTTCTGTGAGACCTCTTTCAGTTCCCTGTACCTCTCTGTTTTAATTTTTCCATCTGGAATAACTTGTTTCTTCTCAGTCCAAGTAGTAGTCCCAAATGATTTTTTTTCCCTAACAAATCCAACCTTCAAAAACAAGAGATGGATGAAAAGTTGTGTATTTTGCACTATTAGAAAAGCTTACCACTGAATTTCAAATACATCATGTCTGCAGGAGTTGGATGGTAGACACTTGAAATGTAATAGGAAGGTCAGAGACTTGTTGGAAAACAAGTGCAAACTGAATGATATGTCAAAACTTCAAGAACATATATAATACATGTTGTATGACTGTAGCAGATTTTGTAGAGTAGTTTTTAGATCATAGAATCATAGAATCATAGACTGGTTTGCAGTGCAAAGGACCTTTTAAATTCATCTAGTTCAATGCTCCTGACATGGGCAGGGACATCTTTCACTAGATCAGGTTGCTCAAAGACTTTGAACACTTCCAATGATGGGGCATCCACAGCTCCACTGGGAAACCTGTTAAATTTTTTTTTCCTTATGTCTAATCTAAACCTACTTTCTTTCTGTTTAAAACCATTGGCCCTTGTCCTGTCATTACAGGCTCTGCTAAGAAGTCTCTCTGTCTTTCTTATGAGTCTACTTTATAAATTGAAAGGCTGCAATAAGGTCTCCCTGGAGCCTTCTCTTCTTCAAGCTGAACAACACCAACTCAGCTTTCCTTCATAGAAGAGGTGTTCCAGCTCCCTGACCATTTTCATTGTCCTCCTAGACCCTCTCTAGGTCCAGGTCATTCTTGTACTGGAGACCCCAGAGCTGGACATGCTACACAAGGTGGGGTCTCACCAGAGTGGAAGGGCAGAATCACCTCCCTCAACCTGCTAGCCACACTTCTCTCCTGATGCAGCCCAGGGTGTGATTGGCTTTCTGGGCTGCGAGTGTACACTACCATCTCATGTCCAATTTTTCGTCCACCAGTATCCCCGAGTCCTTTTCTGCAGGGTTGCTCTCAATGCATTCATTCCCCAGACTGTATTGATACTGTGGATTGCCCCAACCCAGGTGCAGGACCCTTGCACGTGCCCTTGTTGAACTTCACCTAGTTCACTTCGGCCCACTCCTCAAACCTGTCAAGGTCAAATGACAGCATTCAGTCATATTGGGGGGTTTCAGACATTGCAAAACAGTTTCTTCATAAACAAGCTGCAGGAAAGTAAACATCTTTTTTACTTGTTGAAAACTTACATTTTCTGCAAGAAACATCTCCTTTACTTATAGAAAATTTGCATTACCTGAAAGAAGAAAAGGCCTCCCCACTCTCCCCTGTGAATCAGAGTTGTAGTCGTAATGGAACAAGTAGAGCACCATGAGGATGGAGAAATATTAGGGGCTAAAATTCATGGCAGTTCTGCCACTCTACTCCAGTGCTAGGAGTCAGCAAACATCAGAAGTGGTAAATCTTAATTTCCCCAAAGATCCGTCTCCCCCAGTGTAGGATCAGCTAATGGAAGGACCACGTCCTTTCGCTGTGGAAAGCATCATCTGTCACAGCAAGAAAGCAGTTCCACCTATTTTGTCATCATCTCAGTGTTGAATCATAGAGCCACTTCTATTATTTAATTGCTGTCTTTTCTTCAGACTACTGTCCAATATTTTCCCAGGAAATAAAGTTACAAAGTGGAACTGATCATTTCCTCTACCAGTGTACAATCCAATAGAACCAGTGTGAGTCTGACTCAGTGACACACTTGGGTGGGAAACCACAGTTAAAAACAAGTGATCTTAACCCTGCTGCTGTGGTGTTGCTAGAGGAGCCTATAATGTTTGTTCCAAAATGCTTGCGTGCAGCTTGCTTGCTGAGCAGGGAAATCTGAATTTAGCATTGTCCTGCAGTGCATTGCCCCCAATAGTGCTTGCTAGTGCTTTCTGGCTTACATTCATCGCAGAGAGAGCATGATGTATAGAGATTTAAGCCACCATGGGTACAAGAGGCTAATTTCTCTATGAATTAGGGCACTGGAGTGCAATCTGAGAGAGCTGGATATTTTTCGAGCACTTGGAAGTTGCTCCCTGTATTGTACAGAGAAAATAATTTAATCTCTTCTTTCATCTCTCAAATGTGGATCATACTTTTCTGCCCCAAACTGGGAGCTAAGAAGGAGTTGTTGTGCTCAAATAGTGTTACAACAAGAATCAGAGAGACATCAACAGGGATGATTCCTCTGTGCACGCTTTAGCTAACATGGAACAAATAAGGCATAATGTTATACGGAAGGGTAAGAAATTAAAGAAATAGTTCACAATGGCCTCACTCATGAAGTACTGCTTATCTTGTGCTCCAATGGATGCAGTTGTACTGCAGGAAATAGAGGCTTACACAATAAAGTAGAACTGCAATACATTTGTGTAAGGGGGCATGTAATGGTCTGTCTTTTTTTAAGTAAGTGCTTCCTGTTTATTTATTTTCCTCAGCAACATTTGTTCATGTTCTTGTTTCTCTCCAAGTTGTGGAAAATGCTTGACTGGAATGCTGAGTTTTTCAGCCAGCAGCAAAACCCCAAACTGAATGAAAACTTATTGTCTAATAAGCAAGGAAATTCAGTAGAGGATGAACTCTGGATAGAGAGGAAAAGATGAATTTGCAGACTGATCCCAAGTCTGTCTGAGAAAAGGATATCCTATACCAAAAGCCATTACAATGCCCAGAACTACATGACATTCTTCTGTATGATGAGTACTCGGATTTCCATGTTTCCCACTGATGGCTATTCAAATTCCTTATAAATACTTTTCATAAATATTTTGAAGAAATAAAACCTTAACTATGATACCATCCTAAATATTCACAGTTAGGATCATATATTTTCTGCAGAGGTGGCATCACATGGACATAGGTACCCCAGTGTAGGTTTCATGTTTGGTGCTGGGTCTTCTAATTTGGAGGAGTGTAACTCAATCAATGCAAGAGGTAAGCCCATTTTTACATAGTCTATGGAAATAAAAATAGGGCCCTAACAATAAAAACATAACATGAGAGAGGAGAGAACTGAAACCCAAAACCCAGTTGTGTTTTTCTAAAGATATGAGTGAAGTTGGTTTATTCACTGAAGCAATTCCCTTTCAAGGTACACAAGGGTACACAAAAAATGTAAGCAGTTAAGAGGAAAATCAGAATTATAACAGCATACATATTAGGAAGTATCAAACTTCAATTGATTCAGAGTCCTGTTGACATGTCAAAACAGGGACTTAAGATGAACTGTGTTATTTCATCCTTTTACCTTCTCTGGTCATGTCTACAACTCAGATCAGTCTAGTACTTAGATTGACTGCCTATTTTTGCTCTCAGCCCATCCAAGGGGTTTTCAATTTTACCCATTTGTCTTCCAAACAATTATCTGTAGTTCTTTGAATGTATTATTTGTCTCCAGATGGAAAAGTTTTCTTCTGTGGTATTTCATACCACTTATAAACAAATTTTACTCTGTCTTACTCTATGGAGAAATAAGGTCAAATACAGCATGCTTCTTACATATGGATTCATTGATATGAATGAGACTTTTAGATACACAGATAGATCAAGAGCCTGACCTTGCAAAACTAAGAACATGAGTACAAGCATACAGCCATTTGCAAGGCAGCTTAGGCATTTGTTTCCTGATTCATTGGCAATGTGGAAAACAAGAGTACAAGCTAGGTACTGGCTAAGGATTACAGGTCCTATTACAAGCCCTATACCTAAATTGCTGGAGCAGGCAATGAGTGTAAAATACTCTGCAGAACACATTTACTTCTTTTCTTTACCAGATGCAAGTTTCCATGTGCTCAGCTTGCCAGTCAATATTGCTTTTTTTTTTTATTCTATGACTTCATTAAAATACTTATAATATTTTTGGTTTGTTACATTTATTTTCATTCTTTAAATATGATTCTTGCTCTAGCATGACCTTTGAGTCTAATCAATCTTCTGCAGTTCTTATTTTTTTGCTCCAAGGTGCTTTGACTAAAGCCAGATTTCTTCTAAAAAAAATAAAAATCAGACCCATTTTATGTTTTGTTTACAATTTTCTCACAAATATAAGAAAGCTACAGCATTACCTTCTTCAGTACTTTTCTAAGTCAAAGCTGGAAAAATGGAGAAGAAAGAATGTGTAAAACATAAAAAAAAAAAAAAAAAACAAAAACAGTTACATAAAATAATTACAAAGACATGCTTCAAAATTCTCTGTGAATACAACATTTTTGAATTAGCTCTGCTTTTCCTGTAATGCAGGAAAAAAGGCCTAGTGCCAGGTTATACTTGTATTTGAATTCAACTCAAGATATTACCCAGAAATCCAAACCGAGTGTGATTATTGATAGTCTCAGCATGTGTAGTGGAAGACAGCTGAGTGATAATAGTATTGTATATATTATGGTATCTCATTAAGTTGTATGGTACTTCATCAAATATTATGTGTATTTGTGCATCATGCTACTTATCTTTGGCATGTCAAAAAAACATCTTGAGTGCTTTAGGATGTGAAACATAATGTAAGTATTTCCTCTACAAAGAGCATGCTTTCCTCATTAACATGAGGACAGTTGCACATGCGTAGAGAAGGAGTCCAGTGATCTAGGCCAGGTGGAGCTACATGGTTTTACAAATTAACACTTATTATACAGTACCATTCATACTATCTATAGCAAAAAAGATTGCCCTGCTCAGAGACAAATTGCACAAATTAAGAGTAAACACCACAAGCCATCATTAAAAGTATCTTTTCTCTTTGTAAAATGACATATTAAATGATCTATGGAGGTAATATGACACATTCACCTGCAGCAGGAAATGTGACTGAGGAATGAGTTCAAGCACTTATTTATCCATGTGACCTAAAATACCATAGAAAACATGGACTGTGCAGTCCTGCCATGGGGATGTTGCTCCAAATACCTAAACAGTTCAGTCAGTGCAGTGGGGATATTCATGTGTATGGAAAAATTCAGATCTGTCTCTCAGATCAGATCTCTGAGACTTTCAATATCTGCCATCAGTTTACCAACTGATGGGCAGCATCGCCTAAGCCACAGTGCTGGTATGAAGACGAAGCGTTTAGGTGGCACCTGGGACTGTAGTTCGGAACCTTTGGTTTAAAGGATAATGGATGGGATATATAGGCTACTGCTCCTGCTCTGCAATGACCCAGCATCATGAGAGTGTAACTACTCTGAAAAGAGTTGCTAGTTTTATCTCTATTCCTTGCTCACTAGAATGTAACATAGAACATCTCTTCTTATTCACTAATGTTATAGGGATCAACATTGCAGATATAATAGCTGTAAAGCTTTTCTGGTTTGGCCTAGGTTTGAGAAACAATACAGACAGCAAAGTAAATGCCTCCTAGTTGAGAAGTGGGAACACATTCCTATGTTCCTCTTTTGCTATCTTATATATAGGGTAATGTAAATTTTGGTCTCTGGACTGATGACCTCCCAGGAGCTTATACTGATTAAAAACAATGCTTACAAAAAAAAAAAAAAATAGATATCCAGAAGTCTATAAAAATTCATATTTGAGTCAAATCCACAGAAAGATGAGTATAAAACAAATAAACAATATAAAAAACAAGTACAATGGCTGGCAAGTGAGGGAGACTGAATTCCATACTGCACACAGCCCCACTATGAGGCTTTTGCAATAGGAAAAGGTGATGTAACAGAAGAATTTTGGAGAGAAACACAAAGGACAAAGAGGCCTTCTTGCTTTCTGTGTGCACAAAAAGCTCTAGTTTGTGCCTTTTCCACCTTCTCTGGATGGGAGAGAAGCATCCCTGTGCCAAATGTTCAAACAAAACATGGTTATTGCTACAGAGGGTAAGTGCTGTTCCCAGGCCGCTTTCCCTGTTTTGCTGCAGAACTGAAATATTCTGTTTTACCTGATACAAATAAACCTCTTTTAAAAGTACTTCAGGAGACAGTAGAACAGTTACTGTTGGCTTTCCACACATCTTACCCTCTCACTTTCCTCTGAACAAGGAAACATTCAGCTTTTTCTCCTCTTCTACTGAAATAAGAGACTGGAGAGGACACTTTACTGAAGTGGCTGTAAATTTCACTTTAATGTTACTTTAACGTTTAATGTTACTTTAATGTCACAGTCTTTAATGTTGTACTCTGCGTATAAACCTTAAAAGGACTATAGCTAACTTTCAATGTTCAGGGACAGAGCAGTATAGCCCTGAGGCAGGTATTTCCAACTGACTTTTAAAATCTACTAATGACTTATGGTGCTCAGAAATAGAATAAAATTTTATGTTTTTCCTGAAGATGTAGAACAGTTGTTACAATTACTCCACATTAGCTAGGTCTGGACATAACCTGTCTTAAGAAATATATTCAAAACTGATTCATGTGACATGATGTATGTGTCAGGAGATTTCTGTAAATTTGGTTTTAAAAAAACAAAGATTATTCCTAATATTTACAGGATGTATAGCAGTAGGAAAAATAAAATATTTAGGAAAAAAGGATATATTTAAAAAATGAGTGTCCTATGTGACAGGCCCATTGTAGTCACTCATACTGTGCATCTCATATATACCATTTCTTGTTATATGTAGTTACACATATACAAAACATATTTTGAATATTCTATAGAGTTTGAAATAGAAGCACATTTTTAAATGTACTAGATACAGACTGTTTCTCAGATATTTCTGAATGATAGAGCAGAATTAATCAGCCTAGCTCAAAGGATGCTTTTTTTTTAAAAGCCGGTGTGAATCTCACATTGTGACTAGAAAGGAATTCCCATCCCCTGCACCTTCATTAGTCACAGCCATTTGAGACTCTCACACTATATGCAAGCCTGTGTTACAGAGAGATTTCCTTCAATCTCAACAGAAGATTCAGAAAGAAGTAAAGGAAGAGGCTCTTTGTTTCCTCATTAAGAAATACCCGACATATAAGAAAGATCTCAGACACCACATTGGTCTTGCACTCTTTAAGCCCTATTCCCAACTCCATCACTTGTGAATATTTTCAAAAAAGTACTATGGTAGCCTAAAACTTTTGTAAGAAGAGTATTCATCTTGACCAACTATAAACCCAAAAGCCATTCACTGGCATGCACTGAAAGTCAAGGAGCCATGGGATGTGTGTCAAGGAAGACTGATGGGCTGAGGAAAGTAGGACTGGATGTAGACATATCAAAACCACAACAGAAGAAGAGGAAACTGAGCAGCTGTGTGGGCAGTCCTTGTCACTGGCCTGACATACCTACCATGACAGGCAGTGCTGCTGAGACAGTCTGCAAATGCATGTCCTCCCTTCCTCCTAAACACAAGGTGAAAGATATCTGACAAATCCCTTCTATGCCTAAAGGAACAAAGCATCCTTCACTGTGAGCTAAATGATACAGAGAGAGGCCCCAGAGAATGGTAGCTGAAGACAGACTAGTATTTGGACATGTATAATTGAATGCTGTATGAATGTTAGTTACATAATATCTTGAAGTCAAATTATATTATGTTGTCCAATTACCCCATTTTTACCTGGAGACCCCTTGAGTCTGCTCTCATCATTCAGCAAATCTCTCCTTCATTCACAGTCCATTTCTTCCCCCTCATTGCTTCTTTTCAGAAATGAGGAAGGAGAGGGAAAAAAAAAAAAAAACAAAAACAAAACAAAAAACAAGAAAGCATATCTGGAAAATGTATTCACTTAGCAATCAAATCTGAGTTGGAAGCCATCAGGAAGAGGGGCAGATTGGAAAGTGAGGATCACCTCTTATGAATCACAGGTCAAATTTCATACAGAACAAACAGATAAAGCATGCATCTTCTTCATTGTAGTTATGTTTCGTGGTGGTAAATGCAGAGAAAAAAAAATCAGGCTGGTTTAGAAAGCTCGGTTGCACTCCTCTACAGAAAGAACCAATGAGAAAGAGACATTGTGACAAAGTGAATGCCCATGCTTCATAACTTTTAGTGTCAAAGGCAGTATAGTCCCACTGAAGATCTCAACTCAACAGAGGCCTTCAGATACAATTAAGCCACACTTTCGGAAGGGATAGAAAGCATGGCAGCAACTCATTATTACATCTGCCTTTTGTCCTTCCTGACCTGCCCTCATGCTCATCATGGTACATTTTATCCAGGTAAGGAAGATGGAAGGAGTCAAGTCCAAATGGTTGATTTGGCTGCTTCTGGATGCACAGATATTTGCTCCAGAGTTGAAAGAACTAAGTATAAAGAATACAGCAGAATTCTTCTGTTCTCCTATTGTACCTCAGTCTTGTTTCCATCTCTAGGATGGCCTGGAAGTTCCCTGGTTCTCTTCTGAGAGAAGAGAGAGAGAAGAGAGCAACACCTTTGCCCACGAGAACAAGGTATTCAGAAACAACAAAACAAAAGTACACCCAATTCAAGTCTAGAGGAGGCTATTTTAGATCCTGTCAGAGCAGGATTCTATCACAAAAACTGGAATTATGTGAGCAGAGTAATAAGGTGGATCTTCTCAGACTATGAGGAAGGAAAGATGCTGCAGTTAGTTCAAAGATAATATCTCAGGCCTGAATTTCTTTAAGCCTTGTCCATGCAGTTCTTCTATCAGTAAATTAAACCTTTTCTTGTCCTGGTAACTCTTTATATGCAGCATACAACATTATTGATAAAAAGATGGAACAATTCCTGGAATAAAAATTTTCAGTGCATTCTTTCCTGAAAACCCCAAGCTATTTATTGCCCTTACATTCAGCAGAGAGGAATCAAGCTGCACAAGAATGAGCTGTTCATGTAATGCTTCTCCTTAATGTTTTATTGACTAGAATGGAATTCCTCAATTTTCCTTTTCCCTTCCTCATCACTCAACATAGCTTCTTAGGAGCCAAATCACTCAATCCAGCAAACTCATACCATCCCTAACACCGCCTCCTTTCTCTTCGCACACTTAAACTTTCACCTTCTTATCACTTAGTGAGAACAATTTTTTAAATTTTTCTATTGGTTTTGAGAGTGATGAAACAAACTCACCGTTGGGTTTCGTTCCTACAGACTGAAACCTTCCAAGAATTTTCCTTTCATATTGTGATTTTATATTCTGGATTTACAAGAATTTTATATTAGCTCTTCTGTTACTAGCATATATTACTAATGCAAACACTCAAGGAAACCTTCACTGGCTTCACTGCAGCTCTGTAGCTGTTTGTATTTACCATTGATGAAGTTAGATTTCAGGAATAGAGACCTCAAAAACAGTTGGTGCAGGAAGCTGCATAATGGTTTCCATGGAAGATTTTTCTACAATCTTCTTACTTCTCTGGAAGCAAAAGATGAATATACAACTGAAATACAAATTTGCTGTATTTCAGGAAAACCTTGAGAGTGCAGCTTGTGCCTTCATGAGTAATTAGGAGATAAGACAGTCTTGTAATGCCTGCTGAACAACTGATGACTATCAGACTTGTTAAGATTTTTATCTTTATTTCCAGGACTACTGTACTAAATAGACTGTTTCAGTTGTGTTGAGGAAGAAGGAAAAGGGAAAAAAAAAATAATGTTGTGATGAGTAAAATAAGGTTTTACCACTGACAATTGGTTTACTGCTCATAACTTTGTAAGACCTAAATGAAGATGAAAGGTGTTCCCATTAAGAGTTAGTATGAGTGAATTTCTTGGCAGAACCAAAGAAAATAAGCATTAATAATGAAAGTATTAAAGGTATTAAAACCAACAACATATCTATAGGTACTAGCCAAATAACAGTAAACTGCATTAGCCAAAATAGTAAAAGATGTGGCTAGAAAGAACAACCCATGCTTTTGAATATCACTCTTTTCAGTTGAGATCATACTGTTCTTCATCTTATAGATGGTTAATCAACCTAATTTGAGAGTAACACTGGCTACAAAGTAAGTGTAAATGTATGAGAAAAGAAATATAAGCCACTGAATTTACATTTTCATATAAGAAATGTTCACAAGATACTAAATTTTATCCACTATGAAACTGACACAAGAGAGAAACTTATGAGCTGGTTTTAAATTACATGTGACTACAATAAAATAAAACCAGTTTTAACTAATTGTTATCTGTATCTCCGTCATAGTGGCGTCTGTTATCATTCTTATAAGATAGTGTCTGTCCTTTACAAACCTGTTTTTCAGGTGCATGAAACCCTGCTGTTAAACTGAAGCAGAGCCCACAATAGATTTAACATATTTTCATGGTGAGAAATACTTTCTCTGTTTTTTTTCATTTTACTATGGGAATATGAAATGTCATGGAATCTTACTTGTTTAGAAATATTATCTTTCAGGTCCATAGTTACCAATCCCTATTTTATGAAACAAAACTTCATAAGGTCCCACTCTTAAGAGTTAAACTACACCTGCAGATCCACTGACTTGAAAAGAAGGTAGGAAGATTCAGCCTAGGAGGTTAAAGAGGATAACACAGGATTATGAAACTAAATTATATATAAAATCTTCTGGAATGATAAGAACATATCCGGCCCTTTATGAATCTATGCTGAAGAGGCTTTGATGCATTGATTCTCAGATCTAACTGCTTATGAAAACCTGAATCAGAACTATAAATTGTAACATCCAGACCATCACTTCTAATAACTAATGTGACAAAACACTAAATTCATACAATAGCAGAAAAAAATTATCTTTGTATTCATCACTAAGTTTTGCATTTGTCACCGGGATATCTATCAAGGACTGATGGTAATAGTCTCTGCCTAAGGGATCGATAGAAACATATCATGGCCTTTTCTAATAGCCTTGTATAACAAATTTTCTGTATTTTTACCCTACAGGGCAATTCCATGAAATGTTCATTCTTTCTTCTTTATTTCCAACCTCTTTCTTCACCCTTCCTGGCCTATCCACAAATATCTTGCACTCATCTTGCATAATGCCAGCAACATATTACATTATTCTTGATTGCTAATTCTTCTCAAGCAACTTTGGAGTAACCAGAGCCCAGAGGCTTTTGAGACCAGTCTACATCTAAGTCAATTTTACTAAGCATGTTTCAGGAATTGTACAAGCAGGTTAATAATGGTACAAATAGAGAGGCACCTCACTAGTAGGTTACATGTGCTTGCACATTTGAACAGCTAGAAGCTTTAACTAGTGTTTAACTCTTTCCACACAATTCAAAAGTGCTGAAGGGCACAGCTCATGACTTATACGGCTGTTAAAAACATAGAGTCGCTGAACTCATTATTTCACTTCTTCAGGCTACTTACATGACCAAGGTGCAGATCTAACCACACTCTCATGAATGACACCAAGAATCTGTGAAAGGAAATTAATTTCATGGTATTGTGTCAGTGAAGTGAAAGACATTTTTAACTGGATCATAGCAAAGAGCCAGGTAGTGATATGCTTTTGATTGGTTCGAGTAGAATGACACATGTTCTGAAATGCTGAAGCATGAATTAAAAAAAAAAAAAAAAAAAAAAAAAAAAAAAAAAGAGTAATTTAATACAAGAATTTGTAATTAAATCACCCATCAGAGCCAAGAATGGCAGCTCTGTTTCCATCTCTACCAATGCTGTTCATCTGGTCTTCTAACTTTTACTCCTTATGGTCTATGTATTAACTTTCCTTCGCATTCTTTTTAATAACTGGGAAAGCTCTTAAGTAACCTAAAAAATATTTTGGATTGTACAGGAGTTTTCAGAAAAACTAATCCACCTTCTCCAGTAGAAAATCCAGGATGGATTAAAAAGAGTCAATGGTTAATTCAGATACCTACTCCATAAATAAAACATTCAGTCAGTTGTAGTGATAACTGTACTCTCTAGACAATTACTTGTCCATGACAAAAAAAAAGACCAGGAATTAACTGCACATTAATATACAATTCTATTTCTTATAAACAGCAAAAAAAGAAGTGATTTATGCCTCTACTCATTTGCAGCAGGGAGAGGTTAGTTTTATCAGAAGTACAGATCTCCAGTTCATTACTACAAACAACCAGAAGAGCATCTATCATCCTTTACACAGACACATTGTAAAAATCAGTATGAAAAACACTACCACATTCTAATTCTCAAGCTCTGCTTAATAACACCTGAGCAAGCAAGATACTGCCTTTAAATTACTTCTTTCTCCAGACTGTATTTGTATATGTTCCATGTGATACTAAAGTCAACGCTTATTTTCATCATCAGAGAGAAAACATAAAAATTCATACTTGAGTTCTAAAGGTTTGTTCTTGGACAGGAAGACTCAAGAAAACAAAAGAAGAAAAAGGTTTGAAAAATAAAACTTTCTGTAGAACTTTTTCATGTGGATTCTGGCAGAGCCTTTTTTTCCCAGGAGATCATACTGATTTCTATGAATCAATTTCTATGTACATAATATGATTCTATCTGTCGATCTTTCCATCTATCTCTATATATTTTTTCTTTGAAACACCTTGGCCACATGGAATTTGGATCACAAAGATGGATGACAAAAACTGGTCCTACATGTATCCCACTTGCCTGATACTTTCCCAATAGAATATTTTCCTGGTCCTAAAACTTCTTGCTCATATATTTCTTGTATTTGTAGGACCTTATACTCTCAAACAACTTTGTTGTGCAGATAGACTGAAAGATTTCCAGGTCTGTGCCACAGATCTATAATTGTGGGAGATATCTCTGGCTGTCTTAGACTTCTGGGCTTCTGAGTTAGATGGAAGGAAATCTTTTTTCCCCATGCTAGCAAAGCTTACTTCCCTCAGCACTATCAGGATCTTCTTGAGTTAGTGTAGCAGCTAAACCCCCAATGTCAGAATCTCCGGTAGAATTCCTGGGAGTTCTGTTTTGCAGGAGAAACTTCAGACTTTCTGCTCTTTGTTCAAATTTAGAACAAGATTTCTCCTGAAGTACTGGATTTTCCTGTAGAACAAGCTTTCCGAATTTGAGACTTTTTAAGTACACTAATACAACTATACCAGTATACTGATCTCATTTGTAGCAGAGGTTATGTCCACTTAATATCTGGTAAAATCTTATTTTAACTTTATATATAAAAAAAGACCCCAAACAAACAAAAACTAAAACCAGAAAACAAACAACAGTTTTTCTACTTTAGTGCAATCATAGCTATATTTATATCAATTAGGAAAAACTACTGACTGTTTGTCTTGTAACTAAATTTTGCATGACATAGAACTTGCAAAACATGTCTCCAGCTTCCTTTAAAATGCTTTACTTTTGTGTGTGTTTTACCCTCAAAGCTGAAATATTTGTTATTACTCTTCCTGATCTGGGAGATTAGTTCACCAGTAGTGAAGTAATCATGGTGTTTGCTGTGCTATTAAAATGCAGATCAGTAATGACTTTATCTCATCAGTAGTGTGACGTGCCATCAATTATTCTGTCTTCATGGATTTGCAACTGTGTCACCAGAAGTAAAACGAACCTAACATAAAACTCAGTGGTAATTTCCTAACATCTAAACTAAATTTTCATAGTTATTCAAGGTAAGAACATGTGGTCTTGTGTTATATGCTAATTGAATTGTACTTCATGAAAATTTGAACTATTTGTCTCAACCAGGGATTATTTTGTGATGGACAAGTACAGACCAGCATACCAGAATTTGTTTCATCTGTCAGATGATTAGGATTCTCTCACCCTATATATTAGCCCTTTCAGCATTTCTGGAACTTGCCAGAATTAGCCTGTTTTTTGCATTGAGCAGTTATTCAAACCAGTGTAAAGACAAATTAATGTGAAAGTATAGCAAGTTAGGTTAAGATAAAGAGAATCTATTTGGCAACCTTGTTAAACCTAAATAAGGCATTTGATTGCAGGGAGCATACTCAATCTTTTATGGTATTCCATATCTGTAGCCTAAAGGAATATTTAGCTTTATCTTTTGATATGCCTTCCTTAGGGACATACACAAAGAGTGCTGTTTTAAATTAACATTTACCTCATGATGTTTATGGCTAGTCATAGTTATCTACATATCTTCAGGAAAGTTCCCCCTCCAGATAAAGTACATTTTTAAACAAAATATTTATTATTTGTATTATTTTTCTCCAATCCTTCAATTCAATTTAAAAGTTAGAGAAATTATATCTGAGCTGAACCGTTTCACACAAATACAAAGGAAAACAAGAGAAAGAGTAAGAATGTGAAGGTACATTATATCAGCACATTTAGGTTTGACTATTTCATTTGTTTAATTCTAATTCTCAAGCTTGTAACTAACCTGAAACTTCAAGAGAAAATGAATGAATCTTTATTGCATCTTTCAATGCTGAGCCTAACCATTTGTTAGTTAAACCAAAAATAACTGTAGATTATATTTAACAGAGTCACAGTCTTCCCCAGCATCATCATCTACAATTTGTGTTCCATTAAGTTCTGTAAGGTTTTTCTACAAAGGATACACGTGAGCTAAATTTTCTTAGAGCTGAGTGAAGGCCATTCCCCCACTACAGTACAGCTGTTTCACAATGTCAGCCAGCGCTTACAACTTCACAATTGCTGCACGCAGCCACAGCACAGAGCATCATTTGCGAGGTGGAAAAATGGGATTAACATAACACATGGCTCCATGGTGTGGTTTGAGCCTACTCAGCAGCTAAACACCACACAGTCACTCACCCACCCTCCCCCCACTCAGGAATGGGGAGGGAATTGGAGGGGTAAAGGGAGACTCGCGGGTTGAGATAAAAACAGTTTAATAACAGTGACAGAATAATACACTGACAGCAGTGTCAGCAGGTAATGTACCATACAGCTGCTCACCACCTGCCAACCAACACCTGCCCGCTCCCAGCTGGCAATCCCAAACACAAAGGCTCCACAGCCACACTCCCAGAAGTGGCAGCCTCTCCCAGCCCTCTCCTGCCTTTATATAGTGAGCATAATGTCACATTACATGGAATATCAGCCAATCCCAGCTCATCCCTCCAGCTGTGCTCCCCCTGCCCCCACACACAGGTGAGGGCACTAGGACCTGGGGAGCCCCTGGGTTCTCAGTGTTTTGCAGCACTCCTCCAGCTACTAAAACGAACAGGAACTCTATTCCAGCCCGAACCAGGACACTCCAATACTGCCTTTTTTGGAAATGACATATGGGCTCAGATTCAGCACATCTTTCTGAGATTGCTTAAAAATGTTCCATATGACTCAGCCTTTCATTTGAATATTAAGTCAAATTTCCAACCGTTTCATCTCCTGAGCATGACAATAAATATCAATTACCAAATGCAGCCATGAATATTTGCAAAAATAGGCTTCATAAAATGAAACAGCTGTTGTAACTTTAAAGATAAGTCATTAATCTCTTGCCTCCAAAATAACAACAGTCTTTCAATGGTGTTTAGCACATTTGATAAAGAAGAGAGTCAAGCACTAGGTCCATGAGCTGGAATGTGTAAGCAATCTTCATCCCATCTGTGGATGCATGCCATAGATGGGTTGACCAAAGTTACAGATGTGATTGACTTGTTGCCTAAATTGCTCTCCTTCAGAAGCTGGTGATTATGGGATGTAGAGCTGAATGTTGAGAAAGTCCAGATCGGCTAATGGCAATTTCCTGCTGTGCCTTTGACACCGCTTGACTCTAAGTCAACAAAAGGTTCCTTCTATATAGTGAATGTCTACATTTTCATTTGACAATGCTAATTGAACACTTCCTCCTCAAATTTTGAACACTGACATAGAAGATGTAATTGTGTGTTGACTTCCAATAGTGAAGAGTTAATTAGCATGCAATAGTTCAGGGCAGGATCAAGTTTCATGTGCACAAAAAGCTGAAACAACTTTTTTCAACAGCCTATTCATTTAACATTAATTTCAGAAAATAACGAGAGGCCATGCAATAGACCAAGGTGTTATTGTCTTTCAGGTCAGGTTTGTTTGCTGAGAAAAAAAGGTTTAATTTGAGTTGATCAGCTAAAACAGTGTCAGCTGTGTTTATTAGTAAATGATGCAAACATCTAGACAATGAACTCATAGATACTCTGACCAGATTGCCTCCACAATACTTGTTGGAAATAGGAAACCCTTTATTAGAAAGGATCACAGAATGAAAAGAGGAGGAAAAAATAATCAAGCCATGAAGGTAGCTGATGGTAGAAAACACAAACAGCATATTCTTTCCATTTGTAAATTAGTTCAGTATTTAAACAACATTGGTCTTGGTGTATTCCTTGTGTTTAGTTATATACTCAAACCTGCTAGACCCTTCAAAAGCTATAGGTTTCAATGGACAGGGAATTCTTTCTGTGTTAAACCATGTGGTGGTTTTATGGGACAAACAAATGAGAACTGGTGAGATCAACAGCTCATTTTGGGTTATGATTTAAGACAGTATGGACAGTGTTCTCCAGAGATGCATAGCTGATGTTCCTTTCCATTGCACTGTGTATTAAAGTCTTTTAATGAGTAGCTGTGACTACAGTGAGTACAAAATAAATGCTCGTAAATGTAGAAGGTAGAATTGAAAGGATAACCCTTTCCTCCTGCTCATCACAATTAATATTTCAAATAAAGGTTTAAGTATAGTACAACACCTCGCTTAGGGCAATTAAAGCTCTCAAGTATTGGACATATTAGAGACCAAGTTCCAATAAGGACACATTTTTCTAAATCCTCTTGTTAATGACAGAGCCTCAGGCCTTGTGTATATTTTTTATCATATTGAAAGCAGAATTTAAATTAATATTTGCTGCTCTTGGACAGTTTATTTGTGTTCATAATCCACAAATTCAGGCCTTTCTTTTGTATCTCTTTTATTTTTTTTTTCTTTTTTGTTTTTCCCCATTTATTCCAGTTAAATAATGCTACTCAAACAAGGGAATAAAACCAACTAATACAAACTAAAAAAAACCTCTTCAAAATCTCCAGAAAAAGGATGAAAAATGTCAGCTGCTCCATTCAATATCCTTCCTTGGTTTTTTTTTACATTTATGTAGATCAGTGTAAGTTACTACATATAAAAGTACCACCAAAGTCAGACTGTATGTCAGCAATGTAACCCCAGCAACATTAGATAGAATTAGCTGAGTGAGTTTCAAAAACCAATTCATTATACAAAATGTGTTTTGGTCACTCAAAAAGTATGGCCAAATTTAGTAAAAAGTTAATAAGATCATAATCTCTATGCATTAACTATAAATTTTGACATCTCTAGAGCAAGTGGCTCACTATTAAGGAAATCTGAAATGCCGGTTAGACTAAGAATCCTCTCTACCTGACATATGGAGGGGATTGAACTGAGGAAAATAAATAACTCTGTAATCTAATAGTTTGGATAGCCAGATCTTAATTTCTTGCTTTCTTGAGCACTCAAGTATTTTGAAGAGTAGATCAGGTTTCACAGGAGATATCAATATTAAGGAGTCATAGCCTACAGAATTTACAAAATAATATTCTCAAAGTAGAACTGATGGTAAGAAATAATAACTAAATGTCTTGTTCTGTTTCAGTTATTTAGCATTTGACTCAGAATGTTTCAAATCCTGGATAACTCTGGGCTATTCAGCAAAAGAACATGTTGTAACATCATCTCTCCTCAGTCTGGAATCAGCCTTTTGTATATACTTTTAATACCCACAGGAAAAAATGTAGAGGGAGGGAAAGTTTTTTTAAAAATAAACAGTATCAGGTAATTCTTTAAGCAGTTTTTGTTCTGACACTGAAATGAAAAAAATAATTGGAAAAAAATCCTGACCATAACTGACACTCCGATTGTAAAAGATATTTTGATCCCCAGAAGTCACTGAAAATGAGGTATGGACAAATGTAATAGCTACAGCTTCAGAAAAATCTGAAAAGATAAAGGCTAGATTAACTAAGGCAAGAGATAACACAGATGTAGGGCTGATTAACAACAAAACAACAAAAATTTGATGAAAGATAAAAATTTTACAAAAAAAGAAGATGATAAGAATTATTGGAAGACTCAACGTGTGGGAGAGAAGAAGTCCAGCTCAAATTATTTCAAGAATGTGAACATGGAGAAGTGAAGCTACTAACAATTGTGGAGCAAAGCTGGCAGAAGAGATACCAAGAATAATTGATACTTATATTTCTTCAGAAAAGCTGAAGTCCAAACTGGCAATAGAATGTCAAAGAGTATACATCAGAAAAATAATTTCATACTGATGGTCTGTTCTGGAATTGCTTAGAAGTAAAAGGGTAAACATGAGTAATCCACTTTAAGGGAGTCTCTCATACCCTGACATCATTGAAAGGGAGAGGTAAACGAAGAGAAAAAGGAATGGACTGTACTGGATTTTGAGACATCTGTAAGTAGAAAGAGAAGGCAAGGTTGGGTAAACAATGATAGAATTAGGTAGAAAGAAAAAATATAAACAAAAGTAGGACAATGGGAAGGCTGAAGTGTGGCTGTGTCAGTCTGCAGTGAGGCAGAAAACAGTTTATTTATAAACTGTGTGAAATAAATATGCAGAATATTGATTAGGCAGTTTAGGCAAAACAGGCAGAATGAAATCTATCTGAGAATTAGTCAGAGTCAGCTGAAAAAGAGAAAATGTGATTGCTGAGGTCAGATTCACAAAGTTTTGAATCTGGGTTTGCAAATCTCCTTTCAGGCTTAACTTGCTAGGTCAGGTGTTGGAGATGTAGCTACAACAGCAGAAATATTTTGAATGAAAGGCATGAGTGCAAAGATAACATATTCAATATGAGCAGGTTATTAAATGCAAAGCCAAGAGAATAAGGAAAGGGCCAGACTCTCTCCTTGAATGTTTAAAATGTAAACCTCATTACTTCATTATAATCCATGTCTGGTCCTTGATAGCTCAAGCCAGAAAACAACGCTGCCTTTTAACTGCTCCTATACAAAGAAAGATTTTCCTTTAATCCATGCTCACAGGGGCAAAGTCAACAAAAATGCTCCTGTGCTGTTCCCCACTACTTACTTTGTCAGGCAATTACTGTGAAAGAGGTAATATAATAGAAAGGACAAAACAGCTACTGTGTCTCTGGCTTGAAGAGAACTGTAACTTCAGCTCCTTTAGCTGCTTAAAACATTTCCTAGGCACCCATGCTGTGAGTCAGCCTTGAGCTGGCTGTGCTGACAACTCTGGACATTTTCAATGCCGTACAACAGTAGTAGTTTTTCAAAGCCACAACGAGGATTTCTTCAGTTGTGTTTATTCCTGCTACCATGTTCTGGATTAGTTTGGATATTAAAGTAATTTCATGCACTAAATCTGCAATATATTGAACAGTGAAGTAAAGTAACAGCTGTGTTGTATGGTTAACCAGAAATTCAAACCCATTACATTTCTATTGATGTTAACGTTTTTGGAGAGTAAGCTTCTTTTTGAAGAATGTGAGTATCCATGAAACCTGGTTATTTCTTTCCTAAACAGTGTCCCCTATTCTCACCTTCTTTCTGCATCCAGTTTTTTAGAGAAAGGCTCCAAATAGCTCTGGTCAGTGTCAAAGCCCTGAGGAACTTACTTTGAACCAGAACTTAAGCCCATACGTCAACTCTTCCATTAACACTAGCTCCTTATCAAGCAAATTATTAAAGTTCCATTCCAATTATTAAATTCCATGTGGAGTCTAAAGCAAAATCTCATTTTATGGTTTTATCCAGGAATATTTGACAGTGGTTTTCTCATTTACTTAGTAACAAGTGATCTAAAACTTGTAAGACTTAGAAATTTGGGCCAGTTTCCGTTCAACACCTATTCAAGACCCACTTTAGCACTTTCAGTAGGTGAGACTTTTGATTCAGACTCCTCTTCAAATAGCAGCTTTGCAGAATATACCCCTGGCCTCAGTGTGTAAGAGAAGATTCTGTGATTATTACCAGTCGACTGATGGTATTCTTCAATTGTTTCCTTTGAACTCTTCCAACAAAATACTTGACACCTACTAGAAATCCTTGGTAAACTGGATTGGTATGGCAGTTGACTGAGCCTGCTGAAGGTCTTTCAACCCCTTAAAAAAGAAGCTGATTGTTGCCACCTTGATGATGAGAACTAAGAGGATAAGAAGCACAACCAAGGAGGCAAGAACCAGGGAGTGTTTGTGGAAGACACTCCTGAAGAGTGCTTCTTCCCAGGGGGTTGGGAGAGCCATAGCTGTAGTCACTGGTGATTCAGGGACAGGCAGTTTTCCCTGCTAATCAGTAATCACAGCCCTCATACCCATATCTTTCCCTTGGGAGCAACAACAAGCTATGCTTTCCCAATTTGGGTTGAGAGGTCATGGCCTTTCTGGTGCCCCCAGCACCTTCTTCTGCTCTGTACAGCTGCCTGCTGGCTGTGCCCGGAGTCACTGATCAATAGTCATCAAGGCAAAGCTCTCCATACTGTTACAATGGCACCACTGCACTGCAAACCAGGGCTTAAGTGCTAAGGCAATGCCAGAAGCACAGCCATATTTTGTGAAGCTTATTCATCTATTCTATCATACTCCAAGTTCCCTGGATCTTTCTGTTTTAAAAACAAACAGCAAACACCTATCCAAGGAGTCCTGTGTCGTGCATTGAGGAGTGTCAGAAATACTGCTTAGCTTCAGCCAGCCGGTGTTCATTGCAACAGAGCAGAGGTACTGCTGTTTGTTTTTAAATATTAGAGGAGACACTTCGACTATCATCTCACCAGATAAACATTTGGCCTTGTTTTGTGCTGATAGAAGAGTTTCCTTGATGCCAAAGCAGATTATGTAGCAGTGCTCAAAGGCCCAGGAGGTGATAATGATTTAAAGTATCTGCCATAAACAATCACTTAGCCACAGCCAGGGGCAAGGGAGAAGAAAACATTAGCAAAGTGAGAAGTGTCAGATTCCATCTTGGTAGGGGGTGGGAAAGAGATAACATCCTCTAGGCCACAGTGTCTGTCCATAAACACCCCCTTTGAATTGGTCAAGCAAGCACAGAGTTGTGCTGTCCACCTTTGTCATGGCTTCAATAAATCAGAACTACAGAAAGACGCTTGACAGGCTTTTAAAGTCGATGGGGAGCACTATGCTGGAGAAGATGTTTTCCCTAAACTGTAAAATCTGGACTTTCCAGAAGAGATAAACAAACAGATCAAAGAGCCCCTTTCACAGATAGGAATGAAGAATGAAAATCTCTAACTTATTTAGTACCAGTAAATAAATACATACTGGGACAGTGAAAATGTTCTGAAACTAATTTTCAGCGAGCTATTTCCCCCATTACACATTTTGGCACATTTCTGAAAGAAAAAAAAAAAATATATATATACATTTTCCCTTTATGTGTCCTACATTTGTAAGAAAAGGCCAAAACTGCCCATTAGAAATCTTTGACTAGATTCCCTGTCCCTCTGTGCAGAGAGCTGCCACGGCAATTCCCTTGATCTGGCTGACTCCTCCAGTACATGTAGATGACTCAATGATCTGCAGGACACACGAGGTCAGGTCATACAGTCATACAGCAGCTAATTCCACTCGGATGCCAGCAGCAGAAGCAGAGATGATAGCTGACCTCCTGGCACAAAATCAGCCAGTCACATTTCTTGGAACACGTTTAAACTAACAAAGTGACTGACACTGTGTGTAAACCAGAAACACAGACTATATCAATGTTTTGCTTCATATGATTACAGTATTTTTGACCACATATTAAAAGTTTTATAAATATATTTATTTTCTCATGAAGTCATAGTCCATATCCTTTGAACCAAACAGCTTTGGCTGCCCCAGTTGGAGAAAAAGTAGAATTAAATATGCTTATTATGTCATCTGATTGTAGCTGTTTCAGTTATCTACAATCGGACTAAATGTGCTTGATGGGAATTATTCTTTAGAAATTTAATTTATTTTGTTGGGCAGAGGAATGAGAACTGGTGGATTTAATGCAACTTTGAGGTTCTTCTCCACTGAAGGCAGGAAAAGGAAAGTGCTCTCAATTAAATTAACAGGCAGGAAGTTATTGTAGATACATCTGTTTTGATTATCAATGCAGAAGACTAACATGAAAACTAGATGGGATTCTCTCTTTCTGCAGGGATCCCTTTACACAGAGATTTCCCCAGGACTTATTGCAGTTTATTCAATAATTGCATTTCTATAAATTTCCTGTCTGTCTTCTGCAAAGAATCATATGGCTACAGACTTACAGGAGGAAACCCAAAACTGCACCACACCTGCCCAGGTTTTACCTGTAAAGTAGTTTTAGATGATTTAGATAGTGACAAGTGAGTTCCCCTCCTTTACTAACAAGATTTATAGGGAAAGGTCTAGGCCAAGTAAAAGGCTTCATTGTTTGCAAGTTAAATGTAAAATTGCCTAGCTTTTACACATCTTGAGTCCCTGGAGTGGAAATCAGAACTATGTCTTAGTACAGCAGAAATTAAGTTTTCCAACAGAAAGTTTGGGGATAATGAAGTACCTTAAAAAACATTGTCTGCTAGGTGGGTAATTTACAACTACCTTATAGAAATTGAAGCACAGGGTTGTATCTAAAAAAGTCTGATACTTGGTTGAAGGCTGCAAGCGGTCACTTTCTACTTCTTGGCAGTCCAAAGCTCAGGAACTTATCCTGAGAATAGATGTTATCTTAGAAGACTGGTCATGGCTCCAACCTTGCCTATCCAGCAAGCCAGTTACCTTTGAATATGAAGGTTAAAGACAAAGTTCAAAAATCCGATAAGAAGAAAATTATTTCAAGAAGAAAATTCCTAAAGGTCCCACAACCCCAGTATGTTCTAAACTGAAGGGTGTAGAGGATGATGTAATGAGAGGAACATGAACAGTAGTATCTGGTTCATTTGCTCCTGTATTTTCATGTTATCCAGCAGTAATGTCATTATCAAGGATCCCCAGTTGCTAGTAATTTGTTGCAAATACATCATGGAGATCTCATGTAAACAGTTTAAGTTTCAGAGGTTGACCACCCTTCCATTTACATAAGAAGTCAATAGGAGGTGTTATTGTTACTAGGGCTAACACAGCTGTCCTGGGTGATGGAATGAGTTTTTTCTGTGTGTGTTAAATGCACTTTGAGAAATAAGCCTTTCAGAGGAGGCTAATAGAAATGTATGGATAGCTGCAAGATGATGCTTTGCTTTGGGAAGAAGCACTAAGGTGTGAGGTTTGGGTGCTTTGGGTGGATTGGGGTATGAACGGCCTGTGTATCAGAATCTTTAAACTCTATGAACAAGCAAAAGGGCTTTTAGATAGTTCAAGGTGTCTGTGTCCTTCTCGAAGTACCTTAAGTCCTTCCTAGACCTAGCTTTGAAGCTGTATGAGGCATATCATAGAAAACCCTCCAGTGCTTGGCATTTTATTTTGTGTCATTAATACTGGTTTGGGTCAACGAGAGCCTTGATCTCTATTATCCATTCTTGTGTAAACCTCAGTTATATGTATTTCCATGTCCTGTAAGACTTTAAAAGGCTGGAACTTCAGAGCAACATCATAATACTCTAATCCTTGAAGTAGCAGTTATTTAATGTCATGTACTTTAATAACAAGCTTGTCTCTTTTCATGGTCCTCTCTTCTCTCATCCTTTCTAAGGAATTTTTGCTAGATACATTCCAGTTCTGCTCTCAGAGAAGACATTTTCCAAAACTCATGGAGAAACTTGTGCAAAGGCAGTCCAGCGAATTAAATATCAAATACTGATGTGCTTTTCTTATCAGAAGAAGAGAAAACAGCTTGATTTTTAAAAAGATCCATGGTACATACTTTTCAGAAACCAGTTTGCTGTGTCAGGTCACACAACAATACAATCATGTCTCATCTTCTGATAAACTCACTGATTCATCTTCTTTAACATCAGCTGTCTAAAGGATAGGCATCTATCCTCAGCTCATCATCTGGGCTCCCCTGGTAGTCTCTGACGAAAGACAGACTCCCCCTTCATCCCTCATATACATCTGTTCTTGGAGAAGATGAATTGCCTTTGTAGGTGCCTCTCTCTTCATAAACTACAGAGTACTGGGATGACTGGCTTAGACTTAATACGTAGCCATTAGCTGAAATGAGGTGAGATGTATCTCACTTTCAAACATAGGACATGATTTTCTACTTCTGTTTCTGTTCTTTCAACCTTCTGTAAGCCATTTCAAGATTTTTTTTTCTTCTCTGAGTGGCCATTGAAAACACAAGGATAAACATTTGTCTTGTAGGGATGTTGTTCAGTTCAGTTGGACAATACTTATTCAATCACATCAGTCCAAGCTCAGGAAACTCTAACTCTTGTTTTGTGAGGCATCTTCAGGTTTGGAAGTTTTCAGAGCTTCTGCAAATCTATTCATTTTTGACACTGACAGAAAATCTTATTAACCTTATGAATAATGAAAAGCAGCAACACCAAAATGCTCAATAAAACTCAAAAGAAAATAAGATTGTTTTAAGTTGATATTGAACCTCGAGATAATCTTGTGAAAAGGGTCCTGCTGTATTCTGTCAACTCTCATACCTTTCTATTCTTCTCTTTGATAAAAGGAGTGTGGATATTCATGTATCCCATTGTCCAGGAATCTGCCATTCAAATATGTATGGCACTATTCCCTCAGGGACGGTCAGAACCCTCCTTCCTGAGCTAAAGGGGTATTTGAACTTTTTTTTTAATAAGAACTGTCTTAAGGGTCTGGAGAAAAGAAGAAAGAATTTTGAAACCTCCACATTTTCTTCTATTAACACCTAGACTTTTCTGCATGCCTGGTAAGTAAGGCAAATTTTAAAACCTATAATCTATTTCAACAGTATGGATAAGAGCCTCAGCAGGTGTAAGCCTGTATATTATTTCTTCAGTTTGTTGTTTTACTACTTTAACAGCCTTCTAGAGTTTAGATTTCAGTGATAAATGTAAATATATATTTTTTAAAAGATATAGTCTGATGATCTGTATAAATTGGGGAGTGAGTTGTTTTAGTTTTTACTTTTTATTTTTTTCTTTTTCTGGCAGAGAGACAAAGCATTAGCTCTGACTGGCTTTTGTGTTTGATTTTTAGATTTCAACAGCACTAAAAGGTGCTATGCACTTTTAATGAGCCAACCACATATTTATTTTAGATGCTTAACTTCTGGCATCCAGCTTTGAATGCCTTGTTCAAGGATCAAAGCCACTGAACTTGACAGATCTAGCTCAGTTCTTTTTTTTACTGGAAGTTTTATGACGTTACACAAGTTGTGTGCACTACATATCAAAGCTACGTTGGTGGCACAGGTAAAAACATGTTCTTATAAAGCAAATTGAGCAGAATAAAACACTGGCTGCTGTGGAGGCAGGAAGATATCTGGGGGTCTGAGTTCTAAATTCAAGCCCAATCTGGTAAATCCTTCTGCTGCTCCTCCAACCCACCTTCCAGAGAGATGTTTCCTGGCTCCTCCTGATCTCACTCCTTGTTCCCAGCACACGTATCTCTACAGTTGTGTGAAGTTATGAATATGATGTCATGGAGTTATGGGGTTAGCTGCCCAGATTCTCTCCCTGTAATTGTGTCATTGCAGATCCTGGAGCAGAGTCACCACTGCAAAAGTAGCATGGAATTGATGTGTAAGGCTTGCCTGGTAAGAATGTCCCACAAGGCCACTTCAGACACAAGAAGTTGAAGATGATGATAAATGCCAAAGGCTCCAAGAGAAACAGAAAATGTGAGATAAGCATGGAGTTAGCTGATGACTGCTGCTGCCTGTGAGGAAAGTTAGTTCCAGGAAGATCAGGGTGTTGGGGAAAGTGGTGCAAGGAAATAGTAAGTGAGCAAAGTAACACACCAGAGAGAGAGATTATTAAGGGGAACTTCAGAGGGGAAAGGAGGAAGGGGGACAGAAAGATTCTTGCCCGACAGCAAGCAGTATTTCAGTCAAACCAGAAATTTCAATAGCAAAAAAACAGCCAGTTTTCATTGTTTCCATTGCTCACATCATTCTTCATTTAAGCATGAGCCATTTCATACAGCAGGATAAAAGCTCTGCTCAATGGAAGCCAGTAAGGTAGTAGCAAGCTGTGGTTAAAGCACCTTACTAAACTGAAATAGAGAAAGCTTCAATCACAGTGTCTATTGGCCTTGTTTTCTGAGCATTCTCTTTCTCTGCCCAGGTAGTTGGAACATAAGGATATAATTCTGGTTTTGTGATAATAAAAACCTTTCTGACAGGCAGACATTAGCTCAAACAAATCTCTGCATTAATATGGCTAGCTCACTTTTGCTCTGGGGCTGTCCCTGTCAGCTCAAAGGACATGTAGAGCCAGGTCACAACGAACTATACCCACCTTTGTATACATATTCTTGTATATTTCGCATAAACTTCTTATCTGTACTTTTGCATCTACAGTACAGTAAAATTTATTACTAAGTAAATCTGTTTTCTTATTGACAGATACTTCACAGCTGGAGCCTCTAAGGTAAACCTTGATAGAAATTCCCCCTTTAATGAGCATCTTCACAATGTCTCACCCTTTCTGGTGGATCCAAGCCCCCAGTAAAGTCTTTCACTCAGTGGAAAACAGATATGGCCTCCCCCTTTAGTCAGTTGCCTATTGCCTCAACACGTGAAGGAACAAAATATCTCTGAGACCTCCAAATCTCTGTCAAATTGCACTGGATTCAAAAACTATTGTGGGAAAAGGAATGAGACAAAAAATGTGTAGACATATATAAGGGATCTCATAAACTCACATTTTCTAAGAGACTAAGCTAAAATATCAGTTTGTTACTAGCTTCTTCCCTCTAGTCCAGGGATCTTCTTTGTAGTTAGGAGAATAACCTTCTGACCTCAGACCACCTCCCTAACTAACAGCTGTCCTGTACAGCTAATCCTTCAATTTCATGAACCGACCAAAATAAAGCCATAATTATGCTATTTCTATTTCTCCATTCTACAATTTTAGTCTGTCCCTAAAAGACATTCGCCAGATGTTTGAGAAAGATGCAAAGTGCTCATGGACAAAATAGTTTTCCAAAAGGTGAAAAGTAGAAGGGGAGAGAGTTCATCTTTCTAAAGTGAACATTTTCACCTACAAAATGGTAGATTATTTAACATATCCCTGTATTTCCAAGGATTCATAGCTTTTGTCTTCTATTAGATTTGCTTTTATAATCAGTTATGGTTATAGTATTGTGCTAGAAGCTGTGTAAACACAAAAGAGAAAACAGATCTTACTGCCTTAACTCACAAACAGTTACAAAGATAATTTTGCTGCACATCCTAGAGAAAGCCAGAAGCATAATCCAAGTGTTAGTTTCCATGTAACCATCTAGCCAATAATATCTCCCAACATTATGTTCAAAACACGAGAGCAAAAGGCAAGTCATAAGATCTCTTCAAGTTTTCCAACAATTCCTTGGGTTTTGTAGTTGGACAAAGCTGGTAAAATCTGCACAGAAAATCTCCTTCCAAGCATTAAGGGCTGCATGCTAGACATCTTTTCAAGAAAAGCTGTTCATCTGCAGCCTGCAGTATGTCATTATATATACCATCTTGGAGGACAGTACTGATACTTTACCATCTATCCAAGAGGCTCTGATGCTCAGCAGGGCTTAGGTCAGTAATGCAAATCTAACACACATCTGCTGTATCCATTTCTGGACCCAGGTCTGGGGACTTTGGCTTCATTCTATTTCAAGAGAACACATGTGATCCTTCCAAACTAAGCAAAATGGCCTCAGAAGGGGGAAACAGATGTTGCCTGTTCTGAACACAAGTGCAGGGGTCCTCGCAGACCAGACTAAATTGTTTTGTATGAACCCAATCTGGTTTTTCATAGTCTGAGCTGTTGGAGGCTGCCGCTTTCTGACAAACAGTATTGGGAACACTGCTAAACTGTCCTTTGTACATTAGCATGTAATTAAGATAAACGCAATTCTTTGAAAGAAACTGGCATTTTGGGGGCCCTGATACATTATTCATTACACATCTAAAAGCTTCACACATTTATCTCAGAGGGATAGTAAATAAGTTGTTAAATTGGGCATGGCACACCATGGCTGTAAATGTTAATACTTTACAGATTAGAAATGTCACTGAAATTTCAGCTGTGAGGAGAAGCAGTTTCCTCCCAACAGTATAAATGACTTTTATACCCTGGAGAAGAAAGGACTTGTTGTCCTGCTATTATAGAATAGCCATGGGAGGAGGGGGAGAAAGCATGATGGCGAAAAATGGGGTTAAGGAACATAGAACTGGCCAAGGGGAATGCTAACATCCATTTTATTGTGATTTTCTATGAAAGCCTTCTGTCTTTTGTCATTCCTCCCTTTCTATGAGGAGTAACCCCTTCATTTCATTGCTTTTGCAGAAAATCTGTTCCCTCAGGGCTTGTTCTTGTAACACATTGGCAGGTTATCACTGAGGTAGTCAGAAGTACAGAAATTAAGAAGCTTGCCTAGTATTTATAATATATAACTTAAAACTATGATTATAATAACAATAATGTGTTTGTGACCATTTCCATTTTGTATTTTTTTTCTGTGTGCCAGAAAGTAAAAATGTAAAATGTCCATGCTGAAGATAATAATGTTTCTATTTTTGTCCCATTAATGTCAGTAGTTGTTTTTTCTTCAGCTTTTATGAGAACAAAGACATAAAATTATACATTTTCTTAAATGTCTTTAAATATTTCTTAATGCATTTTTAACTTGCAGAAAAGGATGAAAGCTGCAAATAGGAAAACTCAAATTCAAATAGTTCTTTTTTCTCCTGTCACTCTAGAGTCATGTATTTCCAATGTTTTGTCTAGCTTAAAAAACAAATACATTTCTAGTTTCAAGACAGTTTCCAGCAGAAGCCCAAAATAAGCAATGTAGATGGCAGAACACAGGAGCAATTGTAGACTGAGCAGATGGGAAGAGAAAACGCCTAAAAAACAGAGTTGAAGGAAATGCCTAAGATAGTCTCCTATTTCAGTTTTCAGAGGATTTTCCAAGCTTCCCCACAGTGTTAGTCAGCACCCCATCATTTCCCTCCTACATATGGTAACAGTGAGTGAGTTAACTCCGAAAAACATATTTTCTCTGCTAGTTACTAAAAGGCAACTCCATCAGACCATCACAGTGACACAAAATGTCAAACACGTCTTCACTCCTACATGGTCCACCCAGCCTTACAGGAACATAAGCAGGGTGCACACATCATGCAAGTGAGAGGTTTGTTTTAGCAAATACGTGAAAAGAACAAACAACTCAGTCTTTTTGGGAGATTCGCCACTGCTTTTCATCCTCAGGGAAACAAAACCTTCCCAAAGTAAGTCATACTATTCCTTTCACAGAAAGACTTGACTATTATTTGGACCTCTAATAAGCTGGTAAGAAGGATGTCACAGTCTCATTGGGTTTGTTAGATTTGACCTTATCACATTTGAACTACCTTTGTGAGCTTTGGCACTGCTGTCAGAGATATGGCATATTATTATTAATTATTTTATTTATTTCAAAGTCAGCAGTTGTTAAGATGAACTGGAGTTCAGAGCAACTATTGTAAATATGTTGATTTTCCTCTCAGTGATGCAGTTTCATTAGGAGAGTAATTTCCCATTTCTTAGGAGACTTAAACAAAAAGACAGCAGCATGGCTGGCTGGGGACAAGATCATTGCCCTGCCCTCTTGCCTGTGTGGCAGACTCACTGCCAGAAAGCTGGGCAGGTACTTTTGGCTTCATTTTCTCACCTGTAAAATGCTGTTATTTGACTCCCTCCAACACGCAGTGCAGGCTGGAGTCTCCCGTACCTGGAAAGCTCTAAGGAAAGGATCTGCATGTGGTTGGGATCTTCCGTGAACCACAGGGCTGCAACCAACTCTGTTCTTGAAAAGACTTGGGCAATCTCAAGTTTATCTTGCTTGAAATTCACCTTCAGTTTGACAGTCTGGAGGATTCACCTTTGACTCTGCTGCTGCTATTAGTGGTACAAAGCACATGCTCAGGGTTCTGTGAAAAACAAGGACCAGAGCACTTGGCACCATACACAAGAAAAGTAAATACCTGCCTCAAATCTACTTAAAAACTATCCCCTTTTTTTCTGGAGGAGTTAGCTGAGAAGTTGGAGATCTGTTGTCACCGGTAAGAGAAATGTATGGATTTGGAAATTTCTTGATGAAATTCTGCCTACAAGTAATGTATATAAACTTGTATCACAGTGCACAAAGGTAATACTACAAGGATGTTATTGATTAGAACTCAAAATGTCCATTTCAATAACCAGCAAACCCCAAATTCTCAACTTCTAAAAATCATGAACAGTAGTTTTATACCTTCCTTGTTAACTTTTCCTTCAACTTCTAATTATTTTTGATTGCCTATTTATTTATTTATTTATTTTTGTTTCTCTTCACAGGCAGAATTATTCTTAACAAGGAAGACAGCAAAATCCTTTCAGTCATTTGTGTCTTTTCTAGATGGAGACTACTGTCATCTCATTTTCTTAAATTCAGATGACTATCTGCTGCTTGTAATCACTTGTAGAGATAGTTAGCACTTAAGGTCAGCTTGTGACAGTGTACATTAGTTTGACAGGGGTCAAACCTGAAACTTTATCAATTAATTTTGACTACGTAGAATGAATAGAGAGCTATTTCTATTTGAAAATCTTCTATGGAAAATTTCACATAACAGGGTCAGTATCATACTTTGTTCACATACACAACACTTCTATAAACTTGAGAGATATACAGTGTTGCTACCTACATGCAACCTTCATACACTACTTCTGAAGATAGATATAAAACTTATGTACCCTTAAATGTTATATTATACTGTACTGAGAAGCAAGCTATATATGTTTGACCAATTAGTGATGCTTTAGTCAGCTGTGCTTAGCTAACATGTCATTAAATGGCCAACAACCACATAAGTGCAGATTGTCAGGTTTTGATTATACTTCTCTTTCGTCAAATAAAGTTTTGTCAGACCTTTGATGTATCCCTAACTTTCTGATGGTTTCCATATTTACACCAGTAGGCACAGCACTTCTGAAACTGCTACTCAGTTCCATAAGGGTACTACATCTTGCCTCTTATGTCACCTGCAATGCTCTCTAATAGGTTTATCCTTTCTCCATCTAAAGACTCTAAGTGAAACTGCAGGACTGTGGATTGAATTTAACATGAACATATACTAACAAGTGTATATCAAGGAATAACGTTCATGCTATTGTAACCTAATCAAAGGCAGAAGAGGTTTTTCCCTAATTTAGAGAAACAGTATACAAGAATATAGAAAAGTCCAAATTTATTCTTTCCTTGTAAGCTAAAGCATTGATTATCTTCTAGAGCAAATGAACCAGTTTTTTTTGCAAGAGAATAGAATTTAAAAAGCTAGTGTTTGACAGGTATTTAGTACAATTCTGTTCAACATGTCATTTTTCAACCATATCAATCAAAATATATCCCCTTTAATGTCCTCCTGTCTATTGTCTGCTGAAAAGTTTAGATATTCATGGGATCATGACTTTTCTTTTGTTTTGTTTTGCACCAACACTATTAAAGAAAACCAGCAAACCCAAATCCTTTAGGAAACCACATATGTAACCTACAAGTATCAACACTGCCTTCTTTACCTGAAATCCAGCCCCAAATGGATGGATTTGTAGGGTAAAACTTCAAACTAGTTGCAATCTGCCAGGAAGCCCCTCAGCATTAGCACATTCCCAGACTGTATCTTCTGGTTTAGGAAAACAGTTGTGGCTTAGTGAAAGGAAACAGTCTGTGTGCCTTGGGACTGCTCCTCTAAGCAAACTAAAAGCACAATATTTATGGACAATAGGTGACTTGCTTCAAATTCGCATTCCTGATGTGAATTAAAACAGTAATGAAGATGTACTTGGAGGGGTCATGAGGCCACGCAGCAGAGTTTCTGTGACAAAAAATTCCCACAAATCAGCTGCTGATGCAAAAAGGACCGCACTGTTTGTTGTGTAGTATTTTAAAATAAAATATCAGCAATTTTGGTTTGCCTTAATCCACTGCTTTGTAAATTGTGGTCGTTGAAGAGCTGTTTCATGAGCCTGTGCCCACTGCTTCGGGGCAGGGTGGCCAGGCTTGGGCAATCCTCAGCTCTGTGGTCTCCATCCATGAATCAGAACCCAGATGCAAGAATACTCTGGCTGCTTGCTCCCATTTACATGGTGAACCAAAATGTTTCCAGACTGAAAGATAAGATGTGGGATGCACCCTGAAGGCTGCTGGGAGTTGAGGGAAGGAGGAGAGGTTTGGCTCCCATACCCTACGACTCTAAGCACTTTCTGTGTCCAGCAGAGCTAACAGAATGCAACAACCTCTCTCCTCCTACTTTTTTTTTGGCCCACGTAGATCTTTTCTTCAGTGTAAAGGCTAACAGGTCCATGCCACTTCTTTGTACATTTTTCTATATGAGATCCTACCATAGAGGTGATTCTATATGTGTACTTTCATTTCTACTGGAAGTTTTGCACAGATGACTCTGTATGTTTGAAAAGTGAAGTTTTTACTGGAAATACTGTCATAACCTTAACTGTAGCAGCATGAATGATGCTTCTATAGCACTGAGGTAATTTTTATAAGGTAAATAAATTCCACTTATTGATGTATGTTACACAGGGTGCCTCACACAAGGCATGCAATTACTTTGGAGATATTTTGGGTTTTTCTGTTCAAACCAGAAATTTTTACTATAAATGAAGAAAAGTATGTATTTATTCTCCTTGTGTGTCTCTTTCCACATTACTCATATTCTTGATGGGGGGATGACAGTAATAAGATGCTTTGTTAATGTTACAGCTATATGGTAGGTGGTCTCCAAAGAGTGCTCAGCCAGTGACTCACACATCATCCCAGCAGGTGCACTGTGAAACACACATTTTCCCCACTGTTTTAGAGGCCATTGAATTAAAATACTGAAATGAGCTGGAACAACAGAACTGACTTACTCATACCGCCCTTCATTTGAGCTGCAATTTTGTACTGGCATATTAAAAGCATGCAATTATGTGCATTTCTGGAATAAAATCTTTTTTTTTTTTTTTTGATATAGTACACATTGTGTTGGTTTTCATTACAATATTCAGAGGAAATACAAATTAAGTATTTTTCTGTGCGCTTCTGTACAGAAAAAGTCTGCAAAGACTTGCAGTTTAACAACAGTAAGGTTTTAGCTTCCAAGTAACAAGTTTCCAAGTGGTCTGAATACAAAAACAAATAAATAAATAAATACTGCCTGAGAATGTTTATTAATCCAGTTTAATATGAGCTATAGACTGGCTCTGATATCATCTCACAGCTTGTTCATAAATTGTTTGCAAGTATGCATCTTGCTTCATTAAATTGCTAGATGGCATGTCTCCTTCTTAAGGAAAATATAGAGTACATGGAAAACAATGTACTTTAAATGAAGGCCAGATTGACCCATGTGTGTGTAAATGAGGGCAGCTCAAAATATTCTAGTTTCATAACTGTGTGACTTAGTCTACACTGTGTATTTGGCATAAAAATGGACTGGGTGTTATACTTTAACTTTTCTCCAGCTCACAGTTTTAAAGACTTCTGCCTGGGCTATGTTGATCTGTGGTTAAGGTTTGGAAAGCTTTGGTGGCTGCAGAATCAAAGGTGTCTTGGTCCATGTTAACCTGAGTCATACAGGTGTCACAGCTGTTTAGAAGCTGTTTCTGGCTGACTTACAGATGTTAACTACTGCTTTCCTCCTCATCAAGTAGCTAGGTTGTGTGTTCCTCCTCCTTTGAGTTTCGGGGGATGTAAGGACCAGGCAGCAGAGAGGACAAGGAACTGGCTCACATATGATCATACTCTAGCCTCAGAGGGACAGTGATGGAGTGTCCCCAGAACTGCTGCTGATAAAGAAAACCTCTGGGAGAGATCCTCATCAATGCTTTGATATTGTAAGTACACTCTCAAAAATGATATATAAATTAAGCATTTCCAAATGGCTCACTAAGGAAGAAGGTAACTGGACACAGTGAGTGACTGTGTGCAGTAGCTGTGTAACACATGCAGCAAGCTCAGCATGCTTGAGAGACATAAGACCTATTTCATATACAAATTGCTTATAGTGCACATAGATACAATAAGTCTAAGCCCTTTCCTGCTACCAGAATAAGTCATGTGGCTTGTCCGGAAAGGATGAACATCTTTAGCCTTGAGTTAGCCAAGGCCTTCTAAAGCCTTGAAGAGTGAAAGTTAAATCTTTTTTTTTTTTTTTTTTTTTTTTTTTTTTTACCCAATTACTCAAGTATGTAAAAATGCATTATATTGACAGGGATTCATAGCTAGGACTCCCCTTTCTCAACCAAGTATCCTAACCAAGCTATCAACAGAAGATCCTTCCTTATCATGCAAAATTTGCACTTCTCTCTGAACAGTGTCCCAGACACTACAGGTAAGATGTAGTGTTGATGCCAAGTCATCTGTTTAAGGCGATTTAGCAAAGTAACAGGTATTGATGTGAATCCCCTGAGACTGGTCAGAAAACTGAACCCAGATGTCTCATTAGAGGTGAGAACTCAACCCCATATTTTACAAGAAAAAACAACCACTCCTAAACACACATGAAAATAGAGCTGCAGGCTTCTACAGAATTTTCAGGTCCAAGGAGAGCTGCAGTTCCAAGTGAAGAATTTTGGAATAAAAATTTTGAATTTTAGTGCTTACCACCCACTTTTGTCCTGTTTAGATGTTCAAGTTAGATCTGATCTAGTCCATAGGTTAGTTTTATAGCTAAGACAGAGCCACTCATTGGTGCGACTCAATAGAAGCATGCAAAAATGAAGTCGGCTGAAGATGGTCGCTTATTTTAGGAGGTTATTCGATAAACTCAAACTGCATTTGAACACTTTTCTCCTCTGTTATCTTGCATCTGGAGTTTCAGTTTCAGGGGTCAACTTTGTCTTTTTGAACTGGTAATACACTTTTGTTTTTTTAAAGAAAGATTTGATGACAAATTACACTCATTAACATAGTACCAGCTGCTTCAAGCTCATACAACTCCTGAAAGGTATGATACACATTTTTAACAGTGTCCTCCTAAAGAGCTGATGTATGTACAAAGCTGATTGACTACATTTTCTTTGCTTTGGTCATCTTGCCCACAGTACTGCTTATATAGCTGTTATCTTCCAAGTTTTTCTGGAAAAAGGATGTTTACTGACACAGGGACCACCTTTACCATGTGTTTGCATAGCACATGCATCACACCTCATAATATACTCTGCCTGCCTGTGCTGTACGCCAACAGAATCACTGTTAATTCCACATCATGTTAGCAGAATATTCAGCTAGCTCTGAAGACCTTTGCACCTCCAGAGCAGATATAGCTGGTGATTTTTATCTACACCTCAGGTACCACCGTGTCCTGGAGCCAATGTACACACAAAATACATAAAAATTAATGTGTATTTGATCCTGATGTTGGCAGCAAAGAGGCAGCTCCTCTTGGCTTTTATTTGGAAACCTTCAGCTAGGCATCAGTGTATGCTCCAATGTAAGCTTCCCAGAGTTACTGTAAGAATTTTGTTAACCACAAACTAGTCTTTAGTTCACTATTCATAATTCCACCTGGTCTTGCAACCACTCATACAGGCAGGACCATTCATTGGATTTATTCATGACAGTACTGGCAGGATCATGACATTGGGTTGTGAACTCCTAAATACATGGACTGTGTATTGTTCTGTGGTTCCCAGACTTACAATAGACCCTGTGCCAGTGAGCGTGTAAGTATATCTCATAGACTTCACTTAAGTTTTCCATAGGATCACTGCACTCCACTGATTTTCTTGTCTAATGTTGTGATACTTTTTAGAATGAAACAGATATTTGGGATGGGATTCAGCTGCGTAAATATGGATGTCTTTTAACACATGAGATTCTAGATGGTGTCCATGACAGGAGCAGAAAGACACAGCCCTTGGGGACACCTGCAATGTCCTACAGGGGCAGCAGGAGATCAGGTAGGATAACCTGGAGCATCACAGATGACACTAGCTTCCTGTGAATAGACAACTGAACTAAGCCAAGATCCTAATCGTTTAGTGCTGCCAGTAGAGCTTATCAGCTGACCAAAGAAGGTGCACGCTTTCTGGAGAGCTGCAGAGCTCCTTGGACAATGTGTACTAGATCATTAGTGGTGAGAGGAGAATGTCTGACACCTACCTTCAGATACCTACATTAAGCATCTTGCTCTGTGATCAGAACCTGTTTCCTGAGGCTTATTCTTTTTGTAATCTACATCTACATTAGACAAACACAACAGATCTTACAGAAATTAAGTTAATGATGCAGTGTAACACTGATTATACATCCTCTTCATGATTTCCAAGTTTACAGCATCATTTTTAAAGATAGGACCAAAGTATTATATGAGATCTTGGGTTTATATCGTTGATGTGAATGTCACTCTAGTGTTTAGAGTATTTTTCTTACCAGGTCAAGTAAGGTCCTGCCATTTGGTCCTGGTTTTGAGGTATACTCAGGTGCTCTCTGGTAGATTTAGCAAAGACGCTGAAGGAGACACAATCTAGAGCTGTCTGTGACCTAGTGTTCATCATCTCTGTAACTGAGATGTGGTAAAAGATCAGGTAGGATCAAAATGGGCTAAGTGGCTTTGAGAGTTGTAATAAGCTGGGTAAGGGATGCGTGTGTGGCATTTACTGATGTGGGAAGGATAGCCAACTTGATGATAGAGTTAGTGAAAAACAGCAGGAGGCAGTGGTATCTTAAACTACTGTTGCAACATCCAAAAAATCAAGACTGATTATAGTCTGCACTTCTAACCAGATGAGGAAATGAAACAGGTTTTTCACAGTAAGGCTGTGCATCAGCTAACTGAAAGACATACTGGCCTCTTACTGGGAACCTCGGTACCTCCCACCAATGCAATACACAGTGTTTTCGAGTGTTTAAAAGACTAGGACATCTAGACTGATGTTCCATAGGAGTTTTCCTATGCTACCACCATGACTTCAGTACCTGCCACCTCTTCCTTTTTTTCTGGGACTGCTTACTCTTGCCCATGCTTTGCCCACTCATTTTCTCAGGCATCTGAGTGGATAGATTTGAATGAAAGGTAGGAACATAACCAGTTTAAATCAGGGTATTTAGTTAGTTATTTTTCAGAGACAACAGGTAACCTGATGGCAAAGGACTGGGAAAAGATCAAGGACTAGAAAGGAGGAAAAGGAGAAGAAGCAGAATTGCTTCAACACCCATGCAGCCACTGCAGCCCTGATCACAGGCAGTTCTCCCTGAAGCTGAAAGATACATCAGCCAGTGTTCCTGCTTCTTTTTTGTTGCTCATTTCATGATTTACACTCCGGGTTTTCACATCTCTCTGAATTTGCCAACAAGAAGAGGGCTGTAAATATGCTGGAAAAGCCCTGCATGCTACAGGGTATACAATTTGTAATAGCTGTGGTATGTTTGTGTTTGGAGATTAATTTTACAAAATGAACTAAAGCACGCTTTATGTGTTTCTGCTTACTACTCCCTTGGCATTCATTTTTCCCCACAGTAAGTGCCTGAAATAAACTAATGTATCTATATTACTACCGGTAATTTCTGTTCACCTCATACTAGACTTACATGTGTGTCACATGGAGGGCTTATGGTGACTGGAGAAGTCTGTTCCTGTGGCTTCAGTCAGGTCCCCTTCTATCAGCTTTTTTCTGAGACTCAGCATTTATGGGGAGGTGCAAGCCTGTGCCATTGGATGTGCCAGGCCACGAGCTGCTGCTGGATGTGACTACTGACTCAGCAGCGTGGCTGGGTGAACACAGGACTTTGTGGTCACCCACCCTGACCTGGTGACTCAGGCAGATATAAAAATTCATTCTCTGCCTGAATTCTGGTGTTTACAGCTTTACAAGCTCCAGCCGGGAGCATGCAGTAAATCTCAGAGAGCAGACCATAATCAAAAAAATGCAGTCCAGTAACTGTCCAAGCAAGCCTCTTAATATTGTAGTGCTGTGTTTCAGAGTATGGGAGTATGTGGTGAATAATAAAAACAGCTTATGCTGATTATATTATCCGTCTCTCAGCTATAAATATTTTTCCTATAGTATCCGACACCACAGCCTCAAAGTACTTCATAGCAAACTGGAATTGCAGTGCAATGCTGCTGCTGGGCTTTGCAAATGATTCCAGTTTCCCATCTGCAGTCTCCAAGCATAAAACCAAACCTATTGACTTTTAATTTGGGAAAGCCTTGGTTGTTTTATTTTTGCCATAATTTGACTTTTTTTGTTGTTGTTATTAGTATGAAAATAGCATTTACCATCTATGCCGAGGGTCTCGTTATATTAGGAAATATGTGTATATTGAAAGTAAGAGCCCATCATGCCAACCACTCTCTGAGTGTAATAAAGAGACTGTAAAAGTTCAGGAGTACTTATGATCTAAATATAATAATAGACAAATGAAAGAAAACAGATAGTGAATCAACAAAACAGTAGCATGAAAACAGTAAAACAACAGTCACAGTACTCTCATAACCTAAATTCTGAGTTACTGCAGAAAAAGATTATCTGATCAACAGGGTACCCACAATACTACCGAATTAGTTTTTTTCGAGGGGAATTGTGACTGTGTCACCACAGTTTGTTTGAAAGCAGGGCAGCTCTCCTCTCTCTCCTTATAAAAATTATTTATTTACTCAGAATTTGGGTTTGGGGAACAAATGCAGTTTGTAAATTGGACTTTCTTCAGTCAAGAAAAAGTAATAAATTTGGAGATGCTGAAAGAAATCACTTTATTTAGTGCTAGACACAAAAGGACATTTCATAAAGTCAAGGAAGGAGAAGAGACTTTATCTTCTTGTAGTTGAACATAATAGCACAGTATTAAGGATGTTCACCTAAACTGTAGGACAAAACCCAGATGTCTGGCTCTTCCATAGATTCTTAATCATCAGTTTATAGATATCTTCAGGCTCTGGTCCAGGGATAAAGTTATTCTCTACAAAGAATTCAGCTGCGTCAGTAGGGACCTCTGTGAGATCTTTTGTCTGCAATACTCTGCAGCTGACTATTTCAGACTGATGCCTCACTGGATACTACCCTATAGTGAAGTTTTCACTTTGAATACTGCAAAACACCTATGACAAAAGGCCAGCTTTTCTGTGACTAAAATGGCCAAGCTGATGGGTTGCCTTGAGGTCCCAGTAGGCCTTCAGAATTTAAATTAGTTGCAGATGGTGACAATAGGCAGATTCACTCTGCCTATGGCCTGCCTCCATCGAGTTTTTGGCTTGCTTCTCCAAGGCTTTGGAATCAGGCACTTCCTTTCAGCTATTCGCTATTCTCTGAACTCCACCCTGCCCTGGACATCCTTGGTCATTCTCAAGCACACAGTGCTTCACTGAAGGCTGATCTTGTAATGATCCTTCAGAAGAGTCAGGGTCAACACTTCCTTTGTTCTAAGAGATAGATGCATTGAGACACAACGAAATTCTCCCACAAAACGCCAACAGAGCCCCTCATCACATTTAGTGTCCACTATATACAACACTGAAAACTATGTTCATAATAAATTTGCTGCCTTGTTTTTCTCCTAAATCATTTACTTTCCACTATAAACATGATGAGGTCACCACCTGGTTTGTGACTCATGTCGGGTCCCCTTCCTTCCGCTCTTAGACTCCTTAGGGCTGTAGACACATATCTGGATACTCAGTCTGCCAGTGCCAATGTCTTCCTTTCATTTAGCCAGCCACACGTGGGCTCACATCCTTCAGTGGTTGTGGTCAGCCCTCACAATGCCATAGGTTCACCCCATGATGTTATTGTTCAGCTGAATCAAGGGCCTCTGACTGCTGTGCAGGCCTTGACAGATCTGGGATATAAAGTTAAGTGAACCTTAGTAATGGCAAGTTATTCACGGATCGCTCAGTTATGCTGCAGTCAGAAATTTCTGAGTTCCCACAGGCACGTACAATAGTACATATACATAGCACATGTACAATGCTGGCACTTTAAAATGTCACAGCCGACAGCCAGAAAGCAAAGTTTTTAGGCATGCTGGACCTGTTCCCTATATTTTTAGTTGAGAGTGACAATCATTGTGGTATCTAAGTACTAGCTGTCCTTTTGAACAGTCTGTGTCACGTAAAGAGGGATCCATCTCACTTGTGTTCAGCTTTCTAAAAACTGCCTAACCTCCCCAGTGCACCAGGCTCCCTCTGCAGATAAGGTGAAGAGACAAACATGTCCAGAGGGTTAATTTTCATATCTATTTTTTTGCCCTTGTCTTGCAGTGAAAGTCAGGGGGCTTATGAGAGCTCTTATTCATGGACAGCTTTGACTGGATAGCTTTCAGTCTGCTGAGTGAAGGTAAGAAAAAAAAATCAGACTCAGAGTGCAAGGTACCTGTACCACAAACAGTTAAAGAGCCCTTTTCCTTTGATATGTTGCTGTCCTGAGATCCAGTATTGCAAGGTGCTGTGGAGGGAGACATTTCTGACAGTGTATTTAACAGATCAGAAATAGCATGTGTGAGATCTAATAGCCAGAAGCAAATCCGAGGCAAATTCAGACTAGAAATTCACACAGGCATGCATTTTTAGCAGTATAAGTAATTAACCATTGCAACAGCTCGCTGAAAGATGTGGCAAATTATCTAGCACATGAAATCAATGAACAATGTCTAAGAGGTATGTATGTTGTAACTAATACAGAAATTACAATGCAGGAGTGACTGGGGGAGGTTCATGTTTATACAACACAGAGAATTAAATTTGAAAAGACAGTGGTCCTTTTAAAATCCATTTTATAAAATTCCTGAAATGTACAGTGCCCAAAGATGGTAGTCAGTGTGGGAGTATGCAGAGCTTCAAAGAATTAGGAATACATGTCTTCTGAAGTAGACAGATGTTTGGTATGCCTTTTCTATCAAGTTGTACATTTATGGCACTTCATAGGTTGTTATCTATCCCTTCTTTCACAATTTTGTCCTGATTCTAACTGCAAGAAAATGCATTGTTGTAGCAGTTACGTAAAAACTCACTCGGGTTACAGACAGAGTGAAGCTAGGGAATTTTCTGCCCTTTTCTCCCTTTGCTAACCCCCAACAAATTTGACTGTGTTGAGGGATCAGGGTACATCACTTGAGGAGGATGGCTGTAGTGATACCTGCAATGCAAACTAGCACCACACTTGATGGCCTTGAACACAGATGCAGTTGAAAGATATTTAGTGGTGACTGAATGACACATAAGCCCTTTATTCCAAACAGAATCCTGGTAAAAATTCAAAGACTTACATGCACAGAATGTACAAGTTCCTCCTCAAACATAAAAAGGTGCACAAACTTCTCTCTAGCTGCAATCTTACCTACACCCACTCCCTGGCCATCCAGAGGGAAAAACCCACAAACCCTGCACTGGGCTTTTGGTTTTCCTTTGGAGCTGATAATGTTATCCCCTTATTCTGATGCCTGTGCTAACTGTCTATAGTTGCCTATACCTAAACATCTCTTAGTTTGGAACCCAGTCACCAGAGTCCCTTTTGTTCCTGTCATTTCCCATGTCATATTTTTACAGACCCAGAGATATGATACTTCAATGACCCAAGTTCCCAGACTGATCCCCTGGAAAAGGTTCCCATGGCCAGAGCTATGTCAGCCACTGGATGGAGCAGATGGCCAGAAGTCAAGACATTGCATTTGGTGGAAGATGTTCACCTAATGTTGTGACCAGAAGATTTCAGATTTAGCTTTTCAAAGGAACAAAGTCGTACCACAACATTTCCGAACAGCTCTAGTTACAACTGTGTAACACCAGCCAGTATTCAGAAGCTGTGCCAGGAAGCTCTCCACTTTGCTACACTCTTTTATTAATAGCATTTTGCAAAGCTGCCCTCTGGGACAAAATTATTCTATAGTGGTTAAACGTCTGCTAGTGGAGGAATGCCTTATTTTGCCTTTTAACCACAGTCTGACTTGGATTCCAACACACAAACTAGAAGGTACCTGGGGTGCATTATAGCCACATTTGGCTAGGTTTTCTGGCCCTAGAAAAGACCACAGACAAGAGTGAGATTGATTTATTGATCTTTTCTCCCTCCCACAGCTTAGACAAGCAGTGGCAACAAGCTACTCCTACACACACACCTGCATCTCAATTTATAGCAGCCTTTTCTCAATGAATGAGCAATTTCATTTTTTCTTCTCACATAAATACATCATCTGATGTAAACCCAGTAACACTTAGGTCATACCCATCTTTTCGGTAGCCTTCCAGAGCTCCTAGCAAGACCAGCATTTTCAATACTCCGACAAAAAAACACTAATATGAAATATGTTTATTGAAGCAGAAAACAGAATATCTAAAAGATAAACCTGTTTTGTTGTATATAGTGATTGGGTGAGTGGCCTGAGTTTGTCCCACTGCCAATCTCTTTTGTGCAATGATCTTTTATAAAGTAGGTCTGAAACCTTTATGTGTTTCTGGCTAAATATTTAGCAGTCATTAATGTGAGAAGGGAAGAATAAACAGTGCCAAAACTGACACACAGTGAAACAGAAGCCAGAGTTTCTCGTAGTGGCACAAACCAGAATGAACAATAAAGCCCAGGCTGTGTGTATGTTACAAAAGCAAAGGGACCTAATACAGATCCCATGTGTGTTTTAATGTGAAGAATAAGAATCACTGCATTTCCCTCCTGTATTGAAATATTAGATTATAAAAAATAATGACTAGAGCAACAAGATGTAGCTAGAGAGAAGTTCTAGAAGAGGCTTCTGTTGAAATGAGACAGACATCATACAATGCACAGTTCTTGCCTGAATCTTTTAAAACATGATTTTCAGCTTGTTCATGCACTCAGGCTACTGGACAAATGAATTGGGCTAATTAAAAACTACTATCCTTTGGTGTTTGGCTGTTCTACAAATGTAGCAATATTTTTAAGCCAAACAAAATCTTATGTTATATGCTTAGTGATACCAGTTCTTTGTGGTTTTCATTTCAGTTATATGAAAGCAAGAAGCACCTCACATATGAGGAAAGGCTGAGAGCACTGGGATTGTTTAGCCTACAGAAGAGAAGGCTCAGAGGGATCTTATCAAGCTGTATAAATACCTGAAGGGGGAGTGCAAAGAGGAAAACAGAGCCAGGCTCTTTTTGGTGGTGCCCAGCAACAGGACCAGAGGCAGTGAGCACAAACTGAAAGGAAGGAGGTTCCCTCTGAACATCAGGAAACACTTTTTAACTGTGAGGATGACTGAGCACTGGCACAGGTTGCCCAAGGAGATTGTGGATTCTCCATCCTTGAAGATATTAAAAAAAGTCTGGACACGGTCCTGGGCAAATGGCTCTAGGTGACCCTGCTTGAGCAGGGAGGGTTAGAAAAAATGATCTCCAGAGGTCCCTTCCAACCTCAGAAATTCTGCGATTCTCTGAAGGTGGTTGTAATGCATCAGGCAATTTTTTCCATGACTCTGATAATGCAAAAGGGGAGACTAAAGATGTGTCTACGCTGTTAAGTGATTTATGGCTTTTCATTGTCTTTGCAGCATTCACACACACCATATGAGCACAAAATGGTCTCTGTGTTGGAATGAATCTTGTTTTCTTAGTAGGGAAACCTAGACAAATTATAAAGGATGATCAGTCTATGCCAGGGTCCATGCTCCATTTATTCTACCTGTAAGAGATGTGACTTTCAGAGTGCTCTGGTCATGTGAGGGACTCCCCTGGGCTCTCCTGGATCTGTCAGGAGTATAAACTGTGCTCAAAATTAATACGTTTTGGCTAAAGAGAAGCAGAAGTTTCTTGTACTATTCTTACGATTGGTTGGTCATTGTATGGCTTTTGATAAGCAGTACTGTTGCAGTCTTATTTCCTCAAAGTCTCTGACACAGGAATAAATGTGCACAAGCCAGTTCACTGCAATTGGCCAAGGAAGCTCCGTGGTGTGACATGTTTGGACATAGGCTAAGAGAAAGTGACCTTTAAAGTTTCTGGTTTTGCACATGCAAAGTTCTGCCTTTTTTCTAGTAGGGAATATACGTGGAAGTGAAGAATGACTGCTACATTAGATGCATATTCCTACCACTCTCCTGCTCCTTCATCCAGAACATCAAGTGTAGAGCAGTTTGAGAAATTAAAAACACCAAAAAACCCTTAACTTCTAACATATGGGCTTACAGAATAGTATTGCCATTAGTATGCTCTGCACAAATGCATGAGATTTTCCTATGAATCGGGAACTGTGACATAAAAATTATATGGATCTCACATGCAAAGTAGGAAACTCAATAAGTCCATACAAAAGGTTTGAGTTTGAGTTTTTTATTCTGTTTTTCTGAAGGAGTTAACTGATTATGAGACTCAACTCTACTTTTCCCTTTCATTCCCACCCTTCATTTTGTTTTCCCAAGTCTTAATTTATCCCCTAACTGTTGAACAGGACCAAAGTAAAGGAAATAGAGCAAGCAAATATGTATGAAAAACAGAGTAGGATGTGTCATCAACGTGGCAGAGGGCAGACTGGGACACTTAAATGTTCTCTATTTCTGCAAATTCCTCTCATTTGCTGTTAAATTCAGTGACCTGATGTTTCCTCGTTATGCTGCAGTTTCACGTCTGTCACATATAACTAATACAATGGGTGCAAAAGGTACAAAGAATTCTTGTGTTTCACTTAAACAGGATTCTGGAAACCTAAAGAAAGACATGATCAAACAAGCACTATAATAATAAGAGGGTTGTCACTATAGCAAACTCCACACAAGCCAAAAGCCAGGAAGAGGAGAGGAGAACAGTGCTCACCATATTGGCTGCTTAATCATTACCAATTTTATCTCAGCCAAATTAAGATTTAAGGATGACCAAAGGAAAATCAGATGTTTTCTGGACTTTGTTATTACACAGTCTGGTGAAGGAGATTAGAAAATGCTATTGAAAAAAAAATAAAAAAAAAAAATCAGGAAAAGATAAAAAAGTATTTGGATTATTTTTTTTTGTCAGGATTTCTGTTAATCAGAATATAATAGTCAATATACATCTCTAACCTGTTTGGAATTATAGAAAAAAAGAAAAAAAACAAACTTGAAGGGTGAGGTTTTCCTCTTTTTTGTCTCATCTCTCTATGTAATAGACACATGTTAGTAAGATTTCAAGATTTCATTTCTCATATTTTGTTTCTGCATGACTTAACTCTGAACACCTAGAATACTTTAGAAACAGCAATACATAACATAATCTTTACCCCAGGTGAAACAAGATTATGTACATATCCACTGCAAATAACAGAGAAACTTATCCGATCATGAGAGTGATTTGGTCACATAGAGGACTAACAAGAACCTAAATTAACGTATATTAAGCCACAATTCTAAGACAAAATTCTCTCAGGGAATAGGATTTGCAGAAGGTTCCAATGAAGCAGATGGGAGAGAAACTTAATATTTTCCAATAATTTCACTTTAGACTGGCACTTGGATTAGGTCCTACTATCCATCTTTGAAGAATGTATTTTGTACACAAAATGTAAAGTAATTGAAAAATAAAAATAATTATTTTGCTTATGAAATGCACATGGGTTAAAATGAAATGATGAATTTTGTTTGGAATTTTGATACAACTAAATTCTTTATACCTGGATTCACACATGTACCAGATGCTCTGACACATTACCACAGACAACCATGAGAACTCAATAAAATAATTTCCCAGAAGAAAATTAAATGGTAACATTTAACTACTAAAATTGTTTCTGTTGGCTTTTTCAGACCAATAGAATCATTTCCATGAATGTAATTTAGGAGCAATTAAATCAGTGAATACCGCTGTAGCAAATTATTTCAGTCACAAGAAAGGATGAAATAAATATTTAATTTGATTCTTTCTGAAGCTGAGGTGTTATTTTTTTTTTCCCCAAATTCTTTTAAGCTTGATTTTTTTCTCTGAAAAAGCAATGTGTTTATCGTTTTCCCCCCATGCTCCCCAACTTGGCAGTTGACAAGAAAGAAGCACAGGTTAAAGCAGCCTCAGACTGTTTTTTATTGAATCAATTGATTTCCTCCAACCTCAAAAAAATAAAAAGTCATTTGAAAGACCAATCTTTGTGTGTGCTAAAATGGGGGGTTTGGGGTCATGTGACTAAACAGAAAGTTTATATTGCTACCTTCCTCTGTCAAGGTACATCTATGGTAGTAACTAAACTGGTTCAGGCACTGTGCTTTAGCTACAGATATTGTTTCATTTTTCATATCCATGATAAACATTTGGTTTGTGTCAATTTGCAGTCTTTACGAAATGCCTTGACATGATTCAAACATGGCACAAGTCAGGCCTGCTCCTAATAGGCAGAATTAGTAAAGTAAAGCTATTTGTGGGTGAGGTAGGCCAGCACTGTAGGACTTTGAGGTCCTGATCTCACAGCTCAGGCTCCTCAGTTCAGCTCCTCTCTGCAGCACTACCTCAGCTTTACAATGGATGCAGGCAATGCTGAGAAAGAATAACAACAGAGGCCTGATGTAGCAGTGGGAAAGAGAGAAAAGTGATAGCCGTAGCTAAGGTGGTATTTCTATCTTCATGTATTGGTACATCCAATTTGCTGCAAAACTGTCTCTATTTTGCATCACTACTGGCAAGAGATTTGGGGCAGGAGATGGCAGAGAAAGGTGGCAAAGATGGATGAAAAATATTGGTGAATCTAGCCTACTAAAAGTTGGGAATAAAGATACGTAAATGGTAAGAATGTGTTACATATCTTAATAGGGAAATCCAGGACTGGTGGAGAACCATGGTACCTAATATAGTATTTATTTTCGACTAATTTCTCAATCTAATCTCTTTTCAAAGATGCACATAACAATCCCAGGAGTTCTCAAAGACAAAGCAAACCAGTGTCTCCTCCATCTCAACTCAATGGAGAGAGGAAAGAAAAGGAGTGAAAACAAGCAAGAGGAGCTAAATGAATGTGTTGAATCCGTCAGTGTGTCTAGTCTTCTCTCTGTCTATGTTTGTCTGTGTTGTTTTTCCCTTTAACAATATTCACAGATTTTTTTAGTAGCCAAATCACAGAGCACTCAGCAAAAAGTCATCTTCAGTGATCACTTAAATAGGTGCTTATGTCCAGATGTATCTCTCTCAGTGACAGAGATACTATGACCTTTTCACTCATGCCTACATGAATGACTTGTCCTTGTGGTTGAAGGATTTCTCAGTGTCTAATCTAAATCTTTCTCACTGAAAATCTCAGCAGATTATTAGAGATGAAGAATATTCCATTGCTTGCTTCTTTGCAGCAGACTTCTACTGTCCAGGTGATGTCATTTAACAGTCTATGTCAGTGGTGTGCTGTGTTTTGATAACATCTTTTTTCTGTACTAGGGAAAATCCAGATACTATATCCCTTCAATAGTTCCATAATGGACCTACTGCAGATATTCAGTAAATTTGGTGCTCCTAGGAATACAATCACCTTCCTGCTCTGGTTCAGCCACAGAACTCAACACATTGGCTACTCTGGTTGGTGTTGGAGTGAAGGCAAGAGAGGTCTAACACCTCTGCTACTCTCACTAGGGAAACTCAAATACCTGCTACCAATATCCGCGTTATTCCCTCAAAACAATAAATTACTGTCCTCACAAGCAGTAAATCGTCCCTTGACTACTTATTGAATATCCACAGTCTTTGTGACGCTCTTGTAATACATGCAGCCATTTCTGTTAATTCCCCAGGCACATTTTTATGGTCTGGCAAACTTCAGGGATTCAGTTGTCTAAGTATATGGCATCAAGTATGAGTTTGGCTGGTTTGATGTATGACTTGGGGGGAACTGATGCACTCATCTGGAGAGGTAGCTGGGAGTAAGGTAGAACACTTGGCACCTTATAGAATAACCAATATTTAGACAACTGAGTCTTGCCCCAAGAATGAACCATATGAGGCTCATTTCAGATCCAAGTACATGCATCTAATGCCATTAGACATGGTCTAAGGTTAATCCTCTAACTTCTAGACAAATCTAGAAAGGTGCAGGTTTACTAAAAAATCACGTAATAAAAAATCCAGCCCTATCATAAGCATATCTTAGGATATGTCAAGTGACACTAAATACTTATGACTATGCATTCAAATTGAGCCCAAGAGGTGGGATTCAGCTCCAGATTTTTCATATTCCTTAATTTAGCTTCCTTCATATACTCTAGGTACTTACACTCCTATCAGAGTCAGTTTAAAGAGAGATTCAGCTGTCTAAACACATACAGATAGTACCATTTTACTTACTTTGGGCTTTCCCTCCTGATCTATAGCTGACACTCAGGAAGGGCATTGATCTCACACACATTCTGTGTCCTATCTGCAGGTCGTGTGCACATATCTTGGATATGCTATGCTGCCTGATATGTCATTAAACATTAACTTTCAAGAAACTGCAATCTACCTATAGTCTAGCTGTGACCCTCCAGTTAGATTTCTGAATCTGTAGCTGAATCCTACCCCAAGCGGTCAGTCTTCAAATCAGGATCTTTGTTTACTTTCCAGAAAGAAAATAAATTCTTCCTATTTATTTGTCCGAAGAAAGAAAGAGAGGGAGTGTTTCTTTTTGCTAGGTGTTTCCTTTGTATAAATCTAACCATGGTACAAAGCCATCTGGTGATATTGGACTAAGAAGATATGTATCTAAAAAGAAGGCAAAAATTTAAAATGGACAATGGATCCAACCATACCTGCTCCAACTCATAAAAAGGAGGATATTTTCAACTTCAAAATAGTAAAATATTAATAAGCCTTTATGACGGTAAACTAGGATTCAGCTTGTGGTCAGCAAGAGAACCACAGAATATTTTTATTTCATTAATTGATACAGAATATGGAAATGTCATATTAAGCAGCCAGTTGGACTAATGGTTTTAAGCAATTAAATACTAAAGTTGTACAGAAAGGAAGGAGGAGAAAAAAGGGTGTGTGTGTGTGTGTACACATCCATGTCTCTTTGGTTTGAAGTTGAAGCACAAATCCGATCTTTCCAGTAACTTTGCTATAGAAAGAAATTGGCATTTAGAAAATCCATTACTAGAACAAAGTTATTATTTTGTATCATAGAATCATAGAATGATTTGGGTTGGAAGGGACCTTAAAGATCATCTAGTCCCAAACTCCTCTCCACAGTATGGATTGCTAAAGTACATGAGTCTTATAACATGTTATCCAGAGCTTCCTATAACAACAGCAGGACCTATTCAAGCAAGCATGAACACAAAGCTCTGTGCCGATGTCTATTAACATGTCCCATGTAACTTCTACTCTTCCAGTCCTTGGCCCATATCCATCCAATTTAAATGTCAAATACAGAAGATAAAATTGTAAACCTTCTGTACTTACACACTGCATAATTCCTTTTTTTCCTTTCATTGAATTTTTACCCAGGGAAGAATAGATCAGAGTTATACACTTCATAGACCCTGCTTGATATGAACTTTTTAAAGGCTTTAGTTTAATCCTGTGCACCTGGTATTGCTGTGGGTTCAAACAGTTTTATATTTCTTCCCTACCAGCTCTCCTATGACTTTACAAGAACAAAGTTAATAAATTCCACAGCACCAAACACAGAAGCAATTGGAAGCTGTTTTCTAATCCAGACCTACACAGCCCTGTGTCTTTCCCCATATCCCACATCCCTAATGACTGGATTCTCTCTCTGCAAGGATATAAAACAGTCTATCATTTGTATTTGAACCCCTTTCTCTAATGTTATTAGACTATATAGGCACTTATTTTAAAGAGGTCGGATGGCTTGTTAACACTGTATATATGATATTGTATAGTTCTCAGCAAGCAGATTTGGAAGAACAGATTTTGAAAAACTTCAACATGAACACTTACAAAGTTAAAGAGAAGAATAAAATGTTACTTTCTATTTTTAATAAAGTCAATCTACTTTATGAAATAACCTTACTGAGTGAGAACTAGCCAGTGTTTTGCCATGTCTCAGTATCATTACTGGATTACAGCCTCATTGCTCACCTACCCCTTTTCCCAGAAGTAGCAGCAACATGACATGCATTCTTCTCTGCATACAGCTTTCCTTTCTTGTTTGTTTCATAACACTTTATTGATCCTGAAAAAGGGGAAAAAAAAACAGCAACCCAGATTTCCCAGAAATTCCGTTTTACCCCAGAGAGTGAGAGACAGACAGAAAAAGAGTATTGGAAAAGACATACTCCTGCAGACCATTAGGGTAGGATTTGTCTCTCCTAACTCTAAGCATTTACATTAACAGGTGTCAATAGCTGAGCTAGTCATCCTGGGCTCCATTTACAGGCAATGGGGAGAAATAAGCACTTTTTTAACATAATTTGTCTAACTTGTTCCAGGTATTTGACTCAGACTGAACTGAACTTTAGAAATACCACATTCTCTCCACTGATTGCAAAGGGAGCTCAACTTTACTAGATCACATCTGAATACCTGTTATTGCTCCATTAGATGAATCTTGTATTTTCTTTCTCCTCTTATTTTAATGCACTTTCTTTGTTGCTTTTCTTTTTTTTTTTTCATAAATAATTTTTACTCTTTCTTTTTAGGACAGCTTGTCTTCTTTACACATCATCATATAAAGAAAACAATTGTCTAGACATTCCTGTTTGAAAAAACACAGGGGAACTCAGTAGCATGGTCAATTCACATCAATCAACTAAGTGCTGTGTAAGAAGCTCACAGGAAAATGCATCAGATTTGGAATAGCTGGATGCTTGTTATATTACACATGAGAGGACAGCCATGCTGAGGAAGAAATTACAGTTTATTGGAGAGAATAAATATGCAGATCAAGGATTGACAGATTCCCTCTAACATCTTTCCTTTGGGCTGCTCAGTGACTTCACCAATGTAGTGTGCTTTTCTCAAAAAAGCATGCCTATAAAAAAGCAAAACATGCATGATTTAGTTCTCAAAACACAACAATACTCATTACAATTTTTGCTGCATTTCCATTAGTTGCTGAATTACTTTAGTATGGAAGTATTTCTAATACTTTGTCAGTGTCTACTATTATTAATGAACCTTGCTTCTGTAGCACAGGAAAAGAGGTCAGGATTGCAGAAATCAAGCAAAAATGCTATTATTTAATTCTACAGCACCTTTGCTGTTGCTATTATTTTGCTACCAAAATCATAGTAAATAGTTTAAAACTAAATTTGATACATTTGCAGTAGCTGCAGCCATATCTCTCAATATAATTACCAAAGAAGTAGCTATTCCTACAAACTGGAATTAAGTTAAAAAGATTAAGAAATCTATCAAACTAAACAATAGATATTTAAGGTTGCCCAGAGAGGCTATAGAGTCTTAATTCCTGGACAAATTCAAAATTGGACTGGACAAATCCTTAAACAACCTGCTCTAGTTTATCCTGCTTTGAGCTAGGGGTCAGACATGATGATCTTCAGTTGTCCCTTCCAACTTGACAATTCCGTGGTTCCGTGAGTCTAAGCATGAAGTCACAATTACTTTTGACTTCACTGAAGTTACTGAGAAGCTTTAAGTAAGTGCACTTCCTACCTGTGTGTGGGATTTAATTTTCCAAATAGTCTTTCAAAGACATGAGCACACATCCCATGTTATGCATAGAAATGAGCACTTCAGCGTCTCTGTTTTGCAGTCCAGAAAGTCTACAAGTATATCTTATTGATATGTACAGTTTTCAAACTTCTGAACAGAAATATACAGTGATGTTTAGAAATCTTTATTTTCTTATCTGGGGTGTGATTCATCTTGACAGTACTTTCATGACTTAAAATAGATAACTGTACTAATTTAATCACTAGAGCTTCCCCTTTCATCAGTCCAAAGATGCAGGCACTTCTAGAAAATGTTTTGACGTATCTGAAGACAGGTTTTGAGAATACACAAGATGAATGTCCCAGTGGAGGTCTCCATTTGTTTTTCTGAGCCATGGAGTGAACATACAGTGTTGATTGAGGCTGCATGCATAAATTTTAGTGTTGAAGCGTGATGAGCTCAATTTGAGTCTCAAAGTAGATTAAAAATAGAGTACCCCTAATTCTAACGGTGTTTAGAATCAATTAAAAGCTTGCTTTGTTTTTTTTTTTTTTAAAGTCTTTTGACTTCAAAAACTGTCGTGGTGAAAATTTCATATGAATGGTGACTTGAAAAAAAATATACTATTATGAACACTCTTCTGAATTCCATTTAGTAATTTCTTACTTATCTGAAAAATCTTCAAGGCAAGCAGTTACTGGGTAATTCTGTGATCTAAGCAAGAGTTAAATACTATGGACAGTAAACTGTTCATAAAACATCCATGTTTCTATCTTACTGAATTTTTTTTCAAAATAATCACAATGATCTCCTTTAAAAAAAACAAAAAAACAAAAAAACAAAAAAACAAAAACCCAAACAACAACAACAACAAAAAAAAAAAAAAAAAACAAAACAAACAAACAAACAAAAAAACCTCCAAAAGCAGTAAAGTTGGTAATATGACATGACAGAATTACATATCATTTCAGTATCCATTAGCTATCATATGGAAGGACCAGTTAAGTAACTATTTATTATTCTAACTCCAATAGCTTATATTCACATAGATTGAAAAGTCTTGCAGAGATTTCCTAGAGCATATTATGGCAATGATTTTTTAGAAAGACAGCATAATCAGACATGAATTCTGTTTTACTCTGATTAAAGTATGTCTTCTGTTGAGTTTTACACTGTAGTGTCCTTTCAAAAGCAGTTTTACTAGATGGGTTTATACCACTGAAAAATGTGTGTACATGGAGATGGTTAAATGGATGCTGGACGTCTTGTATCAGACAGTAAAACCTTGTTTGCTTGTGCTTCACGCCACTAGAATAACATAGACTAAATAACAGCATAACAGCAGACTGAACTGGGCTTTCTTTCTTATTATAACTCTTGATTATGATAGAAAACTAAATGCTGAATATCTGGAAATAGATGATAGATTTATAGGTGAACTCTGTGCTTTGCACATAAAGCTGTGGAAGTGGAATACTTAGTTTACTGTTATGTCATAATTCATTTTACAAAAGCTGATGGAGCATTTGGTAGAATTAACTTTGTTAGAGTTCTAGGCAGATGTTATGAACACTCTTGGGACACTCATGCTTTAAACATAAGGATGCCACAGAGCTTTCTTGGCTAATAATAGCTACTACCTTATAGTCTTCTCTTTAGATCCATGAATTACCAGAACTCAGAGTAGCTTGCTCAACTCAGTCAAGATATTTCTTAGAAACCTTGAGGAATCTGTGCAAATGCTGTGATCAATCTGAAATTGTTTCAGCTTCTTGCTCTTAAAAATCACTGCCCTAAAGGACAGATATGTCTTAGGAGCTACAACATTATTCAGAATCAGTTTTATCAAAAAAAGTTTTGAAATAAAAGAAGATATGTTTACTTAAAAACTCTGATTTCAGTAACTGAGCAACATAAATGTCAGAAAATTAGTTTCATTATTAGGATCATACCCAAGGTTTTGCTCTAGCATTCCTTAGATGTTTTGTGGGGATGACTAATAACAGTTGGCATATCCGAGAAAGTTCCTCAAGTGAATTCTGTTCTGTTCCTGTTTTTTACAGGAAGATTATAAGGTCCCACTCTGAATTAAATGTTCCCTAGGTAGTCCTCAAAAAAGTATTCCTTCCCCTCTTTTTCTTTTTTTTTTTTTTTTTTTTTTTTTTTTTTAATTTCTTCCATTTCCCTGTAACTTGGCAATGTAATTTTCCCTGTAATTTGGCAATGTAATTTCCCCTGTAATTTGGCAATGGTACAAAGTTTCTCCCTTCTTTTTATAAATGTTGCTGAAATTTTAATAATAAAAGACCCAATAAAAGTGACAAAATTCAACTTACTGAGATTTTTTTCTTCGAGCAAGAGAATCATATGAGAACACAAAGATTAATTTGAAGATTGAATTTTCCCAATTTACTGACTGGATTTAGATGAACTCATCCAATCTGAATGCTAGAACACATAAGAGATATCTCCAAAGACATTTTTCATACCTTTTATTCAGCACTGACCTCGGTGCAGCAGGACCTAGGTGTCCTGTACCATGTGAATATCTAGTCCCAAATACGTATTTAAGTGACAGACCCATAAGGCAAATGAGTGTAAAAGATCAGCAGTTGGGTGACAGTGAGATTCTTGAAGCTCCTGGGTTTAACTTAAAGGTATTGTCTCCAGTCCAATCCAAGTTAATGTTGTTGTAGCTAGGCTAAAATCAGTCTTCTTTATTTTTTCTATTTTTTTCTATGTTAGTCTCTGAACAGTGATATATTCTCATCAGGAGGACTAGATAGTGACTGCTTACAATCTCAGTTATAGGTGATTAGGTCACTTTTTAGAGAAATGAGTTGTAATTTTCCAGTCTGGAGGGATCAGGATCCAAAATGCCTGCTTGCCAGAGACCATAATCATAATTCTGAATTGACACAATCACTGATATATTTCAGCTGGGGAAAATGTCTGATTAGGCAGAAGTAGTACTCTGGAGGTTAGTTTCCTTCTTCTCCACTTCAGGTACCAGTCAAGAGGCGGTAGAAAATTAGGCATTTCAGAGGGTTCAACTCCATGTACATGACATGTTCTTTTCAATCGACTTAACAACCAGTCCTCCCTCTGCAGGTGTCTATTTGTCCTCATTAACTGTTATGAAGAGTCTACAATGACCACATTCCTTTCTTAAATGTCTAAGTTAAATGTTTAAATTGAGACAAACTCTATCTGGTCCTAAGACCTCTAGAGCTTTTTGTTAAAGATGTGCTCTGACAGATGCAGCTGCTGCATAGGACATTCTAAATTGGGCATCACTGTAAATTCCCTCATGAGCTCTAGGCCATAGTCATTAAACTTCATGCTTTTGCTTTCTGTTGTTGAATGTGGAAAATTTTCTTTTAAAAAGTCATGTTAAATCCCAGTGTGACATCCCAAGGTTACACTATTCCAAATAACTGCAATTCACATGGAGTAATATCAGAAGCAGAATTTCAACATTGTGTCTCAGTTGTTACTGTACATTTCACAAATTTATATTATGAACATTTGTGCTCTGTAATTAGTGTGGAAAGATGATGGTCTCCACGAAGTCCAATTTCCCTAAAATGTTCAATTGTCTTCACCCTTAAGTTACTATGTTTCATTTTTTTAAGACTAGTTTCATTTAATTGAAATGACTTGTCAAGCTTGGATGGATGTGAGTTTCAAATGGCAAACACATATATATGCACAGACCCTAATGAACCTGCGGTAAAATTATGCAGAAGTATGTGCATGTTGGTTACTGTCAATGAATAACAAAAGTACAGAACCTTAATTAAGAAGTGGGAATGTGATACTGTTGGATGGTGTTATTACTTTTTCTGGGAAGAATTATTGCATCTTTAATCACAAAGGAGGTTCTCAGAAAATCGTTTGCCTCAAGCAAGTCAGAAATTGGAAGAAGAAATGAGCATACGGAAGACTCCCAGCAATCTTATTTTTCCAATGTGACCAAACAGAAATGTTTGCATGCAATTAATGTAGTTGAAATAAACATATTGTGAAACCAAAGATCATTTTAAGACACTAGGAGACTCATTCAAGTGAAGCAACTGAATCCACTGCTGCTATCTTAAATTTTAAAGAAAAAACTGAAAATCCCAGGAGTTTCTCTGCCAGAACTCACTATATCACAAATTCTATTTCAGATGTTCAGCACTTAGTCATCATTACTGTAAACAGTCCCTTTCCTTAATCTTTAGTATTATTTTATTGTAACATACATTGTTAGAAGACCATTGACAAGTCCCTTTCTGTATTTTTTGTTTCTACATATGGCTGAAGCTGAGCAGAGAAATCAGGAGCATGACCATAGGGCATAAAAGCAACACTGATGGTTTAAACACATATTTACTACTGAACAGGACAAAAAGAGATGTTTAAAAAAGGACAGACTGCTAAGTGAGTAATCACTGGGTAGATCTTATTTAATTTGTCTAAATGTTAATTAGAGCACACAAATGTTGAAATTGGAAGACTTTTTATGGAACCAGACTGGTCTTTGTTTCCTATTCATATAATCATAGAATCATAGAATCATTTAAGTTGGAAAATACCTTTAGGATCATCAAGTCCAATCATTAACCTAGCACTTCCAAGTACACCACTAAGACATGTACCTAAGCACCACCTCTACACATCTTTTAAATACCTCAAGGAATGATGACTCAACCTTGGGCAGACTGTTCCAGTGCTTGACAAGCCTTTTGGAGAAGACGTTTTTCCTAATACCCAACCTAAACCTCCCCTTGGTGCAACCTGAGGCCATTTCCTCTTGGCCTATCGCTTGTTACTTGGGAGAAGAGACCAACACCCACCTCGCCACAACCTCCTTTCAGGTAGTTGTAAAGAGTGATAAAGTCTCCCCTCAGCCTCCTTCTCTCCAGGCTAAACAACCCCAGTTCCCTCAGCCACTCCTGAAAAGACTTGTGCTCCAGCTACTTCACCAACTTCATTGCTCTTCTTTGGACATGCTTCACCACCTCAATGATTCTTGTAGTGAGGGGCCCACAACTGAACCCAGTATTTGAGGTGCGGCCTCACCAGTGCTGAGTACAGGGGGACATATTCATATTCAGTCAGATGAAGTGATAATTGTATTAGTTTTTGAATAACAATAATATTTACACATGAATGTTTACATCAATTAATTCAGCTGTTTCCACAAGGATGTGTCTAAATCACCTTTTAAAATGGAGGTAAGAATTTTCAATGACGCAGATGTCGAACACAGTCACAAGTGATTAGTAAGCAGAACACTTACGATAAACAGCACAGTAACAGAACCTGTCCTGCTCTAACTCTATAAGATCTGACACCTCTGGAAATAAGGAGATTCTGCATGCCTTGACTTTTGAACTTTGATATCATAATAGATGCTGGAGCCTATCATAATTGCCATATTAAGTTGTCTGAACATGACTTGCAGAGCCAGATCTCAGTTTCTCTGTACCATCACTGTAGATATATGAAAAGAACCAGAAAATCCTGTAACACAGCTTGTAGACCTGATCCACAGCCACTGAGCTGTGCAGGACCAATGCTCACCTATCTCCTTGGAGGAAGATGTGGGATTTTTCCAGCCAGCATCCATTCTGGGGGCATTCTGAGAAGGACATTTTGAATGATAAATAAACAGCATTGTGATCAAGGTGTCAAGTCTTCAGTTTCATCAACAGGGTCAGCAACCTCTTTCCTCCCTCCTAGGGGTTTAGCTGCCTGTGTTCAAGGTCAGCTTTGATATGGTGAAGCCATGTAACCTTGGATCAAACTTTCATAAACACAGCAAGTTACGTGAGAAAACAGTGAGAAGGCTGATCTGTTACTTCCTTACCCCAGAAGCTGCACTTCAGCTGTGTCCTTGGTCCTGGCCCTTGCCTGGGCTTCACTATAGACATTCCTGTGCCTCCCTTGCTGATCCTCACTTTGCTTTGCTCACTTGGTTTCCTAGCTTGACCTCTGTCTGTCTCATCACATCAGACTTCCCTGATGATCACTGGACTATTTGGCTGACCCTGGTTACTGTCCTCAGACCTACTCTGGTAAGGTGCTGTGGGACTGTACCCCTTGTTCGTGAGATCATGGCTCCAGCCTGTCACTCCAGCTCCTGGCTCACTTGTGGAGCAGCCACTCCTGCTGCTTCCTAACAGAAGGCTGCAGTGGGGTTTGAACAAAAATAGAGGTCACCTGATTTCTGGAGGGTATATAACCTGCTAATATTAACACTTGTGTACCTTAGGTGATATACTCTCACATATCTTTATACACATTTCAAACTCAGAAGGGGAAGGATGTTGAGGGAAGTATTCCAACTTTTCTTTACAAATTCTAGTGGCTGCTGGGTGTAGATAACAAGGGAGCTGAAAACAAACAGCACTTCCTCATGCTCCAAAAACACACACTATCCCTTCAGATGACTGGAATAAGAAGTGAAGGAAAGATTTCAGAGAGACCCTTCAACTGGAAAATAATGTATTGCAGGGGATTATGACAGGGAAAGATAAGGCTTGGGACCCAGATGATGGAATTCGAGGAGAATATTCAGTTGTGCCAAGCAAAACACATATAGCTTCACATTCAATCTGAAAGCCATAAGAAACAATAGGGTGTCATTGTACTTGTGGTACAGTTTGATAGATTTGTTGGAAGGAAAGTAGGGTTGTTTTATTTACTCTGAACTGGAGAGAGAGGAATGACACTTCGTTCTTTATTAACCATATGTTTCCATCCTCTCCTACATTTAAATGAACATATATTGACATATTTTATTTTCTGCTTTATACCCCTCTCCTAACCCTAGTTGCATGTTTCAGTTACTTCAGTTAAATGCAGGATTAGCAGTAACAGCAGTTCTATTTTTATTTTGCATACACTTGATAAAATCATTAAAGTATGGCTATATATATCCAAATGCCTTTCTTATGCATCCATGATGTAAACACAGCAATTCCATCTGAGAAGAGAGTAAGTAAAGATACACAGATGAGTAGGGTTGAGTTTTATTCAATCTGGACTGTCTTCAGTGAGACATTATGATTTGTACCCATTTCTGCTCATATTGGTATTTCTACCTGCTGTGAGATCAGAGCATAGATGGATCATTCTTCTAATCCAGCTCTTTCTAAAATGTATTGATGAATCTCAATTACTTCTACATCAATTTAGTTTACATCTGTATAGGAGTAGGAAACTTGTTCTTCAGGAGTGAAGAAAAAGCCATTGTTTGGAGGAACCCACTGTGGGATGTGAAGGCTGATGTAAACAATCAATTTGAAGAATCTGTTCAACACTATCTCCCCTTGACACTCAGACTGAATGCATTTCCTCCCCATATATCTGTTACAGATGCTTCTGGGATTGATGAAACTTCTTTGGACACAAAGAAAGAGGTAGGCATACTTTCAAAATTCCTAATCGCTAGAAGGAAATAACAGTTATAGCGTGATATGCCAATTAGTTATAGACTATGTTGTTGATGGAATCAAGATCTATAATGAAAACTATGTAGTTGTGATACAATGGTTTTATAACTAGAACTAGGAAAACTTTTTATTTTCTTTTTTTTTTTTTTAAATATGGATTATTAAGCCCACAGGCACCTTAACCCTATTTTGACCCATCAGAAAATTTTAGATTTGCAATTTAGACTGAACACAGAAAATGTTCCAATATTCCAGAAACTTAGGTATTTAGCAACTTCTTGTTTGTGCCCAGGTTTTTCATAGAAAGGGAATCCTGTCAGGAACTTCAGTGTGCAAAAAAGAAGCCTAGTTTTGATACCTGGGTAGTGAGAACTCAGGAACATGCCAGTGAAGTCTCCAGTCACTTCTTCTTGTAACACTGCACCATTGTAGGAACTCCAGGGTGCCAGAGTACCTGAGTCCTGGCATTTCTTGAAACCTGGAGGGAGGCTGGATTCTGTGTCACAGCTCTCAGGTATAGTCAGGTCCCAAAGAACTTGGACTGATAGAAAAACCTTCACATTTCCAGTTTTGCTATCTGAGCCTGAAATGTGGGCTCATGGATCCCAAATTCCCAGCCCCAATGCAATCTACCTTCTGTACTTTCTCAAGAACTGCAGTCAAGTGTGCTATTACATCAGCTTAATTGTGGAGCCAAGTCGACTCTGTTTTGATAACAGGAGTTTGTTTACTCATATAAATGTAGTGTTTTGGGGAGTTAAAATGAATGTGCTTTAAATGTGATTATTGACAGAAATAGGGCTTGTGAAATCAAAGGCATGAATCAGAATAAGAAGCTGTGTTCCTCACACTATGTTTTATACATGCTTGGGTTTTTACGGTCAAGCACTTATTTAAGAAAATGACATGCTCCATTTAGTGAAAGTAATGGAGCTGCTTTAGTGTGAAACAGAAGTAATGAATACAGTGTGAGGATGGAGACCCCACATACTAAACACAGCTCTGGACAAGAACAGATTTAGCTGTCAGTGGGGTTTTGTGTATTTAACAACAGGACTGAGTTTACTACAGTCCTTTGTCTTTTCACTGTCATTCATTAAGTTACTTAATCTCCCACTTGCCTCCAGAGAAGGAACTATATGAATATACATTATGCTCTCATTTATTTTTATATGGCACTGCTTATATTTAGAGTCCTTCAGTGTGTTATGATGATTTGATCATTATAATGATCCATAATACAAATACAACACTCTGTATACTTGTCATTAATATCCACAAGAATATCCGTTGTTATGTGGGAAATATAGAACTGTTCACTGCACTGTGAGCAATGACTCAAGATAAATTTTATGTCTGAAGCCACTGCCATCTCAAAAAATTTTAACTCACATTCTTGTTCATTCATAGATTGGTACCTTTAGTGACCTTAGATATTCTCTGAAGCTGGACTCACTTAGGAAACATGCTGTCATCTTATCATTAAACCCTCATTTAAAGGTTTGCGTACATTAGTAGGTTTTCAAGTGACATTCATAGCAAGTGATTAGGTTGTGCAACTCCTAGATGAACATTTTGTGTTTACAAATATATCCTATTTTCTCTGAAAGTTTATTTCTCTAACACATTTCCTCCTGCCAGTCACACATGCAGGGAAATGTTTTGCAACAGCAACATGACACTGTCTATCTATCACAGATAATCTATTCTTTGGCTGGTCATCTATACTGGCCTATGTTTTATGCTCTGCCAAACCTTGAAGGTGTGGAGATCACAATATTTTGATTATATCTAAACCACTCTGAAAGTATTCTCATTAATGATCAAAATGAACAGAACAGTGGAATGACACAGGGCATGAAAGTGCAGAGCATTTTCCAGCTGGGTAAAGCAGCTTAATAGATCAGCCAAAGCAATTTTCTGACAAACTAGAATGAGATATTTAAGGTCTTGCATGATTGCAGGACTATTCCCTTTCTCAGCAATGACAAAAGATATTCAGATACTTAAATGTCTTTCTGGACCACAGCCCCAATAATTTTACAAGTTTAGGAAACTAATTTGTCCTATGGCTTCCTCTGAAACACGCAAGGTGTCATGTGTACATACATCCCCTCAGTAACTGTGCAAATGGATTTTCTGCTAGACAGTCTTCCATGAAAAGGACTAATTCTTAGACAGGTACATGATTCTGCTGAATTTCCTGTAGCTGAAGATTTAACCCTAAATTCTCTGTGTCCTTATTTATTTGTTTTGTCTGAGTGTTTAAGTGCCATGAAAGCTCAGGATGGATATTCCAAAAATATATTTATGTCAACAATTCAACCAAGTCAGCTGCTTAAATAACTCCCTAAAGCAAGGTTAGAGATTAAGATTAAAGTCTTAAACTGCTGAGATCCACATGTACTAGTATCATTATCATTTCTACATCCTCAGTTTCAAAGCTGAGTGGAAGTCCTGTATCCACAGTACAGAAAACTGATGTCCTCTCTTTTGCATGGATTCCTGGTATTGAATCATGGAATACATCCAGAAGATACTTTTAAGTAAGGACATAAATGACAGGATTCACTTCACTTAACATTAAAGGTGAACTATAGCTCCAAATTCAGAGATATATGGGCTCATTTCAGCTATGTTCACATAAATATCCTGAGCCATTTAGGGTGCCCTGGGTTGTCTGTGGTATTTGCTGAGTGACGTCACTTATGGGAGACCTGTGACATCCTAGGGCAGTTGGAGGCCAGGCCAAGTATCCTAAGGCATCTCAAATGGTACAGTTTATCTACATGTGGGTGACCCCTCACCATTACAGACAGAATTTGGGAGACTAGTTCCTTGAATAAAGATCTCCAATTCCCTAAAATGAGTTTATACACCATGGGCATGATTCAGTTGCCTCAACCTTGATATGTACTGCCATTTGAGATGCTCCATGGCATCCCAAACATGCACGTGCAGCTGGCAAAAATTACATAGGTTTCACAGAAAATCTGTGACCTTCTGGAGTAGCAGCTGGACACCAAACAGTATTTCATGGGTCATCAAAAATGGCACTAGGCACCAATTACTAGACACCTGAATCGAAACCTTACCTTAGGAATAGAAGTTTACATCATAAATATCTAAAGTTAGGGAAAATGAATTCTGTCTTGAAATAACAGATAACATCTGGATATTTTGCTTTCCTTCCTAACAGGGCAGAATTATACCTTATACTATATTCATGACTTCTTCCAGTTTTATACTTCTCCAATTTTATTTGATACACTTCCAGTATTTTTTCCAATGAAGTTGCCAACAAATGCATTTCTATGTCAATAAACATTTCCAGGATATAAATATAAATTCTGGAGATAAAGGAACAGTTTGGATTTAAAGCTCATTTGTTTTGTGACCTTTGAGATTACATTATCAATTACAGTTTCAATTAGTGCTAATTGAATTGCTGAGGTTTCTAGATGGTGGGCTGATAGCAGTAACTCATTTAATCTAGACCAAAAAACTGCCAGGATCTTTCAGTCATAGGCTCTCGCTTCTGATTATCATATAAAGATACTAAAAGGTGGATTTACTAGATAAAAAAATCAGCTGTCAAATACATTCTAAAATTCACTGTGACTCTGAAAGACCTTGAACACCTGTGTGACTTTTTTAAAACTTCAAAGAAATAAAGAGAGTACAATTTATTACAAACCCCTGAACTTAATTGTCATGACAGTTCAGGGGGTTATTTGAGTGTCAGATCTTATGCTCATAAAGCATGATTTCACTCGAACATTACAAGGAGATGCTCCTCTGATTTCTGAATTTCCAGGAGAAGATGGATATTGACAATATGGATATGCTTGCCTGTATGTGCTCTTAAAATATTTTGCCAATAATGTGACAAATGTATAGCCAACATATGATTGATCCAGACATCCCAGAAGTGGGTTTTGATGTTTCTATGACTGTCAGAATTGATGTTTGAAAGAACATCAGTAAAATGGCAAGATTTTGTTGGCACTGAATTTGTACTCTTTTCTTTCCATCCTACATTTTTTTTTCCATATGTTTGACAGCAGTCATGCAAGGTTTTAAGTATGTGGTGTCACTGAAAAGCATGGGCTCCCCAGAACCTTCCTGAAGTCATTGTGTAATGCCAGGGTCCACCCAAAGGGATTGACTGCAAGTCAGGAGCCCAGAGAGCTCTGTGTCTATTCCATGTACCACAGCATTCTTTAGGCCTGATGCTCAGATATCTATTATATCTGAGTGAACTTTGCTGATACTTTCTTTCTGTTTATAGAAATCTAATGAAAATAATCTTAAAAAAAAAAAAAAAAAAAAAAACCAAAAAAAACACCAAAACCAACAAAAACAGCAGAGGTCTGTATGCTTGGCAAAATTTATTCAAACCACAGCTTTTCACATAGTATTTTCATTGATCTGTCCCTGCCAGTATCAGGAAGTGCCCTTATAGCAGATGAAGAAAATAAAAGGAGTGTACTAAACATTTTCAAACCTCAGAAGGGCTCTGAGGTTTGAGTAAGGATCTCAGCCAATTCATATTTTATCTGAATCTGGTCTTCTTTATTCTTAATGGTAATAAAATGCCTCTCCCTCCTCCCTCTCCTAAATGCCTAAAAACTAGTGGCTGAAAATAACCCGAGAGGAAGGATTATCCAGCAATTAAAGAATCAACCTGAGATTAAGATTCAGCCTTAAATTTCCTTTTCAGACATAGATGTCCTATACAACCATTCCTCTCTGTGCTTCAAATTTCCTTATTTGGAAAAAAAAAAAAAAAAGAAAAAAAGAAAATAAAAGGGATTTTTCTTTTGACACGGTAATGCTGAGAGGCTAAAGGCATTCAAATGATAGAGTAGAAAAAAATACTGTGCTAAGGGAAAACCATGCGTTTCTTTGGATAAGTTTACAAGTTTCCAAATGATTAATTTATCACAGCTTAATGCATTATAAGGAACCTGAACATACATAAGTCTATGAGACATGACAAAATGCATCTCAGAGTCCTGAGGGAATTGACAGATGAAGTTGCCAAACCACTCTCCATATTTGAAAAGTCATGGCAGTCAGGTGAAGTGCCTAGTGACTGGAAAAAGCTAAACATTGCACCCATTTTTAAAAAGGGCAGAAAGGAAGACCCTGGGAACTACCAATCTGTCAGCCTCACCTCTGTGCCTGGGAAGATCTTGGACCAGATCCTCCTAGAAGCTATGCTGAGGCACAGGAAGGTGATTTGAGACAGCCATCATGGCTTCGCCAAAGGCAAGTCCTGCTTGACCAACCTAGTGGCCTTCTATGATGGAGTGATTACATCAGTGGACAAGGGAAGAACAGTGGATGTCATGTATCTGGACTTCTGTAAGGCCTTTGACATGGTTCCCCACAACATCCTTCTCTCAAAATTGGAGAGATATGGATTTTATGGGTGGACTGCTTGGTGGATGAGGAATTGGTTGAATGGTCACATCCAGAGGGCAGTGGCCAATGGCTCAATGTTCAGATGGAGTTCAGTGACAAGTGGTGTCCCTCAGGGGTCTATAATGGCACCAGTACTGTTTATTATCTTCATCAGTGACATAGACAGTGGGATTGAGTGCACTCTCAGCAAGTTTGCAGATGACACCAAGCTGAGTGATGTGCTTGACAAGTCTGAGGGCCAGTATGCCATCCAGAGGGACCTGGACAAGTTCAAGAAGTGAATGGACAAGCCCATGTGAACTTCATGAGGTTCAACAAGGCCAAGTGCAATGTCCTTCTCCTGGGTCAGGGCAACACCTGGTATCAATAAAGACTGGGTGCTGAGTGGATCGAGACCAGCCCTGCCAAGAAGGACTGGAAGGTACTGGTGGAAGAAAAGCAGGACAGGAGCCATCAATGTATGCTCACAGCCCAGAAAGCCAACTCTATCCTGGGCTGCATCACAAGAAGCATGGCCAGCAGGTCAAGGGATGTGATTCTCTGCCTCTGCTCTCATAAGACCCCACCTGGAGTACTGCGTCCAGCTCTGAGGTCCTCAGCATGGAAAAGACATGGACTTGTTGAATGGGGTCCAGAGGACAGCCACAAAAATGATTAGATGCATGGAACACCTCTCCTATGAGGCCAGACTGAGAGAGTTGCAGCTGTTCAGCCTGGAGAAGAGAAGGCTCCAGGGAGACCTTATTGCAGCCTTTCAGTACTTAAAGGGGGCTTATGAGAAAGATGGGGACAGAATTTTTAGTAGGGCCTGTAGCAGTAGTACAAGGAGTAATAGTTTTAAACTAAAAGAGGGTAGACTTGGACTAGATATAAGGAAGAAATTCTTCACTGTGAGGGTGTCAAAGCACTGGAACCAGTTTCCCAGATAGGTGGTATATACTCCCTCCCTGGAAACATTCATGATCAGGTTGGACAGGGCTCGGAGCAACCCGATATAGCTGAAGGTGTCCCTGTTCATTGGAGGGGGGCTGCACTAGATGACCTTTAAAGGTCCCTTCCAACACAAACTATTCTATGATTCTATGACTGTTTCTTTCCAGATGAAATGTGATTTCTGACTGTAGCATTCTGGCTAACTGCAAATGTGAATTAAATGTTGCAGCAGAAACCATTATGCAGGAGATTAACGATATGGGACATTATTCTTCAAGAGAAAAAGTGTAGGAGATCACACAGAAAGCTACTACTAATCAATTGAGTCAAGTGCAAAAGCTATTTCATTCATGTCAAACTTATCTTTTGGTGAAAACACACTTTAATTTGGTTTATTATAATTCTGACAGAAATGTGTAGTCATCTACTGACTGAGGATATACACAATTTCAAATTTTCTTTGGTGTTCAGGACTGCTTGGCATCCTAGATTTGTTTCAAGCTCATTCTTAATTGATTATATTGTAATGAAGGGTACAAGAAGGGGGTAGGAAGAAGAACAAAGCTCAAAATTGCCTTCCAGGCATAAAACGTGTTTTGATTTACAGTTAATGAAACTTTTTTATTACTCAAATTACATCTTAATATTGTAGCTGGATTACTCTGGAATGGGGTTATCACACACATATGTCCCATTGGTCTACATCTCAGCAGTAAGAGTGGGTTTACTTTGGCGGGCTGGAAACAATGTCAGTGGTTCTCTTTTTATTTAAAGCAGCAATTGGCACACTTGCAGAGTGCTTAATGGTTTGTTTTGAGAGAAAATAAACTTGTTACTATTTGGGAAAATACTTTTATAATCCTAGACATGCAGATAGATGTAGATGTAGATATATATGTGTATATGTACACATACTATTTATATGTATGTGTATATATATTTATACATATATATGTATACATTTTAGAAGCCATTGAAATTTTAAAATTACCTCCTTCCTTTTTTAAGACTAAAATTGTCTTCTCAAATATTCAACCCCAGTTGTACTCTCCCTCTTTTCATCTCCCAGTGAATATAATTTAGAAGTGATCCTTATGAACTACAGTTGCTGACAGTTTCAAAAAAGCAACTTCAGTGTACTAGCTACTTGCCAATGAAATTTTAGCAATGTCTCATTTTATTTGTTGAATGGATTTAACAGCAACTTTTGCCAGAAAAAATGATAACTGAATCTCAAGACCTTTGGCTTAGTCCTGGTAGGCCTGTAAAAGTTCAAATATACATCTGGGGGCCACTGAAACCACGGGAAGGCTTGGTGTTGCCATCAGCTGTCTTTAGGTGTTGGCCTCAGAACTTCCATTAAGCCTCCAATGTGTTTGGGCTCCTCTTTTGTTTTTAGGCCCCACATGACCCTTGTCTTTTGAAAGACACCATCATAAACCCAGGCTTCATCACACAGCTGAACTCTGCCTCTTACTTTTTGTAATGGATGAATTTCTGAAACCCTACACAACTCCTACCTGCTTCAGATGAACAGTGTATTTGTTGGGTGCATCTCAATTCCTGCTTCCTGAAGTCCTTCATATGCAAAAGTCTTTGCTTAGACAGTCCCTGCAGACAAATCTTAGGCCAGACAGAATGCAATTGGATCAGCAGCACCACATGGCTTGTTCACACAGGACATTCCAGATAGGAATGCCATTGTTTTTTTCCAGTTTCTTATAAATGTCATTAATGCAAAATATTATTCCAAATTCAATATAAAAACAGTAGGCTAAAGTGAGCTAAAATCAGAAGAACCTTATTAGATGAAATTAAAGATGTATGTGATACATCTTCAGGAACAGTCTTCATAACCTCTAAATAGCTTTATTACTTTCTCTTCAATATCATCATTTTTTCCCTTTTTAGTTAATAAGTAAAACACAGAGGTTTATACTCTCTACTGTCTTACAGTAATGAATTCTTCCTTTGTAATTTGATGTCTTCATATTATATTTAAATCCTTCAGAATAGACATGTCCTAATCGATTACTATAGAGATCTTTTTTCCTAATACTTATATTTTCTCTTCCCAAACAAGACCCCACAGGGTTTACTAGCTAACTTTCCAACACACATTCAGCTCCTATGAGAGTAAGCAGGAGTATAAAACCACAGATACCTGATAATCTCTAATAGTTTGATTTCAAATTTAAATGAAATGAACACTTATTTTGAGAAAGCTTTCTTGCAGTCATATATTCTCCTTTGCTTTGTCCCTGTTTCCTTGAGTCTCAGCTTCTCTCTCCTTGGTAATAATTTAATAAGTCTATACTACTTAGAGAGTCTGAGGCTCTGTGCTGCTGAATTAAACAAGCAGTGTTTTAAACAAGTATCATATACAATATAATCTTTTCCAAACATTTGTGATTTATGTTTCTTGGTGTGTTAGATTAAAAAAGAAGACATTTTTGTTTATATCTGCTCTTAAATTTTATCCTAAACTTCATGAAGAACAATCATATCTTTGCTTCTATTAATCAAGTTATTGCTGTTATCTTTCACTGATGGAATACATTATTCTCAGTTGGAATATAAATTTCAAGCAGAAAGTTTTCTTGTAGACTAAGAAATTACACAATAGATTGTAAAACATAGTCCCAAATCTAATTCAAATTGTTATGGCTTTTCTGTCTGCTTAATTACCTGTAAGAGCCCTAGTAAAAATGATTTATAAAGGAGTTTAATGATGTATTTCAACAACTCTTTTCTGCAATTTGTATTTTCTTGCTGTGTCGTAAATTTATAGAAGGTGATCTATATTTAGCCTCCCTTGAAGGTTGTTTGCTCAGTGTTTGATGTGATATTCAGTTTATTATTTGTTGCTTTCTGAACATGATAATCATGATCAAGAGAAGAAAAACTCTGCCAGCTTTTGAAAAGTCTTACAGCATTTTCTAGGAATTTATTCATTACTTTTCACAAAAGTGGTGATTGACTCTTTTCTTTTGTGTTAACATTTTTTTTTTGTAGATTTTAAAATTTTTTGAACATTTTTTTTCTTTGAAGCCTATAAATCTATCCAGGAAAAATATTTTTTTTAATTAATGTTCTGTTGGATCACAAAGCTGCTTCCTAGAAAAGATAAAAGAGAAAGTTTCAATGGAAATGAATAAACAAGTAGGTTCATGCTGAAAAACAGCACAGAAGAGCTTGTATCTGTTCAAGATGAATGACCAGGGGATCAAGATTAGACAAGGGAGTGTTATGGCAACTTTTTGATACTATCCTCAGAGGACAGCAATGGGCATTTGATTGGGTCCAATCCCATACCTGTGATTTGAAGATACAGTTTATTCTTGTGCATGAACTGTGTTTTAGGAAGTGAGTTTGTTCACATGGAGAACCACCATCTTCAAAAAATGTTAATTTCATTAATATCTCTCTGAATAAGTAGATGTCTTATTTATCGTTTTATTCTTAACATATGCCTCTCTTGTGCTATTTTACTGAATCCTGCTTAGTGAACTGAGAGTCAACAGAAATCCTAGCTCTGAGCTAGGACATGGAGAAAAGCACTCATACTTCAGTATCTATGCCATATACCATATAGTAAATAAATGGAATATGGTGGTTTAGAATATATGTCATTTTAATAAAAAGCACCAGTGGTGTTTATCTCAACAGTATTATTCTTTTCTAATCACAACTAGTAAAATTACAATGTTTAGCTACCTCTGAATGGAATTTTTTAATCCAGAAATACTCACAGTATTCTGCAGAAGAATGAGTGAATTATTACATAATGTGAATATGGATGTCATGATCTGGGTCTAATCTAATTTGTACATTAATATAGAAAATAAATGCATGCGAGAGAAAATAAGAAAATGTTGCAAAACCAGTTTCTACTTTCCTTTGTGTGCCTGAGGATTGAAGTATGCATTTATTTGTTTTTTAATAACTGACTCATGGTATGGTGGAGTTTTGGGTCTCAGATAACTCTTCTAATATTTTTTCTAACATCATGGCATTTCTGGCATTCCCATGATAAAATAAATCTTCCTTACTTAGAGGAACTCTTTGAAAAACAATATTGGAATAGATTTTCTCTTGCTGAAGACAGCTGTCACTTTTGCTTCCCTTATCTCCTGGGTATCCAGGGTTGGAAAGGTCTTCTTTTGAATTTATTTTATCATTCTACATTTGTTGCTCATGTGGTAGACATTTGCTGACTCTATGGCATATGTGTTATGCAAACCCCAGTGACTAGAGTGTTTTGAACAGCCATGGGTCCTAATTCCAAACATATTAAGAGATTAAAATAATTGCACTGTTTAATTTTACAAGCTTTCCACAACAAACATAGCCACCCACTCCTATACTAAAAGAGAACTAAGTGACGACAAGGTCTACACTGTTTTCCAAGATTAGCTGTGAAATGACTTTCTTAAATGACATAGATTAAGATAATGGCCTTGTTGCCCTTGCACACCCAAACCTTCCAGTAGGACTGGTTATAGCATAACTAAATTAATTATTTCTGATCTTCACCTACACCTCTTTTCAATAACATCATCAGGAATCACTTGAGTCTAAATTGCTACTGCCTGCTACTATGTGAAAAGCCCTTAAGTACCATAGTAGTACCTGGCCAAGGCTCAGGGACTTGTATCCACTCATCACTTGCAGTGTATTAGTGCAGGCTCTGGTTTGGTTTTGGTCTGTGTCACATAGCCCTCTCCTAGACAGTGCTTGGCCAGTGTTCAGAGGACCTTGTTTCTCAGGGGAATATAGCTGTGAGTTCTGCTGTGCCATGACCTTTCAGGGCCAAAGAAATGGCCATGGTCCATTTCTTTCATCAAGACAGGTGTAGCCACTGGAGAATGCATATATGAAGACTTTGGTCCTCCTTGTGTGTCTATTTTATATCTAAATAACGTATAAAATGTAAAATTATACCTAGATAGAAAAAGAGAAAACCTTCTAGTAATGTATGTTTAACTGTCTGACAGTTATACTCTGCATCTTGAAAGAGATTTGAGGACTCTGGGGATTTGGTTTCCAGATAATTGGGGTCAGGGTCTTGGCGGGAATTTTGACTCCCATCTGCTTGCAAAACCAAGTTCTATGTTCATTTGAACAACAACACGAGACAAAAACTAAACTATGTCTGATACATGCATCTATACTACTTATGTCTTTTCACCACGGTGGACTTAAATCCACACTTTATATATAAATAGATGTATGTATGAAATTTGTTCTTCTTCATTAATAACAGTAGAATGGTACATTGGTATACATTTTGATCTCTTATTTTTTTTTTCTTTTTGTCTTAATTAATCTAAACTGAAATTTTTATTAAACTTTGTCCTTGAAGTATGAAATATCTAAGAAAAGTACAAAGTACCTGAATCTTATCACAAATAAAGGAAAAAAATATCGCAAGAATAAGTTTTTCAGTGAGATTTCTGATAATTCTTTCTTGCAGTAAGGCAGGCACAGTTCCAAACAATACTTTTATATATATATCTATTTGAAGTACTTAGCTTCTGCTAGAAACCTGAAAATACAGAGACTTGCAAGGAAGTGCATTCCTGTGACATAAGTCACAAGAGAGAAATGAGAAATATCTATGCTTTCTATGATCAAGCATAAACAAGTTGTGTGCATATTTCCAAAAGTTTGGGGGATCAGGAAATGTATTTAAAAAAAAAAAAAAAAAAAAAAAAAGTATTTATTCATTATAAATTTAAACTTGTTCCTGTAATGTTCCCAAAACCACAGGATACAATTTCTGGAATAGAAAGTCCTGGAAGGTGGGAGATATCCCTGGAAGCTGGAGGACCATAACTGCAGAGTGTCACTATATCCTTACCTTGTTCATACTGTGCCTCCCCCTCAATATGTCCACTGTCTGACATGTCAGAGACAGGAGACTGGGGTAGATGAACATTTAATCTGACCCTTCATGTTTGCTTTTATATAAAAATCCCAACCCAAATGACTCAAGGTTTGCAGAGGAATAACTTTGTACAAAATAATCTCCAAATCAATGGCAAAACCTCTATGACAGACATTCAAAATAGCAAACGGTCCCACAGATTCTTTGGGAACATCCAGCTCTGCATCTAAACACCAACTAGCTCAACTTTTTGATGCACCTCTGATAAAATATACAAATTATTTCTCCTTTAATCACAATTTTGCATCAACAACAAACTTATCTCCTTAAAGTTATAACTGGGTTGCTCCCATCCCGTAAAAGTATGCTGTTCAGCTTCAGTCATGCTTTTAAAATGTTGATGAAAGTTTCTGGTCTTAATGTTAGGGAAGCATTCAAAGGGGAAGTGGTTTTCCAAATATGAATAAATGTTGATTAAAAAGACATGGAGAAATTCAACTAAATTCAGCTTATTTTTCTCTGTTCCTTGCATTATCCATTTCTCTATTTAAAAAGAACACTCAAATTTCAGTTTTTGTGCTAGTTTATTTCATTTTTTAGAGGATTTCTGGTAAAAAGAAAAAGAGTGAGGGTGTAAGAAGGAAATAGTTACTTGTACTTTTTTTACTAGTTTCTTGACCATGTTTTGGGATGTTTTTAAGTGGATTTTCATACAAATCAAATCACATGATGTTACTAGAAGTTTGTTTAATCTCAAAGGAAAATTAATTTAGAAAATGAATAGTTATCATAAAGGCAGAATTAGGTTTTGAAGTCAGAAAACAAAAACATTATTGTGTGATTAGATCAAAGAATAGCATGGTACAATTGTCATCACACTGGAAAAAGGCTTAAAGCTTCAGTATGTTAACGATCAGTGGCCCTCACCCAGCAAAGGATCTAAATATGAAGATGAGCATATGAAATATCTCATTAAAACTAATTGCATATGCAAAATTAGGTATGTTTATGAATCCCTTCCTGGCCCACGTCTGTGATTTGTTTACAGTCATCAAAAAATTTATGAAGACAATGGATATAGGGAAACTAGCTAACTAAGAAATAATGACGGATGGGAGAAAAAAAACTAACTTCAGAAAACTGTTGGATTGTCCATTCAGGTTCAACAAAAGTGCCTGAATTTCTCACACAGTCATGGTGAACACAGAATCTCCAATTCTAGTCTCCAAAGGGCATTGTCAGTAACCCTGGAAGCATGTTGCAGATGTTGTCTCTATAATCAACTACAGAACAGGCCTCAAAAGCTTGTTAGAAGACACAGCTTTGTAACCACATCTCCAAATACTCCTCTCCTTTTCCCACATATCTAGCCACAGTTTTCTCATTTCACTCAGTTTTATGTGAAGGCTTATCTGTGTTATTAAGTGAAAATAATTCTTTCAAGTTAAGTCACTTTCTGATCTTCCCACAGCTAGAAAAAGACCTTATCTTAGATGTGGACTCCAAGTGAATCGGCTGGCTCGAATGTGTTGAGAGGAAATAATATTTCATCAGAGTCATGTATGGAAGCTTTAGTAACTGCCTCTGAAGCTGACATATGTGCCCCTTATTTCCTCCTTCTCCCTAATAATGCTAATGAGGTTTAGATTCTCTGGTGACATTAAAAATTTAAGATAGTAATCAGGAACTAAATCACACACTCCTTCATCATGTTGCTCTCCTTCATGGTAGAAAGGTCCATTGCAGATTCAGAAGGTGGCAAATCTATTCCTTGGATAGTTCTGATATTTTTCCCTTCACTTCTGTAGTGACTCCTTTCATGTTGCTTTTGTTCTCTCCTGTTTCTCCTGCTCATTGCTCAACAATATAAACTCTATTTAACATCTGGGAAAGTTCTCCAGACCACTTCCTGAACTTACAGACACTGGTAATAGTAATAGTAATAATAATAATAATGAAACATTTATGTATATATTACTCCTGTCTCTAAAATACTTGGGGCTCTGCAAAAACAAATGCCATCCAATCAAAATAAATAGAACAAAAGTATAATAAATACATTAAATAAAATGCAAACAGGCTTGCAGGTGTTTGGACCTCAGGTCACCCAGGCACATGTGTTTTAGCTCAGTGTAGTTTGTAGCAAAGTCTGCATAGCCATTAATTGAATTAATCCTATTTCAGCAGTTTCTGCAATAAAGTTCAGGCTCTTGCATAAGTACATGTTTATTTTGTACATAAGCATAGACCTAGCTTTAAGTCCATTTGAGAAGCACGCATTCAATATACCTGCTATTCTGCTGACAAATTTTAATTTCCATCTCTATGTCTACAAAGAGCAATAATGCATCAAAGACAATCAAGTCAATTATCTTAATTGTTGAACAGAGGTGAGATTTTCTGTGCTACTGCAGATATGTATGGTATTCATATGAGTCTTGATATATTGATAAACCAGTAATATTGGTATAGTGGTATAATACTGGCATACTGATATAAATATCCACTGGCAGGCCAATGGTGTTCTAAACTTCCTCTTTTCCTCTCCTATTTATCTCTTTTCATCTCATATAGTCACTACTTAGTGTGTTCTCACCTAAGCTGCACAATCAACTTTCTTCCCTCAGTGACAGCCCAGTACTGACCATCATGCCAAAAATGCTCTTTTGCTACATCCCTTGGTAGACTTGTGTTTTCCTCTAGTGGTGTGATTAAATAAATAGTCTGCACTCAGTTATCAGCAAAATCCAGTGAGACTATATGTCCAAGTCACTGGGATATTTTTTTCAAATACCCACACTACATGATTGTTCTTGCTTCAGCATTTGAAAGGCAGTCATCCAATTCACTTCTGAAAGAAACAATGATGAATAATCTACTAAATGGCTTAAAGTCTTCTTTCTGCCTCTGTAGTTTTGCATGGATATTAACCACCCCAGGAAATGTTCTGTTCCTCAATTTCATGATGGCCCATTTTCATTTCAGATTGCATGGAGCTGTTTTCCTTGGCATTGGGACTGACTGAATGAATCATCCCCATCATGCACAGCAGGGCTGTCTGGGACAGGGTGGTTGAGTAAATCGCTGAAGTGTTTCTTCTTGCTTTCCCCTTCTTTCATCAAGACCTTACCATCTTTAGTCTGACTGTGGTTTTAAAAATTCATAAGCATGTCTCACATTTCCTTCATAAGCATGTAGGTGGCATTTAACTCACTCTAAGTTTAGCCATTCAGATGTTAGTCATTTTGCCTTAACACATCATCTGGTCTTCCTTTGGAGTCAGCACAGAGATGCTGGCAGCTTCAGCAGATTTGTTGCACCTAAAGGTGTCCAAAACAGTTACGTTATATATCTGTCTTTAATTCTAATATCTACTTTTTGAGTCAGTTCTTTTTGTCACTTTTTATAGTTTTTCTTTTTTATTTCATCACATCCAGGACTCTTGATTAACCCATTTGTAAGGTGAACTGCAAATACACTCAATTCTTGGAGACTTAGAGAGGTGTTCAGGGCATAGTGAGACATATTGGTAAAAATATTACCAATAGAATTGTCTTAATTACTTTTGTATGAATAATTTTAATGACATTTATAATGACAGAATATAATTAGATTGAATCAGTTGAATTAGTCAAAGCCTAGAAGTGCTTCAATCTGTTAAAGTCAAAGGTAATAATAACATAATTCAGTATGAAAAATAGCTTTTCTTCTTCTTTTTTTTTTTTTTTTTTTTTTTAATGTAGTACTCATCTATAACCATGAGAAACTGTCATCTTCATGGGCAAGGATAAAACTTAATATAGGAATCAAGCAGCAGGACTAGATACGGTGCTAAGCAGTTGCCATTTGTAGACCTAGTAAAAGATTCATGGAAGTCACTGGACTCTCCTCACTGAAGTCAGTAAACTTCTTATGGTACTTATAGGCAGCCAGTAGAAAGAACAAAACCACTGCAGTTTTCCAGTAGCTTTACTGCATTCTGAAGCAGAACTTGCCTTTGAGGAATGGGGAATACCATAGCCATAACTGGTGGAATTGTTTTTCAAATATTTTTTCTCAATTCATATTTGAGAATTCAGTTTTGAAATGCAAAAACTGACTGCAAATTAGGATTGGAAAGGAGCTGGTTAAAATCATAAGAAAATAATCAAACCTATTTTAAAAACTTCCAAAAGACATTGAAATGACGAAATTACTAGGTGGTTCCACAACCAACTGAATGATGTTATCCCAGAGGACATATGTAACTACTTTGAGGTTCTGATGGAATATCTAAGTAAAAAGATGACAAATAAATAGAAAATGTAATGCCATTTAAAAAAATGAAAATCCTTTCTTACTATTTAAGCTTGTGTCCATTAGTTTATGACTCAAGGAAGGAAACAGGATTGACGGAAGAATACAAGCCTCTGAACCTTTCACAGTTCAGAGCCAGAAGGAAAGAATCTGAGCCCCAGACACAAAAAGGAATGATGGGAATGTACTAAAGTTACACTTTTAAGCCTCTCTGATATATAAGGATCAAGACTCCATCTCATACGGTGCATACACTCTGTCCTTTGTGTGCTTTGTGTGGGAGTTAATATTATATGACATACACAAGAGTACGTTATTAATGTTTGACTCACTGAAAATACCAAAAAAACAACTGCACTGAAGTGATGACATAAAGTGATGTGTTCTCTGGGGAAGGTAAGTGGCAGAAGCCTCTGTCCATCTTCCTAACATCTCTGGAAGAACTGGCTTCAAATGAGACATTTCACATTAGGCATTACTAGGTCAAAACCACTTTAATTTAGAGGAAGGTTTCTGACCTATGGGAATACAAAGTTATATATATTAACAGTTATTTACATTCTGGTTTAGAGTATGCTTGTTTGATATTGAGCTTTTTGGTGTTCTGCATTTGCTACAACTGTAGATGAAGATTTTAAAATCTTAACCAAAGTTGTTCTTGGTTAGGTCAGTATCCAGTCACACATTCTCTCAGCAGTCACTTATGGATGCCTAGGAAAGAATTTAAAGACAAGATGAAAATGGAGTACTCTTTCTAAAATGCATTCCTTTAAAGCATTCCTTTAACCTCCTGTTTTTATTGCTTACAAACTTCCTGTACAGGAAAAAATGTCTGCAAATTTATTAGCCCTTGATTGATTTTTCTTTATGATTTTCTTAGTTGCCTTTTGAATATATTTTCCTTCAAGGACTCCAACATTTACAATTTTACTGACTCTTTTGCCGGAGAAGAACTCTTTTAATCTTTGTCATTAAAGAATCTATAATCCTGCACTCTCTGCCTCTTGGCACCTTTGGTTTCCCTGTAATGTTGTTTAAATTTTTCCCTTTAGTCCCTTAGTTTCATTTTGGTTTATACAAAACCTCTATCCAACGTTTTATATTCTAACGGGTAACTTAGTTCCTGAAAAATCTGAACCAATCTTCCCTATGCTACATTCTCAGTGTTATCGTAAGCCTTTGCCTTTCCTAATTTCTTCCTGGTCATGTGGAGGGTACTTCATAGTCCTCTACTACCATGGATGTTCTGGTTCTTCACTTCCTAGCAACCTCGTTTTTTCCCAGCTGCTCCTGAGTGCCAGTGTCCTCTGCTGATGACACATGGCACATGGGAACCATCAGTGGAGCTCTTGTGATCTGCACCAGACAAAAGCCTGCAAACACAAGCTTTTAACTACATTTTTTTCAATGTCTTTGCATACACAGGTACAACCACAGCTTCCTCACTGAAAGGTAGGGACTAAATTCTTATTAATTTTGTATTTAATTATCTGTTATTGATTAGACACTTCCAAAAATGTAACAGTAAACCTACACTGCTATATCTATGTTGAGATATTCTAATATGCCTTAGCTGAACCTTTGGATTAACTGGAACATTTATCCTCAGTGACAGCTATCATTATGGAAATCTACAGATCTATATAAAACACATTGACTAAGGATAGTTTTAGTTTGCTAAAGATTTATTCTTACTATAAAGGAAATGTTTCCTAATTTTTGATTGTACAATCATGCTTTGTCAGGGTGTTTAGGGTATACATTAGGACAATAATTATTTGCTTAATGTAGGAATAAACAGCAACATTCTTAAAGTGAATTTCTACTATGGATATTCAGAGTTTAACCTAATTCTTCTACCATGGCAAAAAACTGTAAAGAACAGATTCACCGTGACAGGAAAATGATCTGACCAAACAAGATTACATACATGTGTGCAAAGAACAAAGAAAGCTAAACATGATGCATAGAGACTTATCTGTCTGTATGTCAGGGGTTTGTATGTTTATCTTAAAGCAGTAAATTGGCATAAGTAAAACATTATATATTTTATTACATTAATTTATTGCCTACACAGCCAATGAGTGTTTAGCCTCCTCTATTCCTCTCCACCCAAAATGTGTTCTATTATATGGAAGGAATAGTAAATATACAGATCCATTATATAATCCATTAATTTAGTACAAATTGAACAGACAGATTGTAGTTATAGTACAGATGTTCTATTTATTGGCTAGAAGTCCAATAAAGGCAGTATTTTGAATTTTAAAATACAAATGTGCAGTTTTCATTTGGAACATATACAGAACCAGGTAAATGGGTGCACATGGAAATTACTTTTAAAAGCATTTCTATTTGCAAAATCCCTATATACAGAGCACATGCCCAGAACTCTGGTTGCTTTCCATTTCAAATTGCCTATAAAGTTGGAAGTATTTCCATAATTTTAAATTGCCCACATAACATTGGAGGGATTGGAATTACATTTGCTCCTCAAATTTGTTTTTATAAGCACCTGAATTTGGAACTGATTCAAATGACATTTTAATATGTGCTGGGTCAAGCCATGCTGATTTAATTTATAAAATGTATTTGACAAGAAAAGGGGAAATTTAAAGAAGTGGAAAATATAATAAAATATGAAACTAGATGGCAGAAATGCACCCACAGAACATAACTGTGAAGTAAGTCTACATTAAAGGGCAAAATGTAGGACTTTGTGAGTAGCTGATGCAAAGATTATGAAAGAGCTCATGGAAGTATGTGTCTTTATCTTCAGAAACACACAAACCTGTGTCAAGTGATCTTTTGACTAGCTGGCAAGCTGAAAACCACTTTTGCTGAGCACACAGACATGAGCTAATCAATAATGTATACAAGTGGCAGCAAATCATAATTTGACTCATACCTTTTGAATTTGATACAGACTCAGAATATTGCTAACATTTGATCATTGGAGAAGACCATTGATTTCAGTGCTTGATATACTTATGCATTGCACATGCACCTAAAGAACTTGCTGGATTTTTTTCCAAAGTAATATTTAATTATGCAAAAAATTCTGATTCTTTATTTCCTCATAATTTTAAGAAAAAAAAAATACAATATCTAACATTAATTCATGTGTGCTTTTTATTTAGTCTAGCATGATAAATCTGTGTGTAGCTGCAGAAATTGAACCTAGGAATGAAGTGATCAAATCGAGATGCTCAGTTCATAAAGAAATATTATGAGTTAACAGATATGTTAGTCCATCTTCTAAAAAGTATAATGGACTAGGTTTTCAGGACTCTTATTTTCCAGTTTGTCTGAGAGCTGGACCTGCAAGTAGGATGTCTCCTGGTTTTTGTATTATCCTAAGGAAGGTGCTATGCAATATGCAAGAAGAAAAATTGCCACCCAGTGAATTGCCAGAGGTGCTTGCATTAGCACCTGTAGTGACCCTGGAATTTTTCCAACCAAGCTGACCCTCAGCCCAGCATTAGTAAGCTTGTGGAAACAAGGCTGCAAAGCTTCAGGCTACCTGGATAAAAGTAAAATCATGAATTGTAAGGTGTTATGGCTGTATGAGTTTATAGACTAAGATAAACTTCAGTGAAAAGCTCCATGAATGCTGAAAGCAATATTAAAAAGAGCAATTATGATTACAAACTGCTGAATTTTCCATATTCCTGATTATTAAAAAATAAAAACAACAAACTTCTATTATAGCAAAACAAGTATTTCAAATAATAAAACAGCACATTAAGTGATAGAATAAGAAATTACCAGAGCAGGACAAATAACTACTCGAAAAAAGTGAAAAGCAGATACTTGAAAAAAGTGAAAAGCAGAAAGAAACCAATCAAGCAAGACCCAAGCAGAATATACAAAGTTTAAGAAGAAAAAATTCTTTCAGGCACATGGGTGCCTAGAAAGGGGTTTCCTGAAACCTTGCGCTAAAATTAGAGAGGTGCATGGAAGCAGAAGAAATCAGTGTGATTCAGTCCCCAGCAGCTCCATTAACCATGTTCTTTAGAGATTTATCACCTTTGTGTGGATTAAAGATGTATTCTTTTAAAAGTCACACAGATTAACAGAGATAATAATGAGTCTGGAGATGTTGGCTATGGAGCTATAATGTCAAGCTATTAAGTCAGAGAAATGTTTGGGTAGGAGCCGGAGTAACAAGTAGAGATACTCAAGATAATACAGTTTAATAAATCATGAGTATAATGAATAATTATTCATAATGAATCATTGTGGCAATAACATGTGATGTGTGTTGTCAGACTCATTAGAGTGCAATTCTGATCTCTAGATTAATCTGCCCTCAGTAATACTTTTTATTAAACCGCAACACAGAGTTTGTTCACCACACCTTCCTGCTCATCAGTTTGAGTGATTATCTCTGTCATAACTGAATTGTCTGGAAATCACCAAGGAGCAAGTGGAAGCCAAAACAGCTAGCTGCAAAGTAATAATGGGGGAAAAAGTCCAATACATGTAAAATTAATTTAATGTAAATATGTCAAGAGTTAAAACATATTTATCTACAGAAGTATTTGTTAAAAATCTTATCATTATACTTTGTGTTATGTGTTATGAGATAGAAATAAAGGACCCTTCTCCAACACACAACACACATAAAGAAATATAGTGCTTTTGTCATACAGGGCCACCATTCATTTATGCAAGTACTTGAACACAAGTAAGCGTGTGTCACTCAGTTTAGATTACATCTAGAAATACTTGTTGCTAGTAGACACAATCTAAAAAAATAGCATTTTCAGAATATTTTGGAATGTTTTTTGAAGAATGAAGCCAGTATAAAGGATTTTCTGAAACAACTAATTTTTTTAAAGTAATAAGTGTAAAAAAATAAATGTTGTTACTTTGGGTTGTTTTTATTTATTTATTTTTTTTAATTTTTGAAAGAATAAATTTAAGGACAAAGCATCAAATGTTCTCATAATTTATATTTTTGAGAACATCAGGGCACATTCTTGTTCAGAGAAGCTCAGATGGAAAGTGTATGCCAAGGGACTAATGTTGTTGACCAGTTTTCCTGAAAAACAAGCTTTGCTAGTGATTGTTACTTTGTTAAGTTTTTCTTACAATTCTGTACACTCAGAGTGAAACTCTCCAAAGCACCCCTATCATGGCAGACTGAGTTTCAAAGGAATTCGACCTTTACTGATGCACCAAAGGAAGCAAATATTTCAGAGGTGTTCAACGTGCTGTGTGCTCTCAGAGAAAAATACTCAGTATGCAGCTGATCTGAGGGTGTGCTGCAAACTCACTGATTTATAACTATTCTGGTTTCTCTGTGAACCATTTCACAGAAGAGAAAAACCGAAGGGGCAAAGTGGTAGAGAGAGGTAAAACTATTGCTTTTGGATGCAGTGTTACTGGTGACACAGTATGTTCTGTTCAGAGAAAACTGCGGGAGATTGCTCTGCTTCCTTTCAAACATTTTGAATCTATTCTAAATGTAAAAACAGATCTCTGCTTCTGACATTTTCCCCTTCCCTGTTAAAATAAATGTTATTTGATTTGGCACATTGGTCGTCTTACTTGTAAATGTCTCTATTCTGTTTAGATACTAACGGACAGCTTATGTTTGGGAAAAATGTCTTTAAAGAAAAAAAAAATAAAGAAAGGAAAAAAGTGTTAGAAGAAAGTAAAGAAATAAGTGAAAAACAATAAAAGTTCAACTTTTATGCCTTCATTACCTATTTTCAGTGGCTGACTGCTACAAGAAACAGCTCTGTATATTTGTAAGTACAAAATCATACATTTTAAAATACTGAATGCACTTTATGTCACCTTGTCGGAGGCAACCTATACTCATTCTTTGAGAAATAAATCTGGAAACTGGAAATAATGTGTCATTTCTACTTCTGACACTAACAGGATTTGTAAAAGCCCATCATGTTTCACCTCACCCTTGCAACACAACAGCCCTGGCCTTTGGGGTCATTTATGCCTCCCCAGATTTTGTACATGTGAATAATTCCCTGAAATAACCATGGCCAGTACAAGCAGAAGACTTCTACTGCATAGATTTAAGCATGTAGCACTGTGACAGAAAGATCTTGAAATTAGATGTGACTTTTTTTTTTAAATTGTTTGAATTTTTATCAGAGTTGGAGGGAAGACTGTGATGCATTTTTCGTTTGTTCTGAGCTGCTATGGAATTTAAAATTACATTTGAAAATATATTTAGGTGAGAAGAATTGAGGAAAATATATCTTTACAATATACACAATTCTAATGAGCTGAAAAGCTATGTAGTAATTTGAAAACAAACAAACAAAAAAAACCTGGGTTTGATTTTTATAGAAGGCATTATGTATTGTAGGGTTGTGATATTGGAACACTCAGAAAAGACATTTTAATCCTGAAAATTAATATTCTAACATTTAACTTCTCTCATTTAAGTATTCCCTGGTGAGTAGTGATACTCAAGCAGGCAATTCTAGCAGTATATTCAGACTACTTGTATTAAGAAAGTGAGTCACAATGCAAATTTAGAGAGAAAAAAATATAATCCAGGTGCCAGCTATCCCAAGGAAACCTATATTTACCTTTTCCATGTTGTTTGAAATCTGATGAGTGTGCACTGTCACCACTACCCTCCAAGGGCTGAAAATTCACTTCTTTGCACACAGAGATTGAGTTTGAGGCAAAACTTACTATGCAAAGAAAAATCTGTAGAAAGAGGAGAAATTGATTTTATCACTGTTTGACATAATGCAGATTTTTTTTAAGATGTAGAAATAAAATAACAGACTAATTATTCAGTATAGTTACTCATGTGGTCTGAAAGTCAAACTACTGCCAGAGACTCTGTTGGGTGTGGAGTTCAAACAGGTTCAACTGATATAAGAGCAGTTTTGAGACATGAAAGACTTTAACAGTAAAGAGGGATTGTATGAGCTTTGGGAGACTCAAAACCCAATCACATTTACATTTTTGTGGAGGAAGGAAAAATAGTTGGCTATAGTTTAGGTCAGTCTCTTTTTAATTTCATTTTAAACCTTTATTTTTACAATTTCATGATTTATTTTTCCAGGTGTTTGCAAAATTCCTGCTTTAAATACAGATGATATAGAAACCAATGGCAGCTTTTGAAAGAAGGCTTTGACATAAGGCCTTGACACTAGGATATTATGTTCTGCAATCACAGAAAAAATGAAAGAAGATTCATTTCCCTGTGATTTTTCACAGGATGGTTCCCCAAAAATTTTATTATTAAAAGTGTATGATACTCACATAGAGATATTTAAAGATAAACTGAAATCAGAACCCTAAAACCAGATAGCTTTTTTCCATCTCTATGCCTCTGTCCCCAATAGTAGAATATCCTATCCATATCTTGTTGACCTGGTCAAAAGTTAAGGGCTACGCCCATAAGGCATTTCCTATGGGACTTCTTGATATTTAGAATACATTTTCCTAACTTTATTTTCCCTGTTATAAGATCATGATCAACCTTTTTGATTTGGCAGAATACTTCCTCCTTGTTAAGGGAAGTTCATCAATATTGATGGACTTGACAGAAAATCTGCAGTGTTTTAGTACTTGAATTGTAATACCTCTGATGTCTTGGTGAATTGAAATAAAGCCTGCAAAGACAAAATAGTTGATTCCTCCTTTTTACCTGAACCTTGAGAGGGAAGGATAATCAGCAACACATGATCATCTTGGATGGCATCAGCTTTTTACATTTTTTTATTTTTGGGACAGAATGTGTGTCCCCAACTCCTTTTTTTCATTCCACTTTAAAAAAACAAAACCATAACAAATAACAGAAATTTAAGGCAGAATGCACTGTCTATGCACCATTTTTCTTTATAATTTACATATTCACAGTTTTATTTAAACCCTTTTAAATCTTTGCTGTCAGTACCTGTTCTTACTCAGTTTCTTATAAAAATGTATGTTTTTGGGAAGAGTTTTTCAATGACCAGGAGACATTTAGTGGAGAACTATATTAATTAAGCTTGAAAATAGAATGTTGTTTGCTCTCTTAAACTTTGGGAAAAACAATACAGGCACTCTAGTCCCCTTTGACTTGTTTGGTTCAATTTCAAGTCACAATAACTGTGATTCTGACATGCCAAAAATGTACAGGACATCAATACTATCCCAGAACATCCAGCCAGATGACTATAGTTCACAGATCAGTATAAGCAAGAGTATAGACATATTTTTTAAATTTCTGCTGAACACATGCTGTTAGTAATTTAGAACTGGAGGTGCATAACATTTCTATTTAGTGACCTTTGGTTAATTATCTGCTCTGAGTATCTCATATGTTTGTTTTAATCAGACTTTTTGTCCTAATGATGCAACAATGTTCCAATTAGAAAAAATACACTAAAAAAAAAATATTCATGAATTCTCTTTATGCTAAAACGCACAAGATCCATGGATTAATAGATTACAGTGTGAAACATCCATATGCATATTTGACACACTAGATGAAAGATAAAATTATTTTTCTTTTAAAAATATTGACCTGGAACAAACCATATTTAGCTGAGGGATTGGTTATTCATGTTTTTCAGTAAGGTATCAACATAAAGTCAAGTAAAAACAAAGGTAATTTTTTTATTTCTTACTTGTAACTGTGAAAGTCTATATGTAATTGCAAATTGCAGCTCCAGCACAAGCTAATGCTACAGGATAGCAAGGAGTACATATATCTTTTTTTTTTTTTTGGTCAATTTGTAAAATGTTTTGCCACTAAATGGGACTTTAGTCTGGGGGAAGGGGTTTATTCAGTTTTATGCATGGCTAAATTAAATATCTGAGAGCTGAGCTCATGTGCTTCTTATGAGAAAGGATTATTGAAATTGCTTAAGGAGCAAGATTCAGACTGCATAAATTGACTTAAAGTTACTCAGATCTACAGTTACTTGTTCCCAAGCAAGTGCCCAAACCACTCAGCAGAACTCATGCCATCTCTGCTCCTTTGCTGAAGCCAGACCACTGTAGCAACTGTCATAGACATAAGGATCCTGGGGCCAGAGGGATCATGAGCCTATTTTACCATTTAATGGTTAGATCTCTTGGCTAGGAGAAGCAGACCACATATGGAATCCTGCTCCTTATGCTGGTTTTACACCTAAGAATATACTGTCACTGGCTGAAAAAAAGGAAGAGAGTATTATGGCAAACATGATCAGACTTCAGGCCTGCCCCTTCTTCAGTGTATCCCTCTGTTTTTCCCTTCACACAAAATAAATTCAGAATTGAAGCATTTTCACAGAGAATTTTACTTAGATGGAACAGTGGTTTTTGACAGAATGCTGCTCCACTGGAAGGTTTTGCACCATCATCTGTAGTGAAGAGCAAGTTGCTATATCAACATGGAGATACAATCAGGAACAGCATAGAAAAAAACGTAGCAGACTACAGGGCCCTGATGTTACAATATTGTTCTAACCTTTTCATATAGGTAAGCATTACTGGATTTAGAGTGCTTTGGGGAGTGCCCAGTTGCAGAAATCCAGGGCTAAGATTCTGTCTTACAGATGCTACAGAATGACTCATAAAACCAATGTGAAATAAAAGAAGGAGAGAAAGAGTTAAACTGCACACACTGTAACCTCAGCTTTGAGTCTTTCTGTATCTTGTTAAAGTTAAAAAATAAGCAAACAATTGCAGAGAACAGATGATGACCAATCAAGTTTTAAAGCCTGATATGCTCTGCAATCTGTTCCTAGAAATACACTTGGAAACACATTGCACTCCTCAGTCTGGCTACAGACACTGGTGAGAGGCATGTGGATGAAATTAAGGAACTTAGGAAAGGAGAGGGGAAGAGCTCATTTGCAGTGGAAGGTACATGCGGATTTATACAATGTTTTGTTATAAAAGAGACCACAAAACTTTACTTTCTTATCAACTGGAGGCATGAAATAGTCAAAAAATCCTAAAGGACTTAGGTGTACAATTGTTATTGTATTCCAAAGGAAGGATGAATACTGCTTCCATTAGGTTCTTGGAAAACACTAGGCTTTATTTCCAATTGTTTTATTGCAACACAACTTATTTAATACATGGAGAGCAGCCAGTGGGAAAATCAGTTATTGTCATGTTGCCTAACAAGGAGCAATAGAAGATAGTTCTCAAAATTTATTCCGAAGACAGTCTGAAACCCAAGCAAAAGATAATAATGACCATATCCTAATAAAGAGGGTAGAATTTCAATCTGATAGATGTAGTTTCTAATGGAATATTTTACAACATATATTCAAAGGAAGTAATCCTGGTGCTATGGAAAACAATGTCAATAAACCCATTGGCTTTAGCGAGACTACAATTTCAGTGAAAGATTTTTAAACCGTGGCCAAGTTAATGAGAAATCTTAACTCTCAATATCACGGGCCTATTTTAAGTGGTTAATTATTTACTAAACCTGAACTCCTTCAATCTTTTCTTCAAACATATAGTATATAATATACATTTCAAGAAAAAGTGTAGAATAGATGGACAGATAACATTTTCAGTATACAGAAAAGAATCAGAACTCAGAGTCAATTGAGCTGAAAATTTTTCATTGAGGCTGAAGAAAATGAAGATCAGCTATGTGTTTGTATTTCTACATTTACTATTTTTGGCTCAAAAGGAGTGTTTTTATGAGCTTCTTAGCCTATCCAAAACCAGAAAATACTGAAAATGTCTCCAAGACATTTCTCTAAATGTCACATTTTCCATACAATTCCAGAACATGAGAGCAATTTGATCTTTTAAAAATTACTGGAATTCTTGTAGGAAATAATTCTGACCAGATCCTCTGCTGCTGTAAATTAACTTATCTGCATAGATTTTGCTGATATTTTACCTTTTTGCACCAGATCCTTCCCAAATCTCTTTTTAAACCTTCCTTAATTATACAGGATTTACCTTTTCCTCTTAGGCCCATGAACCCAGGAACCTGAAAGCATATTCCACAAAGATTATCTTTCCCATTAAAAAAGTTCAGATCAGTTCATCATAGAGCTTAACTGTGAAATTTTCAATTTTTAAAAGAAAATTGTAAATAAAATGATTATCTGGTTGTCTAGAATGTAGTTTCTGTTGTTATGGCACTATGAAAAATCTCACATAAAGACTTGTTAAAACAATTCTGTTTTCAATAACCAACCGTAAAAACTTTGTGGTCTGAATAATCTTCTATTTATTGGATGTTGCATTGTCAGTTAGCAAAAGAACATGAAATAGTCAACAAGCAATCACTGAGATTGTGGTTGTGTTGACACTGACTGTACAACTTCTGCAGAAAATAAAGGGAATTATGAAAGAAGAGATTTACCTAGTCTCACCTAGACGTGGTCTGAAATACAAAAGCCTTATGCATGGCATAGCAAAAACCACCTGGGTTCATAGAAACTTCATATGGAAGCACCTGTAGCAGAGGACAGCATCACAACCCTGACTTATGCTGAGTTCTAATCTTTCATATTAGTGTTGGTTCACCAGTAGGAACTCCTGGGAAAGAATTATACTTCTACATTGGAAGTTCACACTTTTAATATGTGCAACATGCTTTTTTCGCCAGGTTTTGAAGTGCCACAGTGGTTAAGTTTTATTTCAAAACTGTAGAGAATGATCTTTTACTTATAACCGCATTTCGATTTCATGTTTGTTGTTGTTGGTTATTTTAATGTTTTGTTTTGTTTTGTTTTTTTCACAATTAATTGATTAATGTTCTTCTATCACAGTTTTATTTTGTTTTCCAAAATATATCAGAACTGGAGTTGTAGGCTTCCAGATGTGTCTATGCAGAGCACTAAGTATCATGAATCTTTTATCATCCTAAGAACTTCTGAACTACAGGAAGTCTTACATTGGCTGATTTCATGATCAAAAGAAAGAGAGCAATTTAATTAGGTGTAAATTACAGACGCTAAAAGTTCCTGTTTGCTTCCTCTCTGCACAAAAGCTCATATAAGCAGGGTTTATATTTCTATTTATTACAGGCTTTAACACAAAAGTGAAAATAGTAGCGAAACATGCGACATCTAAGGAGGGAATTGGTTTATTCATTCTTAAGAAATCTAAAAATATCTAATGGATGGTATACAGACTCCTAGAGGTGCACAGTGGAAGGATGAGAGACAATGAATACAAGTTGCAAAACAGAAATTCTTAAATGTTAGGATTTTGTCTTACTTTATTTTATTTTTAACAAGGAAGATGGTCAAACACTGGAAAAAGGGCCCAGTCTGTTCAGACTTTGTACTTTGAGATATTAAAAACTTAACTGTACAAGGTCCGAAGCACCTGCTTTAACTAGACCTTCTTTGATCAGAGGAACTCTGGAGGTTCCTTCTGGTCTAACATGATTCTACAATTTAGACTCATCTCTATATTCTAGGATTAGAAGAATTCATTTGCTATACCAAGAACAAGAATTTATGTGTTGCATTTTCCTTTGTTTATTTTTTTTTCTCTAAAATATATTTTTGAATTGTTCTTTTAAACTTGGCTATATGAAATTTAATGATCAACTTTTTTTCTGTTCAGAATATTTTTTTTTTTTTAACTAACAAGTTTGAGGGTTAAAAATGGTGACCAGTGTAATATGCTGACTTCTAGATTTCTATGAGCAAATACAGGGTCCAGGACATATTTCGTTGCAATAGTGCTTTAAAGCAAGTGTCTGGAAAAAAGGTGTTTTATAACCACTGGAAAATTTACAGTAACATATTTCAGTCTTGTGATAAGCATTACTTATTCATTAAAGAGAATCAAGGTTAAATCCTTCAGGAAATACTGTGGAGCTGTATATTTTTTAAATATCCCTTAATAAAAACACAGAAATGTTCTATATTTCACAAAATATTTATTGCATGCCATTAACTGAAAACAACACCATTGAAGCTGTGGGAAAGAGGTATATGAGAATCCTAACAGTGATATGAAATTATTTTGCTTACAAGGTTTCCATTTCCAAATCTACCATAACATAACAAAATGTTGAGAGCAAATCCACCAACTGTGAATCAGTGTTTCAGAATCTTGCTTTTCACTCTGGAGTTAAGCTAAATAAAGAGCCAAAGTAAAAGGATATGAATAACTCCAGTTGCTTAAAATTCTTGTTAAACACTTCTACGCATTATCAGTTATATGATGTAGCCAAGTGTTTCCTTTGGGCTTTTATTATTTTAGCTTGGAAAATATGTGAAAATGCTTCATGGGGCTAAAAATGAAAACCAAGCTAAATGTCTGGAACATTAATATTACCATAGAACTGTTGTAAGTGGTATTAATTACTGAAAAGACCATTGAAAATTCTTACATTTTTCAAGCTGTAAGCAGCAGGTTTTTTTCTTCAGAAAATACCATGTTTCATGATGTCCATTATTTTCTCTTAAGACTCTAGACTGTGAATCTGTTTAATCTATAAGAATCCTAATATGTATCTATTTATTTGTCACTCTTGCCTTATAGTAGTGAATAAAAAAATTAAAAATTATAATTTTACGATACACATAGAAGAAAGCAAAAACCAGTACCTCAAATGTTATCCCACAATTTCCAGTCTAACTGGTAAGTTGAAACTTTTTTGTATATAAATTTCAGATTTGGATACCTTCAATAAAGGTTCTGCAAAATATTTGATGATTCTTTATATGTCCAGAAGTTCAGGTCATTTAGTGAAACCAGTAATACACTGACAATGCCTTTCATATCAACTGAGTCTTGTCTTATTTTATAGGAATTTATTACTACTTGATTTTGAAAAGACAGATTAGTGTTTGATGTTGAAACTACAGGTTTTGTTGAATAATTTAACATAATTATGATAATCCTATTTGAAATTTATAAAATGAAATTATGGAAATCCAGAGAATCAAGTACACAGTAAATCATGTATTTAAATGAAATTCATAACTGTCCAATATAATCATGCTACTTAATCCTTTTTCTTCCTGCTCTCTGTTCTGTGAATTTTGACATGACGGAGGCAGTGACTATTTCAGCCTTATCTCTAGCATCCAGTCTTTGTTCACTTTCTGTGAGAGGTAGTGGACCAACTTTTTCTTTTCTCTGAATTCTGATGTATCTGCCCAACCTTTCTAACTTAGTTTTTCATGTCTTTCACTGTGAACCTCTGCCTTCCTGATATTATTCTTGCATGTTTTGTCACTCCTTTATGCCCTTCTTTAGTAGTGAAACCTTAGCTCCATTTTCTTTCTAATTTTCTACTATTTAAAAATCTCGGTTGACCTATACAACCATACTGGTCATTGACATACTTTCTACTTTTCTGTGGTGTTACAAGGCAGGCTAGGACTGGAGGAACTAAAAACAATGATCAGTGCCAGCTCTAAGGTTTTGAGGGTTTGATGATTTTTGGTTTACAACAGCTTCCCGGGAAATATTCACTGTGTCGGATCTCCTGAATATACAGCCCTGTTCACGTACTCCTCATGTTTAATCTCTATGTTCAAGGCGAAAAACATAGTTCCATTATACCAAGTCTAAGGCAATTGTCAATAGGGAATCTTCTCAGAAAACTGTGAGAAAAGTAGGGGCAAAAGATCTTTAGTGCATTGCTTATGGCCTCTTGAGACCTTTAAAAATAATTTAATTGTCTATCAGTCCGACAAAGAAGGACATGATGCTAAACTCAAGTTTCTGGTCTCATAGAAATTGCCCTTCTGAGATCCACCACTGGCAGAAAAAGTACAACATTGCCATCTACATTTGAACACGGTGACTCATTAAATAGTCTTTTTTATCAATGCCTTCATCTCCCCTCCCCCTATGTCAGAGTTCCCTTGGTGATATTTTTCTATAGCTGGGCCATTTTTACACATTGGAAAGACTTCAATGTGTACAATATCATGCTTTTCAAGATTTACATTTGAAATAGTTTAAGATTAAAGGAAACTTATTTAACTAAGTATGTAACTGAAGACAAGGGATTTTGAGCACAGCAGGCAGTGTGGGAGGGTAAAAGACTGTGCAAAGGAGTAAGTGATATTGGGAACTTCTCTGTGCTTTTCATATCTCCACTTAGCATAAGAATAACTGATGCAGGGGAAAAAGAAAACATGTGGCATATTGGATGCTTTCCAGACAAATGAAGAAAAAGTCTAAAACAGATTGACTTGAATTAGTGGAAACATGTCAAGTCTAAAGTTCTAAAAGAATATGATCCTGACTAGCAAACATATGTTTGAGGATTTCATCTTGAGAAGAAGAAGAGAAATACATCTTGAAACTCAGATTCCTCTTGGATAGTTATATATACCTGCGTGTGATTGAAATTAGACACTGCTATTAACTCCAATGAGCCACATTGATAAATACAGCCTGCTGACCAGGCTCTCTGTTGGTCTGCTAAAAACATCCATGAACCTTAAATTCTCATCTTCATGGTGTTTAAAGCCTTCTCCAGATAGGAAACTAAAGATAGTAGTTACCGACCCTTGTCTTCCTAGTTCACATTCACCAATTTCAGCTCAGTTCTACATCTAGGTTTACATCAGGAAAACATACGTAGTTTTGGTAAATACTGTATTTATCATATGTCACATGAGATCTCTCTTGAAATCCTTATGCCAATAGTCTGCAGAAGAAAGAACAGAATTGTAAAGGCATCATCAGCTGAATAAGATGAAGTCTTACAATAAAATATTATATCTAACAAAAAAATAGAATCTTTCTGGGCCTCAGAAATTAATGTATTTGAGAATGAAAGGAAGGCAAAGGTGTTTTTTGGGGTTGGGTTGGGTTGATTATTTTTTTTTTTTTTGACATTTTAACCTTTTGATGTTTTTCCCCAAACTGTATTTAGATGCTAAATAATGTTCTAAAATCTAAATTTAAAAATAGTGTTTATTTGAAGTCAGATAATTTTTTCCTTCAACATATAACATTTTGTATATTTTGAAAGGAAAATTTGTTTTTATCTTTTATAGAGTGTTACACCAGTTTCCTCAGTAGTTTAACAAATGTGCTTAAATATCCAGCTATTCCTACACTGATTATTCTATTGATACTGTTCACTTCCACCACTTGTACATTGATTCAGTCCATCCTACTTCATCACTAAAAACATTCATTTGAAGGGAAACATGAGTAGATATTGATCTTTGTCACCTCAGTTTTACAAGAATTAAACAGTACTCAAACCCAAATATTTTCATCATGATATGGGTAGAATTAGTAATTATTTACTTGAGTTGAAACCTAGCAGCTGACATAACAAGAGAGACTGTTACATTGTATAAGTCAAACTCAGAACATTTGGGCCAAATTTTTCTTTAGTGTCACCTGATACAGATCTGTTTGATTCAGCACACCTACATATATTTATAATGTATGAAAAGATTTTATTTATAAGACTATTTCATTCAGTGTGGAGATGGTTTACAGGTTCAAAGGTAGACATGTATGTATATGTTTATATTTATGTACGCATGTATTAACATGTGTATCTTGGAGCATGAAGTATTTTATTACACAGCCTAAGTGTATTATATCATTGAGAAGATGCTGCTGTCAATTGCTTCATTCGATATTAGGGAACATCCTTGCTATTTTTGTATAACACTGCGAAAAACTTGAAACTGAGCTCAGAAACAGAAGTCAAAGAAACAACACACTATATGTGTTACTGGAATTCCTGTAAGCCATTGCTTTGAACTTTTAGGGTTTGACAATATTGATTTAAAACAATAGGCTGTGCAATGTCATGTCACATATTATTTGCACTTTGTGTAAGATGATAGAGAGTGTGGACATATGTGTGTATGTATCCTCTGTAGTTTATAAATCAGATTATGTTCTGAAAAGTAAGCATTAATTTCTGATGCCTGGGTTAAATTTAAAAAAACTAACTGGATATCCAACAGTGAACACATTCCTGGTGAAAATATCAGTGAGTTATTAAACTATAAATTTAATCTTAAAATTCTATACTTGTAGTAATGAATACCATCTTGTTGTGAGCTTTTTGTACTGTTCATAGAAGTCTGGTCTGTAAAATGAACATTTGGAAGTACTGAGTCTTGCTGACAATGGAAAACAGAGGTGTTAAATATAAATCATGACACAATGAAATAAAGAAAAGTAAACTAGGATTTTTTTCTATAAAAACATTATAGAGCCATTTTATAACAGAACCAGCTCACAGCATATAATCACATTTTAACAGCTGTTGCCAAATTAGGTAAAAGCTCTGATAGAAAATTTGTTAATTATATGGTTTAGGCCTCACAGGCAGCCTAAACCAGTCAGAAATTGAGAGAATAACTGATTTGAGAAGGTGGTCCTATTGTTAGCATTTTTATTACAATCACAAATACTTGTCACAAGCCTTAAGCTTGGGAAATGCCACAAGACTACTGCTGGGTAGTACAGGGTAGGAAAAACTTAAACCAGAAGAGACAAAGGTCGCACAAAGCATCATTCCTCATTTATAAGATGCAGAGAACTTAAGGAAGAAATTTTCTAGTATTCTCAGATGCATATGCCTGGTTTCTCCATATGGAAATGGAATCAGTAGGCATGAATCCTTAGGATTTTACCCTGAACACCTATTGCGGAAAAAAAATGAATTGCCAAACCCAAGACACTTCTGTGAGCAATGAATTCCTCTCTGCAACAGGTCTTCAGGGTAAAGTCCTAAGGGTGCATGCCTTGAAGGTGTGGAGATGCTGAGCCATGGTCCAGGATGCATCCTGCATTAGACTGCTAAATGACCTGGTGGCTCAGGCAGGGTATGGAGCTGTGCATCCACATCACATACTGCTACAAACAGGGCTTACAGCCCGCTTCCTCCTCTCAGAGATGCCCTGTCCCTTGGTCTAGATCATCATCTGAAGAAAGAATCTGTTTTTGCTAAAACTTTTTCACCTCTTATGTAGCATTTAAATATATACTAAAGTACAGATTTAAATCTCTCTCGTGAGAAAGTTTCCCAGTAACCTGCAGTAGAGTTACTTTCTCCTCTCTCTTATACATTATTTTAGGCAGGTTTCAACAAGACATACACCTCAGTGTGTTTTATTGTTTGAAGATGTAGGCAGTGAAGGCATATTTTATAGGATAAATCCTTTAAGTCAGATCTGAATCTGAGATATCTAATCTAATGTCAAAGAGCTCTGTGTGCAGAGATATTTACTAAAAAGGGAAAGTGGTTTATTTTCTTTTTGCATGGAAGGATTTACTGCTTAAAAAATCCTCATCTTCTCCTAAGAGTTTCCTTTTGGCTATAGGCACTTCTTTACTCAAAGTTCTGGCTTTTCTGAATTCTATTTTAAGGTGTTTATTTTTTTTCTCTTCATTGAGTGGGAAGCTGATGTGACTGTTGCAGAGGCTGTGATTTCCATTGGGAGGTTATATATGTAAAATATATCATCCCTAGTATGTAAAAACCCTTAATATGCTCTAATATATGAGAACCCCTAACTTGTGACTATCTAATACGGTCTCTAGGGAATATTAAAACCAGGTTACGTTTTATACTTCCCCCCTCCAGTTGATATTACAACCTTACCCTGGTCTCTAAGGTCTCCTGCTTGGGATTGACAAGCATCATCTCATCACTTGAGGATCTGGATCTTACTCAGATTTTGTCTTTCAAAGGACAGCTACAGAAAAGTGAGTTTGTAGAATTGTAGGACACACCTCACCCCTGCCCCCTTTTTTATGTGACTCTTTGAGTTAGTTTTTTTTGCCTGAAATGAATCTATTCTTTCATATTGCCTACAGGAATCTGAATCCATTGTGCCTACTGTCTAGGAGAATACTTGACATGACCCAGATACTGGAAGTGTAATGTGCTTCTCTCCTGTGAAAACAGCTCTATTTTGCATGAAATACTTAAATATTAATTAGGTCAGAAAAAGAGAAAAAAAAATATTTTATTTTTTCTCTTTTTTTAAACAGTTACAGAACTCACCTGAACAAAAATAGTTCTGGGCTCTATTTTTTTTTTTTTTCAAAATTAATAATTCCCTGGTTTATATTCACTAGATTGTAGAACAAGGGCTAGAGGTAAGCCAGGTCACTGTCTTGGGCCCACTTAATATTTAATTATCCTATGTAAAGTGGAGCAGTTTCAACAAAAAAAATAAGAAAAAAAAAAAAAGACTGAAGCAAGTCAAGTTAAAATTCCCTATAGCTAGAAAGAAAGTCAGATTCAGACTTTCTGCTTCCCACATAAGTATCCTAACCCCTGAGATATGCACTAATAACAGAGCCTGAGAATACACTATCTTCATAGATATTTTGTGCAGAATCTCATATTCCAAGTATGCTGAAGAACACTATGTGGACTCAACCGTGCTAGGCAGGAGATCCTGGTCTGTGAACTTGAACATGGAAAAGATGAAAGGACAGAGGAAAGTGAGGCAGATTGTTATGGAGAACTGTGAATGGTTGTAAAACATCATGCTAAAATGAAGGAAATAGGCCTATAGTACTTACAAATTCAGGAGCAGTTGAAAAGGTGGTCCATGAAGTCTTCAATTTTGATTTTTGCATCTAAAGAAGCAGACCTATAAATCCCTTTGTGAATCAAGCCAAGAACTCTGTTACAAGCAAAACTGATTAGAGGAAGTATCTAAGCCACTTAGCAAAATGGTCAGGAAGCTCCCAAATCACATATCTTTTTTCGGAAACATCATTCTTAATAGGCTGTTCTTTCTTAGAACATTTTTGGCAACATCAAGAATTAAAGTCAGATTTTCTGAATTTGAGTCTAGTGTATTAACAATAACAGCAGCCTGTTCTCAGAGCTTGATGTTCACAAATGCAGGTATAAATCATCAGTAATCCACTGGAGAGATGCCAGTGTAAACCAAAGCTCTGTAAGACAGAAGAGATTCAAGCAGTAAAAAGTTTCTTATTCCTCTCCCCTTTTCCACTTTTTACATCTACAATTTTAATCCTCTTTGAAGGTATATAAAAATAATTATATTAAATAAAATCTTTGTAAACAAAAAAAAAAAAAAAAAAAAAACAAAAAAAAAGAGAGAGACTTTTCTGGTACTTCAGTGTTTTATTATTTCACTATAATTCTCTAGAAAAAAAAAAAAATGATTTTTTAACATTAACACCAGAGCTAATGGAAAAAATGATTAAAATACATTTTCCTTCCAAGAAGAAATGTCAAAGCTTTTCAGACCTTCCCTGCTGGTCCTGTCTACATTATATTACTCCATCTATTCTTGGTTGCATGACTTGGAGAAGCCCATGACTTCTGACTACCTGACATAAGACTATGTCCTGTTTCTCTCTTCTCTGTGTTATCATCCAGAAACTCTTACATTTTGCCTGCTATATTGGATTAATTGGATTAGTCATCTGTTTAAAGATTGCGTTTGCAGGATCAAGTTCGTCAATGCTAAAAGAAAAAAAAAAAAAAAAAGAAAAAAAACTTTTGTCCTTTTGTTTTATTTTGTTTTGATTTTTCTTGAAAACACAGAGGTTTTGTTTGTTTTGTTTTGTTTTTTTTTTTTTTTTTTTATGAAAATTGAAAATCTGTGGGAACTGTTCTTATTCTCTCTGTAAAAGAAAAATCTGGGAGGTGGTGTAGTTGAAATTTTCAGTATTAAGAAAAGGAGATAAGTGAAAATATAATGTAAGCTCAAAGGGTGGGTTTTTGTTATTATTACTTAAAAGGGAAAACTAAGGGACTAAATTGAAATATTAGGTAACAATGAGCAAAGAGGGACTTGAGCAGGGTTGCTCCACTCTCAGAGAGAGACATATGGAATAAGTTACTAGTGAAGGTAACTGAAGTACAGTCTCACAGAGATAAAGGGATAACTAAATCTGTTTCTATAAGGGACGATTGAAGAATAGGGTGAAAAAAGCAAATAGGGTGGATTAAGCAAAACTATGCCAGGACAGGCATGTCAGGACATATGAACTTCTCTCTCTGCAGTTCTGCTGTTTATTTGCTTTCTTGTGTTATCAGCCCATAATATCAGACCCATACTGTTACTTTAACTCTTTCACATCAACAAATTTCCCCTGAGCTATTCGATCCCCAGTGCACCAGTGAATTCTGCCTGGAGCATTCAGACACTCACAACTGCTATAAAGATGTGTTCTTGGTAGGCAAGTGTTGTGAAGAAAGTGGTAGACAACTAAGGTGAGATTCTTCTCACCTAAGTAGAGTATAAGCATCTGCTGTTGAGCAGATGCTATCTTTACAGTAACCGGACAGAAAAAGGCATATTTTAGCAAGCCATCTGAACTGTTTCAGTAGAATGAGATAAACTGGGCCATAGGAGTTTATATTTCTCTTCACTGAATACAAAAAGACATAGGAAAGCTTACACAGACCTAGAAATCCAAACCTTAGAGGCCTACAGTTATTCACATGAATTGACACCACTCTCAATGTTATGTCAACCTACCTGTCACGTTACCTACCTAAGGCCACGTCGGCACCCCTGATATGGATTTTGATTTAGAGGCACCTGAGCAAGCTGACCAGCCCAGGGAAGTTAGTGTAAAGCTGCTCCAGCTTAGAAGCAGAGTTTGATGGCTTTGATACAGGTCTGTTAAAACATTTCCACTTGGTTTTAAAAAAAAATAATAATTTCTCTGAATAACACTCCACTGGGTTGTGTAGATGTAGCCTGTAATAGAAATTAAATCTTTTCAGGAGAAATAATGCCTGATGTTCAAGTTCTCTGGTGGGAATGTGTTTCAGTTACCTATAGAGACCACTTTCTCCCACATATTCTTTTTATTTTCTGCTACTTTTAACCTTCAGAATAAAATTGAGAGCTGATAGGTTTAGGAGAGATGTAATCATATTTCCCCATCTCAACTACTGAGGGATCTAGGACGGGACAGATATTGGAGCTGGGATACATAAATTTATATGTTGCAAAACATTTTTGCATACCAGGGATTGCTACCATTTTCTACCTTAAGGCATCAAAACTTTTATGGCTCAGTTCTGCTTAGGTACTGTAGTTTATGGTTTTCAAAATTCAGAAGACAATTCAGAACACATGCCTTTCTTATGATCCTTTCCCTTGAAGCAGTTAGACTTTATACAAAACACTTAAATATCCAAAAGAGCATGATTACAGCCAACCACTTAGGTCGCAGTTAGAATATGGGACATGAGGATATAGCACTAACAGAAGAGAATGAGAAAAACTTCCTCTCAAGTAAAATACATTATATTCATCTGTATCTGTAGGTATAAACAACTTCAAAAAGAGAATTGTCTCCTAGCTGTTTACCAGACCATTTTTCTGTCTGAACTAGTTATTTTTTCCCCAGGGCTGTACAAACTGCTAGTTATGAATCCTTCAATATATCTAGTTTGTAATGTTTAAGAGTCCTCTCCTAGGAAGAGTTTGAAGTCCCTAGTGTAAATCAGATAGACTAGGAAACTGAGACTTTGTCTTCCAGATTCCAAGTCGTGGTCCTACACAGTGGATTGCTGAATTACAGAAAAGGGAATAAATTAATCTATCCTGAACATGTGTCTTTTATCTATTTCGCATTCAGCTGAAAGTGGTTTGGGTTACAAACCTGGACATACATATGCTCTTTTTCAACTGATAAATGCAGTTTCTGTAGATTAAATACCTATTTGGAAAAAAAAAAAAAAAATCCATAGTTGTTTAGAACAAACCTAATCTTGTGACTTGTAACACCTGTGATGGGGTAAATGGAATGCTGTGGGTAATGTTGTTAATTTAGCATCATGAGAAACTGTACATGATACAAAGCTTAGTTTAATTAAGGAACTTATCACTCCTCTCTTTCTACTGCTATTTTTTCCCACAGAAAAATAATGTTTGACCAAAAGTATTTTCTATCAAAAATATGATGGAAAAATATCAGTCTGTTTCATAATATAATGAAGTATATAACTTCATAAGTTATATCCACTACTTCAGCTTATAATTCATATTAACTATATTGTATTACTACACCTGAAGAACTTTAAATGATTCTTTCAAATATCATAGAATCACTGCAATAGAATGCATGTATTTCAAACAGATTTGTGACAATTAAGAGATGCCCAAATATCTTTCACCTCAAAATCCTGCTGGATCATACATGTAGTTTCATTACCTTCTTTAAGGGCTTGGTTTAATTTAACATGTGCCACTGTATTCTTTGATTGCTTAGAGAAAGTAATGAATGGCTTAAAAGAATTATGTTCTGTCATTTCTCTTACCACACTCTGTGTTACGAAATCACTGCAATGCTCTTACTAAGAACATTGGCTGCATTCCACTCCAAGGTCATATTTAATAACTTCATCTCTAGCACTACAAAGAATCATAATCAGTTTCTATCCAAGTGCTGAAATTAATTTTATGGAAATCCATCTCTGTATGTTACAATGCTGGCTATTAAAGCAATCTTGAAGGCAGACACCACGTGGGGGGAAAGGAAGGAGAGGAGCATGGAGAGAAGAAAAAAGAAAGAAAACTTTGGCCCCAGCTCACAGAAATCAAGCTGTGTTTGGTGAAGCTCTGAAAAAAAGAGGGTGGTCTGCTCTCCACCAGAAGTCACGCAACAGGAACAGATACACTCCAAGCTGCTGCCTAGGCAGCTCTCTGTTTCCTTACCTCGGCGGCATAAAAGATGCCTCTCTTGAGAGGATAAACAGGTGAAAAGGTTTCTATTCGTAACATCTCTGATGGCTACCACAGATGTCTACTGGGGTGTCTCAGTGATTTTACTGACAAAATTCTGTATCCTGTTCAGTCTCTGAAGAGGTCTGAGAAGTCTTAAATTAGGTACATATAACAGGTTTTAAACTCTTTAACTTCTTTAAGGTAGTTTCTCAAAGCTCTGGATAAGATATGTCTGAATATGTGTGTGACATTTTTAGGCACCTGCCTCTGTCTTAGCAACCACAGTGGACTGTCTGAATATCCTGAATATATAATAGCTGTGGTTTATAAGACACAAGTGGAGATTTTACCTGATCTCAGCATTTTCTTATATCATTATATTAAAAAATCATCCGGAAATGCCTTTATTCAAGATTTCGTATAATTTCAAAGGCATCTGAGGTAACAGAGTCATTTGTGTAACATAGTAATTCTGGTTTATCCATGACCTCTGCATCTGCAGGAAGAAACAGGGAACATTAAAGAGCACAATATGCTAGTCAATATTCACCACTGAACATGTAAGTGATGCCTTAGTCAACTGAGGGTTAACATTAACTGAGATACTCAGAAGTAATCTAGAAAAAAACTTCATTTCACATTATTGCCAGATGAAAACACTGATGCCGTGCAGATGGTGATGAAAACAAAAAGGGAGGGACAGTTATGGGAGCTTTTGGTTTAATTTAAGGTCCTGTTTTTTACCTACGTGATTGGAGCAGTATGCATATGTACACGGTAGTATGCATATGGCTCTCTGCACACTTCTCTGCTTATTTATCCAACTGGTGTTGACACTACAAGTCTGTGTTTGGCAAAATCTCATGGTCAAATGTCAATCTTTTTATAAATACATGCATGCAAGCATAGAGATGAACAAGTGGATTTGGCTTATTACCTTATTGATTTGGAATATAGTGGGTTCAGGACAGAGACAAGGGCCTTGCCTCAGTAAATGCTCCAAAATTCAGCGTTCCCCAACTCTGTTCCTTTTCATAATTAAAATGATCAATGGATACAAGGAAAAAAAAAAGTGTTGTCGTTCATAATAAAGGTTTCAGTCAGCCAGAAAACATTTAGTGTCAGAGATGTTGCAGTTTACCTCAGAAATAATATTATCATACTGTAACACAGAAGTGACCATGTCTTTTCAAATATTTAATTCCTCATGAAACTGTGCCACTCTGCCAGCATCTGACTGACACACTCCAGTAGTAATAAATGGGGCACTGTATATCTAAGCTCCCTAGCTGAGACATGACATTTACTCTTGACCCTCAAATGAAAAGAAAACTCAGTATTTCCTGTTACTATTACAAATGTTGACTTTAGTATTCATTATTAAAGAACACATTGTGGTCTCATTCCACACTGCATCATGCTATGTATGGACCTATAGCAGTTTTCATTTGTACTGTTTCTTTTCACTTTGTCTGCATCTGATAAGACAGAAACCTTGGGGACTGAACTGAACACAAGCATTACTGAAGAAGCAGGCCTGGGAGATTTTCTGCTTCATCTCCTGACACCAAGTATGTGTAATGTTATAGATTAATACAGTCTTTATTGTACAGCATATGAAAATATGAATACAATTGAATTACCTTTTTATATTCCATACAGTATGCACAAACCTCACATTCAAGTAATACACTGATTGATATGTCTTAGGGCCTCTTCTGGGTCACTTCATAATCAAGATGAGCTGTTGTAGTTTTCAGTGGTGAACTTTTAGCTCAAGCCACAGAAGATTAAACTTTTCTGATCCAGAGGATTTTATCTCATTCTCTACCACATGAGCCAAAATATCGTTATTAGATAGTCAGAGGCAAAAAGATTGAATACTTCTTTCAAAAGTATAAACTTTGAAATTTGCAAAAGAAATTAAGTTGCTGAAATTAGACTAGACCCTGTTACCTCATTGCAGAGTATCAGTAGTTTAATCCATGAATTGAACAATGACAGAAATTACTTGTGGAATCTCTATTTATTAGTCTTTCTAGTCTGACCATCAGGCACCAAAATCATCTATTTTCTTATGAGTGGAATGGATGAGAAAATTTGTAATTGGAAGTGTGTGTTTTCAAGTTTTTATTGACTCTTAACTGTTGCCATTTAATCTCTGATGAGAACTGAATACAATGTGGTTTCAACCGAACAAATCTTTCCATGACCATTGTTGCGCTTCTCAGCTGAGACCAGACTTTCAATACTTTAATCATCTTCTATTCTGCCACCTAAGGGATGTCTTTAAAACTCTGAGATTAAACTGTGCAAATTGTTTTGCCACAGGAATACATTTATTTTGCTGTGATAAACTCATCTTGGTATCACAAAAAGCATGCTAATACTGGTGTACTAATCAGAATGGAAACCCAAGCAGTCATGGGAAATATCACCAGTCCTTGTGCAGAGCCGTTATACTGGTTCACTTGCAGAGCAACTGCATTAATCTGTATTGTATGCAGCTGTTTTGAAATCAGTTAAGGAGCAGAAAGATAAAAGAGAACACCTTGTATACAGGCAACACCTGGTGTCCAGTGCCTCACGTCCACGAGCTTGAGGCTGGAATTGTTCTGCTATCATAATCTGTGGTATGGAGGGATTGATCTAGATCTCTTCCTAGGGAACAAGATGTTCCTGTAGTTACAGGTCCATCATGTAAAGCAGCTTACCTAAATATTCATAAATGGTGTAAGTCAGCTCTAGGCTAACATACCTACATTTAGGTGTTTATGCAAGCAAGGTTGCTAAAGAACAGTTTCTCTGTCAGGACACAGCTCTTTTATAAATCCGATGTCATATCTTCTACCCTGTGAGGATGTCTTGAATATCCAAAACTGTCTCAGATGCCTCTACAGGCCAATCTTTAGGAAGCCAGGTACCACGCTGAGCACATGAGTGTGAGACACTGAACCTAGCCCTCGGCATCTCCTCCTATGTGAACAGAAATGAATAAAACCTTAGGGTCCACTGATACAGCTGAAGGTGATAGGGAAATCCCAGAACATCTAAACACCAGTGGAGGGGGTGGCAGAAGGAATGTCTCATGGGGACCAGCACACCAGTCACCTCCAGTTCAGATTTATCCATTCAAACAGACAAACTTGGTCCATCATTTTATGCAAAGTGATCTCAGTTTTTACCTGGTTTATGATCTGAATAATTTAAGTAGGCATTTAGAAGGTCATTAATTAATACTACTTAAAATTAAAGTGAAAAAAGGACATTCACTGCCCATGACTTTGGGAACTGTCCTACTGCATTTAAATGATGTTGCCTTGTATGTTACACCCGCCTTAAAACAGCATAAAAAAGATTGGTCTGAAAGAACTTGGCAGATTTATATGCAACATTACTAAACATGACCTTTTCTATAATACAAATTATATTATTTTCTCATCTTTTCTGTAAAAAGAAATAGACAGTTTCTCCTTATCCATTACGCTCATTTGTAATATAGACTGATTCATTTGAACCACTCCAGGCAACAATAATGTTAGAACCAACATATGTAAATGTATCTAAGCTGAAATAAGATGATACTGAGGAAATGATCCTGGAGAGGTGAATCATCAGAACTACATTTGGTTCCTATATATCCTTACATACAGAATTTGTCTGCAATTAGCAGAGATATTCTAGGCATTTCATGTCTTCTTTGCATGCTTGAAAAAATTACAATAGTCAAACAGAAATTTATCAATGTCGCTGAGGCAGATTACTGCCCTTCTAACCAAGAATTAGTCCCACTAATGTCAGAGGGCTGATGGATGTCTTCAACAGCAGTAAAGAGTTCACAGCCTTGCCCACAGAAATAAACTCTTAAATCAGAACATATTCTTATCTTCGAAGTTTCAGTAGCCATTGACTCTTGTTCTGTTCCTGCCCTTCAGCTGAAAGATATCTGGGTCTGCAGTTAACCCTTACAATTACAATTATCAGGAGTATTTCCCCTTCTGTCATCAATTCTGTCATAGTTTACTCTTCTGTCCTTTATATGGCCATGGATACATCAATTGTTCTCATGCTGACTGCAAAAGAGTGGGTGAAGATTGCTCCAACATGAGGCAGAACAGCTCAGCCGAATATTATTCTGCTAAAGTATTGAACACCAAAGTAAGATTAAAGTATTCCCTGACAGGGATTGTCTTGACAGTGCACCAAGATCACAGCCTGTAAGCCAGACTGTTCATCTTCCTGTTTCCACTCTTATATGTATTTGAATCATTAGTTCTTTAGGGAAGGGAACAATGTTCTTCTCTTTATATAGCTGACAAGCACAGGGCTCTAAAACCTGCACAAATTCAAATGGTGAATGCAGATGATAATTTGTGAATCTATTCTTCTCCAACATAATCATTGAGAGTAAAATTGAAGTAACTTGAGCCTGTCACACATCAAGGAGAAAAGGGCATTCATTTTTAGATCATCGTATCTTTGCATGAACTCTGTTAATTTAAAATGTCAGCCTTCAGAGTTATGTCCTCTGCAAAATCTTTCAATGTGTAATTTCACTTTTGCAAGTTGCAGTTTGGGAGTTTGTGAACCAGGGTCATTTTATTCTGCTGAATACAGCTAAAAATCATAACAAAGTATTGGAGTGTTACTGAAATCTTGCTCAATTATTTCATATTTCTTGTAGCAAAACTTAGTGAATCATACAAAAACACATTGTTTTGTTTTGCTTTGGAAGAACACAGTCCTTACTGAATGATGTGTGTATAAAATATGTTGGAAACCAACATGTTATTCCGCAATGGGACTCCATTTTTGATGAGAGCTTCTAGAGGCTGCACTAATACCGGTAATAAATAACAGGAACAAATCCTGTACACAAGCTCAGCTACACCACTGGTTTTAGAGTAACAAAAATATCTTAAGGGAGATTAAATACCGTCATATATATGTTCAATTTTTTGCTCTGTCCTCTTATTTTGAGTTAATAACAATGATTCTTTTAATTAAGAGTAAGACTGAGTCCAGTAATTCATGTCACAACACTATCTCTCTATGAGGGAGACCACCAAATGACCATCAGATATTGGCTGACTTGTAGCTGTTAATACAGGGATGAAGAGTCAGCATACCCTTCATTCTAACTTGAGCTGTCTAACATATAAAAATGGAGATAAATGAAGTAAACTAGTGCGTTCATTTTTTTTTTTTTTTTTACTTCTGAGGGATTTTATTTTTCTAATAGGCAAAACAATAACCAGTTTTAATTCATTTTATGTAAAATGTATCCACAATAGGCAAATAAATTTGATATAATAGACTCAACAATGATTAATAAATATTCAGTATTTGTGTGGGTTTTGTTGAGTATCACACTGTTAGGTTGAGGATTTGTTCTAATGAAATCTAGTTCCCCTGCCACTGCTGATTTCCTTTATACTAAACCCACTTGAATTCTGATTTTGCAAATCCTGTTCACATCAGTAATGCCTAGATCTGAATGGTTTCCATATGAAGAAAGAGCAAATACACTAGGATTCCTAAGCTTGGGAAAGAGATGTCTGATAGGGGGGAAATGACAGAGGGCTTTAAGTCATAAACCATACACAGAATGTGAACGGAGAATGAATATTCACTCCATCTCATAGCACAAGCACTAGCAGACATATAATGAAAGCATTAAGGAGTAAGTTATACACCAAAGAGAAGTATTTTTTTCCACACAACATATAATTACATTATAGAGTTCATGGCCACAGGATTTCATGGAGGTCAAAAATATACACAGATGTAAAAAGGAACAAATTAATGGAGGGTAAATCAACTGGTCTTATTAAACATGACTTGCCAAAAAGAAATTCTGGATCAGGAAGTTCTGAAACCACTGATTACTGGAAAATTTGCCAGACTGAGACATTTTTGTAGACTCTTTGTCTACATGTTGGCTCTTGCCCAGTCCCAGAGACAGGATAGCAGATATGAGGGATCGTGGTCTGATTGGTCTTCTCCCCTCTACTCTTAATGTCCCATAGCATGCGAGTCACTCATCCGTCAACCTTAGATATCTATAGTGTAAATGCCTATGTGCATGTCCTCTTCATAGTCAGATAGGAGCAACAGACACTCCTAGACTACAGAAGTTTGGACTGTTTCAAGCATCTATATTACGGAGGAGTAAATTGAACTGTAAACATGCATATTTCTACCCGCGCCTGCCCCCTGCCCCCCAAATCTGAAGAAAATATAGACATCTGTCCCAAACTAGGGCATCTATTCCTTAGGTTAGGTCAAATATATATGACCTAACTATAGTCCTGTTACTATAGCCTTACAGCTTCATGCAGATGACGGTGACAAGATTTTTCCTTCTAGCCCTCATATTTGTGCCTTATTTCACATTCAATCCAGTGGAGTAAGGTGCTACAGAAAATCAAAGAAAAAAGATCTGTCTCAACATATTTTTCTTCATCAAAAGCATTATAAAGAACAGGTCATAATCTGGCCCAGTTTTGATAAAACATATACACACGGGCTTCAGTCCCATTGAAATTATTAGATTTAAGAATGTGTTTAAGATCTTTGCTGAACTGGGACCAGAGTGAAATATGGTAGAATGGAAACCACCAAAATGTCTGAGACATTGAAATATAGTTCAGTTCCATTAATAGCAAGTCTCTGTTTCAAGTAGAGCTGATCTGACAAAGAGAAGCAAAATTGCTCTAGTATATAAAAAGGGTTTCCACTGTGCTGTTAAATTCTGATATAAATTATTAAATCCCACAGAGGTTTTTTAGATCAAAAGAGCTTTATACTTTCATTATGTAGCCACTTCTACAGAGAAAATAAATTGCCAAATATCCTACAAGGCAGATCTGAAAATATGATCTTTTAGAGCAATTCTGACTTTCTTGCCTTCCCATCTATTTTTTGTGCTGCATCCAGAAACTCTTTTGATATGCCACATCCAGATATAGAGCTAAGATATAACACAGACACCTAAGATGTGCTTCAGATCTTGCCCGTGAAATTACAGATCACTATTTTGGAGTTGACTGGAGACACCATGAGACACTAACAGGCTTTGCCATGCACTTTTCAAACTATATTGTTACTTTTTTTTTTAATTATACATTTTACCATTTCCACATGTTCCTCTAAAAAGATATGAAGTAGTTTTAAAGACATAGTTGTGGATATACATTTCAATCTTACCATTTCCATGAAAAAAATCGATCAGCATTTTTAACCTCTCAGCCATCCAGGCACCAGAATTTTTCCAGAGATAAAAATATCACACATTTGGGATATTTCATTTGTCTGAATTAGCAACATTACAACTGCAATAAGGGTGAAACATTTTTACACCTTCTGCTTAGTTCTCAGGTAGACCTCACAGAGTCTTATCACAGTAAGTCCCACATTTAGCCCTACAAGAAGTAATTGGACATGTGAAAACCAGTTCAGTCCATCACAGCCATGTTTCAGGTCCTATTAGGCCATGCAAACCTAAATGTCATGTCATTTACACATCTCTACATGCATGTAATATAAATTGTCAAATAGGTGTAACACTAGATTTTGCCTATTAGACATGAACACTGTTCACTCTGGGGTTGGTGCCTGGTGACATTTTCAGTATGTTGCTAGGCTGTGTCATCCTAGATTTGTAGAAGTTCCTGCTATTCCAAAAGTAGGTGGTATTGTGAACAAACAGAAATACAGAACAGGACACAGCCTTTCCAAATGAAGTTGTGGTTAGCCTTTCAAAAATATTAAAATTTTATGAATCGGAGAGAGGGAGTATAAACTAAAGGAAAAGAAAAAAGGTCTCTGACATTATGAATAGGGACACTTAATTGACAACAAGGAATTTTGACTTCTAGTCTAATTTTCTCCAATTAACTTTTACTGGAAAACACAAAATAGGTCTTTAAATGGAGAAACAAAGTCTCTGACTCTTAAGTATCCCTAACCATTAAATTACACAGTTACATCTTATTTCTTTTCTTCTAACTTACTCTTGGGGACAGTAAATCTTATATCCATTTCCCCACTGGAGAGGTAGGAGGTGTCTCTGCCCACCTCCATTAACTCTCCTGATATAAATTCTGGTTGTCATCCACTCTCCTGGGAATGAGGAAATATGAGTCTGATCCCTTCTGTCTGAGGAAGGAAGGGAAACCAGTTTCCTCACTTCCTGTGCAATCCGTCTAAGTGCTACATTATTATTTTAAAAGCCACCTCTGCAATTACTTATTTATCCTATGTCCACACATTAGGGCTTGACTCAGATGGATTTTGTAAGAGTCATCTTTCTCTGCATTAGATGCACTTTAATGGGCCATATGCAGCCAGTCAAAGGCTCAGATAGGGAAGCGGCTTTTTACCTCAATCTTGATTAGGTATAGATAGAAAGTAAATACCAAGTCATGAGTTCAATTGCTTAGTTGATTCAAGCTGTCCTGATGTGAGATGCCCTAAAGTTGCTGGATGTACACATATATCTGCCAAAAACATCCATTCTCTTTCAGACTGGAAGGAAAAACATATGGGATACCCAGTCTCAGGTTAGTGCTGTTTCTAACTGATCCTGAGGCAAAAATAGACTCCAGAAGTCAAGTAGAGATTCACCACAGAAGTGTGGGATTTGGAGGAATCTGCATAAAGTTTATTTGTATTGCATTTTTCTAATTTTTATACTTCAGCTTAATTTAAATCCTGACTGGAGTATCTAAGAATGAATATAAGATAAAACCTTTTTGGGATATGAGCTTTACTTACTAAGCCAAGCACTACATTTTCTTTATATTGCTCGGCTGCGGTGCTAGAAGAACACACTAAGGAAGGAATTGTCTATCAGGAGTAAAAGTACCAGGTTACATATGTCTATGCAGGGCTGATAGTTCACTGGAGAGGGATGCAGCCAAGATTCTGCCAAAATTTTCTTCTTTCTCTAGTTATCGTGAGCATAGATTCACAGACCCAGAAGGTCATGAAGGGCCAAGGGACTACCTTAAACATAAGCTCCTTTATATTCTTCTACACTCCATAAACTCTAAACTTGCCTGTTGACATCTGGCACATCTTACTCTTTCCTACTATACAGAGGGTCTGTTCTCTCAATACTATATAAAATTACTAGTCTTGTTAAGCATGTGAATCTGTAATGTCTGAGAATCATTCTTGCTTATCTGTATGTCTTCACCTAAATAATACTTTCAAAAGTCAAGTCTTGTATTTATTCAAGGCATGAACTTGCACAGCATAAAGTTTCTAAACTGGGAATATTGGCGTTTCTGAGATTAGCAGCAAAGATTGGTTTGCAAACCTAACTGGAGTTTTGATTTGCTTCAGTGCCATACAACAATTTGGCTTTTTAAAGCATCAAATTGCTTTTTTAGTACATTTAATTAAACTTTTAAGACTGCTTGACAAGCTTAAATTCCACTTGTTGCAGTCAGCAGCATGGTGATTATAATTTTATGAAGATTGCTTCCATCTGTACTTCAGAGCAATTAGAGAGTTTATTCATAATTCATTAATTTTAAAGACATGTACATAAAACACGATTCTGTGCTCTGGCTTTATATGTTACGATTTAATGACACTTAAGAATACCTGACAATTAACCATGTTTAATCAAACTAATGATTTATATAAGCAGAATCAAATTTAGCAGACAGTTTTAGAATTTAGCCTCATTAATTCTGGGTTTAGTGTTTGGTTTTGCAACATATAAGCAGAGCAATGCCTTTTTCAATTCTGTTACATCTGTCCCTTTATGATATGGATTTAAGATGGTTTCTAAGTATTAGAAAGGGAGAATGCAGGGAAAGGGCGAGAAAGAAGGGTATATTAGCTCACCTCTTCTTTCCAGGAATTCTTTCAACTTCTCAGGATTCCCAAAATTGGACACAGTCATCAGAAAGAGTTGAGGAATATGTGTCGAGTCTAATCTAGTATTTCCTGTGTTCTCTGACAAACAACACCAACTGTAATGCAGAGATAATCCACATTTACAGTAAACACTGTTACTGCAATTAATTGCCAGTGAAATTACAGGTAAAGGGCAATAGAGAAGAAAAAAGTAAGAAATATTGGTCAAGATTAAATAAGCAATTTTTATAATACAGTCATGGATTTTAAAAAAATCAATTTGACGTTCACATAATAATTGAAATATTATTTGAAATATCATCTCTCCTTTAATGCACGTTCTCTGTAGCCATATTCAGGAAAATAAATAAGATGGAGTACAAAATTTAAAGACTGAATACTTCAGTCAACATTCAAGCAAGTTGCAAGACAGCTAAATGTCAGTTATTAGGCACTGCGCTTATGGATCAAGTTCTTGACTAGATGCTCCTCTATCTGTTTTTAAAGAACAATGTATATATAGGTTAAAAATATATCGAGCTTCTTGAAGAAAGCAATAGCAAATGTTGGAAGTGATCAACTTTAATTTTGTCAGTTTTTGCTTGTAGCATCCTCTGTCATGCTGATAAATCTGGCATCAGCTTGATCCTTCTCTTCCTTCACCTTGCACAGTTCTACTTGTTTGGTTTGGGGCACTCCGAGCCAATTTAGCAAGGGACTTAAACTTTTGTAAAGTTTCTTTAAATCTAATTGCAATGAAAGAGGGAGGTTAGACACTTACTTACTTTGCTTAATTAGTGTCAAGACACAAATCAAGACGCCTGTTAAGGCAGATGTTCATAAGCGAGCATCTACAGAGAATCACAGCTAGTGACACAGAACAAGCCCAGAGGCTTCAGAGAATCCTAGTTCAGAAAGGGGAATAGAGTCAGTATAGACTGTCCAACATCAAATCAGTGGTCTAGAGGGAAGCTCTCCAACTTTTACCACCACTCCTTTCAACATTAGTAAAAATATTATTTTCTACCATGGTGATATATGACCACAGTGTTTGCGCACACCAGCCTAGAAAGCTGAAACTTAGTGATTAAGTTGAAAGCTTGGGTTTTAATAAAACCTACCTTTCATGTAATTAGTGCCTATCCCTGAGACACATCTGTAAATTCTTAATTGGAATAACTTTTAAAATGTCAGTATCCTACTCTATCACACTGAGCACATAGATATCCAGAAATTTCTGTGTATGTGTTATATATTAACAAGATTTGTGCTGTGATCTATTAATCCTGAATGTCTTCAATATGGGTGAAACATGTCATTTGTTTCCATAGTGTAGACTAACAGCACAAATGAAGTTCTTATGATCTATCTATCTTATACAAGAGAATACCACACATGTCAAAATATTTAAACATAATCAGACATGGGCCCTTACCCAAATCCAAATCATTGCTAAAGTTTGGAAAATATTAATGCTTTACCTATCTGAAGATCCAAAATCAGTCCAAATCTTTATCTGAACTCATCCCATCATGTATATCTTTTGAGTTTAATGTAACACAGACAAGAATAGTGAGATTATTTGCTGGTATAAATCAACATAGTGGTACAGACTGAAGATGGTCACAAAGTCTACCTCACAAATACTCAGCAAAATATTATTTGTCCAAGAACAAGTGTCACACTGAGTAGCTGTTGTTGTTGTGCATGAAAAAAGTTGTTTGGCTACAGTTTCTCACTAAAAAGATATGTTGTAGTGATTCCTGTAGAATAAAAATGCAAATTAAAGATGCATAAGGATTATTAAATATAAAATACTTTTTTTTTTTGACATTTCAGTATTACAAATTGACAACAAATTTGGAGAAAATAAAAGAAGACTTACATAAATTAACTCAAGAGCTAAAAGAATTGATTACAGAGATGGGATGAAATATTTAAATATTCACAGATTGCATAGATCATTGCAAAGTAAATTTAATGTACTTTCCAACAGTTGGAAATCATTAAGATGGCAAAACCCCCAAATTATTTTATGTTTTATTAGAAGAGAATCCTTAAGAATTCCTGTATTGATTTGCAGAGACTTTAGGTGAACATCAATAACTACACCGTGAGACTGTAGTATATCGTCTAAGAAATTCTACTTGAGTCTTTAAAACTGACTTTGATTCAACAGTTAATGATATACTGCTGAGAACAACTCCTCATTGGTAGCAACCCAATAGATGGTATATCCCAATACAGCACCTTTTTTTGTTTTCTTCAATACTTCTGGTCAAACAGAGCAAACTCTCTGCCTGGCTCCTACTTCAGTAGTTCTTTGACTGTTGCAGGTCAGATGTATGTTTCTTCTTGTTTCCATACAACCATACTTGCATGTTAGATACAGCATGTGAGTTCACAACACAGGTGATACAACATAAACTGGCAGTCACTGCTTGGCACTGCATAAAGTCAATGGGTCAAGGCACAATTTCTTTTCCATGTAATTTCTCGGCTGCCACAATTGTATATTTTCTCTGGCTGCTGCATAATCTGGACATACTTATTTAATGACTTTTCCTAAGAGCAAAATCCACTCTTACATTCAGAAAAATGGCTATATATTTAAAGTTTCCTTACATCAATATTATGACAGTACCCACATTGTTTTATAGCCCCATGCTGACAAGCCATTAACTTTGTTTACATTACAGCATGGCTTAGATTGGAATTTGGAGTTGGATTTCAAATACCCCAATATCCACAGATGTTAGGAGAGGGGTCCTTGGATTAGTTTACTGAGGAACAGTACAAAATTTGGATCTGGACCTAAGTGTGATTTTGAATTTATGCCAATCTTGAGGTGGTTTTCATCAGAAGCTTAAGATGCGTTTTTTCCAGAACAGGGGTGCCCTATTTAAAGTATGCTAAGTTTCTGAGTCAAAACTACATTGAACAGTGGGCAACCTGCTGAACAATGGCAATTCTTAGGTCTCATACCTCATTTTTCAGCCTGTTCTATGTATTTTGAAGAAAACCAATTTCTCTGACTTCAGTGAACTTTCTCTTGATATGCCATATTGTGACAAGAGTTAAGGGTTCTATGAGAGATCTAGCTTCAGTTTCTGGTCCTGTCACAAATGTTCGTCTGAGACACTGTCAAACTACATCATGATATCTAGTCTCATGGTGAAAGAAGAATAAATTCTATCATAGCTCCCCAAGGTTTGGTGAAGATAGACATTTGCATGGCAAAGAGACCTCCACCTGAAGAGAAAAGTACTGCAGAATAGGACTCTATTGTGAGCATGTCTACACTGTGAAATCAGGCAAGGTGACAGGCAAATCTTTATGTCCAGGTCTTACCAGCTCAGGCTAATATCACATGCATGCAGCTAGGCCGCTTTCAGACACAAGCTGTCTTGCAGTCTGCCTGTTCTGCCGAGTTTTAAGGCAGGGAGAACTGTCTTGGTTTGTCTGCAACTACCAGCATGCTTTAAATGAGCACCAAAGGTGAAATAAATACAGTACCATTTCTATTTACAGTGTTTCAATCAAGTAGCATAATTTAAAAAAGAAAACAAAACCAAAAACACAAACACCCTCCAAAACCTAAAACCATATACAAAAGTAGCGTTTCACCAACTTTTTTTCTGTTGTCAAAAAAGTGTTACTCAGTGACAACTGTCAAGCATGTTTTCATGTCAGGATAGGCTCTGAACAAAGCACTGTATTTATTTCATGAAGAAAATAAAGTGATTTGTATTTCTCACTTTGAAAAGCAGGTCCATCTGATGTCCAATGGCTACACATCAAAGACATCCCTCATGAACCTTTTTTCATGTGGCTACATGTGTGGTATTGTAGAGATGAATAGGCCAGCTACAAAGAAGCAGGACACGGTGCATTAAGATGTATCCTGTGAATAGAGATTTATGGAAGATCAGAAAACTTTATAAAATAAATAATGTACATTTCACAAATATATACAATGTACAGACTATTTACCAAGAAATTTGAAATGGCTGTCATGGAAATGTTCCAGTTTGTCAAGTAATCTGGCTTTCAGGATTTTAAAAAGACCCAATATATACAGTATAGACAAAAATGGGCTAAACATATTTTTTCCAGAAGGAGCAGGGTAGTAACAGGAAATATACTTTATAAAGCAATTAAGAAACACTCTTTTAACTGGCAAGTTGTTCCAAGTAACTTGGACGAAAAAAAAAAGTAATCTAGTTTTGAAACATGCTTGCAATGCACACATGGATAAACCTATTTTAAAACTAGCCTGTCTAATGGACAGCGATGTAGAGTAGAAACCACAATGTCTAAATTGTCCAGCTCAGGTCATGGAAGCAGCCATTAACCTGTGCTGATGGACGGGGTGCCAGGGCTGGGTCACTTCCTCTAACAATGCCAGAGTGCTCAGGCAACACAAAACTCATCTGCCTGATTTCTCAATTTCCTATTAAAAAATAGAGTAAAATGTTCCATGATGACAACAATGCCAAGTCTATAGTCTGTATGTGTGTATTAACAGTTTCTCTGATTTTTCTTTACTGCTGTCCATGGTTTTTGTTTAACTTGGATTTTGTGTGTGTGTGTGTAAATCAGATAATAAAATCATACCAAATATGAAGTTCTGAACTGCTGAGTTCAAAAATACAGATCTGTAAAAATAACTTGTTATTTTCTTCACCTTAGCAAAAATAAGAAATAGTCATAGGAGAGGGAAAAAGTGGAAAAGGAAATGAGAGTTGGAGGAAATAGGACAAATTTTTAAAATATCAGAATACTTCTTTACAAGGTTCTCTCAATGCAATAACACTACTCCAAGGTAACAAAAATATTTTGCTTGGAAATGGAAGAAAATTGAGGAAAAAGGATTTAAAAGTAACTTAAACCTGAAAAACGTTTTGAATGACAGTAAAAACACACCTCCCACCTCAAAAAAGAATTTCAAAAATTTGACATGAAGTTTCAAATTTTCCTTAGTTATAATGACAATGACATAATTTTTGGACAATGCTTGTTTCGGTAAGACCTTAACTAATTTTCTTCCTTTTCTCTATTCTCTTGACTTGCAGAGTGTTGTTTTTTTGTTGTTTTTTTGTTTTTTTTTTCCTAGTTTTGACAACTTTTCATAGACACTAAGTTTAGGCTACCAGTCTATTTCGTGGATCTCTCACAAATTTAAAGCTTTTGGGAGAGAACATATTTAATTTTGTTACAATGGTCTACAGAATAAGCGTGATTTAAATTAGGTGCACAAACACTTTGGATACTCAAAGGAAGAAGAGAGGTACTGTAAAACATATTTGTCTTATTCTAAGAGAGCTACTGCTAAACTGACTTGCTCATATATGAACCTCTACATCTAATTTATGTGAGATGAAAACCAGTCTTAAAGGTAAAGCTCCCTGTTCCTTAATCACTTCTGATTATCAGCCTCTTGAGAATAACACCATGTGTTGTAAATTGGCTAATCTAATCAACCCTGTCCAATAGCACTGATTCACAGTTGTTGAGGATCTGACTCATTCTCCTTCACTTACATGAAATACCTCCATGCCTGAAGTCTTTAAAACAACTGCAAGTATGACATAATTTCATTTCTCTGGAACAGCTGAAGTTTCTTTTCTGCTTGGAACGCTAACCCTTTGAATACTTTGTTGTTGGGTTTGGGATTATGGACAACACAGAGGGATTAGTTATCACTTCAATAATTCATCCTAATTCTTGTTCAGGGAAAGCTGATAGTTTCAGTGTTAATTCACTGAATTTGCATTTTCATATCATATACTCTTTAGTTAACCTTTGGCAGGAAACTCCTAAATGAGAGGAGAAACAGTGTTTAGAACTGGGCTAACTTTGTAAATCACTTAGGTGATATTTCTGTGTCTCCAACAGCTTCCATACGGACACCTCAGGAAAGCTTGTGTTCTTATTTTCATGCTATCAAATCAACAGACATAACACTTCAGTGTCAGATAGTAAATGTTTAACTGTCGTAACCTAAAAACCAAGTGACCAAACATCTTTATCAAAGATACAGAGGCATTGAACTCATAGCCAAAATTTGGTCTCAGGCTTCAGCAAACCTCATGTACAATATTGTATCCTTAAATATTTTTTTTTCTTTTTTGTCAAGACTTTAGTTTTAACTGTACAGTCATAAGAAATACAGAATTTATAGTGAAAAGAATTAAGAAACAGCAGAATCTTAAAAATAAAAGATCATAATTTCATAATGCTATGACAATTCATATCATAACAAATTCCATCTGGACTTTTGGAAAAATATATCACCACTAAAACTCAAAATATCCAGATAGAAAAAGTGGTCTATGGAATGTTAGTGAAAGCACTGTTTAACAATTAGGGGCCAGCTTTGATCTCTGATATGATTTGTGACATTTATGGACCTGCACAATAGCTCTTGTTCAACACTACACAATAAAACACACCTGGATGCCTGACAATAGGATACGTCCTCAGGCATGCAAAACAAGACACCCGTTTCCCCAGAATGTTTTCATATCTCCCTGACAGTGAATTTTTCAGAAAAGTACTCAGATAAGTACACAGTCACGTTCACAGAAAATTCAGTTTTCCCCTCCATTGTGTACACATTCCTGAAAGTAGAAGTTGACATGGCTAAAGTATGAGATAGATTATTTGCAAATGTCTATCTATTAACACATGAATGACAGAATTGCAGGATTTTCAAAGTAATATGTGCTCTATAGTTGTCTTATATAAACACATATAAAGATACATACTTTGAGTCATTTAAACCCCCCCTTTTTTTACACTAGTGATTCACAAGGAAATTACACTTGTGTGCTGTTATATACATTACAGAATTAAGTACTTAACATGACTTATATATGCTAACAGTACATGAGATGAAGTGAAAAAACGCACTGTGTTTCAAAGAAGTGAGAAATGCGTCTTTTTTCCAGTTGTTAAAAGTGGAAAACTGTCACTAATTTAAGTCTTTCAACCAAGTGTGAGGCTTCTTTTATATTTCTTCCTCTGGCTTAACTTGCTATTCATTTTGGTGATTTTATTGCTTAATTTATGCTTTCATTAATTACACAGTGATGTACTTATCACGGGCCAGATTCAACAGACATGTAAACCAGTGTAATCAGTAGCATTATAGCAGCTTGTATTTGACTGTGATCATATTAAAGGTTGCCCTCAAAGTAGGTTGAAGCAAAGCCTGCTAGCCAAAATACATATTTTTCTAGGACTGATGTTAGAAAAATAAGGAAACTCCAGTCTGGAAATGTTTTTATTTCTGCATATGTTTGGCATGTCTTTCCTTCTACCTTCTCTCCCCTTGCAAACTATCACTGCATATCATCTCAGACCAAAATATTAAAACGGTTCAAGCATATTTCAATACGTGATATCTAGCCATTGGAAAAAATGGATGTGCAAGCATTTTCATTTTCTGTATCCTCAGTGTCTCTTTCTTCCCTATATGCATGTTTTTAGGAAATAAGTGTGGGGGTAAATTCATAGCCATATTCTGTCAATAATTATCCAATGCAAATTCCACTGACTTCAAGGTGGCACACTGAGCAGAAAGAAAGATTTAGTGTATGAAATATCAGAATATGATAACCAAAGTAGTATGTATATGTAGAAGACATTTTTCCTCTATCTATTGGAATTCCTTTTGAAAAAAGAGGTGTGATCTGTAGGATGTAAAAGTGTGGGTCTATAGAAAACAATGTCAAGAGTTTTACACAAGACAAACCTTCCTCTATATAAGCCTGAATTCTCATCTTGACTTTTTCAATAACCTTGAGTCATGTTGACAGAATCAAAATTGAAATATGTTTGGTTTAATTTTCATCTTTTGTCCCTGTCTCCTTTTCTCAGGAGTATGAGAACAACTAAAAAAATGTGAGCTGTTTTGAAGGAAAATGTGCTGCTTGTAGCAGCCTGAGGACCAGAATTTCAGCCAAGACAAAAATCATCTAAATCCTCTGTCAATAGAGATGTATTCATTCATATGGACTGAATAGTTGGCCCTTCCCTGAGTACTTGAAGACAACCTGGTGAGATACTGTGTGAGAGTGTTCTGCCATTTATGGTGCAAGGCTGTGCATATGTGAAACACATTGGGTTAACACGCACCCTCACTGTTGTGTCCACTGAAATAGCTCCTACCAATTTTAATGCAAACTGTGTGTGTTAGATCTGGATATCGCATTGCTGCCAGTAAACACAACAGAAAAGGGTAACACTGCAGTATTGCTTGGTATAGATCCTGTATTCATTTTCCATCTCTCAGCACTGTTTCCATCTAGCATTCTTAATCTCAAATATTTCTGGATAATAAATAATGGACAGTTTTTGGTCACTTAAAACCATCACACAGATGAATGTTTCTGATAACAAAATTACAGAATTTAAATAAAGATAGCAAGTTAATATAAATTTTTACAGAATAACCACAAATACCAGACGAACACGAAAATTTATCATTAATTTGTATATGCCGGGTAACCGAATAATCCCTCACAAATGTAGAATTTCATTCAACTGGAATTTCATTCAGGAAAAAATAACACACCTAGACTGATTTCTGATAATAGAGAAATTATAAATAATTATTTCCTTTTAGGATTTTCCTGAGGGAAGCATATAGTTGATTATTTTTTTTTTCTTTACAAGTTTATCACAGGAAAGTATGCAATGATTTTGAATGGATCTAGAATGAAGTCCTTTATTTGTTGGTCATGCTTCTAAGAAAAAAATTATGCATGATTTAAAAAGAAGAAATAAACTTTCCTTTTCCACATTAGTTTGTGGGTCTATTTGTTTTACTGCATTTGCTCTGGAAAACAAAAATGAAGGTGACGTAGAAGAATAGTGACCCAAACATACCACACTGATACTGGCAACTGAAATAAAAGAATAAAATTAATGGAAAGGAAAGATGGAGAAAAATCTGTAGAAAAAGGGAGATGTTTTGAAGGAAAAAGTTATACAGTAGATAGATGTGTTCTATATATCTGTTCTATCTATGTGTGACCACATAAGCTCCTTGTAAATGTGGAAAAAAAATAATGAAAATCATGGTTAGGCCTGTTATCAGGAGATGGTGATCACTAATTAAAAACATTATGTGAATCCAGGCATCAGCCACCTTTGAGGAAGGAAAAGTTTAGAAATCTGGGTTTAGGTTTGGATTGTTTTTTCTTTTTCCCAAGAATTAAAAATATTTTGATGGAACTTGGATATCCAAAAAGGCATTGCTAAAAATTATAGAGCTGTTCTGGTGCTTTTATAGAGGCAATAGACTAGGAGAATGAGTGAATGAATAGATGACTAAAATTCTGTAGTGACTGAGATGGAAATTCAAACACCGAGACTCAAAAGTTAGTGGAGGACTTGAAAAAATATGGAGCAATAGTCTGAAGCCAATACTTGTCCACTGTTTACAGGAAACTTTGGGACAAAGCTTACAATAGCACTCAACTTTCCTTCTGTAAATACCTGACTGTTCTTGCCTTCACCTTTTCCACCTCCTCATGCTCCTTCTTTCCTGTAACGCTCTCCCTGTCTTACTGACTTGACAGCTGCCGCACTGCAGCAGCCAGCAGAGGTAGCCCAGCCAGGGGCTGCTCCTGAATTAGGCAAGGAGCCACTTTGGCACCATGATGGTCTGGGATAAAGGGTATGGAGTGGCTTTTTAGCCTTTTTAGTCTTCTCCATACCACATCTTAGTTGCAATGAGTCCAACCTGGGCTTGGATGAAATGCTAACACACAGGACCCTGATCTTTAGCTTGTGTAAGTTGGCAAAAGCCCATTGACATCAGTGGATCTATACTGATTGAAACCAGCTGAGCATCTGACAGGGTTTTTAGTTTATCTCCCTTAAGTTGTGCTTGGTTTAATCACTATGTGTGATACACCAATATGTCATAGATGGACTGTTTTTAGCAAGATGAGGAGATAACCATCTGGTAACCATGAGAATGTAAATTCAGGTTCTCGGAGAGCTGTATTTTCAAGTCAGCCTCACTTCTGCTGCATATCAATTTCCTTTTAAATCCTTTTATACTTCACATACACAGAGCAATGAAACAAGGATTAAAAGCTGTGTCTGCATTTATTAGATTCTGGTGTCATTTGGGATATTTTCTGACTACATCCAAATAGTTTTCTCAACTACCTTGGCTGGTTTCTGCAGCAGAAGAGCCATGTTCTTCTAATCCAGGAATTTGTTACTGCATGTTTACTGTTTAACTAATTTAATGTCATTCTAGAAATATTTTTCCCCTCTTGAGATGCCTGCCTCAACCTGGAGAAAGAATCAGTGATTTGATAATGGTACAGCACGTAAAATTCTTTTTGTTGATATTTACCTTGTAAGATGTATTGCAGCTGTAGCTCTTGCCATAGCTGTATTATTTAATGCAAAATGAATTATATCCATATAACTCTATGTTATTCATTTTAATGAGGACCAGGAGATTTACACTGTGATTAAAAATGTTTTTGCTGTAAGTCAACATTTAGAAATCTTCAAAGAACAGTGCAAATATAGTAAAAATACACAGAGAAGTATGATTACAATCCTCTGCCATGTGAGAAAACAGATGCAGAGTATGGAACCTGGGCTGGTGAAGGGATGAGACATCTCCAAGTTAGGCACCATGTTGCCTGACTGCTAAGTGCCCCCAGGACCTAGATCAGTGCCCTGAATCAGATAGCATGTTTGAATTTACAGAACAGAGGGGAATGAGGTGACTTATTAGAGCAATCTAGTACCTACATAATAGAAGGAAAGATACCCAGGAGTAGCCTATCAAATCCATCAATCACAACTGCAGATGTGAATGCTCTCACCATTCAGTCTGTGGTCTCTGTCAGAGTTAGGTCAGAGATAGAGATAGAAGAGTCACTTGAAATCTCAGCTCCACATGAATGTTATCTGGGGAGAAAAAAAAACAATCAGGCCTACCTTTTTAAAATTGTGCCATGCCAGTGCTATGCCATCATTTCCATAAGAGCTGAACATTAAGATAACTCTCGAACAAAAGGGAGGACTTTATGGTTTCACACTTTCTTTCACCTCGAAGGATTCCAACTTACATCTGAGTTCAATTTCCAGCTCTGTTAGCTGTTTATGCAGTTTACATTAAACAGTCATTGGAATAGAAAAAAAAAAAAAAAAAAAAGCAAGAAGCACAAAGAGTTTAGAAACTAGGTCTTCACCATGCCTCAGACTGTTGTAATACAAAGTAACTTCCATTTTGCTTGTGCTTGTCTTTAGCCTGTGAATTGTACACTGGGCCAACTGGAAAACAATAGTTAACGTAATAAAATAGCTAATCTGACTGTGGATAAGGCAGTCTTCTGGAAAGGAGTTTTGAATCCCTAATGCTAAAACAGACACATAACCTAGGTTTCTTACTTGCTAGGAATCAAACTGACCGTTGTGAGGAAGCAAACTAACCCTTGTGCAAGCATCATGACCTCCTCCTCAGAAGAGCTTGAGAAGAAGGATCCATCCTGACTTAATGGAAGACATCGTGATGCTTTGGGCTTCAATTTCTGTATTTCATTTAACAACTGTTTAATGTAAAATGTTTAAATATGGACCAAAGCAGGAAATAAAATTAAATTCTTCATTTTCAGCAGAAAGACTAAATCTCCTTTAATGTTTTGCTTGCTAATTTCATAAACATTTAATTCATTTGCTTAATAGCATAGTACCAAAAGGAAGGATGCAGGAGTGTCTGTCTGTTCCCAGATCAGTCCTAGAGTTAAGGAACTTCCTTAGGATGGAGAATTTCTGAGTTTGGACCCTTTCAGACTGAGCAGGAAATGAAGCCCAGCTCTGCAAATTCTGCAGACAGGGCTCTAATCATTAAGGTATGTCATAAATACTGGTTGACACATTTCTGGTAGTCACATTTTAAAAGAAAGTGGTGGCAAGAAGATAATTGGAAGATTTTAACACCAATGGCTCATCTCAGAAAACATATTTGCAGGAAACTCTATTTTTTTGGATCACAATTAATGAACAACACTGATCAGTCTTGCCAAAACAAACATATAGGAGAATGCATTTTAAATTTAGAGAAATAGAACGAAGACACCTTGGAAGGAAGTACTGGTAAGGATTTTGTCACCTGGCTCTAGTTAACAAGTGTGTTTTTCAGAGTCCAAATTCCACTTCAGAGTGCTAAATCTTTCTCCAGAGCCCTTTTTTATTCTACCTTCAAAGTCTGATTCATTTTTGTCCCTTTTCCGTTTGCCTGAAGTAAGTAGAAAAAAATGTTTCACTTCAGTGATGCAGATGACTGTATGAGTCTCAGGCTAACAGTGAAACAGAACCAGAGGAGCAATTTATGTAAAAATGCACAAGAGTTAAACTATGAAGGAACCACCTGGTACACCTGGGATTCCTGGGTGCAAACCCAATACTGGTCTGATTTGCTTAGTAATTCAGGCAGACAAGCTCAACATTTTTTAAAATGTAGCTGGCTACTTAGCTGCCGAACTGCGTCTGCAGGCACCATTTTTTAAAAATCTGGCATTCTTGTGTAAACTGATGAATCACATTTATCACTGGAAAAACATTTTGCTGTCATATTGGAAGCATAAAGAAGAAAGTTTTTCCCTCCCAACATTTAAAGGATCACATATATCTGTTGTTAGGGAAACTAAAAGAATCACAGACTCACAGAAGTTGTTGAGGTTGGGAGGGACTTCTGGAGATCTTCTTGCCCAACCTCCTGCTCAAATCAGGTTGCTCAGGCCTGTGTCTAGTCAGGGTTTGAATGCGTCCAAGGATGCAGAATCTACAGTTTCTCTGAGCATTTTGTTCCAGTGTTTGACCATTCTCAAAGAAAAAGTTTTTTTTTTTAATGTTTAAATGGAATTTCCTGTATTTCAGTTTGCGCCCATGGCCTCTTGTCTTTTTGGAAAGAGTCTGGCTCTCTTCTTTACAACCCCCCTTCCCCCTCATCACGTATTTATACACACTGATAAGATCCCCCTGAGCCTTCTCTTGTCCAGGCTGAACATTCCCAGCTCTTTCAGCCTCCAGTACCTTAATCCTCTTCACAGGGGGTCGCCCCTATACCCCCCTCCCCTGCCACCAAAAAACTCCACCACTCACTCAACCCAGGACACTGCCCTTTACTGGACTGGCTCTAGTAAGTTCATGTCTGTCTTGTACTGGGGAGCATAGAATGGAATCCAGCACCCGAGACATGTCTCATCATTGGTGAGTAGAGGGGAAGGATTACCTTCCTCAATCTTCTGGGAATATTTTGCCTAATGCAGCCCAGGATACCCTCTGGCTGCAGGCACAGTGCTGGTACATGAACATCTTGGTGTCCACTAGGACCGCCGGGCCCTTTTCTACAAAACTGCTTCCAGTTGGTCAGCCCCAGCCTGTGCTGGTGCCTGGGGTCATTGCTGCCCAGGGACAGCTGAGAGCCAGCCCTTTGGAAGCTGCTGGTGGAACATGACAGGACTGAAGGCAATATAGTGCAGCAAAGTCTTAACGTTCTGGCTTACAGAGGTGGAGTAGGTTATATAGTAGACTGGGTGAAAAAATAGTTTTACTTTAGAGAAATTAACAAATTATTGTAACTAGATAACTAATTATCCAGTTACTGCCACCCTAATTTTATGATCCCAGTGAGTGAAAGACTGGACTAATAAGGGAGGTTGTCTGATCCTTCAATCAAATGTCTTTTTGGAAAATATCCACTTCTTGTAAAGGAATTGTCCAAAATCTTCAGCTATACTTAATAAATAACTGACACTTGGCAGATTTGAGTGCACATGCTGCTGTTATCATAAGTTTATTTTAAGACTAGTAAATTAGCAGATGTTCTAGATATTTAGCCCTTTTAATCCATCTCATTTAAATTCCCTATTCTCCAGTGACATATTAACATTCAAAATCCCATCTGCCCTTTTTTATATGGGGTTAATGAGATCCATATAAATGGATACTATGTATTCCTCTGGATTTTTAAATTATTTTATTGTTATTTTTTGTATTTTTCAAGATTCATAATGGCATACAGTCAATTCATTACCCGTTCTGGAGTCCATAAGAGTTAATAATCTCCTTTAACACAAAGCCATAGCTGTATGACATGTCTTAGAATTAGTCCAGATAAGACAGATTTTAGAAACCAGATCCATATATCAATAATTTAAAATGGTTTCTCCCCACCCCTTTATTATTAACACAAAACGTTTGGAAATCTCAACACTGAAATGCTTTCTTATGAATTTTTCCATTAATATAACTCCCCTCTGAACACAGATATGATACAGGGACTTGACAGCTGGCCTGTTGGAACCAATTGCTTAGACCTCTTGAGGGGAAAATAAACCTTTTAAAGAACCCTTGGATTTTACAAACAGGTTTTAAAAACAAAAGATCTGTCAAATTCTGAGTTTTAGAGCTTTACCAGTACAGCTTTCAATGTCAACTTCAGTATCCTCTATTGTGCATCTGTATAGCTAAAAGAAAGTATAAGAGAGCTGTTGATAATGACAGGTCATGTTATTATTTTCAGGGTAGTGTCCTTGAGTCAGGGTGCTACTGAGAGTCTGAATTTATTATGCTTAAGGTGTAATGTTTTTATTTACATCTGACCCTAGACGTTAGTGATTCATACCACATTGTCTGTGAAGACTAGAGGCTCTGTTCTGTTGTTTGTATATAGGCACCTTGTACAATCTGAGACTCCCATGTCAACCAAGACATGACAGAGTTTTTTGTACTCCTGGAGAGGCATCTGGAAATGAGAAAGGATACCTCAGGGCTTTTCAGTGACATTAGATCCTTGGGTGCACAACCAAACCACACCTGAATTCCAGGCCAGCTCAGTGCATTCTCTGCAGATGGTTGTGCTCTCAGAAATCAGATCTTGCTCCAGTATATAGCTCCAAGCGCTTCAGTCTTTCAGCAATAAGATGTTGACATCCTGTTTTCCACCTCCTCACAACAAAAATGCTCAGAGTAGGGACAATTTGTTATTCAATGAAACATTTGTTCAGAGGGTGCAGCCAAAGCAAAATAATTTCCTTCTTTATCTGCAGTGAAAACTCCGTGTCTCCAGCTTATAAGGGTGACTTCTAATATCCTTTTCCATTTTACCACAAAGCAGTACAACACAAAATCTCTACCTGATCTAAAGTCACTATTAGATTATTTTTAATAATTTAATGCAGTTTCAGTTATACTGCTTATTTCAACATCAAATATATGATTGTCATTTTTATACAACAGCAGTAGGTTACATCACAAGGGGATTGACCCACAACAAGTTTAAAACATGTGAGGAGTTGGAAGTGATTGTAAAGGAGGACACCACTCATCAAAAAGGTGTGGTGAATTTTAGCACCAAGAGGATTGCCTAAAGAGTTCATCCAAAAGCTTACATCAACATATGTGTAACTAAGGAGATCCTTGTAAACAAGTCATAAACCAGGCACAAAGTCACCCTAAGTGAAAAGATAATCTCAAAGAATAAATCGGATTACTGAACAGAAAGAGGGACATGGGTACTATAAAGCTCTGATAAAGAGCTGTTGATGTGGGAACACTGTAAGAATCAACATTAATGAAAAGTCTGGAAGGAAACTGTCTTTACTAACAAATTAATAAAATCAAAATATATTTAAACATCATAGGGATCCTCATAAATATGAAGTAGAAAGAAGGCAATATTTGGAACAATTTTTTTTGTTTGTCTTTTTTTTTTTTTTTTTTTTGATAACCCATTATTTAAATATTAGTCTAAAGAACTTCCTTTTAACTCCATTAGTCCAGGTCCATTTTATGTTCTTCCTGAGCAAAAACAGTGGACAAAATTCTCAACTGGTGTAAAGTTAGTTCAGAGAAAAATAATTCAAAAGGGTCAAGCCAATTTAGATTAATGAGGATACTGCCTTATAGTAGATTGCTATTACAATACACACTATGAAAAACAGAAGCACAACAAGAATTTCTGCTTAGTAATCTTAAAGACCTAAACTAGGCAAAATTAGCTATGCTGGTGAGCCACAGTCCATACTGTTACCAAATTAGGCTAGATTAACCTAAACTCTAAAGCCACATGTAACTGTTATTTGCAAAGTCATAACAAGTCCATCCTGACTATGTGCCTTGAGTATAATAAAGCAGGGAATGACTTTTCCCTCTACTTTCACACTGTGTGCATGTACACAAAACCTGTCGTGATTTGGCTGCTGCTGGGAGCAGAAAGTGTCTGGAGTGGCCACATCATTTTGCACCTGTAGCCCTTCTTCTTAACAAGTATTACAGGGACAGTAAATCTTCTTCAAGCTGCCTCATCTGTTGCTGATGGCTTTTGCAGGTACATTAACTAATATTATTTGCTGGCTAGAGCTCCAGAGACCTCTCAAAATATTATGCACTTTTTTCTACCAATAGAGAGCTTGGACTTACATGACCTTTAGAAATGGTACATTTCTTCTCCTAGTTTGGCCAGGGCATAATAGATCTCTAATTGCTTAATCAGTACTTATTCCTTTAGATTTTTTTGCCATAGTCTGTAATTATTTTGCTTCCATTTGGTTGTGGTTTATAGCCTACAAAAAATAACAATCTTTCGCTATTGTAAATGTTCTCATAACTTTTAAATAGGTACAAATAAACAACTCGCCTATTATGTACATCATACACAGTTCTATAAAATAAATAATGCCCTCAAGATTTTTGCAGTTAATCAAGTACAAATGTTGGCTTCAAAAGTTTGTCCACGAGCAAGAGTGATTTCAATTATAATTGAATTTATGGGTTTTACTCCAATTGAACTCTGTAGCATCACAGGAGATTTAAATGCTATAATCCCACTAGATTTTGTGGAAATTTTGTTCGAACTGCTTATCCTCTATCCATGCTCTTGAACTAATAGACCAGCTGTATATATAGTGTAAGAAGAACTGCTGAACAAAATAAAAATAAAATCTCAATATGTACAACACAATTACTTCTAAAATGATATGAACTATGCTAGATCTTTAACAATATAAATGAACACCACTCATCCCAACTAATGAAATTTTAGTTTCATTTCATTCTAGATAACAATATTAGCATAAACAACAGAGATTCATTACATTATGTTTCAGGATTATTGTTATATATCTGAACTATAAAATATAAAAAGACATGAGTCAAAAAGGCTTAATATCTACACTGAGGTACATATATTGGTTTCTGAATTATGATGCTCTTATAAAAGACTGGAAAATCCTGGTGGATTTTCAAGTTTGTGGGTGCAGTCTGTACTTATAAGAGCTGGTATGCTGTCAGAGACTGAGGCAGCTTTTTATGTGCTCATTCTATGTTAGGTCAACTCCAAAGACTGCAAGTTAACTGAGTTTTGTCTTACCAGAGTGACAGTCTGATGAGAGTGGGCCTTAATTCTTATAAAACTTGCGATGTTAAAAAAGTATGTATAAACACAATTCACGGGAAAATTGAGGAAGCTGTTGCTCAAGGCAAATGTATAGCTATAATATGCTGGAGAGATGAGGATGCAACTTTGAAAATAAATGATTTTAAGTTTTTATTTTCCAGACATATGCTAAGCTGCCCTTGGGACAGGAAGACTTACAATATGATCTATTCTATTTTAACCTCAGTCTTACAATATGATCTATTCTATTTTAACCTCCCCCACTTGAGGATTTAGAGTAGGCTGTCCCCTCCATAACAATAATGTCTGTATGCCAGAAGACAGCCATCCCATGGGGAGATAATTTTGACACAGTGACATAAAGCACACTTCATGTTCAGTGACCCTTTGGAGCTGTTGCAGTGTGTTCCCTGCCTCACCTTTCTATAGCCCTCCTCCCTTTTGGCTGCTGTTGTCATTCCCAACCCCTTGCTGGAAAAGCTTGTCAAACGATTTCCTGTGGTACAGAGGAATAGGTCATGCTGAAGGTCGAGCACAGCCCTGAATGCTCTCATCTGCTGCAACTCAAACCACTGGGCCAAAATCAGCATTTTCTCAAAACTCTTATGCAGTTACCACCTTCTTCTGAAGACCTTCAGCAACTGAATTTAATAGACTAAAATTTCCAGGCATTGAAACCTCTGCCTGAAAGTGTTTTATCCCTGACACCACAGATCAACTCAATTATTGCATACAAATACTATTTTGGATGTACTAAGTAGGCATTTCTTTGCCTACCTCATCTGAGCCATTCAGACTAGAGTCAGAAAGAAGGGGGAGAAGTGCAAATATGCCTCTAGCCTTGGAGAAGGGACTGGGAATGAGGAACCTGAATTTCAGTATCAATGTCAAGCTCTATCAAAAACATAAGAACAGCTGCACTGGTTCAATGGAAAGTCCATCTGCACTTTTCCCATTTCCAACAGTGTACTTTGGGAGCCTGAGGCACCAGAAGCAGGATGCTAAGCAAAAATTTAGGGACATGTTATGTCCAGCCTTTGTAGAACTATATCACCTCCCTGCTTTCATCGACTAGAAGCGCTGATCCAGGCTTGGCACAGGCCATATATTGGAAGCTGATCCTTGCCTAAATTTCCTACATCAGTGACAAGTTTAAGAGGGATGCATAAGCTATTGTTCTTCTCTTAATGTAGACAATTATTGGCTGGGCTGGGTGTACTGGAGCCATCCCTCTTCTGAGGTACTCATCTGATGTGTTCTTGAAATGCTCAGTACAGACTTTGCCGGAGGCTATAACATCACTTTCTCTGTTATAAACACTAGTGAGCTGTGTACACAAGTTAAACATACTTTGCCTGCTGATTAAGCCTATAACTTATTTTTGGATTGTTTTTGCAGCAGATATCATCCTAATGGGAGTAATTTATAAAATTGGCATGCAAATTGATTAAATTGAATAATAGAAAGAGTGTCCAATCAGAGGAAGATATATCCCACCCCCTGCTGCTCTGTGAGCGCAGTATGCTGATGGCAGACTATTTTCCCTAGATTTTGCCCTCCACAAATTGCCCCCTGTATCCTGTCTCATAGAGACGCAGAAAATCACACCTATGACATGATCAGAATGGCTCTGGGAGCTGCTACACCTTCAGAGAGCAAGATAGGATATCCCCCAAAATCACCAGTCCACAAATTGCTCAAATCTCCACCAGTCCCAGGCCACCAGTATCCAGACTAAACCTCTGTGCAGTCAGATGAAGGTATCAAAGACCCCGGGTATACCCAAGGTGTCCCTGCAGCAGTGTGGCATACCCAGTACCTGCAGAGAGGACTCCTCCCTCCCCTGAATTTCTCTGAATGCCTCTGAACAAAGAAGAACATGTGGGAAGGTCTCTCAGGTTTCGTCACCAGTGCGCTGGTGCACTTTTAAACAGGCAAACCAAGGAACAGTGTTTATAAACAGATGCCTAGGGAAGAGGAAGCAGACAGCCAAAAAGAATAGGATGCTTCCTTTATCATAGTGTTCCACCTTCCAACTCTTTTCAGCCTGAGGAATTTCTGAAGCCTGGTATAGTTTGTCTGTTTGGTAACTCCCAACAGATATCTCTTCTAAGTACTTGCCTTATCTTTGATTGAATCCACACAAATTTCTTGTGCACATAACATTCTTTGGCAAAGAATTTCACAGAACTGCTACTCACTGTCAGTGAGCCAACTCTTTTTGTTTCTTTTAAATCTCTTCACTTGATGTGCCCTCATCCTTGTAGTGGAAGACAGTGAACAACCAAGCCATCATCACCCTGTCCATAATACTCATTATTTTATATAACTTCTGTACTATGTCTCCTTTTGGTTATTTTATCTCCCTACTCAGATATTCTGTGTTAAGCAGTCACTGGTGAAATTTTCTCCATATGTTGTACAGGGAACCTGGATTGTCACAATAGTGACAATACAAGAGTCTGTTTGCTAAGAGCTCTACATTGCAGTTTAATTATTATTGTGAATCTCTGCTCAAGGGAACTTCTTAACAATCATGTTTCTGAAAGTTATGTGGTATTAAATAATGTTTGTATAGTCTCAAGATTTCATATACTGAAATAACTTTGTAACTTTAATTTACATACTTGTAATATCCCAATCTCTGAATTGAGCATTACTGATAGAAAACAAGGCAGCAGGTGCTGGTGAGCTGTGGCATTTTCCAGCCTCATGTGGGATTACTATATTCACAGCTATAATCCTGCAATTTCTCACCTTTTCCCGACATAAATCGAATGCTATATATAAATGCTAAATATTCCATATTGCTACATTGCAGATGGTGATAATAACAGTAATTAATGTTTGTTTAATCTCCCTCTTTGGATTTCAGTGTCAAAGCAATAATACAGTCAGAAGGACAACAGGGAACAAATAACTCTGATAGCAATTTCCTAAATCAACCAAAGAACTAAAGATAAAAGATACTACTTTGGATCTGTCCCAGATGAAATTGGGACAGAAGGGAAGAGAGATGATCAACTAATTCACTCTCCAGATGTGAGAATGCTGCAGTACATCCTGGGAAAATTGAGGCTGGTACAAGCTGATATTTGCAAAGGTCCCATCACAGAAAAATAGGCAACATCAGCTGACATGGTTTATTATGTGTGTATGACACTGGAACTAGACAGTGCAAAATTTAATCACACTCCAGAGATCTGAAGTTCTAAACAAGTGGATATGAGACAATCTGGGGATTACCTCTCCTTAAAAAGTAACACAACAATTAAAGAAATTATTTCAGAGAGAAAACATGGGGTTTATGCCTCCTTTATTTTGAGGTGATGGAGATACGCTTACAGTTTATGTCTGCACTAGTGAATGTGACAAAGCTAAGGCATGTGCCCAAGAACTGTCATACAATAACTTCCACAGACAAATCACTGACAGGAGCAGTAGAACTGTTGGCCCAGGCGAAATAACAGTCTGTAAACAATACCCAGATATGATTCAGGAGCTAGCAGAGACAAATAGACCATGTTGTTGTGGCTACCCTGTTGTGGTTGGGAAGAGGATTTAGCTAAAAACTCATATGCCAGTTAATCCTACAATCACAGAATGGTTTGTGGCTTATTTTGCTTACTACTAAATATGCAAGCACAAAAGTTGGGAGTAATGCACTTAAGCTCCAGACAGAGGTAAAATTTCAGACAACATACCACTTGTATTTCTAACATGTTCCCTGTTGCCTAGATCTCCCAATCAACTAGGTTTTCTCAAGGGACTGGCTAGATTACTTTTCTGAAGCTTATCATAATCTTTTTCTTTTTTTCTTACTGTTACAGAGAAAACCTTGGCATCTATCACAGCAATCTGGATTCCATTCTGAGATCAAATCTAAGCTCTTTTTGGATCTAGCCTTACTGTAACATTAAAGAGGAAGAGAAACAGGGAGGATGCAATGGTACAGTAAGGAAAACAAACAGATTAGAATGCAGAATATGTTTTTCTCACTTTATGAACCTCCAGTGTTGCCTTTTTCATACAATCTTAAGACCAGGAAAGACAAAAAACCCTCAAACTCAAAAAGAAAGAAATGTCAAAAATAACAGCCATCCTAAACCTCAGTTAAACATGTGATGCTCAGTGACGCTTTTTGAAGAATCATGATAAAAATCAAAAGATATAGTTTTTCCTCCACTCTGGGTGGCAAGGGTAAGAAAAGACGCTAAGATGTGGAGCAAATGCTTCCACAATAGTTTTTATCCAGCTAGAATAATTTTGTCTTCAGCTTAAAATATATTTGCAAATATAAATACAAAAAAGATAGACTTTTACAGGGGAGGAGAATTGAGTTTAGGTCTTTCTTTTCCTACTGTGGGAATAGCCTGTATGAGTTTAGACTGCCAGAGTCTGCAGATATGTTTCATATAGGGAACAAAAATAAAAAATATCTGAAACACCTCTTTGCTATGTTGAGGTCATTAACATCTGTGACATTTTTTTTTCAGGTTTTAATAGAATCCAGTTCCTTGGGACACGTCTGGTAATGGATAAACTTCACTAAATTTAAGACAGCTATCTGCTTGACCATTGAGTTCATTGTATGATAAAACATTGTATTTCATATTCTCAGAAAAATATGCATTTAACCAACAGAACAAATGGAGCCACTTTAATTGTGGAACTAAATAGAAGTTGATTTAACAGTTCCAGCCTTAAGAATATTATATATTAACTTAGAGATGAAAATAGAATGTTCTTCTACCATTTTTTGGTATCTACCTGTTTTGTTCCATGAAATTCAGATAGCAAACATCTTGAATGTATCATGAAATAATAATGATAAATATTAAGCACTGTGAATCAGTCTATATTATAAAAAGGAACAATGAATGTAGGTTTACGTCTGTCAATTTCACTGAGGGAGATATAAAAACAGAAGAAAAGGAAACAACCAACTTTTTGAATTTCACAGTTTTGCTCTCTAAGCCAGTAAGTGTTGGATAAAGTGTATTCAGGAAACTAATTGTTGACCCTACAGCCCTCCTGGCTTGTGTAATCAAATGGAAAAATATCTATGTCTGTAATTGAAATGCTATTTCTCATGACAGTGTAGATGAGCTAGGCAAGGAAGAATAAAAGAGATGAGATGGGAAGATTTCAGGTTTTTAAGCTGAAGACTTTCTCTCCCTTCTTTTTAGGTGATGGAAAATGTATCATACATATTATCCTGAATGAATACTTTGTTTATAAAATCCTCCTTAATTCCTACAAAGATCAAAAGAACTCAGCTGGGGAAGGGTAAGCTATATGATGCAAGTTACCTTTTCTACTGAAATTGAGAATTTGTAACAACCAAATGTTTCATAGAGTAGGTACTTCTGGGGAGCAGAGAAGGCTCAGTGGCATAGCTCCATCCAGAGAGAAATGAATGACTGATGCTCTGAGTTTTGGGAAAAACTGAAGTGGAATGAAGGCCTGATGTATAGTCAGTCCTTTCTGAATTGCAGAGAGAAGCCAGCAGTCTGCATGCCCCCATTATAATCAAAGATTTAGAAACCAGATGTTTGACTACAAAACAGAAATCTGGAGGAATTCTCATCTCTGAAATTCGATACATGAGCACACTTGAGCAAATTCTGCATCCTATTACACATTGATTGTTTTAATTACTGTATGTCCTATTAGAAGTGGGTAGAAGAAATATTCTGACAGTTTTATTATGTTTGGGATTCTATCAAGGGTTTATCATATGAAAGGCCAAGTGCTACTGACTGTACATTTCCCTTTCAGATAATTTAAATGGTAGATTTGTTTTGACACATTATCTTTTGGAAAGGCCACCTGTTACCTATGCCAGGTATATGAACTGTGTAGTGAGCACTACTAATCCAACACTAGCTGATGTGCATCACTGCAGCAAAATCTGTAGGTGTGATAATGAATTAATGCATTAATATATCATGGCTTAACCAGAGAACTCCTCTCATGTTACCCAAAGTCTGGATAGGGTGACTGCATCAATGTTTTTAATTATGAGTCAGTGGAAAATACATTATTTCATCTTTGTGTGTTCTTTACAGATCAACTTGATATTCCAATGATCTATGATTACTGTTGCCATAATGGTTCTTCCTTGGTGAGATAATTTGAGATTTTTGTTTTGCTGTTGGATTTGGCATGATTCTTTATTTTAAGTAGTCTAGCCAGAGCTACTATTTCGACTTCCCTGTGCTCCTCACAGACACATATATTGTATCTTACACATGGACAAATATGTAAAAGTATTAAGGCCACATGTACTTTTTTGTTGTTGGTGGTGTTGTTTTACATATTTCTGGTCATAATATAAAGTACAGTGCAGGTTAACAATTGATATCTTTATTATAAAAAAGGGACAGTTCAGACTTGCTCAGGTAACAGAATTTGGAACATCTTCAACTGTCTTTAACTCTGGTTCTTGGAACCCTCCTACTATGTTGAACTGCTTTTTATGAATCTATCTTTTTAAAATTGTACTTTATTCTAGGAAACATTTGGAGAGATGTAGTGTGATATACTGTAACTGAATTTCTTGTGTCGATTTCAGTTCTGGTCTCACTGAAGTAAATGTTTAATTTTATATTTAGGGGAGGCAGTATTCCATTGTATGAATCTCGTACATAGGTAGGAGAATCACACAGCCTCATACCTGAGGCTAATACTTTACCTCGTGCTGCCAAACTGCATGAAGAGAATGAGTTGTATTGGTCTGTCCTGGGTTTAAGTGGGTGGTGGGGTTTTCTGGTAGCAGGGGAGGGGTCTATAGGGGCGGCTTCCTGAGAGAAGCTTCGCGAAGCTCCCCCAGCTCCAAGTCAGCTCCACCTCTGCACCAAAACTGAGCCAATCGGCTGCGCCTCTGAGATAATGTATTTAAGAAGGGACATGGTGATGAGGAGTCAGATTTGTGAGGAGGAGTTGCAGCAGCTCCGTGAACACCAAGGTCAGTGGAGGAATGGAGGAAGAAAGGAGGGGGGAGGTGTGCCAGAGCAGAGACCCCCTTGTATCCTGTGGTGAGACGGCAGGGAGCCCCCCGCCCCCGCCACCCATGAAGATCTACAGAGGAGCAGACATTGATTGATGGCCTGTGTTTTTCACCTGTATGATCAAGGTGCTGTGTCCGAAGAAGGCCGGGGTCTTGTGGGAAAAGGTAGCCCCGCTGCTGTAATTCAGCACTGGGAGGATTGCAGCATGCGGGGTTGCCCCGCAATGGAGCAGTGTGGGGAACGCTGCGGCCCGTGGGAGGGATTCACATCGGAGAAAGTTTGTGGAGGACTGTCCCCTGTGAGAGGGGGACCATGATGGAGCAGGGGGAAAAAGTTCCAGAAGCTCCCCCCACTGAAGATGGAAGAAGTGACAGCGCTGACTGCACCCCCCCCATTCCCTGACCCTGCGCCGCTGTGGGGAGGAGGTAGAGATATCAGGACCAGAACTGAGCCCAGGAAGAAGGGAGGGGTGGGGGGGAAGATGTTCTCAAGTTGTGGCAATGCTTCTCACTGTCCTACTCTGTTATGTGTTGTTAGTGTCTGTAATAAATGTATGTTCTTTTTTTCTTCCCCTAACGAGTCTGCCTTTTGCTCATGACCATGAAGGGTGATTTTCCCCCATCCCAGTCCTATCTTGAACCCCAAGCCTGGCTCTCTGTCCCTTCTTATTGCCAGAAGAGAAGGGGGAGAGAGTGGCTGCGTGGTGTTAGGTTCCCAACCAGGCTAAAACCACAACATGGTCAAAGTACACTGCTTCACCAGGCTTCATCTAAGCGCCATGTTCAAGTTAATTGCTTAAAACTTAGCAGAGAGCTATTGGAATGTTTAGAGGTATGTATCCCACCAATGTTGAAGCACTAGCAATTGCTGTTTAGAGATGTGTATCCCTCTCCATTGACTGTGGTGGAAGTGTAAATGAGCAGCACACACAGAACACCTAAATTTTAAGTAGATAAAATTTTATAACATGAAAGTATGTAGTTCCTGAAAGCGAGATTTGTCAGGAAAAATTAGGATAGCTGGCCTTACATGACCCAGTAACATTATATACAGAGCTCTGTGCACCTTAAGCAACCAATTACATCTACAAAGGTACAAATTAACATTTCTGCTGTCTCTAGAGAGCTCTGGAATGAGCTCTTTGAAAGGCAATATGAGGAAATTAGGAAATATTCCTCACAAATGAGGAAATATTTGTGACATATGAAGATTTCATAGTATGATGATTTTTATTTCCATAACACTCCATTGACATCACAAACTACAACTCCACTGTATTAAGTGCTCTACAAGCAAAAAAAATAGAGCCAGTCTCTGACTGTAAGGCTTACAAAATCTGTCTGGGCCATCTGAACCATCCATTCAGTCACCAGGTTACTCTCCTTTTTCCCAGTCCACTCTGAGATGTGGAAAAAAAAAGGGCTGCAGGAGATATGAATTGTTCTGTAAGTCTATTCTCAGTTGACCTTTAACATAGTATCACACCAAAATATTCTGTAGCATTGGATCAAAATGTTGGCTTCTCCTACTGAGTTAGGAATGTAAAGTCAGTTGCATGAAAGAAAAAGCAGCATTTTATTCACTTATCATGCCCACTGACCATTTTACTGCATTTATGGCCATCACAAGGCCTTAATGTATCACATGATTGGACCTCTTTTGAGGTAAAAGATGACTGTATCATGGTGTCACCATACCTATACTTTCAGCATGTGATGGGTAAAGGATTTGGACATTTGGTTCACAGACAACCTACTGTACCAAAATTGTTCTAATGTCATAGATCACTGTGTTTAAAATAAGTTTGGAAATCAGGTGAGGTTCATGGAAAATTAGAAGAAACATAAAGGTCCTTGTTTGAAAGTGAACAAGTCATGAAAAAAAAAAAAAAATCACTGGACGTGTATAGAGTTAACATTTAGGTAATGAAAGAAAAAGAAATCTGGAAACCTGGAAAAGACCTTAAAATTGAAGACAAGCCTCTTCTGTTAGACTTGGTAGAGAAGGGAGAGCCAGTGATGGGACGAAAGGGAAATGTTACATGAAAAGCATAGGAATTATGTGCAATGCTCTGAATTGGTCTAAGCACAGCAAGTTGCATTTCTAGAGGCCAAAGGAAAGGATGTTGTAATAATCAAAACATCCAGCCCTTCATCTTAAGCGAATTCAAGCTGAGTAAATGAATAGGAAAACCATATTTTAACTTCCATATAGAGAGAATTGGCAAGTTTAAGACAACACTTCGTCTAAATTTTAGATTCATTTCCTGAAAGGTCAGTAGGGCCATTGTGCTGGACTGGTGCAAATTGGCTTAAATCCACTGACTCTAAACCTGGCCTAAGCACTACATACAAGCTTGCTTCATCTGAAACTGTCTCCCGCTTAACAGACTGCAGAAAAGACAGGAGCCAGAAAAATGTTGATCAGTAGAGATTCAAAACATAGTAAGAAAGCCCTAAGGGTTCACAGAAACAGTTGTTCAGCCCTTCATTCATCTGCCAGTCTCTTGTCTACTTTGCTTTACCTTGGTTTTATGTTAAGCTCCTTCACTCTTCTTTAATGCTGCACACAAATCTGCTTCACTGTCTTGGTTGTTAAGGTTTTCCTGAGAGCAGCCCTTGGGGGTTGGGAGATTCTGTTGAGTGAGCATTTAATTGTAAGGCAGAATTGCAAGGCATCTTGCCATTATATTGTAGACTCAACATTGTAACTTCATAAGTTTAATGAGACTCTTTGAAGCAAATACAATAAAGAAATATGCATTCCTGTCTCTGTGCTGCTTTGAAGGAACTTCAGAAGAGATATCTGTAAGAAAGGGAAAAGATAACAACCATATTTTAAATAGGTAAGGCTTAACTTCTGAACAAAGCCCCTGTGTTCCCACTAAGCACTAAGTTATGCTAAGGTTTGTGTCTGGCTTTTGTGAGTAAATCCCCTTCTGCACTTTCATAAAACCAGTCTTAGGGTACACCTGAAGCTTCTAGCAGATGTCAACTGCAAAAGGCAGTCTTTGATAGGCAGACTTCTGAGCTGGTAAAGGGCATGTTTAAACATGTCTTCTAAGACTACAAGTTTGCAGTGTGGAGAATCTTGTAGGAAGGGTGATGGAAGTGGAGAGGAAGGCTACCACAAAATCTTCACCAGAAATTGACTTTTTTGATGACCTAATTTCTTTAGAAATTAAAAATTTTAATCAGGAAGATAATAGGAAAATAATCTGGTTTTATATCATTAAAAAATCCCTACCTGTTCTGGCACATTCCATCATATTCAGGCTTGTTTCTTACACTGCATAAGTGCTCCTGTCAACCCTCTCACCCATGTGGTCTAATCTGGACATTCCTTCTCTGTGCTGTTTTCCTCCCACACTCGATGCTTCTCTTGCATTTCCTTCCTATAAACTGTTAATCTTCCATTGCTGAAATACTCTCAGGGAACTTCTGTTTGCTTTTTTTCTAAAATCTTCTCCTTCAAACCTCCCTGAAAAATGAAATGAGTTATTGTTGAATAGACAGACCAGAAGTCAATGCACCAGAGGGAATCTTTTACATTAAGTTCTTTCCTTTTGATGTAGTTTTATACACTGAAAATTAGGAAATTAAAATTATTTTCAAATAGAAGTACACAAAGTCACAACAGCAGCTCTGGATCTAGACAGAATCTAAACCTAGATCTGGTAGATCATAGATCTGTCCACAAGTATTGAAACTAGAACATGAGCCAGATACCAAGGAAGGACCCTTTCTTCTGGATCAAGGTCAAAGTGTGGTTCTTTCTGACAAGAAATTAGAGATGTTGGACATAATATTCTTCACACTGGAAGTAAAGTAAGGAATAGTAAATAACCACTGAACTGTATGCCTTCCTGAACGATGAGAGAAATTCAAGCTCAAACAGCTGCCTTTTCTGCTGCAAAGGAAGGATTTGAATCTGGTTCTTGAAAACAATGAGTGTTTGCTCTAGCTACTAGCATCTTGGGAACTCAGATCCAAGCATGTCTGTTTCTGGTTTTGACCAAAAATTGTGCACTACATATGAGAAGGTTTTCCTAATGAAGGTTTTATCAAAACCAGCATGCTCCTTTGAAAAGTGTTAACGAATTGGAATTTCCTGATGAAAATGCTTCACCAAAAGATTCCTGAACTAGCTCTACTCTTCATTTTAGTTAGATTTGGATCCGGTCCTCAAGTACTAGAAAATACTTCCTTCCTCTGCAGAGTTAACTAACAAAAGTTCTTTCAATGAACGAAGACAGACAAGTCATCAGCTTTTTTAATGGAAAGGTCTGAAGTGAATATAAAGAAAAGTCCTGTGCAGAACAGTGAGGTTAGAATTATGACTGTCATATAAATAAGCATGACAGGAATCAAACATGGTTTTTAGATAACTTAAAAAATAACAAAGCAAACTTGTGAGTAGGGACTGTACAAATATTTTTTGAATGAATGAGACTCATGCGAAAACATTAATCATTGTTTTAACTTCACAAATTAGATCATTTGCAGTCCTGTTTCTTTTTAAAGAAAGACTAATGTCATTTAAAAAACACTAGGTTGTAAATATCACAAACCTTAATTTTGACAAAATCACTTAATGAAATTAAACGATCTCAATTTCATAAGATGTTTAAAAAGCTTTTGAATAAAACAACAAAGCACTAAACGGTAAAGAAAAATCTTATTCTGAGAAGACATGGGGTATATCAGACTGATTCTCTTCTCTTTTGAAGAATATAGGGCAAATCTAAATTAGATACCTGCTAGTACATAACAGTGCTCAATTTTTGAATGTCCTGATGTTAAATATGAACCTAAAATCCAAAGCTTGGAGCTTGTCCTATACTGCAAATGAATGTCCATCAGGGAGTGATGCAAAACCTCAGTAGGTGGTATGGAGATAAACCTAAAAGAAACCCACAGAAAATTTGAGCACAGGAGTTTCTGAGACCATATGCACTGCACCTTCTTCCTTTCAGAAAAAGTTTCTCAAGCTGCAGAAAGAGACATCCTCAAATGGTCGAGTTTGGGAAGTTATTACAGACAGACACTTTCATGTATTCCTTGCAAGGTCTAAATAGACCCGTTGTTTTCTAAACACAAAATTGGTGGTAACAATGTCAGCATCTGTGCTTCACATTGTAGGTATCATATACTACAAGTACCAAGAAGTGTCTAACAGTGCTGGGATTTGGCACCCAAGCTGGAATCATCCAATCTGAATTTAGTCCCAGGGCACAGTCTCTCTGATCTATATGACATGGCTAGCTGGAGTAAGATGAACTTCTCCCTAGCACTGTCAACTAGCTCAGGTGGGACTGCCTACACACTGGATTTCTACAGTAAGTTGGAGGAATGCCACACCTAAAGTCTGCTGAAGTCTTGTACTTGTGATCTACAGTCTGTTCATCTGGTTGCTTTTCAAACAAGGAAACCAATGCGACTTTCCCAGTTCCCCCGAGAGAGTACACATGCTGATCTTGTGCCAACTTCATGTTGTTTGGTAAGAACTGAGTGTGCATCACTTCCCTGCAAGCCAAGCTGGGTTTTCTGTGGAAGGAAATGGTGCTTTTCCACAGACAGGAAGGGAAGAGTGAATTTCAATGGATTCAGAAAATCTGGGTGAAAAAATTACAAGAGTGATGGGGTACACTGTGGATTGTATCTGACCTACAGCTTAGATCCATCTGGTATGTTAAAAGTATTATTAGGAATATCTGGGTTTATTATTTTCTGATTATAGAAAAACTGATGATTTTATAGCCAAAAAACCCCATATACTACATGACTTAAACCTCATGTGTTGGGGTGTGAATTAGAAGAATTAATTGCATAATTCAATAAAAAAAAAATCTCAATAACTGTTTAAACCAGTGTAAAAACAGAATAGGCTACTGTCCTGGGTTGAGTGAGTGGTGGAGTTTTTTGGTGGCAGGGGAGGGGGCTATCGGGGCGGCCCCCTGTGACAACCTTCTCAAAGCTCCCCCAGCTCCACGTCAGCTCCACTTCTGTTTGGGAAATTGAGCCAATCGGCTGCACCTCTGCGATAAAGTATTTAAGAAGGGACGTGGTGACGGGCAGTGGGACTTGTGAGGAGGAGTTGCTGCAGCTGCATGAACACCAAGGTCAGTGGAGGAACGGAGGAAGAAAGGAGGGGGGAGGTGTGCCGGAGCAGAGACCCCCCTGTATCCTGTGGTGAGATGGCAGGGAGGCCCCCCCTGCCACTCATGAAGATCTACGGTAGAGCAGACATTGATTTATGGCCTGTTGCTCCTGATAGGATAATCAAGGTGCTGTGCCCGAAGAAGGCCGGGGTCTCATGGGGAAAGGCAACCCCGCTGCTGTAATTCAGCACTGGGAGGATTGCAGCATGTGGGGGTGTCCCACGCCGGAGTAGCTCGGGAAGGGCTGCAGCCGTGGGAGAGAATCCAGTCGGAAGAAGTTAGTGACCCATGACGGAGCAGTGTGGGGAACGCTGCGGCCCATGGGAGGAATTCAAGTCGGAGAAAGTTTGTGGAGGACTGTCTCCTGTGAGAGGGGGACCAAGATGGAGCAGGAGGAAAAAGTTCTGGACACTCCCCTCACCGAAGATGAAGGAAGTGGCAGCGCTGACTGCACCCCCCATTCCCTGCCCCTGCATGACTGGGGGAGGAGGTAGAGATATCGGGAGCAGAGCCGAGCCCGGGAAGAAGGGAGGGGTGGGGGGAAGGTGTTCTCAAGATGTGGCAATGCTTCTCACTGTCCTACTCTGTTATGTGTTGTTAGTGTCTGTAATAAATGTATGTTCTTTTTTTTCTTCCCCTAACGAGTCTGCCTTTTGCTCGTGACCATAAAAGGGGGATTTCCCCCATCCCAGTCCTATCTTGAACCCCAGTCCTGGCTCTCTGTCCCTTCTCATTGCTGGAGGGGAAGGGAGAGAGAGCTGCTGCATTGTGGTTGGCTGCCAATCAGGCCTAAACCATAACAGCTACACTTTCCAGTACAAGATTACCTACAGACAAAAGACAGTTTGGGAAGGTTAAATTAATATCTAGGTCAGGATAAAGTTCCATAATTTCAAAGGAGGAAAAGAAGGTAAGGAAATCTTTGGATAATGGTAATTTTGTCTGGATAATGGTGATTTTTGTTTATTATGATTATTATTATTTTGTTTACATGAGTCTTGGCATATTGGAGGATTTCAGAGAACTGGAAAAAAGTGAATGCTGTGCCAATATTTTAAAAGGGTAAGTGAGACAATCTGGTAATTATATTCCTGACAGTTTGATGTTGATACAGGGCAAAATAATAGAATGGCTGATACAGAGCTATACTACTCAAAGTCTAAAGTAGGGTAATTTAATTAAAGTCAGTCAATATGGGTTTATAAAAACACCTCTTGTCAAACTACCTTTCAATGAGATTACACATTCCTGCTGATAAAGGTAAATGATGCAGTATACCTAAACATTGTAACGTTATCACACAACTTTCTATAAAAAGCATACATTATAAAATCAACATATGACATGAAGATTAAAACCTTGTTAGATGTTAAGTCTCCAGATACACTTATTAACGGGAAATTATCAAATGGATATTTTTCTAGAGAATTTTTTCCTGGTTCAGACTATATTACCATCCAATATTTTTATCAACATTCTTGAAAACACCCAATTCTTAAATAACTTCACATGGCATATCATGAGTGAGAAAAAAATGAAGAGTAATGAAGAGAATTGGATAATATGCTCTTTAATATCAACAATAAAAATTTATACAGTTTATAATAAACATGCAGCAATTCATTTAGAATATATGATTGCTTCCTGGGATGCAATGTCTATGAAAATAAAGGGTTGACACTGTGGATCTGTAGCTGATCATGATCCTAGTCTGATTCATGCCTATCAAAAAATAGTGTAATGAAAACCAAAGGAAGTGATTGAGAAGCCTGCATTAGGTCTGTATTTGTCATGTTTACTGATCTGGGGATATTATGTCTTGTTATAGTGCCCCTGCTCTAAGAAGCAGGTTTAAACAACTAGAAAGAGTTCAGAAAAAAAGAAGTGTAAATTGAAAGTTTGAGAAATATACCTGAGAGTGACAGGATCCAACAACTAAAGGGACTTAGACTTGTCTGAGAAAAAAAAAAAAGATAAATTGTCTGTAATCTGGAACACTGACAAAAAGCACAGAAATGTGATAATGATTCTATGTTTTATTTTGTTGTTTGTTTTGTTTTGTTTTGTTTTATTTTTTAAGCCTAGCAGACAAAAATATGTATGTATGAGCTGGATACTGAGGGAACACAGACTCCATGTAGAAAACTGCTACCATGTAAGAGTGAGAGAATTTAACTACTGAGACAATCTATGTAAAGTAATAAAAATTTTATGTATCAGTAAAATATGCTAATTTAAGGGTATGTGTTTATCTAATTATATGGATCTGTTTTTTTAGGATTAAGAGTTTAATATATCTATAATATTAACATTAGGTAACTGCATGCTATTGCTTGTTGCAGAAGGACTTATGCTGGAGACCCACATATGTTGCACTAAATTTCAACATATATATGAAAAACAATAACATGCATGTTGATGACCACATTTTATTTACTAAGTTTATGGTTAAATTGCATTATGGTGAAGTATCTAAGTGCTATCCCAAAGACCCACCAAACTCCATTGCATGAAAAGTATGTTCACAAAAATTCACATTACATTTGGTAGAGGTTTGGGGGTTATATTGAATGCAAGACTGAGCTTGTAGCAAATGCATTTAATCCTTTCATGAAAGAAGTAATAAATTACAAGAAGTTGAAAGGCAGTCTTATAATTATCCTCCTGTGAAAGTTAGGAATGTTTCAAATTGAAAACATGCAAAAATTCAAAAGCTGTTTGCTCTGACCAGTAGAGCATGTTCTCAATCCCTGACCACTGGCATGGAAAGAAAATGGGTAAATAACAGAAAAGTATCAGAGCATTGGAAAAGAAAGCAGAATAAATGAACAATCATTAATATTAAAGTTCACTAACATTTTTTTTCTGTAGTTGATGTTGCTATTTCCTTTATCTTTTGACCTCTGGGGCTCCATATGTAATTACAGAAATGAGCAGATTGGGGAAAGTCTAAGAGTAGAGAGTTGACCTGACAAAATACTGACCCACATCTTGTTCTGGGGAGCCTAGACATATGACTGGCCAAAAGGCAGAGAAATCTTCAGAGCAGCCCAGGAAAAAAATTCCTGTGCCAGCTAGGGAAGAGGTAAGGTTAGGCTACCCAAATACAATGATTCACAGCATCTCCCTGGCACCATTCTTCAGGAAAGTCAATCCAGGCTTTAAAGCTGGCTTCCCCTGGTAAACATCCAGTGAGGTGATGGTATCAATTCTGGTTCCTACTTTACTCCAGGAGGGATAGGATTTGCTGGGTTTTCTTGCTCTCAGATGGTGCAAACAATGAAGCTTATTCCCAGTGTGCAAATAGGAGCTGTCACCTACAGTACAAACATCAGCGTAAAGAATCTGACATGCACCATTCAACACAAACCAGATACTGTCAAGATCATCTTTGTATAGACAAGCAGGAAGAAAAAGCAAACACATTCTGATTCTACTCATTTACACGTTATGTTGCCATAAGCTTTCCCTAAATATTATGTAGATGGAAAAGTAGACCTCATGCTGCTGTAAATCAGTAGTTGTGCTGTGGTGGCAGGAGAAAACAGTTAAGGGATTCAGATTCCTTCCAAGAAAAATCATACTTTTAAAATCCATCTGAATCAGAGCCAAATGAATATTCCTTATCTGGCTGCAATAAGCGTTCTTTCAAGCAGGGATACACGACTGACTCACTATGATCAGGCAAGGTCTATGCTGCCAGGAGGTGGAAGGGGAGATAAATCAGTGGGATATGTGTATCTACATCTCTTAGATTAAGAGACCTTGAGGGATTTAGTCACCCACCCTCCCCTGCATTTTAAAAGGGCTTTGGGTTCTTGCAGCCTGGCAACCTAGGAGTTCTCTGAAATTTCTCTTCATAAGCAGCAGTTCATATTTGTATTAAGAAAACCACAGATGAACTTTGCACCTGGGAATTCTACCACACACATCCTGAGATGTAAATTGCTGTGCAGGAATTAGGGTGTTTAAATTTATGCAATACTGCAAAATTGCTGCTACACAACAACATTACTGTCTTAATATCTATGGTTACTTTACTTGCATTGGAAAAAAAAAAAATAATCAAAAAAGAAAATTGGAGAAAAGACTTGATTTGGTTGCACCAGACAAAACCTTTGCATGCAAACCAAGAGAGCACAGATCAACAGACAGAGCTGTGATTTAGGGCAGGGCAGGATTTTTCCTTGTTCAAATTGGCTTCCAGAGTAAAGAGGTAGATAAAACAACTCCTTTGTCTCTCATGCATTCACTCAGGAAGTGAAGACTACTCATTTGTCACTGTTTCACGGAATCTGTCTTTTGAACAGGACAGATTGCATCCTAAATGAGTAGCGCTAAAAGCTACAGATTGAATTTTATGCATCATCTTTTTGTGACCCCAGACTGTGGAAGGTGAACATCACTATCCCCTCCACCATTCTTCATACATAACCATTTCTCCAAATTGAACCATTGCATCAGTTTACCCTGTGTGTTAGTTCTCAGCTTGCCTGAAGTTGGCTTTTAATTCTCTGTACTCTGCTTGCCCAGGTGATGGATGAGCCATGTCCTGGATGTAGATACTGAAGCTGTATCAATATAAAGCCAGTTTAGTTCTAATAAGCTTTGTTACTTCATGAACAACTTCTCCATGGTAGTTATTCTGCTCCAGAAACTGCTGACTGCAGACTCAATACAGAAGTGAATGATTTGTGCTGAGCCTGAGTTAAAAAGCCCTATAAGGCACAAGCTGGTCATGTGTGGAGGAACCTCAGCTCTCCCAAAACACATTAAGGACCAGTCCAGATGCTTCATGGGTCTGGATGGAGCCATCCCTCTGGCGTGGCCAGCACTAAGATGAATATAAATATACAGCATTACTCCAGTGACTCTTCCCAAATCATACAGATGTCTGCACTGGATTTCCCACATTTCAGTTGTGTCTTGCTGTTGTGGTATAACCCCAGATGGCAACTCAGCAACACACAGCCACTCGTTCACTCCCCCCTAGTGGGATGAGGAAGACAATCAGAAGCGGAAAATGGGTTTATGCCTGATGTCTTCTTTAAAATTATATTATCTATGTTTTCTATTATCTAGATATTGTAGCCTCCCATCAGTAATAGAGATTTCATTGTATCCAAAAACTTTTTGTTGTTTCTTTTAACACAGAAACAATTGATTCCTCTGATGCCTGTTTAAATCTATCCTTTGTTTGTCAGGGACTTGAGTCCACATGTCTAATGGGATCCTAGCTGGGAGATATAAAGTATTTTGGTGCTGATGTCTTACAGCTTCTCCTCTGAATGATCACCCACTTTGCATAGCTTAATTTAGTACAATGGAAAAGAAAGAGCAAGAGAGTTGGAGAGGAACGTACCCAGGACTCTGCAGCAACCAGGTATAACAAGTCCAAAACTCTGACTCCAGGCCCTGCTCTAATACATATTAATCAGTTTATGCAAAGTGTGAAAGATAGTACAGGAAGGATTTATAGGGCTTCCAGCCCAGAAAATTCTGGCACTTTCCTGGAATGTGGTAAATAAGGGGCAGTAAATGGCTTTGAAGTCAGGTCTCCTGTCTCCCAGAGGCGTGCTTCAATTACAAGGCTCCTGAGGAAAATCAGAGCTCCTCTTCCTTACTCTGGTCATCCTACACAGAGTGGAGAAAGAAAAAAGAGGCTAAGTGTGTTCCGAGGCTTCATTGCAGCCAGAGAACAAGGTAGGTGTTCTCTTGCTTCTCATGAATCCTGATGGGACTTTGGCTAGGGTCAGAAAGCCTCACAGATCAGGCACTGAGGACATGAGCTTGGCAGAAACATTTAGAGATGCTAAAGACTTTACCTGTGGAAACTGAAGTATCTAGATGCAACATGTAATTCAGGTAGAAGTTTTGTCATTTGGGTGAAACAGCCTTCTATACACTCTCTGTGGACAGGAAGCATTAACAAACCATGGTCAAATCTGCATCCCTGTTTGGGGCATATTCAGTAAATTGAACTGCCACTCATTTCCTACTTATTCCCCAAAATGGATCGGTTGAAATTCTTCATGCTGACTAATTTTTAGACTGAAGAAGGCCTCTTTATAAAATGGGAACCTTCCTAAACCCCTTTCTCATTTGTTTTCATGAATGCCTGCATTTTAAAACACATTCTTTTAAATTTTGGATGACATACTCAGCTTTCTGTTGTCATGTTTTGTATTCCAGTTTTGATTTGTTGTTTTGTAAACTGGTTTGTCAAAATTAAGTAACTTTTCTGAAAATTGTAATTTTAAACATTGGGAACAGAGATTGAAATTTGCATTGAAAATTTTTTCCCAAACTCAACATCTGACTATAAGAATGCAAGGGGTCATAATAGGAAGGTATTTCAATTTTTTAGCATTTTTAAAAAATAAGATATACTTGCTATACTCTGAAGTTCAGCTGATTTGGAAATTAAATATAATTTAACAAAAAATATGTATTTCTTCCTATTATTCACAAATAAAAAGATCAGACTCCTGTTTTTTGCTCCCCATAGGAAAAAAAAAAAATTATGTCATATATAAAATCTATTCAGATAAGTTAGGTACAAATGTGATAAAGGCATGCAAAAAGAATACATCCCCAGTATCTGCATGTGGATGATTGTCTCAAAAAAATGACTGATTAAAAAAATCTTCATATATTTAAGGAGAAATGCACAAGTTTTCTGTTAAGCCATTCTGTTAAATTAATTATTCGCAGACTCTTCCTGTTCTAATTTTAACCTATTCCTTATGGCTGAAGAGGAAAACAACTAGGAACTGGGAAATAGAGAATGACAGAAGTCACGCACCTTTTGTCTCCCAGAGAGGCTCTTGCAGAACTGGATACAAGGGATTTCTTAGGAAAATACACACATTTCTTTTATTAAAAATTTAAAAAGAAAAGATCCTGCTGAGTAATTTTTAAGTTCCCTGTGGTATATTCAATGCATTTGCAGCTTGTCATCCTAACAACGCACAATGTATTTACTTATACCTGGGGACCAGTACAGACTGGAAGTAAAAATGCTCACTTTTACACTGCAAGACAATTCCCGTGCACCTTTGATCTTGTAGTTGCTGTAACTCCAAATTCCCTTGGAGTCTCCATGCACAATCCTGGTATCCCCAGCAAACCTTAATGGGTAAGAGGGCAGGAAGGTATAAACAGACAAACTCAGGCAAATCCCTTTTTTGCCAATGCAAGACTTCTTAAATTATGGTTTGGGCTTAAGAAAAATGTTTCTAGGTTCTCATTCTGAGTGTTTCAGGTCTTCTTTCTTTGAGGACCAAACATGTAATGTGAAATAATTAGTCTGTTTTACATGTGGAGCAAATCTCAATTCAACTGCCAAACACAGACCCCCAACACCAGTGAGGTATTCCTTGGTATTGGAGATATTTATTTCCAAGGACAAGCAGGTATAGAACAGAATTTATGGCATATATTCAGCCTTCTGGAACAGCACCTGCAGGTTAGTAAAAGTGTCCTGCAGTGTCTAAAATGGTGTCAGTTTTCTATTGAATGTAATTGAATCACACTGAATATATGGAGGCAAAAAGTCTGACATATGTGGGCAATCCAATTCAATCTACCTTGAAATAAACAACATAAACCAAGCAAGGACTTCTCTTTCAACTGTTGTCATGTCAACTACTTCTCATTGTATAAAAGTAAGTTAGAGAAATCTGTGTTTGAATGTATATACAAAACCCTGCAATTTTTATCTAAGTTGATCAGTGAAGTAGGAAAAGAGTGAAGTTTTGCCTAAACAAGACAAATAACATCATGTCCTTAGACTTGCACTTTGAAATTGCAAACACATGCATTGATCATAAGAGTGAGAAAACTGAAATACAAACAGCAAGAACTGTCTTGGGAGTACACATTCTTTGGACAAAATCTACTATGTCATTGTCAGACACAGAGACATCATCAAATACTTTAATTTTTCACCACCAAGCATATCTTCATATTTTACCCATGTTGATTTGAATCTCAAACTTTAAAAAGTGTTTGTGTTTTTCATGGGTTTACTTAACACCACTAAGTATAATTCATCTTCAGCAGCAAATAAAGATGTAACCCTGTGAAAGTCCAGGTGGAAAGCACCCCCAAAAACTGAACAATTTGGCTTTACATCCAAATGTTGTAGGAGGCCAACCCATAGCTCCAAGAAATGGAAAGATGTCAGGTAGAGACCAAAGATTTCAAGCCTGTTATTGAACCTTGACAAATGACTTTATAACAACACAGTGTACACAATGTACATAGGTCTGGAATAATATTTTCCTCACTTGTCCATGTGTTACCTCTCTATGCACAAGTTACAGCAAAGGTTAGAAACTAATTATGGTTCCTCATCTGCTGTTCACAGTGTAGCTGCTTAGATCAGATCACGAAGATCAGAATGACTCCTAAATTAGAGTATCATAACCTGAGCCCTTTAATGCTCAATAAAGATGTTTTACAGAGTGTCAGTTTTCCCGTATGTATTACCTGTGTCACAAAACTGCTCTTCCCTCTTTCCACTTGAGTTTGTAAGATGGAGAGTGGTGTCTGCCAGCTCTGCTCTCTGTCTGTAGCATGGGAGTCCACTTCTGCTGGCTGGAACAACAGTGATATGAATTCCTCTGCCCAGAGGCATTGCCCCCGCCTCACGGGTGTGAGAAGCAAAGAGCTCTGCTGTGACACTCAGCCTGCAACATTGAGGTGTAGGGCAAGTGTTGTGCAAAAGTCACCAAATTTTATCGTGGTCATTGCTGAACTCATTCAGCCACCATTTCTTCTGCCAGATATTCTTGTAGCCTAAGTTAATCACTCTGCGTTTCACCTATTTAGCCAAACTCTAGAGTGCAAGCATAAAAAATTAAAATGTATGTATTATTAAATATAGCAAAAATCCCATCTACAGTTTTAATTAGCTACAGGAATATATAATTTCAATCTAAGCATTTTAGACAACATCAGTTGCATCTTAGCAAGCTGGAATTTATAAATTTAAATCCTCTTTCCATTTCCTTACAAACAATTCAGTTTTATTGCATGTTTTCACTGCTTTGTATAATCACAGGAGTGTTTCATAAACAGTTGCTAGTCTGAATTCTAAGGATAGAGATGGAGAAATGTAGAGAAATTAGGCATTCTGTGATGTATTATTATGTATACATGAACATATGTGTATGTATATACATATATCTGTGCGTATGTTTGTGTGTTTATACATACATACACACACATGCACAATAAAAATTGCTTAAAGTGAGAACCATTCTGAGACTGTGGAAGTCCTCCATCTGTTCTACCCAAGACCAAAGAGTGGATCCTATATACTCATTTCAACATGTGGAATAAACTAAATTAAGTGAATGGTGACATATGGTTACTGGCACCTCTATATCAAAGAGAATGTGTATAGCAAAGTATTTCTAGCAAACAGATATTTCCATATCTAGGAAAATCTTGATCCAAGTGTAAAAATTTATCTGAAGGAATGTGATGGATGGACAATGATTTCAACTATTTAAAACTCCACTGAAAAACTTCTGAAGGATTTACTTTTAAGTAATAGTAGAAAAGTGTTGGTTTTATTTGACTTATTTTCAGGCAACCATTTTAGGAGTGTGGTCCCCTTAGGATCTTTATCCAGACAGGGGCATTAAGACAGATCACACAATATCCCCATTAGCCCTCCAGGCATTTCTCTCTTTTATGTATTGAAGAAATCTGGGGCTACTACACACTGCATTGGCTGCTGCCTCTAAGCAGTGAAATCTGGATGCAATGAATTTGGCCTTAGGAAACTTAAGAAGTCAGTTTCATGTTAGATATAAATCCAGTCTTTGGATTAAGTCATTTAAACATTTGATGTTCAGCACTTCCAAATGAAGGACTGAGCACTATGGCTTGCCAGTAACAACCCAATATATTGCAAGATAATAATGTATTTTGTGAATATCAGATAGATCAATTATATTAAAAGCTTTCAGCTTAAGCAAGGCTATTTCTTTGATTTCTTTCTCTATTTAGTTTTCAGGCTGTGACAGTAACCACTTTACCATGTGCAAGTTGATTTCCTAAGAGTGTTAAAGCATACAGTAAGTCAGACATAGCCATTTCAAAGACGTAAACAGTGAGGCAGAACAGCCTTATGCCAAGTTGTCTTGGAAATGTACATGAAGTAGGGTTTAATCATCATCATGAGATAAGTACAAGTATTTATTGATTTATCTAGGATTTATTAACTTAACCATTGGTCTCGAACTCTGAAAACTAATAAGTGCTCTAGAACTGTACACAGGGATTTTAATAATTTTCCTGTTTGCAAAAAAAAAGAATTTCAAACAATAAAAGTGCATTATTGCATATTTTTCAGGTAATCGATTTTAGTGCAGTTATATGCAGTTTCAAGAGAAAAAATAATTTTAAAATATCCCTTAAAAGACAGAAATGACAGCTTAGAAATTTGACATTATTTTTTCAAACTTTAGTCCCATGCAAACTTGGACTCACCACTTGGGAACTCACTGAATTTCAAAATATATTTATGTGTCCAATCATCCAGTGAAATTTCAGAATCACCTTGTGTATAAGTTCTATTGATTTCTTTTAGAAATAATAACTTTTTTTGATGATTCTATTGAATGTTTTCAAAATCTGTACCTTAATTCTTAAGGAATCAGTGCTTAAAGTGGAAGCAGCTTCTTAGCTTCCTATGTATTTCTCTTGTATTTTACTGCTTCTTTTTCTCCTGAAATGGGAGGAACTTACATTCTTTTACCTTTTCTAGTAGCAGAACCCGACCCTTCATTTTGCTTATGATCATACTACTCCCAGGCCATTGAGTTTTAATCCTCCACAAAACAGATAAGATGATGGCTATGCTGGGATACTATATAGGTGCATTTATAAATGCAAAGTATTTTGAGAGCCTGATGTGCAAAGGTTCACTTCAGTGTAATGTTTCAAAAGCTTTCTGACAAATACTTACTTTCTTCTCTCTACTTCTTATTCAGTCACCTACAGCAGTGAGCTGGATGGGCAATACCAAGCTGTTAGACATCAGCACAACCATCATTAAAACGTCAAGTTTGTTAAACTAGTGTGCTATAGTGGTGCATAACTGAAATAACCATGCTTTAACAAACTGTTAAGGCAGACATAAAGCACTCTTCCTGTCAGAAGAGAGCTTTTAGTTGGACAAATCACCATACAAGAATGGGCAGAAGAATGGACAAGTTCTCCCCAAATTTGACAAAAGTAAAGCAAATGCTAAATTTAGTACAACAAAAGGACCTGTATCACTAGGGTCCTAGAAAGCTCTTTCCAGTAAAATGTTAATGACAGTCAAAACACTGAAATTTCAGAATACATCTACATTACACTCACCACAGTGAGAGAAACATGACTAAAATCATCAACTCAGATCTTTGCAAAAGTCTACTTTTATAAATATGAAACTCAGGTTGAAGTAATCCACCTTGCTTCTGTAAGATATTTTCAAACATGCAGTGCTCTGTCCATTACATCTGTTAATGTTAGTAGACTAGTTATTAGTGACACATGATACCCATCACAGCAATCTAGGCTATCTTAGAATGATCATTGTCCAGGTCCAAGCAGTCAAATATTCTGCTGGTAATATGATAGGAAAAGAAAAAGAAAAAAGTAATAAAGAAGAAATTATAATTTCAAGATTTAAAATAATGGACAGATTTCAGAAAATAAATAAAATAGTTATTTTTACACATTTTAACTAAGGAAAACATTTCAGTTTTGTTGCTGGCAATTTAATTTTCCCATTTGGTTTTGAATACATGTTAATAAAGCTATACCTCAGAACAAAGAGATTGGATAGAGCTGAGAAAATAGCATAATGTGTAAGCTTCTTTTTGATGTTGAGCAGTTCACTCAACAAGCAGTTCAGTTTGTCCAGAACCCAACTTTAGCAGCAACTTGATCAAATTCACATGTAATGAACCTATCTCCTGAGTATATTACTGACTGTTGAGGGATTGATCAGAAAAGCAAACTTCTTACTTGTTTTGTTACCAACACACTCTATTCAACTGTTTCTTAACACCAGTGTGTGTAACTGCCTCTAGAATATCAGAAAGAAATGAAGTCAAAACAATGTTCTTTATAATTTTTTTTATTAGGCTTCTGCTTTTGAAAACAGACTGGAACTTTGCCAATCAGATGCAAAGCAAGCTTAGAGAAACTAAATAATACCTATGGCTCTAGTATCATGATCTAAATATGTTCCAAGGTTCACAATCTACAGCTGTTGGCAAATAGTGAATATCACACATAAATACACTTTATAAGAGATGTATCTTTATTTCAAACTTGATTCTTATATAAATAAAGTATTTCAGGAAAATAACGTCAAATTGTTAACAGTGATATGAAGCAGTCTCCACATGTCGTTTATTCCTACTTCCATGCAAAAAATGTTGAAAGAGCTAAAATATTCTTGGCTTCTAAAAAAGAAACCATATTGGATCTTTCAGCTATTTCCTTTGGGAGAACATTAAAGTCAGCCCTGAAACATCAACAGGACATCTAAGGAAAAGGAATGGTAAGAGAGAAATCACATAAAGAAATTATGATAGTTGTGGGGGTCCTGAAAGTTAGATAAACATTTAACGATTTAGATGGCTTAAAGACATTAGACTTACTGTTGCCTATAGCAGTATTATACTTCAGTCATCCTTTGTACAAATGATATCAGGCTATCTGTTTTACTCTCTCCCAATTAAAAAGTTCATATTTCTTTTCCACCAAGACTTGCTGATAATAAGAAAAAGGAAATATTGGAAACAGCTTTTGAAGGTAACTTCAAAGTTTTCTTTTTGACTGGTAACGTAAGATTTTTCTCCCACCACTTCACACAACCCCACACTTCTTGTCAGCTCTTAAACATACTTTTCAACTATTCCTCTACTCACTGGTCATTAGGTTTTCCCCTTTTCTGATGCTAGAAATCCTCTTGCTTATCAATTTGGGATTCTTCTTTGATACTATCCCTTTTTCAAAACTACCTGCTTTCCTGTCAATTAGTCCTAACCATTGTCATGGTCTTTCTACTTATCCAATAGCTCATGTTAGAAAACAGAAACATCCTATTTCCCTAAACCGGAGACTATCTAGGGAAGATAATAAAGAGAAAATGCTGTATTTTTCATTACATCTTTTAACTGTGAAAGAATATCAAGTTTTTTCCATGCTTAGCTCAGCAATAAGAAAGGCACTAGATTTAAAAACCATAAAATTACTATTATTCTTATACTGGGCAGAGATGTTTTAAAAGGGTTGGTTTGTTGTTTGTTTTTTTTTTTTTTTTTTTGGTTTTGGTTTTGGTTTTTCTTAATCACACTTCAATTGCCATGACGCCACAGAAATGCAAATTTGAAAACATTTGATTTTAGTTTTCAGCAGAAGAAGCATTAAGTTAGATTGCTTTGCTCATGGGAAAGATTGTGCAGAAGTGGGGGGGAGTTGAGTAAGAAACCTGAATGCGAGGGAAGCAGGCTTTCCAGCAGCCTGAGAGAGAGAGAGGCAGGTGGGTGCTTGCATAGTCAAAGCAGAAGAAAAGCTGTAGCTGATTTCTAGAAGTCTAACTAAGTTTCTTAGCTAGTCCCTGAGCTAGAGGACAGGTCATAGTACCTCTGAGACAAATGCAGGAGGTTAGAAAGATCCCAGATCACTCTTGTTCCAGATGCTCTCTGGAGCAACAGATCTTTATTTTCCAGAATATTTGAAAAGACAAATCCTCTAATGCCTGGAGCGAGAACCACAATGATTCAAGAGCGTCAGCCTGTGCTGGCCCCAAACTGTTACCTCAGATATCTGAATATTTGTGGAACAGTGGAAATCTAATAACTTTCAGACATCCAAACCAACCATCTGCCCAGGACCATCATCAGCAATGTATTCCATGCCAGCTGGCCAAGCACAGACTACACACCTCAGTCTATCTGTACTTTTATTTTCTCTTGAGCAATATTTGTCATGTAATATGAGGAAACCAGCTTGGTTTTTAAGGCTACATCCAACCTCGTCAAAGTAAACACAAGATTTTCCAATGACCTCAGTGGAATTTGGATATGGCACTTCACCTTCTACTGTCTTTGAAATATAGATGATGATTTTGAAGTGCCCTTTGTGGCTTTGCATATCTTTTCTACATCTAAGTCTAGTAGCTTATGTTTATGCAGGGTTGTGTAGTTTGATGCTTCTCTGTGCATCTTTTTGTTGTTGTTGTTTTTATTTTACTAATATATTAAATCCTTTGAACATAGTCTTAGCATATTTAGTTTGCCATTACTGACCTGAACCTTTAAAAAACAGATGTAAGTCTTGAGCCACACCTCTGTGGAATTTACACCTCATCTCAACAGTATAGCACTGCTTCTGTTGCTGGAGAAAACAGCTGAATGACCAGGTCTGTACCTGCTGCAGACAGACTCCTCTTTGAGAAAAATAATAATTAAAAGAAACATTTATCTTTCTTGCTTTTGTCGAAATTGTACTGAAAAATTCCTGGAGTATCTGAGGCTAGCATCCATGGCAACATAATATTTGCAGGCTTAAATCATAAGAAAGCTGTAAATGGTTATGTGATTTCAAAATAAATGCTTAATTCCTTCAGGCAGGGAAGTCACAAGACACATGCTTTAACAGATTTGAAACCAATAAAGGTGCGTGACTATGCATACCCCTAACTTGATGTTTCTGATATTACTCTGAATGAGACAATATTGCCTGCACTTTTCTCCCACTTCCCCCTTGCCCTCCTTCCCGTGCCCCCAAAGCCACTCGGGATATAATATTTCAAAATACATTATTTTCCCTTTTAAATGTGTGTAAACGAAGCAGGAATAAAATTGGAACATTTCTTCATCCTTCTGACAACTGTTCCATTTCAGGCTTGAACTCTTCCTCCGTCTGCCTAGGTACACCTATCAAACCCCTCTTGGCACACGTTTCTGACCTCCATTGGCATTCTGATCTGATACAATATCTGATCACTGTTCCTCTACCAAAGATATTTGAACAAGTCACAACCCAAAATAACATGTCTTCAGATTGCTTGGGAGAACAGGAAACTGCATACATACCCCTCTTCATCTTGTTACTATTTCTCAGCCATCTGTCATCCACTTTTCTGCACTTGATCAGTCCCTCCTTAATTTTGGATAGCATCTCTTGAGGCACCTTCAGCTTTATATGAAGGGAAAGACACAGCAACAGTCCCCTTTCTATAACAAGGAACATCATGAGATTCTTTCCACAAACAGTGATCTCCAACACTTTTTCTGAGTGGTGGCCTGTTTCTTTCTTCAGAAGCAGGGATGTTTTTTGTGCAGTTTAGTTTTCCTCCTTGTTCTCCTGTCACTCATCTAGTTTGTGGGAACACTGAGAAAGACAATTTTGTAAACTGTATTAAATATCACAGGCTTCACAGTTTCCCTCTACACAATAATGTCCTCTGGTTTTATTTGGGTTCACAAGTATGCTGAGGATCAGATATGTCCCTAACTGAAGTCACTAACCGGTGCTCCCTGAAATGGAGACTTAAAGGATTACTTAGGTGCAGTTCCCAATCATTAATACACCCTTAGCCCTCAGTAAATGCAAGGTGATTGTGAATGATTTATCTTATAGTCATGTGCCTGAACACCAAAATACATGTTCTTCAGTATTGCACCAAAATATTTCCGTCATCTTCTATTTTAAACTTTTTGGGGCAAGACTTCTTTCTAAATTGATTATGTTGTAATAGGCATAACAGGCTTCTGATCTTATTTATATGATTAACTCTAGAGCAGTGGCATTGATAGAGTTCCTATTTCTATAAAATAAAACTGAACTCTTAATCTAATAGATTACAAAAAGACTAAGACATGCTTCAAAACAGGAGTTTACTAGATGTTAAATCAATGGGTTGTCAACTGAAATTTTTTTCCATGTATCATCATATTTTCTTACCTGCTCCTTTAACTGAAAATATTATTTAAAAAGCTCCTAAATGCTCTTCTGATCATGAGCTCCAGACCACAGAACAGTGAATCTTGGACCACAGTCCAGAAAGTTCTACCTATCAATGTTTGAACTTTGTCAGGAATAGGCTGTGCAGATTTTTTAACAGGATTTCACTTTTCTTCTACATTTCTCAAAAAGTCTGTTTCTTGAAGATCATCAGTTTGTGAATGAAAGGGAAAATACTACTTCCCCACTGTTACAAAGGATAAGTTTTTGTGGTTTTAAACTCTGTTACTAAGGTATTTTATAGTCTTCTATCACCATACAGAGAATGAATCTTTCTTATCTGTTCTATTCTGCCAAGACATTCCTCATGAAGGAATTTAGATATAAAATTGGTAGAGAAAAGAAAAAATAAAAGCCTAATACTCCTCTGGTTTTCCTAAGGACTGATCCAAAGATACTACAATTTTCATGTCAAAATCCCTTTTGTTTGCTAAATTATGGTCTGTGTTATATCAAAGACATGTTCACTGCTTGCCAAAAGCAATAAAAGTCCAGCATTGTTTAAAACACAGAAATAAAGCAGAAGACTTGAAGTGAAATAATTGACACTTTCGGCTAGGTGGTACAGCACTGAGGCACTTCTAAACTTTGTAGGAGATGGTTATAGTATCTTGATTAATTAATCATTTTCAACCTAAAAATCATTCTCAGGAAAGAATTTTCAAGTAGTTTTGAGGTGAAGGATCAAATTCAGACTCTGAACATATGGAAATAACTCAATTTTTTTCTATAGATTACCCAACAAAATAACCAAAGTGATATCAGCAAGTTCTGAAAATGTAACTTGGGTACCTTACCTGTATTTCACAGACATTAAATGTTGTGTAGGGCCTAAATGGCTGAAGATCTTTTGGAAGTTGTGTATGCATACATTAATTTCTTCTATGCTTTATCGCAGGCTCCAATTATTTTCGATATTGTGGGTATAAGAATTTAACATAACTTATATTCTGGTCATGTAAATTCAGCTAAATGAGAAATGAACTAATTTTCTCTAAACAAACATCAGATTTATTCAGTCAGGTTTCTCACCGTCAACCTAAAGAAAAACTTCTCGAAACTAGTTTGATTATTTTCTCCCCAGCTGTACTAGTTGTTTTAATAGAAGGTGTTACATTTTCCTACAGATTTTGGTTAATGTACTAGCATAACAATTGTGAAGAGCAGAGATGACCATGAGTTCATATGCAGAAAATGTATTTTCTAAGAAATATTTCTAAGAAATATAATGCTAAAATTCTTTATCCATGCAGAGACATCAATAGTGGTACCTTCTGTAAGCTGTTCTATGTAGCTGTAACAAGGGAAAGCAGTGTATGAGAACAGGAAATTATTATTACTCTGAATGCAGAACTAATAGCACATCCATGTTATCGATATAGAGAAATTATTGGACAGAAATACAAAGAAGTAGAACAAAGATTCTAATAACTGGACTCAGATGGACTTTATAGTAGACATTATACAGTATATGTCCTAATAGATATATTTCTTGGCTAAATTACACCTATAACCAGAAAATATAAATTCATTCTGCTGTTTGACCTTTGCACTTGAATTTAGCAAAGCTCCGTACAAAATTCTTGCCAACAAATTAATACAAGATCAACAAAAATCACATTGCTTATTTCTCTCAATGCTATTGTTATAATATTAACACACAACTGTTGGATTTTTATATTTTTTTTTTTTTACAGATGTATATTATTTTATATTACGTATAAATTATATTAGGCAAGAAAAGAAATTCTGTGCTGGAAATCCAGGTCTTGGGTGTGTCTGGTACTTAGCTCATCTACTTTGAAGGCCTTCTCAAGGGCTGTCACTAACTGATGTTTTTCTGCCCATAATGAACTGAACATGAGGCAGATCTTCCTCCCATCACACATTCTCCTCTTTCAACATGTACTTGCTCTGGGACAGCTATTTGGCATGAGTAAGCCATCTGAAATGAAAGAGTAACTTGTAAAAATGTTGAAGCTTCATCTTAATGCTTTTTGGTAACAATAACATCTGAAGATGACAAAACCAGTTAGAACTAGGTGGAACATCAATAAATTTAGAACTGCAATTTGAACCTCAATGTCAGTCACATGGATGTTGGTCCATATCAGTCTTTATACATTGATCAGGTAAATCCAGAGTAAACTAATGAGAGTGATGTGACTGGAAGGTTTGGGAGAAGGTTCTTAATTAAACAAATTTAATGAAAGCAATGCAATCAGCAGTGTTACATTTAAACAATAAATTATACTTGCACAAAAAGAAAAGCATCACATGCTGTCCAAGAAAATGTCTCTGACAGTAATACGAAAGAAATAGAATTGAAAAGATGTAACTTTATATCTATCAAAATATATATATGTAGTAAAAAAAAAAATAGTAGCAAAAACTGAAGTTTTACAGGAAGAAAGGGATCAAAATATCTTTCTGTCAGTTTATCTCAATCAAGATCACAGTCACTTTTCATGTATGTCTTAACTTGCAAATGTCTTTCAGAGTTCTGAGGTCTTTGGGTCACTTTCATTTTGGCTTCTTTTGTCAAATGTGGAGATTTGAGGGCGGGATTAGGCACAGCATTTTCAGGCACACCACAGTTGTTTATTAGCTAGTGCATATAGACATGGACTGGGACAACTTTGTTGTGAGGAAAAGCTATGGCTTGCCCTGGGATAGGTGAAAATATATGACAAGATATAGACTAAGTTATCTTCACACACAGCAGTACAGTCACCTGATGAATGTCTGCTGGACATATCACCATCAGTGAAGTGCAGAAGTATTAAGTTCTGCCAAAACTGACCCTCAGTGTTGCTGATTTACCATCCCTCTGAATCTACCTTTTTTCCTCAGATTTTATACTTTTTCCTGCTGGTATTATTCCTCTGAATATTTAATTATTAACTTATTATTAACTCAGCAATCTCACATCTTTGTTTTACAACTTCTTGTCCTATGTGCTCTCTCACAGATTAATGGCAACAGCTGCTGCTCGGTGCTAGCTCTGCGCCTAGATCACAGACTGAACCTCCCAAAACTACAGTCAGGTCACATTATTGGTTATGTACGTCTAATGACATGTGAAAGTGGAAAACTTCCATCTTCAGCTGACCAGGACATTACATTCCCTCTCACACGTGTATTTATTACCTGTTGACTTGACTTCTATAATTAATATTTAGAGATGAAATCACATTCTAGCCACTTGCTTAATGCTCTGTGCTGACACCTTAATGATCTCCCTGATCAGAGATCCTGTCCTGGATTTCAGACTTTATTTACTTTATTGTGATTACAGACTATCACAGCAATCCATGTCCAACAACACCTTTAAAATGCTCATCAGTAGTTAAGGATTCCTGTGCTCAGCTGTCCTTGTTTGCAGATGTGTTGCACAGCTGCTTAGAGCAATAACTCAGTATCTGTCAACTATTAGGACACTGGGTATTTTATTCACCAAACTCCAGAGGCAGAGGTAAATGTTTTAAGTACTACAATCTGAAAATCTGCATCACAGGGCAAAGTCGTCCTTACAGAATGTACATTCATATAGTAAACAAAATATGTCTTTCCAAGGAGGGTTGTGAATCTTCATCAACAGTGTGATGATGTTAATCCACTGCTGAGTTCATTATTTTTAAATCTTTTAAGCACAAAGTCTAAAAGACCCAAAGTTGGATTTCATCCTAGACATTCACTCCTTAGTGTCAGTGAGGGTTTGTACATTTTATGAAATTTTGACATGCTAAAGGAAGAGTCTCTGTGGAATGGATACAGATTTTTTTATTATTATTATTTCTTCTGTTTTTTTCTATTAGAACTGACTCAAAAATGAGAAGGAAAAATCCACTGCCTACAACTATTTAAAGACTCCTTCTACATGGATCATTTGTAGAGCCATTAAAGCAGGTCTGTCACTTAACTCCATATTGAGAGGGCAGCCTAACATTTGCTCCCTTAAGTGTCCACTTTGGATTGCTCAAAAAACATTTGCATACATTGTGACTGGATCTGATAGGGAAAAAATTAAATGTAGAATTTCAGGAAGAGAAGGAATAATGATGTCAGACTTTTCCTTCAGTACCTCTGAAGAGGTACTGTATTACCCTCACCTAAAAGTTGGGCTCCAAGACCCAGTTTCTTCCTATCCATACACTTTCTAGTTTTCCTTGTTAATGTCGCAGCATTTCCTTATTAATGTCCTAACAATCCTACTATGAAGCATCTGCCCTCTCAGAAGTGACTGAAAATTTGCCTTGTTTTTTTCTTTTCTTTCTTTTTGGTTGACTTGATTTCTTTAAATACTCAATATAAGGAATTTTATTTATCCCTTGATAAAATACCAGAAAGATTTCTTCAAACTGTTCTTGTTCTTTGGTTCAGAAAACTGGTTTATCTGTATTACTATTTACAGTTACATGAGTTACTCTTAAAAGAGATTTTTATAAAGAGTCTTACTGTGCTTTTATATGTGATACAAGTTCGATCCCCATGGAAGATCATTCAAAATGTCCTATTAGGTTGGAAATGTTTTGACCTTAGTGCAAAACAATTCCACTAAGACAAGCGCTATCATTATGTTAATTATTACTCACAAGTTTAGGAGTTGCTTCCAGAGACTCATACTTTTTTCTTATGCAACTTAGAGTATTTTCTTAGGAAGATCTGGAAGTTTTGTTTAAATTCACAATTTGTAAATTAAATGGTGAGTTAAAAGCATTATAAAGATGAATGTCTCTTTCCCCCTCTGCATGATGCCTTGTGTCATAAGAGCAAAATTTCCTCCTCTCCACACAGAGCAGAGATATATTGGGTATTGATATGATACTGTTTTTTATCTGAGCACAGGAATTAAAAGGTTTTCAGAGATGTCTTGACACCTTTACAACCTTGTTTTCGATTTAAACCTGTAGGTGTAGTTTGCCACCTTGTGGCAAATGTGTTTTTAAAAACTATGAATTAATAGGCCTGTGTTCACAAATCATGTTTTATTACAATCTTTTTCCAAAATCTAAGTCCATAGTTGAAAACAATAGTCTTTAATACATGGACCCTCTTTTATCTTTTTTTTTTTTTTTTTTTTTTTTTTTTTTTTTTTTTTTAAGTAATCTCTCAGTTTTACTAACTGAAGTACACTGCTGGTATCTGCAGCCAAGAAAAAGCATTTGAGCATTGTTCACATCAGCCTTGGAAGTCATGTAATTTATGTAGGTTGTTGGCAGTTAAGTAACTGATGGCAAAGACTTTCATGCATGCAGGTACAGTCTTATTAAGAGAAAAACTTTTTTCTTAAAATCAGTGATTATAGTTAAACTACTAGCAAAGACCAAGGTATTACGAGTAGCTGATGTTTCAGTTTGGTGGTGAAACCACAAATAAACATTGGAAAATTAGACTGAGTCAACCAGAAATAAAAATACTGTGGAATTATTTTCTGTTCTTTTCCAGTCATTTTATATAGAAAGAACAGCTTGAGTTATGTGTATTCAACTAGGATTCAAGAAACAAAGACCCAAACACCTTTCTACCTAATTTGGAGCTACAGCTCCAAACACATATCTGAGAACTACTGCTACCCCTACATTGGCTTGATGAATTATTCCACAGACCCTCTAGTTTCCCCCACATTTTTGATTCTCCTATTACTATTGTCGCAACCTGGGAAGTCATTTGAAGAGTTTTAATTCACCTGAAATACTTTTCTGTTAATTATCTAGTAACTGGGAAGAAAAAATTCTTAACTGTGCCATAGAGTTTTCTTTTCTTTTTTTTTTTTTTTTTTTTAATTACCAGAATAAACTTGCCTGTGGCAAGACAAGTATTTACTCAGATTTGATAACTCCAGATACAGTCTGTCTTGTCCTTACTCTACTTTTTGCCAAATGTGGATTTAGTTTTGTTTAAAAGTTTCTTTTGGCCCACATATCCCATCCAGGGAATTTTTTGTTTTACATGTGTTTCACTGCTCTGGTACCGGCTCTGAGGCATAAGGTAGATGTGAAAGAGAAACTCATGTTGCTTAGGCTGACTAGTAATTGTCAGTGGATCCTTAATGTCCTAAGAGATTAACCTGCCTCATAACACCAGCTACGCAAGGAGTAACTAACTCTTTTTCACATACAAATATTCTCAAGAAGGAAGAACAGTACTTCATTGGAAAGAGTTTTCCTCAGCTGCAAATGTTGTATTTTCCATCAAGTTTTTAATATTAATCCATAAAGAACAGTTGGAAAGCTATCCAAAAAATAAAGAACAATTCATGTAGGTCCTTCAAAGTGTCAGAGAGTTCCATGACAAATCATTGAGTGTTTTTATAGTATATAATGTGCTAGCTCATTTTGGGATGTTATAAAACATAGTTCTCTGGATGACTTTTTCTCCATGTACTTAGGAAAACTTCCATTTCTATTTTGAATGAAAGAAGAAATCAGGCCACACAGATGTTTCTCAAAGGCATAGGTCTCTACAGTCTTCTTATGAGCAGAAGATCTCTCCTACCTCCTTCCCCTTACTGTCTGAATATATATACCATTTGAATTGCTTTTTTGCTTGAACTTTGAAGCTATATTGAAATATTATCCTGTTTCATATCACTTTATGGTCTGATATAGTCATGCCAAGACTGAGTCTCCACTTCCATTTGTGTTTTTTTTTCCCCTTAGAATGCAGATACAAGCCTCCCTCTCTGCTCCATCTAAGGAGCGAGTAATACAATTGCAAAATGAGGGGAAGTTAGGTGCTTTAACTTGCCTACTCTCTCAATATCTATATGCCAGATTAGTTTCCTAAGTAAGGTTACAGGAACCTTAAGAGGGTTTTCACATGCTGCAGCTATTTTGAAAATCGGGAATAACCATTGTACATGTTAACTCAGCCCTGGCCATTTTCTAGGTTCGAGATAGAAAAAATACTCTATTATTTAGCAATAATGAGACTCAAAATCTGCCCAAAGTGGAATGATTCCTTTCCTCCCTTTGTTTACCAGGAATGTTTTTGTTCCTTTGTGTTTTTAATGCATGGGACTAAAGAAGAGGACAGAATACCTGAGGTCTATCATAAAAACACAAGGATTCAGGCTCAAGAGCTTCTTGAAGCATAAATTAAATAAGTTTAGTCTATCAGCAGTTCAGTCATATCCTGCTAAGATATTCTGTTCTTCCTCTGTAAGTTTATAACTGTACGAAGACACCCAGGGGCACTAAAAATTACTTATTTTTGAGCCTCCATCATATCAAAATATCATAATAAAATAAGGATGATAAATGTTCTAGCATGCAATAAACTGTATTGACTCTGTCTCTATACTACAAATCTGAACTTTTAAACAAATCAGAAGCAAAACAACTTTTATAGGAAGATGAAAGCTGCAATTCCTTGTAATTCTGAGATCCAATACTTTAAAGAAAAGGGGAGAAACACCACTCAATGACATGAATCTTCAGTAAGCCATGTAAGTTAAAAATGTAGTACCTAATTTAACTTTTTTCTTCCTATCTATCTAAACCACTAGCCTTTGGGCTAACATGAAAGATATTCAGCTCTTACAGTGGGTAGATAACTCAGTCACTAGAGGCAACAGCCCAATTAGGAAAAAAGTGCTCCTAACAGCAGCTGAAGAATGGACAGCTGCAGATAGTATTACTGTCTAGATCAGATGGTATAGCTGATATGCTTTTCCCTTCCTGCTCTAACATAAGAGTGTAAAATATGTTTAGTGGAATAATAGGTAAAGTAGACAAGTGTTGCAAGAATTTGTATCATTGAGCATATAATTTGGAAGTGTCTAAATAGAACTGTGTTAATGAATTTAAATTATGTTCCTTACCAATTACTTGATTATTAAACCAAATTAACTTCAAGTATTCTAGAAGGTATCCAGTGTTCAGACAAAATACACTACTCATCAGCTGTAAGTATTTGCATACAAAAGCCTGAGGGTTTTTTTAAATTCCTTTCAGGAAATTATGTTCTTGTCTTTTAAAGGTGGTGTAGAGGCAAGAGATGCTGGTGGGCAGGGATAGATGTTAAGTTGATTTGGGATATTGCCCTGTAATTCTATGAGGAGGGGTTTTTTTGGTTGTTTTTTGTTTTTTTTTTTTTTTTTTTTTTAATTAAGAGAAAAAAGGAAAACATAAATTTTTTAGCAAGCACTGATTGAAACTTTAATCCAAAGCATTAGGCTCAATTATTCTATTAATTTTGTTAAACAATCCCTGTCTACATTCCAGAAATTCCTCTGAATTTTTCCCTTAAGCTAAATGAGAAGTATTTGAAAACTTTAACTTTGATTTGACCAAGACTTGTTTTTTCTTGGTAATCTTAACCTAAAACTCTGTCCACTTTTAAGCATAAAATTTAGACTGGGATTTAGATAAATACACGTAGGTGGTCATTTTATCTCTATAACAAATCAAGCCAAAACCTCAGGCATGAGCACCTTTATGGAGTTCAGATTCATATTTGAATCCAAATGCTGTGGCTTAGGCTCTCTTCAACAGATACACATGCAGCAATTGGAAATCATCTTGTACTGCTTGGATGGAATCTTTGAGGTGCATAACATAATTTCTTCCTGTATTAGGAAGTAATGGATGTTAAAAGCCACCCAACCAGCATATTAAATCCTGGGTGTTTTCTTCTCTACACTGAGTAAAATTAAGTTTTTATGGGTTCCTGCAGGGTTTTGTGGGTTTGCCTACTACAGAAAACCATAATTTTTTTGGAACCCTTGGAGTAAAACCAACAGGCTCATGTAAGTAAAGAAAATTACCTTATCTGACATCTGTATGTGGGGTTTTTAACTTGACTATGGAAACATGAGGCTTTTGCTGTCAGTGTGCCTGTCCATGCGTATTCCTAATTTTGCACTTCCTTTCTCCTCCCAGTGAAACCAATACTTTATTAAAGGAATTCAGCAGGGATTAGACGTATTAAAGATAATTAAGCTTCTACCTGTTTTGTGAAAATAGATGACCACCTACAGCAAAAGAAACTATGTTATGCTTAATGGAAGAAAAAAAGAGGTGTTTGTGTTCACGCATCTGCCACACGAGAAGAGTTTTTAAGCAGGTCTCAGACACAGAAAAAATTTCAAATTAATCCTGTGCTTTCTTAGACTCTGAAGTCAGTCAGGAATGCAGCAGAAGTATATAGATCACAAGACTTCCTTATTTCCTGTGCTTGTGGAACTCCTCATTTAAGTAATTAGTCTTAATGACCGTATGCAAATAACATATAAAGAGAATGCTTCTGGTACAGTTGTTTATTATGTGATAGCAGATGAAACACCAGTTGTGCAAGAGATTTCCCTTTGTGAATTAACCTAACAACTGCAGGGTCAATTACCTCTTATCCTCCTATACACTGACTTGGAACGGTAGATGTCTGCTGTGCTGTCACTGCCTGGAAGGCATAGGAGATGTGATAGGTACATTGTTTTAATTAGCATTCTTGCATGGACTTACACACAATTAACTTTAGATTTAGTGCATGATGAAGCAGCTTGTATACCGTCAAAAGGAAGGCAGCTGCATGAAGCTGTCATTTTGATCTCCTGTGTACCTTGAATCTACCAGGAAAATGTCTGACTTCTTTCTAATGAGCATTGCTAGTGGGCCTTGTGTCTTAAGTATGGCTCATTGCTTTTCAGTCTCATTTCCTAAAAGTCTTGGCTGAGTAAAATATCTCATTATGCCCTGACATGAAAAAATAACCATGACTATTTCTTAAATTTCTGAAGCAAGTTCTGTGGGAGATATACATTCTTGGAAATGCCAGAGCACTACTTTGACTCTTCAACTCTGTTATGATGCCACAACATCTCAGAGTTTAAGGGCATCTCTGAGGCATGGGTTGTAGTTAACTGCCTACAGAGAAATTTTCATATGAATAAATTTTGAGATATCTGTAAAAGAAAGCAACCAAAATATTATCACACAATTTGGCTTCAGTGTGGGATAGTAGAGGAAAGGTTTTCCTCAGAGATGTTTTTTCTCTAACAGTCTTCCCATCTTTTATCTCTCATAATATGATTTCTTATATTTTCTCTAATATTTTAGTTAGAGGTTTTGTTTTCAAATATAAGTGCTTTTATAGGGGATCCAGGTATAGATGAGAATCTTTTATTTTTGCAGATATTTTCATCAAAAGAATTTGCCTTGTTCTTGGAAGAGGTGACCTTTTCCTCCGTGTCTCTCTCACAGTTGTAACTGATTTACCAGCTCTATCTTTCTCCTTGACACTCACAATTTTTCACTTTAAAAATCCTTAGTCCCAGCCTTGTCTGGAAAGGTGAGTCTGGCTGTGAACACAACTTCTAAACAGTTACTCTGGAAAAATCATTAAGAGCAGAATCATCTAAAGGGAACAGAAAAAAAAAATATAGAAAAGTAAAAAGAGAGGACCCTCTATCTCCTGGTAATTCTGTCATGGCCCTCTATGTTTAATTATATAATTAAGGGTTTCATCCTGGGATATCTAAATCAGTACTCCCCAATGAGTAAGATATTAACACCTTTCATCATTATAGCACTTTCCTTGAATGTGTTCCTCCATGGTCCTTCAAACACATAGACCTATACCCCTATTAGCCAATAAATCTGTCCTTAAAAAATATAGAAGATTTTCTCCTTTAATATTTCCTTCCTCCTGTATAACAAACAAAAGACACAGCTTTCCATTGTCTGAATGATGGGAAGTATTTTAAAGAACATTAACAGGATTTTTCTAAAAGCATATATTATTATCCTGCTACTGGTGCTTTTAGTCTCATTATCAACAAGACAAATCATTTTTATTCAACTCTATTTATACATGTGGTAGACCAAGAGAAAATGTTTTTAAAAAGGCTCAATGAGGTGTTACTTAAATGTGGTTTTCAGCTTTAAGTGATTTATTATCTATAAATTGAAAGATTTCATTCCAGAAAGCTTTAGGACGCTGCACTCTTCCTTCTTGTTGCAAGCTGTATTTGAGCTAAGATTACAGCAGGTGAAAGTTCTAATGTCTGTTCAACAGACCTTATGAAATAATTACATCCAGGAACCATTTGGCTCTCATTAGATCGAGGACTGAAAGAGCAAAATCTTTTGAAGGAAGGAAAACTCCCTCCACCAAGCAACACCCCACATTCACACACAAATATCCTATAAGCAAGTTCGTTTTCTCCTCAAATAATGCTTAGTAAGCACAGAAACCAAACTTCATGGACCTACCACTGTTTTTTAAATTCCATTATGTTTTCATTTCATAGGGCATTACTAATTAATTACGTGTCTTAGTTTTCTTCTGCTTCCCAGTGTTTTTCCTTCTGCTATATTTTATAGCTCTGAATTTTTGTGTGGTTTCAGTTCTCTGCCTATTTTTTTCTCCCTGTTGTCTCCAGCTATTCCTTTCAGCAGTGCTATGGCTCTCTGGTATGGTAAAGAATCAACATCAGTAGTCTGAAAAGTAGTTTCAGAAGAGGAAAAAAGTAAATGCACTATTTTATACTCATGACTCCTGCTTTCTTTTGTTTGTTATACTTTGTGTAGATTATGGTCTTCAGAAATTCATTCTGGCCCAGAAGATTCCCTCATAAATCAGACACAGGAGATTCTGTCTAAGTCTTCTCAATAGACCAGGCATCAGAAAGTTGGCTCATAGCTTCACGTCTTTTTTCCCTCAAATTACATTTTTCTGTTTCTTTCCTGAGGCATTTGTTTCATTTTCTGTGACTAGAAATGTTGCCTAAGTGTGAAAGGAAAAGGAAACTGTCAGCAACTCAGCCTGGGTATATAATTGGCAGCAGAACATTACATTTCTCAAGTCCAAACCCTCTTTTTTCCACAATACATGACAACTTTAGACCCTCTGTCATCAAGGTTTATGTCTGGAATGGAAGTCTTAGGAAGGCCTTAAGGGTGAACAACTACCAAGATTTTCTTTGATAATCAGATAATTAATTCATGAGAAGCTGTGGGAGTTGAGCACACAGTTACTTATGGAAATTCTAATGAATTTCTATCTGCATCTTCAGGTGCCAAATCTAGTCCCGTGCATCCTGCTGGTTCCTAACAACCCTTGAAGTCTGATCACTGTCAGCACCCTCTAAAATTATTTGAAGACTGACATGGGAAAATCAGTCTAATGTTCTGGGATGTATTATGAATGTCAAGAACAGAATATAGTAAGATCTTTCTTTCATTGATTATTAACTCATTAAAAGTCCATTGAAAAATTACTGGGAAAAAAAGAGGAAGAGAGGCCGAATTTTTAAGGTGTAGATTTGTTTACCAAAATTCCATAGATATCACTATGACTCATTTTACATAATCACTATTTTAATTGCCTGTGCTTCTGAGATGCCTCTAGTCCGTAGCTTTCTCAGATGTTTTTAATTACAGATACTCAGGAATAATTATGGTGAAAGTAGTGCAAAAGAACAGTTCACGATGGCCCTTGAGAGGTCTAGCCAGTAAAAAAAGAAGCTAAAACCAGGCCATTTATATTCTACCATCAGGAAGATGGGTAGCAGATGTTGAAAAATATTAAAATATATAGTTCAAAGGGACAAAGGGTGATGTTCTTCCATCATAAAACACATTAGTATTGCTGTGGTTGATCATCTCATCGTCTGCTACAGATATTTTCATCATTGTAACCACCTAATATGGACTTCTGCTTCTTGGAAACTTGACTCTAGGGTTTTGAGAGATGAAGAAATATCCCATGTTGCAGAGACAGCTGCAGCTATGCTGCTGAGGTATTTTCAGCCTAACCAACTTATGAAAGTTTGCTTATCCATCTAACCTGTTTGATCAGTATATTCCTCCATCAAGATGTTGGAATCCTTTGAGTTAAAGAAAAAAGTTTTCCATTTTTTCATAGGTCATCCTCTCTTGTTTTATGTTTCCTTTCTCAAGCAGGGACAAACGGTGTAGTTAATTAGGACAAAAAGTGTAGAGACCAAAACCCTGGCTTTACTTTACTTTCCTTCTATGATTTCTCCTGCTTTCAGGGACACATTTTTGTATATCTCAGTTCCAATCTATGGTTAGCAGGGTGCCATTAAGACACATACCTGAAAAATGCTGTGAGTTGCTAAAATATTATAATAGAAGGGGATTTCAGATTGTTTTTTCTGTGTCCCCTCCCTATAAGTTTTGGGGTTTTTTTGATAGTTTGAGACTGTGGTGGTACCACCCACACTGTGAACAGATAATTTGGAAATAATCAGTTTTCAGACTTACTAAAAGTAATGTTTGGCAGTAAATGGTCTTCCTCTTCAGTGTTCTGAAACATCTCCTCTCATTCTTATTGCTCAGGTTGCCTGAGGTGAATATGCGGTGAGTTTAAATATCCTTTATATCATCTTCAGGAGAAGATGCAGTCAGGAAATTCAAACATTCAGAATATACTTGTTACTTTTGGGAAAAAAAAATCTTTTCCTTTAAAAGGTTTATTTAAGTGTTCCAGTTAAAACACACTTTCCTGATTATTTTCCCATTTTAAAGTCTTATAAACTGTATGTTCCAGACCCTTTATCTCTCCTAAGATAAGGGCTTTTGTGTGCTATAGGACAAAGCTTTGTGGAAGTTCCTTGCAGCACATCTGTACTGCATGGTGGCTATTTTCATTTCATCATGAAGAACGGGGATTGGGACGCTGAAATGAAGGAACATCAAAGACCTTATTAGCTGGTAGTGCAGAAAGGCTGGCCAGAAATGTTCACAGTTTGCTGACATGATTCAATAGTGGCTAGGGACTACTTCAGTAGTAGTACCTGACTGCTTAGTAATCATTACATATGTTCCTTTTCTAAAACAAATGTAGAGGATCTGAGATTTCCCAGGGAATTTTTATTTCAAATAAATACTGAGAAGGAAACAATTAAATCATTGCTGTAATGCTGCTGTAGTGAGCAAGACTTGGGAACGTTGCAAATGGTGCTCAACTAGCAAAGACATAATTAAAATAAATGGTTCTACTTGTGAGTTTGGAGTTGAAAAAGTGCCACAACAGTTGCTGAAAGAAGAAAAAAGGCAGTAAGAATTGAATTAAAAAGAAATTTAAAAGATATACTTGTGTGATGAGACCTCAGATGTAGTTGACTACAATTTTATTTTTCTTTCTCCTTCATGAGTTTACTTATTTGAAATGGAGATTGATGTCACATAATCATCCAAATGATAACTCTCTCTTCTGCTACCTATGTGTTTACCTGCACCCCAAAAGATCCAAATGTCACAGTTTCATTATAGGAAAAGGCCACAGCTTCTGTCAGTTCCTTCATGTTGAATATTCCCTGATTATATTAACCTTTGGTAATTACAGAATTGGAACAAGAAATTTAAAAATACACTCTTCCTTCAATTATCAACATAAAGGACTCCCATAGTGGAGTTGCCCAGAGGAATAAGTACTATAAGGAAAGCAAGTTATCTGCCTTGTATCTTACACATTTGTTCTTTGATATTCTTTAATGTGAGATTGTAAATAACAAAGATATTTTGTGAGGAGTTTGAGGAAACAAGGGAAGGAATCGTTGAATCTAGAAAAGGGATCACAGAAGTCTAACATGGGACTAATTGTGCTGAAGCCTGGTCTAACTTCATAGTGCAAGGCATCAGAATCAAGCCTCCCTGGCTCAAATGAAAAAACTAACATATGAGACCTATCTAATCTTAATTCTTTTAGAAGCACCAGAACTATTTTTTTTTTTTTAAGGGCTGTTTTTACCAGTCTCTAATCCCATTATCCAAAATCTGTCACAAGCCCCATTCCCTGCTCCTTAGGGTCATGCTTCAGCCAGCAGGAGTCCTTATGCAAAGTATTTATAGAAAGGGTATTTTAAACCACTCACTAAACCACAGAAGGCACAGGCTCTAGCAGCTGATGCCATCACTTTCAAATTAGTGCACTGAATGTGTGAGGAATCTTACCTTGATGGACCAGTCACAATCATATCGGTGAGCCCAACTTCTTGCCTGTGTCCTACTGACACCTCTCCTGCTTGGAGCTCTCCCATACATGGGTTGTCTGTCTGTACAAAACCGAGTACTGTCAGTCCCTGAGTACACACTTATCACTATATAGTGATGTACCATTATAAAAAGGTCAAATTGCCTGGAAAAAGCATGTCTTCAGAGCATGTTACTGTGCCATGTGGGAATAGTTTTCAGTCCCAAAGGCAGAATAGCTTATTCACATCAACATCTTTGATTTCCTTCTAATTGTTATCAGAAGAGGCTATTATCCCTATCTCTGACTCCTAGTATGACGATGGATAAAGTTTAGATTAAAGTGTGTCTATGTGAAAGGAATGTTCTTGTTTATGTGCCTCTATGTGACAGTAAAGCACTAACAGTGATAGAAATGAAGTGATACCAACAGTCACAGCACATACATCAACCACAGTAAGATGGTGTTGAAAGCTTTTTTTAATTAATATTATTTTATCCCTGTAAAAACAGAAAACCCAAGAAAAATCTAAGCACTCAGAAGCTCAGGAGAAGGATAGCACCCTGATGTCCAGTGTGCAGGAGGGCAGGGTACTGATGGACATATGAATAAATAGCCAGAGGCTCTCATAAACCCCAGTTAACTTATAAACACATGTGCATTCCATGTGTTCACTTCTGATCTAAAGCTGGTTTCAGTCTCTAAATAGAAGGCTTGGCAAGCATATTACTAGTCCTGGGGACTCTGGCTTTTTATCAGACCTGAAATATTTTCTCAAGAGAGCCAGCTAACTTCATTTTCCGAAAATGTGACCCTCTAAATGTTGCTGCAAAGTTTCCACATCGCTACCTCTCCAAACTGTCCTGTGGATGGCATAAGTTTTTTAAAAAAAGGAAGTTAATTTTCCTTTTACTTAGGTCCCTGTATATCTGTGTTGTCAAACTATGTAAATACAAGATCTCATTTTACTGGCCACAGTTATAGCAGAGAAAATTGTTTAATATTTTGCTCAAAAGGATAAATCAACAGAAATTTTCCAAACTGGCTGCAGAGAGGAGCACCAGGGACAACGTTGCTGTTCTCATCCAGGAAAGCACCCACAAACAGCTGATCAGAGAGCTGACCAAAAGCTAACAGGAGTGCTGGGAGATCCACTGCTGTGGCTGGGTCATGAAAGCAATTCACACTGAAGTGCAGCAGTAAAATTTTCCTGGGAGAAAAAGATTCAGAAACCTTTTTGAGATTTTTTGGTTTTGGTTTTGTTTTTTGGACTGGGGACAAAATCCATCCACAAATTTTCATGATGCAGTAAATAAAACTTGGAACATGATGCTTTCATCCTGCTGAAGTGCTTTGTTTTGCTTCTGAACTTCAAGATAACATAAAAGATTAGCAAGCAAAATTTTCAACAGAATAATAAAAGGTTGGGAGGAAAAAATTCAACTATTATTTTAAAGACTTGAAGTAGTTATTTTAATTATTTTTTTTTCACAATCTATTCAGTTTTAAGTTTACCAAGTAGTGGTTTTCACAAATATTACCAAAGGCTTCCTGATATGTTTTATTCAGAAATACAGAAAAAAAAGCCGAGAATCTCTAAATACTGATAAAACCTTCATTTAATCCAGAGCTGTGATTGTTATTATAATACACAGACACATACAAACTTCCAAAACACTTTACACTGTAAATAGATTTTTAACACACAATCCTAATGACAGAAGATCAGGAGGGGGAGAAGTTAATAACTTTATTTTTATAAAAAGCTCATTAATTTTGGTACATTGAAGCCATGCTTTCTGGGAGTTCAGATATGGTATCATTGATTTAAGAACAGCCAAGGACTTTACTCCAGAGATAACAGCACAATCAACATGCTGTTCTGGCCTTTAAGCCAAAATATTTGCACACATTTTTTCCTCAGCCTTCCCTTCTGCTTAGAACATCATTCCTGTCTCCATAAGCCTAATTCCTAAAATCTGACAGATGTTGAAGTACTTTAGAAATCATCCTAAAAAATTAAGGAAGTCACTTCCTGATACACTTTAGATACTTCTTTGGAGCATGTGATATTCCTGGTTCCTTCTTGGGTCTGTGTATCTGAGGATGGTGCATCCCTAAAGTGTAGGTCTAAGTATCACAGACCCAGACTACAGCAAATCTTTAAGTTGCCTAAAATACAGTACATTTCCCTTTACCTTGAGCAACCAGTACCACGTCCTTTAAATGAGGAATATTCTTTTTCAGTAGACATATAGCTAAAACATCCTAACAGGGCAGCTGAGGGACTTAATAAACTTTATGGAAAATAAAGTGTACTGATGAAATCCTATGTCTCTGAAAGATGATATAAGAATATAATACTTCATAATTAATATTGTCTTTCCATTTTTTTTTTAACCACCATACTTCCGAACTTGATGAAGGTAACCAAGGAGAGGACATTTCTAAGGTCCTAATTTTTGTGTTCATTATGATCTTTCCAGAGATCCATATAAAGTCCAGTGAATGGTCTCTCTCCCTTTTTCCCTTTTTTGTCTCTTTTCTTTTCAAATCAAAGAATAAAAATATCTAAATTAAAAGTCTGAATTTCAGAGATTGCTGACAAAGATTCAGAACATGGAAACTGATTTTATGTAAAGGTAAAATACTAAAGTTAACAAAACTCATATCAAGACCTAATCGTATATTGACAATCACCTGCCACCCAATTATTTCAGGTTATTTTTGGCATAAGCTGGAACTGTAGAGATCCAGGCTGCTTTCTGCAGGAACGCGGTCTTGCTACCATCTAGTGGTTAAAATAAATTTTTGCACTATTCATTACATGATATTATTCAGATGCTACAACTATCTATATCTGCCCTAAAAATTTCTGGAGATCCTATGTGTATGAGGAAAGACATGATTGATGAGAAAGTTATAGAATGGTGTGAGAAATGGAGACCAAAATGTTTTTTTTTTTTTTTTTTTTGTTCATAGAATCATAGAATTATGCAATGGTGTGGGTTATAAGGGACCTTAAAGATCATCTAGTTCCAACCCCCCTGCCATGGGCAGGGACCCCTTCCCCCAGCCCAGGGTGCTCCCAGCCCCGTCCAACCTGGCCTTGAACCCTTTCAGGGAGGGGGCAGCCACAGCTGCTCTGGGCAACCTGTGTCAGGGCCTCACCACCCTCACTGTAAAGAATTTATTCCTAATATCTGACCAAAATCTACCCTCTTTCATTTTCAAACCATTACCCCTCATTCTATCCCTGTACTCCCTGATAAAGAGTCCTTCTCCAACTTTCCTCTAGGCCCCCTTTCAGTACTGGAAGGCCATTATAAATTCTCCCCAGAGCCTTCTCTTCTCCAGGCTGAACAACCCCCAACTGTCTCAACCTGTCCTCATAGGACAGGTGCTCCATTCCATGATCATCTTTGTGCCCCTCCTCTGGACTCCTACAAGTTCATGGTCTTCTTATGTTGTGGGCCCCAGAGCTGAACACAGTACTTGAGGTGGGGTCTCATGACAGTGAAGTAGAGGGGGAGAATCACCTCCCTCAACTTGCTGGCCACAATTCTCTTTATGTAGCCCAAGATATGGTTGACTTTCTGGGTTGCAAGCACACATTGTCCGCACATATTCAGTTTTCCAGCCACCAATACCTTCAAGTCATTCTCCTCAGGGCTGCTCTCAATCCACTCTTTGCCCAGCCTGTATTTGTTCTTGGGATTGCCTTCACTCATGTGCAGGACCTTGCACTTGACCTTTTTGAACTTCATGGGGTTCACACGGGCCCACCTCTCAATCCTGTCCAGGTCCCTCTGGGTGGCATCACTTCCCTCCAGTGTGTTGACCGCAACATACAGCTTGGTGTCATCAGTAATCTTGATGAGGATGCACTCAGTCCCACTGTCCATGTTGCCGTCAAAGACGTTAAAGAGCACCAGTCCCAATACCAACCTCTGAGGAACACCACTCATCACCACTCTCCACTTGAATATCAAGGAGTTGACTGTAACTCTTTGAGTGCAACCACCCATCTAATTCCTCATCCACCAAGTGGTCCATCCTTCAAACTAATATCTCTCCAATATAGAGACAAGGATGTTGTGCAGGATAGCATCTAACGCTTTCAACAAGTCCAGAGACATGATATCAGTTGCTCTTTCCTCATCTACTAATGCTGTAACCCTGTTGTAGAAAGCCAACAAATTTGTCGGGCTGTCACCAATCAAATTCTTATTTTCCTGTGCCCTAGCAGAGTTTGCAGGAGCATCTGCTCCATGATCTTGACAGGCACAGAGGTGAGACTGACTGGCCTGTAGTCTCCTGGGTCTTCTTTTTTTCCCTTTTTAAAAATGGGGGTTATGTTTCCCCTTTTCCAGTTAGCGGGAACTTCACCAGACTGCCACAACTTCTCAAATATTATGGATAGTGGCTCAGCCACTTCATCCGTCAGTTCCCTCAAGACCCACGTATGCATCTTATCAGATCCCATGGATTTGTGTACCTTCACATTCCTCACATGGTCTTGAACTGATCTTCTACAATGGATGGTTCTTCATTCTCCTCATCCCTGCCTTTTCCTTCTATGTCCTGGGTGTTGTGGCTGGAGCACTTTCTGGTGAAGACTAAGGCAAAAAAGTAATTGAATACCTCAGCCTTATCCATTTCCTGGGTAATCAGGTCTCCTGCTTCCTTTCAGAGAGAGACCACATTTTCTCTAGTCTTCCTTTTATCTCCAACATATCTACAGAAGCTTTTCTTGTTGCCTTTGATGTCCTGACCAGATTTAATTCTGTCAGGCTTTAGATGTCCTAACCTGATCCCTGGCTGCTCAGACAATTTCTCTGTTTTCCTCCCAGACTACCTGTCCTTGCTTCCACTCTGTCTACAGAGGGCCTCATCCGCTCAGTCTTCCTGGTCAGGTGGCCTGTATCAGACCCCCTCTATAATGTCCCCTGTCTCTGTCCTCACTTCAATCCTGACCCATAAGCTCTCGGTCAGCTCCTCACTCATCCCCAGGCAGATATCCAGGCACTTGAGCTGGTCACTGACAGAGCAACACCCCTTCCTCATTCCCCTGACTGTTCTTCCTAAAGAGCCTGTACCCTTCCATTCTAACACTGCAGTCATAGGAGCCATCCCACTGCATCTCCATGATGCCAATAAGATCATAGCCCTGCAGGTGTACACACATCTCTAACTCTTCTTGCTTATTCCCCATGCTACATGTCTTTGCATAGAGGCATTTAAGTTGGGCCTCCAATGAAGCTGACTTACTGGCTGGAATTCCTTTGTGTTGCTCTTCATGTGCTCTTCTGTTGACCTGTGATCCCTCTCCAGGCTCTGAGCATCTATAGCTGCCACAGACATCAAGCTGGTAGGAGTGGAATGGATTGAGATGAGTAGGAGGGTATGATTTCTTTAGAAAATAGATATATTGCATAATTGTATTGCAGGATTTTAGACCTCTAATAATTGCAAAAGAGAAGTCTGGGAACCATTTTAAGTTGACTCTTTCTATCATTCAAGTACCAGTGTGGCAGTTTTCACTCTCAATCTTCAAAGACAGATATAGTGACTTACTCTGATAGAGGTAATAATGACTAATACTTATTGGCAAAAATTCTATTATACTAGATGTTGGTCTTGAAGATAGATATTTTCTAGAGAATCTTTGCCCCATCCTGAGTTTAATGGCTAGATGTAATCAGTGGTATAAAAACAGAGGTATTGCCTAGGACATGATACTATACTAGATAGCAACAAAACATAACAAATAAACTGCTTAATCACTGCTCATAGCTCTCTTCAATCTTGCTGTTTCTGCATAGTCAAACTCATTGTGCCTTGAATGGACAAATAGATCTATTTCTCGTTCCATGCTGGGGAGCAGCTTTTCTTGTGGATTTTTACTAACAGCTACAATATTGACTCTGCCATCTAGTGACAGACATACAAATAAAGAATAGAAGTTGAATTCAGGAATGCTGAATGGCTTGGAGCTTCTGGTAACTCCAGGAAGAGAGTCCAGTTATTAAATGGATCTGTCCATTTGGTCTTCTGAACTATTTTATGCACATTTAAATCTGAACATAGTGAATACTTAGACATTTTGGACACATTATGATTCTTGAGAAGGATCTGTGATGTGGAAGACATTATCCATTCATATTTTTATGCAAATCAAAATAGTGGTTTTGTCCTGTTATCTTAAGGCCATGCTCATGATCAGATCCCCACTGTAGCTTTTTTTTAGTGAAAGATTAACAGCTTTTTAAAGCAAGTTCTCTAAGCAAGCCAGAGGAAAATTTGGTAATTAAGTTATTTCTAATTTTATCAGCAGGGAAATCAAGGCACATAATATTTTACAGGAAGTGTCTCATTCAGCCCAGCATAGAGAACAACACTATTAATTTCTACAATGTTGTCTTCACCACAGCCTCATACATTATAGCTAGTTTCAAAAGTGATTTCCTGTGTTAGTAAAGACATTTTAGGGTAAATATTTTTTTAAATGTGTTCTGGATGACAAAATATTTATTTCAAAACTGTTTCTACTGTCTTTTGGGATTCCTGAAAACTACAACCGTTAGTGTTTTTCTTATGTATTCCAGACCTTGAAGCTTTTGCTTCTTCCCCTAACCTTATGGAAAAGTCTAGCCAAAAGGTAATAAGTAAGTTAAAGTATATACTATAATTAAAAGAAAAAGTACTTTAAGAAATACCACAAGAATAGGTGGAGGAAAATCAACTACAAACCAATAAAATACATAGGATGAGGAGTGCTCCAGAAAAGTGTGGAAATTAAAGTTTTTTCTTCCCACATGTGAGAGCTGACTTGTAACTCTCCAAAGCAAACCATGTTTTAAACATTTGACCTTATGCAAGTGTTGCTTTCAGCTAACAACAGAATGGACTTGAAATTGTGACTAAAATGGAAACATGAAAGATCAATCACATCTGTAACTCTTGGCAGGCCAAGATGCAAAACCTGCAAGTATTCAGTCTCCCTACAGCCTTTTCTGTTGCTGAGCCAGTACCTGAGACAATGTCCAGTGTATGAAGTCATAAAACATGAGATATTGTAAAGTTGTACTTGTGCCAGGGAATGTATCACATCACACAATTCAGAGGATAATGGTTTTGAACTAGAAAACCCACATCACAGCTGCAGGCTCAGGGCTCCTCCTCCCTTACAGCCCCAACATGTACAGCAGGCTTCTATGAACTAAGGACAGCCAGTACCTAGCTAGGCAATGAACAGGAACATTATCTTCATCTAGAAGCCGATAAAGTTGCAGGACTATCTCAAAACTGGAAAGTTTCAGGCCTCCTAATGTTTGAAGCATGCACTATGGATGAATATATTTTTAAAGAAGCAATTGTCCAAACTGAAAACATCAAGACAATTTGGCAATCCATTGTGTGGAAGATGCTTTGTGGTTGAACAGATTGCCACTGCAGATCCAGCAGTCTCAATAAACACTTGATTATTTCTTTGAAAGTCTTCATATTCCGGCAGCCAGGAGTCAAGTTTCTGTTGAAGGGTACAGATAGCTCACATCTGTATTAGGCAGGTTGGCACAGATCAATAAATGAACACTGGATTTGATGGAGAAGCTGGTGTAATAATGACCAAAAGCTGTGCTGGAAGTGCTCTCTGTATTAATTTATTATTTTGCTTGTTGACAGGATCAACTTCAACTTTGTAACCTGTTACAGATGCTTGTGTTGATTCTCATAGAAGCTTTCATGAAGCCTCAAGAAGCCTCTTCTAGTGTTTTACATTGCAAAGCTTTCCTATAATCTAGCCTCAGTCAGTATGTCAGTATTAACAGGGAAAGGAGATCCTTGCTTTTCTTTTTCTTTTTTTTTTTTTTTTTTCCTACATATTTTTTAAATATTTGAACATCAGGAAGTTACCTTGTAATTTTCCCTTTGATGACTAAGCAACCACAATTAAATATGTGACTTCTGTAGGAAAAACAAAAATCCATTTCCTTCTTTGTCTAATCAAGGTCTAAAGACATGCTGGGATGTTCATGTCTGATTTCTCTTAATTCTGGAGAGGGACAATTGCTGTAGATTTTTACAAATATGAAACTGAATCGCCAGCTGCAACATTTCTAATGAAGCCAGACATACCTGGGTTGTGTTCCTTGCAAGTAGAAGTCTGAAGAGCTCTGTGGAGTTCCTTATTCCCAAAGCTACCACAATAACCCAAAACATAGTAAATCTCTTCAGTGTTACAGAGTTATATATATATATGTATGTATCAATTATGAGAAATTCTGATATGAACATAAGTGAACATGAATACATATAATTTTAACCTTTCCATTTTGACAGCCCTCTATTATTAAGAGTTTACACCCCAGCTCATATAAATTGAATCACATAAACTCATCTCTACATTTGACTGAATCCGCATATATCTCAGTTCTCAATTTCCTATGTTTAATTTGGACTTTCAAGAGAATGATAACATTTTGTGCCCAGGTTGCAGGAGTTTGGAGGAGCTACATCATCTCTGAAACAGAAGTAGTCTTCTTCTGCCTCTGTGGTGAGTTCCAGGTGTGGCTTTCATGTTCAAACAGAATAATCCCTCTTACAACAATGTAGAAAACCCCATCTTTCTAGCATGCTGGTGTAGTCTTAGTGTTTACTGTAACAAGGTGCGCTACAGAAGTCATCAACCGCTACACATCCAGAATTTGCAGAAGTCCTCAGTTCAGCTCTGAGCACAGCTCTGATGGCAGAATGCTCACCCACCGTATGAACTTACATACCAGCTGGCTGCATTCCACAAAATCCCACATGTTGCAGGACTGATTTCTGTGTTTGGTGCTCATATAGACAAAGCAGAGGCTTCGAAACAGACTGAATGGACTCGTTGTGCCTACCCTGTGACACTATGCCTCTGTAAAAGTGAGATCCCCTCTCTGAATCTCAGCAGAAAATTCTGCCCCAAAGGACAAATGCCTTCCAGGCCAGGTTGACTCTGTAAGTCTTTGCTATTTTATGGGTGGTGCTATTGCACCGCTGCACAGATTTCTTCCTTTGGATTGTTCCAGCTCATCCCGCTCCTTTAATATGATGTCTTTTTGAACACAAACACTGACAGATGGCATTTCTTTTATTAATCCTCCATTGTAGTTCTCTTTTAATTATAGCAGCATATCATGGTTCCAGGTTTGCACAGAATCCTACTGAAGTGGTAAAGTTGTCTGTATCTTTCATTGACAGCTTGTCTCTTGCATTGCCAGAGATATATTTTTAGTCTCTTATCTAAATTATGGGGATGGAGAAGAAAACAAAGCAGTCTTTCTCCCTCTGTGTTATATGATAGAAGTGTCACTGGAGTAATATGGTGATTATAGGCTGAAGAGAAATTCAAGTCTTTCAGTTCTTACTAATACTTTTCACAGATATAAAATATCCACAAATCTTCAAGGCACCCTTCAAACTTCTGTCAGCCAAGATGCTTGCCATATTTCTGAGGTATTATTCTATATCTGAGAACTGAGAGATGCATAGATTTACCATCTCCAGACACAGAGTCATGGACTAGAGCAAAATTCTTGAGTGTCTTATTGTAAATATAAGACTCTTAAGCATATGTTTGTCCTTACTGAATTTAAACTCAAAAGATTTCTAAGGAGCACTGATATTTTGCTATTGTAAAGAGCATAAAGCAGCAAGATTAAGGGGAAATGTGAAGGGTATTTAGGCATAAAACTGAAACTGAAATTTATAAGGGCTGAGCCCTTAAATACCTTTTATACATCTATCTGTTTAGCTAAAGGAAAACACCATTTCAGTCCAGAAAAATTACAGGGGTGGATAATCTTTTCTTCAAATTAATGAAGTTTTAAGATCATTTATAGTGTGCAAATATTTTGTTTTGTTTTGTTTTTTTTTTAACTTGCAATTACTATGATAATTTTTCTTTCAAAAGTCAGCTGATAGAATCAAGCTGTCAAAAGCAACTGGGCTAAAATCTCACCATTTCCAGTTAACATTTATTCTATGAGAACACAATGCTTTTCAGCAGAAATTTTTCCCTGTATAATTATTATCCTATCATGCATCTCTGCAATTTAAAGTGAGATTATACCAAGAGACAACACAATTTAAAAGGTCTGTGGGAAGGGACTAGACCTTTTGTCTACCTTTGATTACCAGGTGGGAGACAGATGAAGGATGATTAGCAGGTGGGAGATAGATAATGGATGAATTTAGATTGAGTCAAAATTGCACATAATATTTGGATTTTGCAGATTTCCAATAATTATAATAAACCAGCCTTTCTCTGTTCAAAGATGTTCCAGTTATGAAAGATTACAGACATTATATTAAGGCTGGTAAATTGAGAGAAGCAAGCGAATAAAGAATATCCAGTAGTGAATTAAAAAATAATTTGCATTCCAGGATCTGGTATTTTATTACTTTTTCATCTCTGCCAGCATCATTCTTTGGTTTTTGATTCTATGAACTGGCCATTGTCCACCCCTTTTTGTCCAAAAAATATTAATATATGCCAAAGAACAATAACTTGAAATCTGGCGACATCTTTTCAAAGTGAGCATCTGGGATCCTGACAGCTTTAATTAGTTCTTGGTGATTATTTCTTTAGGTAAAGAAAATCAATAAATCTCTTCAAAGATGATCAAAATTTAGTAGGATTAATGAACAGTTAGGACTATAATTTAGCAAAATTTCAAAGTGCATAGTGAGAGAAGCATAGTGTGGTGTTTGACTAGTATAATCACTTTAATAACATCTCAGAGTCCCCCCAAAACAGAATCAGGGAGAAAACATGGAAGTGATGTGAAGATGTGCTGCAATGGAGAGCTAAGGCTTCCCTTGCTCCCAGAGTGGTTCTTCATGGCATGTGGAAAAATGATGCAGAAAAAACCTACATGTTTATCAGATCTTTCTGCTCCCTGCTTAATTTTATTGTATTCCAGAGAGGAGATAAACATCAGAAAAAAAACAAAAACAAAAACAAACAGACAAAGAAAAAAACAAAAACAGAACAAAAAAACCCCAATCAAAACAAAAAAAGGAAAAAAAACTGGGAAAAAAAAATAAACAAACTGAAACAAAACACTTTTAGAGAGCCAACTTTCTGAGCTGTACAACTACAACTTGAGGCAGAAGAAAAGATCATAAGCTACTCCAGTCTATATTAGGTGAGGAGCTATTCTTGCACTGTCAAGTATCACTCTTTATCAAACAGGCATCAAGTACAGCACAAGTATCAAAACTTTTCTGCATTTGCTTTATTTAGTAGTGTCTGTGTAGTTCTGCTTTGATCACTGTTCACTCACTAAAACTAACTGTGCAGTTCTTTAGGATTCTTTTTTGTTTGCACCGAACATATTTTGTTACTTTTTCATCTGAAATCGCACATGAGTGATAGCAGAATAAAACCTGAAAAGTTGTGTCAGAATCTGCTTTCTCATTACATTTAAATATTTTTGCTTGAACAGTTTGTGATTTTGTATTCAAGATAAAAAGAACATTTTCATTTGTGACTTTTGGAAGAAAGCTGCAATAATAGCAAATCCCAAAGTTAATATTAATGGATTTTTACTGTTCTGATAACATCTTTTTACGCTCTGTGGAGGTTATACCCTATGTGTGTATCTTTACAAAATCTACAGCATGACTTGTTTATCTTAGAAAATATATTTTCCAAGTACAGCAGGATTCTTCCAGTAAAGGTTATACATATATAAAATACTTTTTTTTTTCCTATCTAAGACTACCTGTCCCTGTTTTGTTTTATTTTGCTTTTATTTTCTTATTTTCAATACTAGTCTCAAAGTTGCCATGCTGCATAAGTAGAATTTGTAGCTACTGAAGTCAGACAGTGTAATTGAATTCTCCAAAGTGAAACAAAGTTCCAAACACTGGTATGAATTTTATAAATCAGGAACAGCTACACCTAGAGTCTAGAATAAGACCTGACAGCCCTGGTTAAACTGTGGATTTTCATGATGTACATCAGAGTGACTCAGATTATTTCTAGTGATTGGGTTGAATGGAATATCAGATCTCAAGCCTTTTCCAGTAGTTGACTTAATGTTCCTTTTCCATCTCTGTTTTTTAACTGCATGTTATAAAAGAAAATCTCACAAAAAAAAAAAAAAAAGTTGATGATTTTCTTTCAGAAAAAGAAAAAAAAAATAGGAAGTATGTAGTCACTCTATCACCAAAATCAAAGAGTTTCTAACAATGAGCAATCAATAAGAAACATTTCATTCCCAGTGCCCTTTAATCTATCTGAGTGTTTTCAATTTCCACCTCCTGATTGGAAGCAAGACTGTAGACTGAGAAAACAATTCAGCATTTCTTCTCAAAGACTTTGGAAACTTTTTAAACAATGTCTTTGAAGTTTCAAGTTAGAAGTCAGATCACTTAGTATCTGCCTCATCCTCAGATATCCACATCTACTTGAAGTCAGAAGACATTAACTTTTAGTTCAGTGCTATTTATTCTGAAAATATTTACCTGATTATCGGTAATTCAATAAGCAAGTATGCTAGTTAATGATATTAACTGTAGTTCTTTTGGGGACAAGCCATACAACTTTTTGTGACTTACAAAGATAAAAGTTCTTACTTAAGAAAAATCTCAAAGTAGTGACACCTGAATTTAAGACTCTTCTTGGAAGCCAAAGGCCCCATGATAAGCACTTTGAATCTGGGATTCAATTCAGTTGTCTAAACACCATCATTTTGTGTCTAAGAGTTTCATGTTACCTCCAAGGCAGATAGATAAACTATTGTGTTCTAATAGTTTCTTGTTGCTTGCTCATTTTATGCTATTGTTGCTATCAATAAAGCGATTCTTTGCTATTTGTCTTTTTCTTTTTCCTTTTTTTTTTAATTTCAGAAAATGCGAGTTTACTCTAGGTCCTTCATCATATCTTTCAGGTCTATAAACAAGTTTTTTAAATCCAAAAGTATTTCAAATGTAGTTAGGTTTTTGGAACTGAACTGGCCCCCATGCACCACTCCAGAAGAGCACAGCTCTCCCACACGTCCTGTGGCAAGTTTACCAGCCATGTGCAATGTCTCAAATATAGTTGTTCTTGTAGGCTCCACTGACTGTATTGGCTAGAATGCTATTAACTATGAGATCTTAGACATCTAGCTTATATAGACAGTTAAATGTAGGTGTCTTAAACTTGAATCCCACACAAAGTGACAAATTAGTCATTGGTAAATGACAAGTTTATCATCATATGTCATGTATGACTTCTATGAAAAGTTAGAATAACACTTCATAATTCATTAAGTAAAGTGACTTTTTTGGAAATAGAGTGTCCCTCAACCTAATTAAAAATATGGTGGATGTGAAATGGAATGAAACATTTGAAAGGAGTAACTTACACTTTCTGTAATTTTCATTTTATATCTCAATGCCCAAATCCAGAAAACAGAGGGAATTAAAATAAGTTGCTACAGCCACATTTATTAAAGATTTTTATTTTGTTATAGCTACTTTCTAAAGAGAAAAGAATGAATAAAAAGCTGAATAGGAGCTTTGGGAAAAAGAGTGGGAAAGGAACCAGAAAAACTATCACCACTAGTCAAGCAGATGAGAAAGAAGAGCGGGAAAAGAAATGTGGTAGACATTTCTCCAGGACCCTCTGGGAAGAGCTGGATTGTACTAAACATCTGACTGATGATAGTAATTCATTACACCTATGCTTTGTTCATGCACATTAGTAACAGAAATAAGCAAAGAACATACAAGTGGATAAAGACTGAGAGACAAGGATCCAAAGCTACTGGTCTGGCAGTGTGGAGGTGCAGAGGAGCATAACAGCTGATGGCTTTGAAGAATGATCTTTATCTCATGGTAATCTTTAGCTGAAAATTACAGTTATGTGATTAATCAGCAAGAACACAAAGTCCCAGTGAACATCGGCAGAACAATGACAGAGTGAGGAACGCTATAATGTAAATTGTACACTCTGAAGAAGCTCCTTGGGACTATCCAAGGAGAATGGTGGGACCATTGTCCCCAGTGAGAAGCCTACCAAGAACCAAGGACACTCTCCCAGAGGACCTTCTAGACTGGAGGCGTTACTGTCTGCACAGGTAGAGGCCTTATTATGGAATACCAGAGGAAGCAGACTCGAGGATTACATAAAAATGATTACGGGGTATTTTAAAGGAGTTGTGGGAATGTGTGAGACATTCTAAGTTGTTTAGAGGAGGACCAAAAGTGGGAAAGGCAGCTGTCAAGGTGGATTAAGAAGGAACAAGCAGGAAAAAACAAAGAGGAAAGAGGATAAAACAACATGGTCATGTGTAAATATTTTTTGTTGGTACACTTGTAAGACTGAGCCCAGAGTTTCGTAAATTCAATCTGCCCTGTCTTCTCATTAAAACCTCTTTATAATTGTCTTCTGTATGGGTGTGCTCTCTGTACTCAGTGGGTATGTGTGAAAGCCGGTGAACTGTGTTGTGAATACATACTCAGCCTTGCTGCTGGCTTAACCTTGGGGCACAAAGTCACAGCAACCTCACATCCATCGGGCTACTGCTTCCAACTGCCTTGAACAAGAAATATGCTTTCCCCTGCAGAGAAATCCTTCAGCTGAAAGAATATGATACTATCAGCTGAGATCAGCAGAACTGTGATAATTTACCCACTAAAAATATATTCTTCTATTACAGTTTTTCACACTTTAAAGAAGGAAGTTGTCAGTTTATTTTTTGAAAGCAGAGGTACTTAGCTTACCTTTTAATAATGGTCCTATAAGGCGTTCTGAAACAAAAAAGTGTTTGAAGTAACAGTGACAGTATTTTAGTTAACTTGGGTTTGGAATATCCAGAAATAATGCAGTGTTATTTCTTGGAAGCCTACAACTATGTCCTTATTCTTGATATGAATGTATCAAAACAATAGTAATTGTCTTAGCTTCATATAAAATATAGTATGTTCCTACTTATAAATAAGACAGCAAAAGTGGGCTCTGAAGTGATTCACATTGGCTCTTTAATATACAGATATTGAATTTTTGGAAGGAAAGAGACACTATGCATATCAATCTTGTGAGAAAGAAGCTATATTTGCCGGCACTGCTATTGTAGCTCACAGTTTTTTAATATTTTAATATGTCTGAGGAAATGGTGATCTGCAGGAAACACTGTGAAGCTAAGCAATTGTTGAAGCCCACAACAAATGTGTGTGTGCAGTAAAAGTATTGGAAAGGAATGTTTCCCTTCACAGGAATTATTTATTATTCTGTTTCAGCTGGCTTTCTCAGGTAATATGTCAGGATTTAGACAAGTTTGAAAGTACATGGATAATTTATGATACCAAATGTATTGTAGCTTGGAAGGTCAAAGCCATATAAGTTGGCAAAACATAGAAACAGTCTTGAAGAAACCACCATTCACCCCTTTGTGTTAATAATAAAATAAAAAAAAAAGACCAAAAAAGGGCTTAAAGACTCTAGGTCATGGCATCAAATCCATTGTTACTTCAAATAACCATATCATATAGATTTCAAAATAGACCTAACTTATTTTAAAAAATGATAAAGGTTCTTTTCTCCTGCAATATATACTGGAATTTAGTTCAATAAATTATTTGTATTATTAAAAAAAAAAAAAAATCCAATATTTAGAATTCCTCTAATTTCTGTCCAAAATTTACCTTTGACGTGTTTGCTCTTCTGCCAGCATTGCCCACTAATACGCATAGACATCTTTTTATTATTTTTTTATGGGTGCTCATACTTCTTCAGCTATTACAACCCCATTCAGCTGCTTTTTTTACATAAAAAAAACAAGAGCTGTTTGGGACTTGGATATGCATAGGTCTGCACTGCATGTACAGGCAATGATTGAAAAGCTCTTCACAGCTCCATGGAAATGAAGCATAATTCAATTCCTCTCTGAAATATTTTTAATCTAGTTAGTATGCAACTATTCTGTTCTCAGCCTCTCAGTCCTTGATTGCATCAGTTCTGATAAAAGAGCAAAAGGCAACACAGTTCTACTGACCTGCAGAGTATTACATTAGTTGTACTAAATTAATGTCTTCCAGCGATGCAAAATTTTAATAGGGAGGGGCTGATTGTTTCTGAAACTTAGATCTATTGTGATTCTAGTAATATGCTTAATTGAAGTTAGAGCAGTGTGAACTTTCTTGGTTTTGATCCATACCCAGTATTCCAAGATGTCTGCTGCTAGTTAGTTTGGATGGGAGTCTGAAGAAAGGCCATTTCAGGCATTGATAAGGCTGAATTCTTGACAAATGAAGGCAACTTTCTTGCAAATGTCACAATTACAGTTCTGGCAACATGAATAATTTCTGTAGATGCCATTTCCTGTGTTCATTTAAATGGAATTGATGTTCTGCAAGCCTCATTTTGCCCCTGATATTGTAGCTAAATGCATTGTCGGACAAGATTGGAAAGTGACAACAGCAGTGACAGATTTATTCTATTTATTAGGTCGCTTGTCACATTTTGTCAGCTTTCCTATTCTCAAATTATCTTCAAGATACAAAGTAACTAAGGTGGAAGAGAGTAATTTGTCTTCAGTATGGGGTTTGGAGCAGAAATTTTTCACAATCATCTTGTTTGAGATGGATGTGTTTGCACACTACACTGATGGTAATATTCTTCTTTCTTTATTAAGATCAAGAACCTGCAGGTATGAAGCTTAAGAAGTCCCTTTCCCCTTGACAGCTTTACCTTTCCACAGGGACTGAAGTGCTATCTTCATCTTCAGCCCTTAATGGTGGTATATATTTTTATCACTTTGAGAATTATAGTTTCCAAAGTGATTTTGGAATCAAGCAGTCAGACAGCCAGCAAGTTGTCAGCTATAAAACAGCAAGAATACTGTATGTGTTAAGATAGACCATGGGATAAAAAGGGGCTTCTTGGGTTGTAATATGAATTATTCTTGCCGTCTGATCTTACTGATAAATTTATAAAACTCTACTTTATAACAAGTTGTATTTATGGCCTTCTGGAAAGCAGTTTTGAAATCTCACCAATCTGTTGATAAGACCCAAAATTCCAAGGAGTCTGTTACTGTGTAGCTATACTATACAGTAGTTGCAAGTGTAATCCATACATTTTGGTACAGATAAAACATTAGCCACAGTGCTGCTCCCTCAAAGGGGATTGCCTGTATTTAGTACCATGCAAATTCAAAGCTGAAGAGAAGTACAGACAAGTGTTGCCACTGCTGGTTTGAACTTTAAGGAAAGCAATTTGCATTTTCTTTTACAGATAATAATAGGCTGACGTTTGAGGTGCAAACTCTCTTTTTTACTCCCTTCTGAGAAAAGGTCGGGCAACGTTTAAAAAAGCAAGAAATTTAGAATACTAATATGAAATTACCTATCACATCGTGCTTTGCCTGAAAACTATGGTATAGTCATTATATTGAAACCCATACTTTATATTCCTATTTAGAGAATTCAATACCAACTGCAATGAAATTAGGTTGCAGCTGTCATGGCAACTTTAACTCATAGTTCTGTGTTTCATGTCATTATAACGGCTATATGGGATTTTCTTCTGTTTGTTATTTTCTCCCTTGGATGCTGTATTTCCATCCTTTATCCTCTTGCATAAAGCAGTACAGGGGTATATTACAAATTAATGAATGTTATCAGTATTAACAATGAATCTTTATCTAGAAACCCAGTTTAATTGAAATATTAGTGCCATGAGTCTGTAAGTAAATGCTGGTATTTTAATACTGGTAGATCTCCCTTGTTTTCCCTCCCCTCATATATGATTGTGGTATCTCTAGTCACACCTAACTCTTGCTCAGGTACCCAGACCTTCCTCACCAGGAGTTGTCCTGCAGGTCTCCACTAACCAAAGCTGGGCTCTTCTCAGCCTGGTCCAACCTGCTGTTTGGCAAGACACACTCCATCAGGGAAGAGGGAGCCCTGGACCAAAGCACAAAAAATATCTGCCAAATTTTTTTTTTATTATATTTAATATTTGTTAGGATTTATAGTACACATGTTATGTCTGAGAACAGGTCATGTGGTACTGTTCCTTCTGAACAGATAAGTAGTTGAGTCTTGTTTAGGATTACAGATGTAAAATCATCATTAACCTTTGTTATGTAAGATTTTCTTAGTATGTGCAATTTCACTATTTCTGTCAGAAAAAGTTTTAAGACTAATCAAGAATGACATAAGATAATAAACAATGAGAAATTCTTTCAAAATATTCAATTTTACTTGCATTAACTTTACAGGGTTATCCACCTTGCCTAATTATGAAATTTTTTTTATTATAAAATTCAAAGAAAAAAATTTTTGTATTTAAATTAAAAAAGTAACCATGGTTTATCAGCCTGGAGATGTCTACAGAAACAGAGATTAACATCACCCCCTTGGAAAAATACTATAAATTCAATTTAAGTTTAATAGAGAATAATTTTCATTCCATTTCATAGTGCTTTTTAAATAATCATGTGGAATTTTACAATAAGTGTATTTAAAATTCCAGATGGGTTCAAAATCACCTCCTCACACCCTTACCTTGCATGTGCATGCACACACACACACACACACGGAGTTTCTTTTATAGGGCCATTTTACACAACTGAACAGAATTTCCCTTATGCCCCTCACACCCTGCGCTGGTTTTAATTTAGTTTTATAAAATCAGTAATTCTCTGTCTTCACTCCCCTCTGAGTCTAGGGACTTCTCATGTCTCCCATCCCACTCATCCCTATGCCAGATTCTCAGTCATCTTTACTATTTCTTTTTTTTTTTTTTTTTTTTTTTTTTTTTTTGTAATTGTCAGTGTGCTATGTGGATAAATTAACAGAAACATTGATTTTAGACTCCCCTTGATATAATAAAGGGGGTGGCAGCTGAAAGGGTTTTTCCATAAGATCCCCAAGGCTCAGAAAAATCAATTTTTATCAGGCTGTCAGACATGCTCCAGATCTAGTACCCTCAGACATCAATACCTCAAAAACTGTTTCTAAAGAAAAGACTCCTGTTTGTGCCGTGAAACCTGATTTCTGTTGGGGTAGAAGAGTGTAGCTCTAGGTGTCTTCTAGAAAACAGTTATCCTCATTTTGTTCTGATAGTTTTATGTGTTTGGCAGCATCTTCACATCCTGATAAGAACACACAGTACCAACATGAACAGAAGTATACACTATAACTGGTCATTGGTTATGAGATTGAACTTTGTCTGCTTTTATATTTTGCTCTTTTTATACATTAGAAATAATTTTTAAATAATGAAATAAATAATTAAACAATAAAGAGCTACATTCCCTGTAGTGTCTCTCTTCAGGTGGACATATACCAGTGATGTGCAATTCTCTGCATCTCTTATGTTTTCATTTCCTCCTCTCCTTTCACCCAGGCCAAATTTTGCACATGAAGCTGATTGATGAAAGAAGGTACATATACACCAGTTCTTCATTTTCTCAGCTTTTCTCACCTTGGACCCAGGGGTGACCTAGAAGCTATTTAAGAAAAGTGTTGGCCTCTCTGAATACACAGCTCATTCCAAAGGGTTTTGAATTAGACTGCCTCTGAACTTCTTCTGAATGAGACTGTTACTGAAAAATGACGCCCGATATTTTGGCATTTTGGGCCAATGCCAACGTTTCAGGAACAGTAGCATAGCTCCGAAGAAGAGCTGCCTTCTAACATAGGCAAAACGTGGCAACTGTAATACAGTGTTAAAAATAAGGTACTTCTGTTGTAATAATTCTCAGCTCCTCATGGAGGAGCTTGTGTGCAAGCTACAAATCAGATTTTCAGTGGACAAAACATGTCGTCTGCATTACCTGTGTTTAGTACAACATTCAACCTCACATGATTCTTAATAGCTGAAAACTTTCAATTTGACAAAGCAAAATAGCATCCAGTTCGTATACCTTTTGAGCAACATGTATTAGACTTCTAAACCATGGCGGTTTCCTATTTTTTAATCCAGTATCCCAAGATTTAGCCAGAAAAGTGTAATTCCTGTGGTACTGAAAGAGCAGACCTGTAATGGTTTCATAGCTATCAGTCACTGACTTTGAAGAAATTTTGTTTAAATCAGAATTTTGCAGTGGGTGTGTATGTCTATTATGTTCCCAAATAAGGTAGACTGAAAACATTTCTGGTTTTAATGTGAAAAAAAAGAAAAAAAAAAGAAAAAGGAAAAGACTACTTTATGATGTTGACATCACACAAGTGATTTATACAAGTAGATGTATTTTTGTGTGAGAAGAACAATTTCAAGCATATAGTCACTGATCAAATGTTTATTTTTTCATTCAATCACATTTTCAAAATAACCATTAACTTCTTTCATATAGACAGCCACATCTTTCATCAAAATAATTGTTAAAAATCATTCTCCTAGTCTGACAGAATTAATGCTTGAGAAATGTTTATTCCTTCTCCCAGCTTAGCAGTATGTGGTGTCCAAGAGAGCTGACTCACAAAGCAAAAGCTCTTTATCTGAAAGTGTGAAGAAAACAGATTTTATTTAATTCAGCACTTTTCTGTGGAAATGTCATTGTCCTCTGACCCTATTCTCAGTGAACTACTGAACAGATTTGCTGAAACTTTGCAGAGAAATTCAGCCCGAGGCAGACACCTGGTGCTTAAATTGCAAGCTATCCAGTTAAAGTTTAGACAGGTAATGTGTCTGAAAATATAATTTTAAAGTAGAAAACATAAGACAAATTGATAAACTGTGCTACTGACACCAACTGTAATCTTCAAATAGTTAAATGTCTGGAACTCAAAAATATGTAGCATAGTTCTTTAGGTTTTCATGATTAATGAAATCCATGTCTTCAAATGGCAGATCTTAGCATTAATTTTTAATCAACAATTCAAATAGGGACAGACCAAAGAGCTGGATCGCTACTGATCAACTGTCATTGACTAGCAAATCTGAAGGATTTTCTGATATTTTGATGACAGGTCAATGGTTCCATGCTGTAGGCAGTTTTGAATATCTAGATGCTGGCTTACACAGAAAACACATTATACTTTTCCCTACTAATACATTTTTCCATGAAAGGAATTTCTATGGCAGATGCTGAGCTGCTTTGAATAATTATGAATGAAGAGAAGGAGAGCAGTGAAATGTAAAGTTGTCAACACTGCAGAAGTTTGAGAACTTATATACTGGAAAGTACGTGACAAAGAAAAAGTTATACCATGTGAAGGATGGAGAACACATTATCTCATGTATCAAAATGTAAGCTGGTGCCAGTTCTTTGCTGTTCAAAGAAGAGCACTCAAATTATTATTTCCTTTTTTTTTTTAAAAAAAAACAAAAAAAAAAAACAAAAAAAAAAAAAAAAAACAAAAAAAAAACCAACTTGAAAATTATTTGTGTTTTCTGAACTATGAATGAAAGTGATATTTAGTGGTTAGAACCTGTGAGGGAAAGTAGTAATTAACTACTGACTTCATTCATAGCAAGTACAATTCCAAGTAGGATTTTCAGGGATTTATAACTTTAAACTTTTTTCAATATTTTTCAATAAGACAAAGAATCAACCACATCATTAAAAAAAAATATATATATATATATTACCAAGATCTTGTGAACACAGTGAAATCCATGGTAGCTACTGAATACATCACCTACTGAAAAATAGGGCCAGGCTGACTTAGGTAATCATGCTGAGATTCATGATATACCACTTTTTCACCACTTCAGCCTTAAGTTAAATGCCTTTTCCCCCCTACTTTAAAATAAGGTGTGCCTCATAAAAGTACGGAGCTTTAAAAGAGCCCAATATATATTTAAAAACTTAAATGAAGCTTCAAGTAGGAAGGTAAGGCTTTGACTAATTAGAATTAAAGGCAAAAAAAAAACCCAAAGCCCAACTGAATCTCCCTGTAAAGCTGATGAATCCCAATAATTATAACCTAGAAAATAAACTTTCTGTTCTAAAGTTTATTGCAGCAATTTTCTCGATTTTCCTTCTTTTTTCTTCCTTTTTCCCCCTCTGTTTAAATTTGCCTATAGACTAAATACATTTTTATTTCTACAGTATACTTTAGTTTATTGTAAGGGCTAGAAACCAAATCTGTATCCCAGATTGGTGTTTGATGTAAATTTGTATATACTTGGCCAAATCGTTCTGTTGAACAATCTTGGCACAGATACAGATTTTGGCAAAGAACAGAAAGTCTTTACTTCTTTCCACTGTTGAACACTTTATAATGAGATTAATCCAGATGCCAAAAAATACCTGAAGTCACTAACATACCTTTGGATAACTCACTTAAAGAATTTTGGCACACAAGAATCTACTTAAAAGCCTGTGGAAACTAATGGAAAGGCTTCTTCTAACTTCATTTGAATCCTGATCCAACATCAACATAAGTTGATAGATCAATTCATACAAGTAACAGTTACTGGATCAGACCTTGTAGGAGTATTTATTGTTTATTATAAATGCAGTATAAATAGATTTACTTTTGATATCTTACAAGAATGAAGGTGGTAGAAGGATTATTTTTAAGTTTTTTACCAGGACTAAAAATGTAGAAACATCAATATCTTTTACCATAGAAGAAGAGAAAATTTGAAACTTAATTATATCCTGTCCAAATACAACCCAATTCCTTTTAAGAAACATTTGCTTCCAATGAATAGACAAACCATTGTTTGTGAAATATTTATTAGTTATTTGTACTTTTTAAAAATCACAGCTGCTAGGAATAGCTTCAATAACTGCCTTTATCTGAATTCCTTTGTACTTACTGTTATCCTATTGCTCTAGCTTCACAAGTAATTTTTATTTAAAGTATGACTCTACAGTCAGACATTATGGCTAGATGTGTATTAGTTATGGCCAGGGAATACTCCTGGTTATAGGTCTGAAATATTAAAATGGTCTCCAGCATAGTACAGATCTGAGCCAGCTAGCCCAATAGGTCATGGTTTGGAAGTTAACACAAATCAGGACTGATTCCCAGTAAGAGGTTTGCAAACATCCAGTATGATCTGGAGGCTGAGAGTTTACCAGCAGAGGTACAGGTCTCCTGATGGCAGCTAGCCACAGTGATAGAGAATGGCCCCACACAGATCTAACTGGCTAGAACAGACACAAGTTGTATGTCAAGTTGAGCTGGGTTGACCTAGGCTGGACACTAGGTACCCACCAAAGCTGCTCTGTCACTTCCCCTATTAAGCTGAACAGGGGAGAGAAAATATGATGAAAGACTCTTGTGTTGAGATAGGGACAGGGAGTTCATTCACCAGTTACTGTCAAAGTCAGAACAGACTCAATTTGGGGAAAATTAATCTAATTTATTGCTGTCATGGTTTGAGCCTAGTTGGCAGCCAAACACCACGCAGACACTCACTCCTCCCTTCTCTTCCAGCGATGAGAAGGGACAAATGAGACAGACTTGAGATTCAAGATAGGACAGGGAGGGGCAGATCATACATTATGGTCACAGGCAAAAGGCAGACTGGTTAAGGGAAGCAAAAAATAACATAGTTTTTTTACAGACACTAACAACAACACTTAACAGAGTAGGACAGAGAGAAGCATTGCCACATCTTGAGAACACCTTCCCCCCACCCCTCCCTTCTTTCCGGGCTCAGCTCTGCTCCTGATATCTCTACCTCCTTCCCCCAGCAGAGCAGGGGACAGGGAATGGAGGGTGCAGTCAGTGCCGCTCCTTCCATCTTCGGTGGAGGGAGCTCCTGGAAATTCTTCTCCCTGCTCCATCTTGGTCCCCCTCTCACAGGAGACAGTCCACCACAAATTTTCTCCAACTGGAGTCCCTCCCATGGGCTTCAGCCCTTCCTGAGCTGCTCCAGTGTGGGACACCCCCGCATGCTGCAATCCTCCCAGTGCTGAACTACAGCAGTGGGGTCTACTTTTTCCCCCATGGTATCACAAGTCCTGCCAGCAAACCTGCTTCAGTGCGGGCTCCTCTATCCATGGGGCCACAGGTCCTGCCAGGAGTCTGCTCCAGCGGGGGGTCACAGCCTCCTTTGGGGGCATCTACCTGTGCCGACATGGGGTTCTACATGGGCTGCAGGTGGAGATCTGCTCCACCATGGACCTCCATGGGTGCAGGGCACAGCCTGACTCACCATGGTCTTCACCATGGTCTGCAGGGGAATCTCTGCTCCAGCTCCTGGAGCACCTCCTCTCTCTCCTTCTTCACTAACCTTGGTGTCTGCAGAATCATTTCTCTCACATAGTCTCATTGCTTTCTTTGGCTTAAGTTGCCATTGTGCAGGGTTTATTCACCTTCTCAAATATGTTATCCTAGAGGTGCTACCATCTTTGCTGATGGGCTCCACCTCGGCCAGTGGTGGGTCCATCTTGGAGGCCACTGGCATTGGCTGTGTCAGACATAGGGAAAGCTTCTGACAGCTTCTCACAGAAGCCATCCTTGTATCACCCCTGCTACTAAAACCTTGTCACACAAACCCAATACACAAGCGATACATCATCAGACTTGGTCCTAGGCAAGAAGTGCAGAACTTACATAAGAAATCATGGAGGAACCAGTTGACATATGAAAGACTCAGGAGGTTTGATGGGAGAGAAGAGAGAAGGGGGAGAAACTTCCTCTTGAGTCATTTATGCTTTGTTTCTATTTATCTGCCAAATACAGATCCACACTATAATTTGCATCAGAGCGTGTGTTATTCAAGCAGTTGTTACAATAAAAAAGTATCCAAATTTGTCAGTAAAGGAGATAATTTCCATTAGCAGGCATGCACTGAGCTCAGTTTGCATCTGGAGCCTATCAGATTTCACAGGAAAGTTATGTGTCATATTTAATATACAAGATAGTGATTGATCTTTATAGATGAAATCTCAGGGGACAATTTTGTGAAAGAAGCCAGCATAAAAGTCAGTAGTCCAGCTTTTCTTTAAAATCCATTTAAGTGGGAAAAAATTCCACTAGACCAGTCTCTGATCTCAGTCAAACTGTTGGAACTCTGCAACACTATATATCTTGCTGATAAACATCAGATGCATTATTCTAATTTATCAAGAAATAATGAGATGATAGCCTCTAGAAGAGACTACACAATGTCATAATCCAGAGAATAAAGAAACAGGAAATTATAGCAGCTGTTTGTAGAATATCCTACACTAAACTTAGCAAATGAATCACCATATACTGAAGTCTGTGTCATACTATCTAACAACAAATACCTATTTAGTTGTGAAAAATGCACGACTTCATCTTTGTTGATAAATTGTGATAAAGTAGCAGAACACAGAAATCCATACAGTTGAAAATTTCCTCTAGGTTTTCTGTAAATGATGAAAATTTTGCTCCACAATAACATTTGACAAAAGTCAGTGGAAATATTTCAGCACCTGGAATTGGGTATTTCTTTATCCACAGAAGTATAGTAGTTCTTATGACAAATCCTGTCTCAACTGTCTCCTTGTATCACAGCAGAATGGATCCAACGTTCAAATCTCCCAACCTTATGTGTGCTTCCAGAAGATAGTCCTAAACTCATATGCAAGTGTCATAAAGTTATAAATATAAGACGTATGTAAGATGATACTAACTTTAAAGTGGAAGCCAAGCCAATAAGAGAGCAAGACATATTAATTGTTCATGGGAAATATGTTTGAATAAACAAGAACTATCACACCAGAATACCATGGTGATGTTATTTCAAACCCTGTAGGACAGTAAAATCCCTGCAGCAGGATGGCCGATACTTCTTATAGCTATTATTCCTATTTAATTTACCCATGCATGTAAACACAGGTATAAAAATGTGTAATAAACATTTAAGCTTGTTAAGTTCTTGGACTTAGTAATACTTTGTAGAACGGAGGAAGAAAGAACTTGTAATTAAGTCCTTTTTAGTCACATAGTTGGGGATATTTGTAGATGGATGAACCCATTTTCTTAAAGACAGGTTGATGATTTTCATGTTGAGCCATTCTCTGATCTTCTTTCTTAAATGTGTGTGGACTGAACAATTTTAAACAATTCAGTACGAAAGATCCAACTTCACATTTATTTTCAACCCTCCTCCTTTTTGAACTAAATTCATAAAACAAGCATTTCTAGAGTCTGAAAGCTTCACTTTTGATGTTGTTCTCCAGACAGATGTCAGATCTCTTCTTATTAATTTTAAAATCTGCTCCCATAATGGAAAAGTCTATCTGCTTTTTGTTTTCATACCTTAAGTTTGTCAAATTATGGGAATCATCCAAATTTCACACATTTTAATTACATATTAAGGTTATAATGTTTCCTGAAGATGAAAAACATAGCCTTCTAGTGGTGCTTAGGACTATGGCAGATGCATTGTTTCAGTTTGGTAAAACCAGGTGGCTTGCTTCCAGCATTTACTGTTGCACCATGCACAGAATACAATGTTCTAATTGTTGAACTTATTAGAATTACTAATGCTGTAAAATTACAAAATATTAATACTGTTGCTAAAGTTAATTACCAATAACCCACCTGTACACACAGTGATTTTTTCTGTTTTTTTCATCTTCTCCAGTTCTGGAATACTTGAGTGCAATTAGATATGATATGATCATATTCTAAGAAACAATATGTCTTGTAAATTGATCAAGGTCAATGATCAAAGGTATCTCAGAGAAGTGGATATTTATGCAAAATTTGGATTGCAAAAGAGAGAACAACATATGGGAAGTGCAGCTAAAATGTAAAAGTTTGGCTAGAGTGTTCACATGAACTTGGGTTCGCACTGACAAAATGTTAAGCATCACTATAGTGCCACTGCCAGGCTTACTGAGTAGCATCATTGCTATACACTTGAGGATTTGTACATCTTCTACACTGAACAGAAAGAGTACTGGATTGATACAGTTAATATTCTGAGCAAGAAACACGAGGCAAACCATAGGACATGCTGTAGAAACCCATTTGACACTTAAGTGTGTATGTTGGTTTTTGTAGATATACAAGAGGTTTGTATTAGACTTTTCAAACAAATCAGTAATATCTACAAGCTTATGTAATAGTCTTATGTTTTTAAAATTTTACCAAGATATTAAGAGTTTGATGTGGAAAGTTTCTGACTTGAATCTCTTCCATCCCAAGATACTCTATGAACCAGCAGGTAAGAGGCAAGGTTGAAAGATTATTTCTTAAAGTGGGACAACTCTGCTGAAAATCTTGCCATGTTCAAAGATGAGAAATCAAAACAGAGGGGCTGAATTCAGAACACTCTCTGTGAAGAGATGTGAAAGCTAAGATACTATTCATAAATTCTGTGTTAAGCATCACCAGACAAAATGTGTAGAGTGTACAAATGGTTGTACTGAGCATTGGATTCCCTTTCTCAAGACATGTCCTAACCACTTGGACTCAAGAGCCTTTATTCCACCCAAGCTACATATTTGGGTTATAAGTGCCTGTCTGGATCTCAACCCTAACCTGAGAATATAATGTTATTATCTTGAGCCTGCAGTGCCTTGAGTTCTCTGGCAGATCCTCCATCATTTCCATTCCAAACACACGAATGACACATGCATACTTTCTGTGGTTTGGCAGCAATTCCAGTCTGAATCTGAGCAGGCACATAAACCATGCCTAAGACACCTCCATATGCCACTGGTTACCTGGCTCACTGCCAGATGGACTAGAGCCACCGAGCTGCTGAGGTGGCTGTGGGGAGTGAAGGTATCCCACCTTGGTGCAGGTGTGGTGCTCAAGATTGGTGTCAATCCTGAAGTGTAATTTTAGTCCTTTAATAAAGGATTTGATGCTTCCTTTGTACACTGCTGAAATTCTTTATGCATTTCAGATCATCCAGAAGTTTCTTTAGCATAATGCATAATGAACAATACATAATGCATAAATAAAAGCTTTATTACTAAACCTAGAACACGATCAAAATTTTAGTGTTAGTACCAAATACCAGAGTTACCCACAATTTTAATTCACAGCTGTATAATATGAAATCCAATGAGGTATTCGGCAGATTAGGAACACAACCCTGAAACTAATACTCAAATATATTCATAGAATCATAGAATGGTTTGGGCTGCAAGGGACCATTAACGGTCATCTAGTCCATCTCCCCTGCAATGAGCAAGGACATCTTCAACTAGATCAGGGTGCTCAAAGCACCATCCAACCCGACCTTGAACACTTCCAGGGAGGGGACATCCACAGCTTATCTTGGGCAACCTGTGTCAGTGCCTCACCACCCTCATTGTAAAAAAATTTCTTGCTTATATCTAGTCTGAATCTACCCTCTTTCAATTTAAAACCAACAGCTCTTGTTTTATCACATCAGGCCCTGCGAAAAACTTTGTCCCCATCTTTCTTGTAAGTACCCTCTAGGTACCGAAAGGCTGCAATAAGTTGTCCCCGGAGCCTTCTCTTCTCCAGGCTGAACAACCCCTGCATTCTCAGCTTGTCCTCATAGAGGAGGTGCTCTATCCCTCTGGCCATTTTGGCAGTGTTCCTCTGTACCCAGTCCAACAGGTCCATGTCTGTCTTGTGTTGAGGGCCCCAGAGCTGGACACAGTACTCTAGGTGGGCCATCACAAGAGCAGATCAGAGAGGGAGAATCACCTCCCTCGACCTGCTGGCCATGCTTCTTGTGATGCAGCCCAGGATAGAGTTGGCTTTCTGGGCTGCAAAAGTAAACTGTTGAATCATGTCCAGTTTTTCATACACCAATACCCCTAAGTCCTTCTCAGCAGGGCTGCTCTCAATCCACTCATCGCTGAGTCTGTATTGATACCAGTGGTTGCCCCAATCCAAGGGAAGGGCCTTGCACTTGGCCTAACTGAATTTCATGAGGTTCACATGGGACCACTTCTTGAACTTGTCCAGATCCCTCTGGACAACATTCTGTCCCTCAGGTGTGTCAACTGCATCACTCAGCTTGATGTCATCTGCAAATTTGCTGAGGGTGCACTTGATCCCACTGTCTATGTCACTGATGAAGATATTAAACAATACTGGTCCCAGTATGGACCCCTGAGGGACACTACTTGTCACTCACCAAAATCTGGACATTGAGCCATTGACCACTACCCTCTGAATGTGATCATCCAAACAATTCCTCATCCCTCAAACAGTCCACCCATCAAATTCATATCTCCCCAATTTAGAGAGAATGATGTTGTAGGGGACCGTGTCAAAGGCCTTACAGAATTCCAGATAGATAGCTCTTCCCTTGTCCACTGATGTAATCACTCCATCATAGAAGGCCACTAGGTTGGTCAAGCAGGACTTGCCTTTGGTGAAGCCATGATGGCTGTCTTGACCTCCATGTGCCTTAGCATAGCTTCTAGGAGGATCTGTTCCAGGATTTTCCAAGACACAGAGGTGAAGCTGAGAGGCTGATAGTTCCCAGGGTCCTCCTGGATACTCCAGGATGCAACCTGACATAAGCAGTTTATTTGAAAACAAAAATAGGAAAAACTCACATACAAAGCACTTAAATACACAGTTTACCCTCAAGTTTATATGCATTATTATTTTTTAACTGTCCATGGCTGAACTTTCTGAGATTCTTCTGTAGACAACATATCCTATGAATAGATCTTTAACTCAGATAGAAATAAACACAAAGGCCTGAGAGTTAGAAACAAACAAGCAACTATTTCCACTTTGATCAAAATTACACTGCATAGTCCAGCAAGCAGTCATTTTACTTCCTTCCAGAAAAAAAGTATTAAGTAGAAAATAGCCTGTGGGATTAAGTTTTGAGGAAGAGGAAAAGAAACAAAAATGTTTTGATTGATTCCCCTTTTTTCAGACTGTCGTGGTTTGGGCCTGGTTAGCAGCCAACCACAATGAAGCAGCTCTCTCTCTCTTCCCCTCCAGCAATGAGAAGGGACAGAGAACCAGGCTTGGGGTTCAAGATAGGACTGGGATGGGGAAAAATTCCCCTTTATGATCACGAGCAAAAGGCAGACTTGTTAGGCGAAATAAAAAAAAAATGAACATTTATTACAGACACTAACAACACATAACAGAGTAGGACAGTGAGAAGCATTGCCACATCTTGAGAACACCTTCCCCCCACCCCTCCCTTCTTCCCGGGCTCAGTTCTGCTCCCGATATCTCTACCTCCTCCCCCAGTGGCGCAGGGGCAGGGAATGGAGGGTGCAGTCAGTGCTGCCACTTCCTTCATCTTCGGTGAGGGGAGTGTCCAAAACTTGTTCCTCCTGCTCCATCTTGGTCCCCCTCTCACAGGAGACAGTCCTCCACAAACTTTCTCTGACTTGAATTCCTCCCATGGGCCGCAGCGTTCCCCACACTGCTCCGTCATGGGTCACTAACTTCCTCCGACTGGATTCCCTCCCACGGCTGCAGCCCTTCCCGAGCTGCTCCGGTGTGGGACTCCCCCGCATGCTGCAATCCTCCCAGCACTGAATTACAGCAGCGGGGTTGCCTTTCCCCATGAGACCCTGGCCTTCTTTGGGCACAGCACCTTGATTATCCGAGCAGGAACAACAGGCCATAAATCAATGTCTGCTCCACCGTAGATCTTCATGGGTGGCGTGGGGGGGCCGCCCTGCCGTCTCACCACAGGATACAGGGGGGTCTCTGCTCCGGCACACCTCCCCCCTCCTTTCTTCCTCTGTTCCTCCACTGACCTTGGTGTTGATGCAGCTGCAGCAACTCCTCCTCACAAGTCCGACTGCCCGTCGCCACGTCCCTTCTTAAATACATTATCGCAGAGGTGCAGCCGATTGGCTCAATTTCCCAAACAGAAGTGGAGCTGACGTGGAGCTGGGGGAGCTTCGAGAAGCTTCTCACAGGGGCCGCCCTGATAGCCCCTTCCCCTGCCACCAAAAAACTCCACCACTCACTCAACCCAGAACACAGACAAAAAAATAAAAGTAAAGAAAACAGAAAGTGGGGGACAAAGTGAAATTTGCAGACACATCCAGGAGACTGAAATCTCATCAAAACTGCACCCTAAAAGTTTTTTCAACCAAAATGCATAATAGTTCTTTTCTTTGACTCTGAGACCACCAAGATCTGTCCATGCATGGTGCTTGAGAGCATTAACAAGTCTTAACATCCCCTCACAGGCCCCTGGGACTTCCCTCACATTGCCCATGGCCCAGGACCCCATTCCATCCCCCCTGAAGCCATCAGTCCCTGCCCCAACAAGATCACAGGATGCCATCTCCAGCCCTGCGACAGTCCTGCCCTGCCCAGCCCTAGGCCATGGGACGTGCTAACCTGGACCCACCCACAGGCCGATGAACCATCCACATCCCCAGGGATGTTCCAGAAACCCAGGGATGTGGCTGTCCTGGCTTCCTCGTTGGACTGCCAGGAATCTCTTCCAACCCCCAGCCCAGGGGCCTGCCAGCCCCACAGTGCCCTCACAGCATGTGCACCTGAAAAGGCCTAGTGTCAATTTATAAATAGAAATGTGACAGCTAGAAGCTAACATTTCTGTTTTACAGGTGTCAGAACACAGGCAGTTATGGCTGGTTCTAGCAAAAAGCTTAGTTTTACAGTCTGTTTGGAATATAAAAGAGAACAGAGAGGTGCCTCCACTACTTAAACTCTTGCCTTCCCTTGGTCTCAATCCTGGAAAACCAGCACTTTTCCTGTATGAATAACAAAGTGGATGCATTAGTATAACCATTTTTTCCTTTTCTTGTTGCTGGAGCTGAAGATTTGATTTATGGATTTGCTTATATTTCTATTATTTATGGGAATTTTCTCCAGCTCCCTACTAATGTTTGACTTATAAAGCACATTTGTGACATTTTTGTCCCAACTTGCACTACATGGCCCATCACTGTAGTATTTCAGAAGCAACACAAGCAATAACCACCTGCCCTATTTGTTCTGAATGGTCATTCCCAAGTTGGAAGGGCATTCAGCAACTTGATGAAGCTAAAGCTTTTTGATTAGAAAATTTCAGAATGAGCATCATTGTTAAAATTATCAGCTTCCACTGGGACCAAGCCACTGGCTGGCTTTAAGGTTTCCTGCAATAAAATGCACATTGAACTCATTGTCCTGGATGCCAAATGCCAATGTGAGGCCCTTGACAGCATGATGATATCAAACCTCCAAATAAAAAGCAATTCTCCTAGCAGACTGTAGCTTCCGGCAATGCACATAGCTTGATACAGTCATTAGTTTTTATGCAGTTTTAGAGCAAACGTTTTACTAGGAACCTAATTTTCTTCTGACAGAAGAGACTATTAGGCACCCCAAGCATGACAAGTGTCAAGAGCTCCTTCCAGCTGAAACATGCCATTGACAGAAGGTGATTTGCCATCAAAACTAAATATACATACTTTGTTCGCGTGGTTTGAGCACTTAAAAAAAAAAAAAAAAGGTAAAAGGAGAAGTATCTTAGCTTATCTCTTATGATCTTCTCTACTGTTTATGGCTAATATTAGTCTTAAAAGTCTGGAAAAAGAGGCTTCTATAAAGTCTGTATTCAAAGAATGCTTTAATTTTTGAATAGGTAACAGCCTTGAGTTTTGCATTATGCAAGGACAGCTGGCAAAGCATGTGGGCTGTGAAATAAGCGGGAGGCTTGATAAAATCCACCCTGAAAGAGAAAACAAGGTTAAGAGCAATGAGCTGTGACTGACTAGAGCTGTGGGAGCTTGGAAACCTTCCCCTCAAATGCAAATGCTTAAGGTTGCTTATCTGAATTGTCTGTTGAAAGACATTGCGTTCTGCGACAGCATGAAATGAGGGAAGATGAAGCTCAGTCCTATCCTTTGCTGTTCTGCAATGCCCAGCATCCATTCCCAAAGAAAGTGCTCAACTTGCAAAAGCAACTTAATTTCTACTGGAGAGGTACATACTGTACTGGAATATAAAATAACCTGTATTCTTCTCTTCTAATTTCAAGGTAATCTTCATACAGATCATTTTTTTTTTTTCTTAATATAGAAAAAATAATATATTCTCAGATGCAAAAATGTCATGGATGGCTCCAGAGCTTGAGTTCTGGTTCTTTGGGATATTGGGCTCCAACAGTGTTGCCTCAGAAGAGACATTTTACCACTGAACAATATACAGGAGTTTCTGTTTGCTGTGCCAGTCCCAGAAGCCAAAATTAGATCAGATAACTATCTCTGCAGAGGATGCTCTTCTTTCTGTGTTCTATTCAGTGATTAAAATTACTGAAACTTCAAATATTTTTTCTAGATTTTCTAGAGAATCTTTTTGCTCTTCCTATTTCTTTTACTCCATTTACTGTGAACCATTTCTCTCTGAGCTTTGTAGGGTCTCTGAAACCTATCAACAATTTCTCATTTAGATTTGCTGAGGATGACTAAGGAAAGTAGGAGATTGTCTTATCTTCATGAAATATGTCACAGAGATGTAGTGCACAAAACCTACAATATGTAAAAGCAAACAAACAAAACTCCAAACCCGTGACATTGCATTTATTAAGGATTATATGGCAAACATGGATTTAATGCAAACGTAGTCAAAAGTCTCAAATCTCTAACATTTTTAAATATTTTGTCAGCAATCTGACAGATAATAAAAGATGAAAAGACTTTGGTTCTCTTTCTTGTTGAAATTGTATTGATCCCCTCAGTGTACTGTAGCACTGTTGGTGTTAGCTAGATACAGTATTGCTGTCCCTATTAAAAAAATGCATTACGAACAGACAACATAACCTCACAATAAATTAGGTGGAATGGACAAAGATGTAACACACCTGAAATGAAAATCAACCCTGACAGACTGATGGAATTCCAGCATAAAATGTCAAACAAAATTAACTTATTTAACCTTCACGGAATAGTAAAAAGCAGGATGATTTCATGTGTCAAATAGCACATAACATTATTAAACGTTGATGTTGTTTAGTTAGTGACAACTTACATGAACAATTTTACAGAAGTTTCTTTGTAGATTGTGTAATTCAGGCATTTGCAATAAAGTATATTTTATAATTAATTCTATTAGTTTTGAAGTTACTTCTCAAGTTATGCTGTAAACAAATAATCTTCCAATAAGAGGTATATGATAAATAATTGTTCATAGCAAGATTTAATTAATGAGAAAAAAATCCTGAATTTGTCTTTGACTTGCTTGGGGTATCTCTGGACAATGTTAAGTATACTTCTTTGCTGTATCTGCACAGATGCTGTGAAAATAGTCAAGATGAATAGACACAATATAGTCACAAATCAAAAAGTTACAATACAGATGCCAATGATGTATGTGAACAGATGTTAAATGGTACACAGGACCAAGACAAGGTCAAGAGCTGGAAGGATGAAGTACTGAAGACAGGCATATAAGGGAAGCTGCTGCTTTCAGCTTCAAACTCAAACAAATACTCAACTTGTTATTGAGACAGGAGTTGCTGCTGCACACAGGGAGGTGTGATATGATCAGTGAGGTAATCAATTGAATTTTGCCTCAGAGAAGAATATCTACTAAGTTTTGCTGAGTTGCTATCAGACTGTTTAATCTCTACTCTACAGAATAAAAGGCTTTATATCATAAACCTCTGAAAATATACAAACTCTCAATTGTTTTAAATGTGGTTGTACTCTATATGGATGCTTTAAGGAAACCATGTGGAAAGATACATTTTTATTAAGATGAGATAGATTAATCCCTACCAGACCAGAACGGAAGTGGTAGATAGTGACAGTAAAAAAAACAAACCAATCAACCAAACAAACAAACAAAAACCAAAAAATAAAACAACCCAAACAAAAAAACAAACAAACAAACAAACAAAACAAACAAAAAAAAAAAAAAACAAAAAAAAAACAAAACCAAAAACAAACAAACAAACAAAAATGACTCTCCGAAGAAATATTTCATGGTTGAGAGACGATGGTAATTTCTAAGCATGTTCCTATTTTCTGTCCAGGAATGTTGGAAAGACATGAACTTGGTAGATTAGACTGGATTAGACTACATTTTGGAATATATAAAGGTCATGTGGAAAATATAAATATATATAAAGGTCATGAGGAAAATATAAATATATAAAATGTGATGTTATTTTTTTTTGCTTAGGATAAAAGCTTGTCTGTAAGAAGTCTGCCTTCAATCTGTTCAGTTTAATTGGAAGAAAAGATATTAAAAATTCCTACAATACAAGAATGAGTAGTTAAAGAATTTAATGGAATAATTTTAGTTTAGGTTCATAGTATGGAAAAGCGAAATTATGATCTTAAATGCAGTTCTCGTTTTATTCAAAAGGGTCATTTTTCAATAGTATTCAATAGGTCATTTATTCAATAGTACATTCTCAAAACCAAATTCGTATAATGAGAATTATTGTCTGTGCTGTTAATATCTGTTAAAATACTAGGCAATTGCAGGTTAGATGACATTATGAAAATTTTGTGTATTCAGTTAGAAAAAGTTTCAAAAGAGCTATTTGAAAGAAAATTTCCTGCATAGTATAAAACAACATGAAAAATGTGAGAATTTTAGTTAATGGAAGAGTGCACCAGAATATTCACATTATAACCTATACACTTGGTAATATCTTCTACTTCAGTGAAAAAAGTCCAAGAAAAACTACACTTGCACCAATGGAGGCACACTGGTTGCTGCATTGCTCTTGTCCATAAAATCCACTACAACCAACAAATTGTTGATATAATGGTGATCCCATGGCTACAGATTAGATGGGAATCATATCTACAGAAACCTGAAAAAATAGTTTCTTCATTACTGAGCAGAAATTCAGTCTTCCTTCAGACCCTGATCTATCTTTTTCTTTAAGTATCTGAAAAAATGTTTCCAAATCATTAGCTGATTTTTTTTCTATTAAGTTTCTTTTTAGTTTTGTGATCTTGGGAGCAGAACACTCATGTCTAGAGTTTTAAAAGTCAAACCTTACATATGGGATTTTCTACATTATTTGAACTTTTCCTATTAATAAGAATGTACCACAAAATTAAGCAGTTAAATAAGCAGAAGAGATGTGTTAGCATGAAAATATAAAAGCATGTAATCCCAGTCTGATGAGATACATTGTTAAGTTTTCTATTGTATAATCACAGCAGCTGTTATAGAAAGAAACAGATTTCTGTGAATGGGAAGGCAAAATTTATTGATGCGTTCTGTATTAAGAACAAATAATATTCTCTATGAAGAACAAATAAGAATATTTTTTTGATATTCAAGTCTATTAGCTACATTTTGTTAAATATATAATGCTCCTCCATTTTTTAGAAATTTATGAAAAAAACTTGTAACAAGTTTATTGTCTCTGTTAAAAAAAAGAAAACGAAAAGCCAACAAACATAATCCCTCTACATCTGTATAGTAAAGTTGCAAAAGGTATCTAGGACATCATTGATAAGTTTATTCCTCTACTACCCCAAAAATGGACATATTTTTAGTATTGTGATTCCTTTACTATTTATCATAGACATAAAAAACATAGCTGACTTTCTGAAGTCAATTAGTAAAATCGTGTATATCCCAAAGCAAGTCAAGGCCCTCTTTTATCCCTGTACATGATGTGGGGGCGTCAAGTAATGCATCTTGTATGGAAAGAAGTTTTAACATCTACAGATGAGTTTCCCATGATCTACAATAACTGGGGAAATTATTTTCCTTTTTTACAAACATATTCTAACCATTGGAAAAGACACTGCTTTGGGAGTCATTAATTTGTTAAAATACAAAACTGATTCCTGGCTAATATGCAAGAAAGTTAGAAACTACATCTACAGAAAAACATATGACTGGCAAATAGTGGAGTGTTTTAAAGTGGTCTTGAAGTTTTCATCATTGTATTACTTGAAGACAGGAGGGAAGTAACAACAAGGAATGTCTTCTTATTATGATCTTGGTTTTAGATTCCTTTATTTCTGTCCCTTTTCCTCTCTCCATATAATTTTGATAAAAAGGTGTTTCCATAGTCCATGTGATTCATAGTGTGTACGGTTTGTGCAATGGAGCTTGTATCAAGCAAAGATTCTCATTCAAAATTATTTACCCTAGTTATGACGCCACTTATTCCTTTGTACTCAACCCTTCCTAGTCCTTTGTATTCATATGGACTCCCTATTCACAACATCAGCCAGCAACGTTCAGTAATAATGAAAATGATAATCAACTTTACCTTCTACATAGATGATGGGTGATGTTTCAACCTTTGGCTCTGGAGGAAAGTCACATATAAAAACATCCTTATTCTCATCCTAAATCTTTGAACTTTCACATGGGACTGACCTTAAAATCACAGCCTATTGTGAATTGAGTATATTCACTCACCTGTCCCTTTGTCATGCTGGTGTGTTGATTGTCCTGCACTGTCAAAACAGTAAGGAAACAGGCAATATTGTAGGTACCCAGGAGTTCAGTGCCTTCTTAGGACAGAAGCAATTTGCCGCTCCAACAGTGAACTCTACTAACATTCCACCATTTTTTAGGGTTATTTTCTGGGTGATGGGAATAATCTAAAGTCTCTAATTGAGTGATTCAGATGACAGGTATTTCCTTCCCTCAACTGTCAAATGGAGTTTCAGTTCACATGCATGTTCCTCTTTCTGCAATAAGAAATAATTCTTACAGTACCAGTTCAATGAGCAGAAACAAATATTTTACATTTTGCAAGTTATATAGATTTCTGTATTCTTTAAAGTACTTGCTTTCTTGATAAAGAAATTCTTCTAAACAAAATAATGATTGAAAGTTCATTCAAGATAAGTACAAAAATATTTTTTAAATGTTACATCCTTTCTTTGAGAGGATTATGTAAAGAGTGAGAGAATATAAACTAGTGTGGATATCATCAGTCTTGCAAGGGTGACATGTGAGAATGTGTTTTCCCTTCCCAATATAAACTTAAAAGTTGCAGAACACAGATGAGGCCAGTGCTTGCAGCACCTGTCTTTTCTGGGTCCCTTTTAAATGTATGCCTTCTAATACATTGTTGATTCTTAATTTAGAGTTCACAGCCCAGAACCATAGAAAAAGTTCTGTGTTTGTCTCTTGACTTGGTTTGTTACCTTAGGCAGATCCCTTATATGATGCCTCTCTGTCCTTCTGCTGAAGGAAGAGAACTAGGTGCTTGGACAAATATTAATGATGTATAGCAGTTAATCTAAATCATTCTGTAAAATTATTTAGAAGAAACTGTGTATTCATCACACCAGTTTCCTGTAAGGAGTATCATCTTTTCAGAGGCATGACTCAGATTGGTAGGGTGTTCAAAGTCATATGGTACTACACACTTCTTGCACTGTTTGCACTACTCTATTTTTAAGCAAAACTGGAGCAATTTGGACATTTGTATTAATATAACATTGTCACTGCCTAACATGGTAGCTCACCAAACCCAGCATCTTCTCCCAGGCAGTAATCCCTGCTCCACTGAATTCCCCCAGGCTCCATGGGGAAGGTGGGCCAGGGGACTGCTCAGCTGCTGGGTGGTAAAGGGCCGGAGGCAATGTGCTGCACCACTGAGCCAGAGCTGGGGGCTCCTTCCTCCATGCCAGGAGACATGCCCCAGATCCTTGTCTCTGAGCAAGGCATCGGCTCCCAGTTTCTGTCAGAAGCAAAGATGGGTTCCCATGGCTTACCTGCACATGGATGGGCAGAGGGATTGAGCTTCATGATGGTCCTAGGGCTTCAGATAACCTCACAAAGTTAGTCTTGGCATCTTGGTGATATATTGCAATTTGTAGTAATATCCATGTAACCTAAAGCTATGTGCACACACTTTCCCAGGTGATGCTAAGCACCTCTTGCTTTAATCTTAGTCTATTTATTCATCAGAGGTCTTTCATAAGTTTTATTCATTTATAAGAGTCTCCTGCTTCTCCTCAAAGTGAGACTTTTTTTTTTTTTTCTAAAATAATGAATGTGTTAAATGATGCATATATTAGAAGAGGTAAGGATAGTAAAAAGCAAGCTTCTTTATATTTTTCGAAATATTTAGCTAGGAACCTTTCACGGACTCTGATTTCATCAATAAATTATTTCATCAATAACTCTCAAAAGTTTAAAGATAAATCCATACTGTAGATAAATTCAGTGTAAGACGGAGTAGAGTTACAGGGGAATTCAGAGTACATTTTAAAACTAGTGGTCTTTGTTCACTTTGGTATAGGAGTGAAAAAAATACCAATCTCAGGAATGTAGTGACTTGATTTAAAAGGCAGCTATGTCATTCAGATCAAATTAATTCAAATTGGTTGAGCCTTCTGTCGCTCTTTTAATTAAAAAAATATCAGTAGACTTCATAGGCTGATGAACATTGGCAATTCACTCATTCAAGTTATTACTGTTATTAGCAATATCTTTCCTTCACAAATCGTTATTAAATGTGCCTGGGGATCTTGAGACCAGCTGTGTAGCTAGAGGGAAGGATCCTGTCCTGGCTGCACACATGCCGATCACTGGAGGTGTCCCTTCCACAGAACGTGCTTTCTGAGACGAGGGACGTTAACACGGGAACTGCGACAGTTGTATAGACATGAGTCAGCCCCACCTCAGGAGTCTAAAACCAAAACTGCCAGACACACTGATGCAGAGGAAAAATTAAAAATTTAGATACCTAATAATCTAATCCAGAATAGCAAAGTACTGTTAATGTTTGCCCTCAGGACAAGGGATACTTCAGATTTTGCATAATGTAGCTTTAGTGAGAACTACATCAGTAATTTCAAGTTCAACAAGTAATTTTAATTCAAATATCAGTAAATTCTCAGCTATACAAAACTTCAGATTTGGCCCATCAGTTCCACATGAATACGGAGTTAAACTTTCTCAGAGCTCTTTTAAACCTTTACCTCCCATACTGTGCAGTTTTACAGCATTTTTTTTTCCTTTTCAGAACAATTAAACTGGGAAAGACGTTTAATACATTACTCTACACCATGATAACTTAGTATTGAGATACTGATGAGAATGACATGGGACATTGGTTTTTATTAGAGAAAAATAGCAGCCTCAAAGACTGGATATGTTTTTCTGATGTGTCAACTCAGATAAGTATGCTCAGTCCACCTCTGATTCACCTGTCCAGGGAAGAGATAAAGTCTTCAGGGAAGCTGTGATCTCTAATGTTACAATTTCTAATTCCATAGGGCTTAATTTTACTCTAGTTCATATTTGAGGTATGTTTTCCCCTAAGATAATGCAGATCTTTTGCTGTTATGGTTTATTTCAGGAAACCAATGTAAGATGCTGACCTGACTCTTAGATAGATATTCCTGACGGTTTTCTGGTAAGAATAGTAGAATAAGGCGAAGAAGAAGACTAGACGCCATGAAATAAGGTTTCAAATATGATACAATTTGATTCAACACTCCCTGCCCTAGTTCCATGTCATCTGAAATAAAATAAAAATCTTTATTCTGCCCACTAAATAGTAGCATTAATTGTATGAGGGCTTCATAATAGGAAGTGATCACCATTCCATGACAATTCTTGTGGATCTTGTGTGTCCTAAGATGTGGTGATCTGCACACACTTACTTTGCAGGCATCAAAGAACTCCATTTAAACATGAATGTGGCTTGCATTGACTTAAATGAAGAATCAGCATGAGTGCAGATTTCAGGACTAGATTTGAGGAGGTCCATAGAAGCAAGAGTCATCAGTCTTTTAAAAGTTTCATATCTACCTTTACTTGTGTGAAAAAGGAGGATTCTGATGTACACCTTCCAAAAGAGATTACTAAATTACAATAAATTTCCCATGTTGTTGGAATACTGAGATTTTCCCGTTACCTGCAATCAATACTTTAAAAAACAGCTTCTTTATTACATAGCTCCTTTGTGTATCTCTTCTGGTCTTTGACAAGCAAGTTACAAACATATAATTTTTATTTTCATAAGCTAATAGGGACATGAGATACCTTTTAATTCTGATTTTCATTAAGATTTACAGTAAATAATGGAGAGGGGACTCTTAAGTGCTAATTCCAGAATTGATTTTATAGGCTGTGTAGTCACAGAAATAACAACTAACTTAAATGGACATACAAGTTAAGGTCAGTAACAATTTTTATTAGCTGCAATTGAACCAATTAACAACAATAATTTAAATAAGCAAGTTAATCATGTGTGATCAGGTTCTTCCACTATTCTTCACATAGATTTGTATCTTTTCCCTCATGAAACTCTGTTACTATGGGATCAGCTATGTTACAGTTATTCACCGTTCAGCCTTACCCTGAATGGTAAAAAACAAGATAAATAATATTTAGTCACTTTTGAAAGGAAACCACATCTGTCCATTAATGCTGGTTTTTAGAAACAATCACTGCTCTTTCTTACTAGGAAACCTGTGAGAGGTAATAGGTTAAATATTAGAAAAGCTTAGAAGATGTCCTAGATGAAGATCCATGTATCTGTTTAATTGTATAAATTTGTAAAGTGTGATTGTGGAAGAAAGAAAAGTGAGAGAGCTGAAAAAAAATAATATCTTTCTTAAAAACTAAGGAACCTTGAGCTCAGGTGAAAAGAAAGAAAAGAAAAAAAAAAAAGAAAAGAAAAGTGCATTAGTGCAGCTCAATTCTTTCCAACTCTGCTGCCTTTGCAGTGAAAAGCAGGCTTCAGTTCCCACTTGGGTATGGGATAGGAGCTCAGCCCCATGAGACTCTGATGGAAGCCATCTTTGTAAGCAAAATTTCTAACTACTGGTTCTGAATGCTTAGACTGAATGCTTAGATATTCATTCTTGGTTTTCAAGGTCAAAATAATTTTTGTTTAAAGAAGGGTCATTTTACAAGTGCAGCAACTGAACATATCACAGCACTGCAGCACTTGTAATGTGTCTCTATTCCAAAGAACTACAGTCTCCAGGGAATGAAGACCAACCTAGACATGTCTTTCACAGGTGATGCATATTGTGAAGAATGGTGTATTAGTAGAAAGTATTACCTCCACATGAGCCATTTAACATCATTACAAACACACTGTGATTGGCAGGTATATTTCTTAAAGCCAAAAAGGTCTCACCTAAATCAGCCTCTTTTCATTACATTTCTGCTTTTTTGAAAAAGTTTTTTCATACCTTGGAAAAAATAAGCTGTAGCAGAGTTCAGAAATAGTTTATAAATAACATTCTGAAATGCTAGGAACTATCAAAACGGAGTTAAATAAAACAAAGTTTAGTGAGCAAAAAATTTGCTTTTGTCAAAAAAATATTTAAAAAATTGAGAAATCTTTTCTTTCCATATGGTTTGACATATCCTGTATCCAGGATTGCTCAAAATGTGTCAAGAATTACTATTGTGGGCATATTATACAACTTGGCTGTTACGTGTTTAACCTTATGAGAAGATAGAAAGACTCTCTGGGGATGAAAAGTGAACAAGAGCTTCACATTCTTTTGAGATGCATCAACCAGAAGTCACAAGACATCTTGAGAATATTCACACACACACACACAGAGCCCACAGCAAAGTTAATACTTTGAAAAGCCCAACTGCCATAAGTTAGAAAACACCACAATGAGGACTGACGCTCTTGCATAGTGGCTGCTTTTGAAAAACACCTGGGCCTCTGGCTCTGGTCGGGGCGACAGGAGCCTGTCTGTACAACTTTAGGATCCTCTCTGTGCTGAACCACAAAGAATTATAATTTACCTCTCTACTTGCTCAGAGACCTCTGCACTACACCCCAGCGTGTGCAATAAAGATATCCTCAGCTCTTGCTGCATCTTGTCCCAGGTTCTCACCAGCAAATACAGTTAAACTTAGTATGACATTTCACAGAAGTGTGGTGCAGTTCTTCCTAAACTTCTAACATGTTGTCCGCTGAAATGATGAACTTCCCACGCCTACCCCAAAATCTACTGACAGGAATTCTTTTTGAGGGATCTTTGTACCACCTCCTCCATCCTGTTCTTGTCTTCAAACGTGGTGGAGAAAAGGCTAGACTTCTCTGCTTCATTCTTCAGCCCAGCATCTATACTCTCTCTCTCTAACAAGTCTGAGACACCCTAATTAAATTACATAACTGTCTTCAAGATAATTTTACCAAAGGTTCACAGTCTCTCAGTTGCAATCTCTATTGTGTCTGCAGTGCAGCAAAGTAAACCTGACATCTGGGCCCTGTTCAAGTTGCAACTTTCTGCATCTGTTTAGGAGCTAGCCGCATAAGTAGGATCCAAACTTTTCAAACATAGCCTGTAACCTGAAATACGGTAAGCTCTACAGTGCTACAATACCAGCTCTTTGTAGAAGAACTAGTTAATTCAAAGCTTGCTTGGATAAAACTGCATCGCAGTTACTTCTGTAAAATTCTTGAGTTACGGGTAACCATCTTTGGTAAGCTTTTCTTGTGACTGCAGTATAGGCATACTTTGACATGACAGTATTCTGTCACTTTCTGATCCACATAATATATCCCAACCTAACTCTGCTTTTAATCTTTAGTCATCATGCAGATGAATAGTGACAAAATTCATCAACACCATGAGTCTTGCTACTGACACTACAAAAAGACAATCACCTTGGTTTGAATGTTTTTGTTTTGTTTCTTTTTTTTTTTATATTACTTTGGCTATAATATATATACCTAAAATTAGAATATAAAGAATAATGCATGCTTATTTGCAAATAGATTCCCATAGTCTCGTGATCGTCTTCTAATACCACAATAATCCTGCCCTCAGAGCTGAGTGAATAAAGACCGTGCAATCCATCCTTGGATCATAGGCACTACTTTATCTCTGCCTATTTATGGGGAAACAAAACTAGCATAATATAGTTTCCATTTTTTAAACCAAGGGGCTAAACATAAAATGAATGTACGGTGTGTGGTCTGTTATAGTGAGGATCAACATTTATTTTAGATTCTTTGCATTCTCCTATTTATTGCTTTCCTGCCACATTAAGGTATGCTGTCTTGAATTTAGTGTCTGTTTTAATGTGGTAAATTAAGAAGTTCTGGATAGATTACATATTGAGAAATGGATGTGTGTCTGAATAGGTGTGACAACTGCATAAAAAGCTTGAAGCAGGATTTGTGTATACCAGCTTAATGGCTTATCTTTTCAATTAGATTAAGCTCTGATGTCTGACCTGTTGACCTTAAGTGTTGACTCCTCTGGAGAAAGCATGTCAGTAATTTATTCAGCATATATTGTAGATGAATGTATGGAGAAAGAACTCACTTAAAGTTATATTGCAGTATTCACAGATCTGTTGCCATGCCACCAGCATTAAAGCAATTTTGTTATCCAACCAATGACGGCTATAGGAAAATTTTAGTCTGTGACTGGTGTACTTGAAGGAAAAGTTATTTTTAGCAGCTCAGACCATGGATTTTCTACTGGTTTACCAATGAAAATGTTAATTACTTAAGTCTTTGAGGATATTTTATTTAATCCAAATATTTCATAGCATGTTATCCCCAGAGAACTCTAAAAATTATTGGTAAAATCCTAGTAGTAATTTATAGAAAATTCACTCCTTATTCTAATCTTAATCTATTTTGAATATTCTCTTTTGTATCAGTATTACTGTCTTTTTCTTTAGGTGATTACCATATGTAAGCTGTTGCCTTTTAATATGGATACACGATTAAATCTCTCTTCTTCTTTACAGGAGCTATCCCACAGAGCTATTTTCTGTGTTTTAGAATTTTTCTATGCCTTTAACTTCTCCCATTAGTCTTCTCTCCAGCACGATTTGCTCCGAATTGTCACTAGCAAAAGCAAAGACTGCAAAAAATCTTTGATGAAACCAGTTGAAATTATCAGTCAATTTTAAACAACAAACTGAAAAGTGGTTAATCCATTGGTCAAGCTGATTTGTAGATCACTGACAGCTTGAAAGTTGTGTGAAGAGCAGCCACCAGAGACCCTGGACCTAATATGCTTGAATGAGGGTTTGGCAGCAGCTGAATGGTTGTATTTAGGCCCCAACGCTTAATTAAGAAACTAAAATTTATGTTCTCTAGCTAGTCTAATTTTCTACTGAAACAATTTTTTTTTTTTTTTTTTTTTTTTCTGTGTACATTTTGTTTCCATCCTCCCCTTTGGACAAAGCTGTTAATCTATACTTCAATTTCTAGAACATAATCTTCCTTTTCTGATAATTTTGTCTATTTAAAGAAAGAGATACCAAGGGAATATATTATCTCAGCCAGTCGTTGTTTCTAAACCACTACATGTGCTATAGTACCTCACAGTTCTTGGTATATTGTCATCCATCCCATGTTTTATGCCTATTATGATAATGACTGATTATTAAATATTATGACACTTCATTTCTCTAGCAAGTGCCTAAAATATAAATATAATGATTCTGAAGGAGATATCTCTTGAGAACAACCTCTAATAGCTACAGCTGACAATATCCTGTGACATGTCAATGGAATTTTATGCTATATAAAAAAATTATCCAAGAAACATGAAATAAAAATGCAATTTTGTGGCAGAGGCAAACTAAAATACTGTAAACACAATGTTCACCAGCAGTATAAAGCATGTGTATGGCTTGCTAGCTGTCTCAGGCATGGGCTGTTTCTATTGTCAGGTGTAGAAGATTTTGATTCTGGGTCTTTGTTTTCCACTTGCTATTTCAATGCCTGCACAAGAGTTAAGACCTGCTTACCTGTTGGATGCTTGTCAGTGACAACTCTGCAAAGCAACCTTGTTTCCTTTCAATAATCTTCTCTAAAGGAGAACATCATGTTGTTAGCGGTCACAGTCATGAATAGAACTTATCTACACAAAGCAGACAAGCAGGCACTTCTTTATTCCAGTGCTGGGGAACATGGGGGACAGCTCCACCAAAAAATGTGTTCCCCAACAGGTACAAAGCACAACATATTTATACACTTTTTTAGCAGAGTCATGGTTACATAAGATCAACAAAATTCATAAAGTTTAGTTTGACCTTAATAATGATTGGCTTTCAGTTACCTCACCTTACCTATATTCCTATTCTACAGAAATCATTGGTCATCTTTACTGATTGATTTGAATAGAATGAGGGGAGGGTAATGATCAGCATATTCATGTTATTTCCTGGAAATCATTATCATATGCAAATGTCTCTAATGCATGCGTGGTTATTTTGGATGGGGGTCCTCTGGTGGTAGTTAATAGTCTTCCTCACTGTGTCCTCTGATTGAACTCCATCCTTGCACATGCTCAATTCATCTTTGGCCAATGCTCATTTCTTTTTTGGCTGATCTTCCAAACCAAACCCAGTATCTTCTGGTACCTATTGTTTTGACTCAAGATCCATAACCAGTACCCATTGTTTTAATTCAGAGTCTATAACGATTCGTACAGTGTTCAAGGCACATACCATACTAGCTACCTATTCCTAAGGGCCTTAGTGTGCTTTATATTCTCATAGCTTCTGTAACTCCATTTAAAAATCAAAATCATATTCTAAACTAAAATCAAAATAATATTCTAGGATTCAAGCTATTTTGTTGAGGTAACTGAAACAATGTTATCCATGATGCAGGTATACTTTTCAGTGTCTATTTAGTTTATAAATTAATGGGGCTGGGTGTTACTTTATATAATTCTTATAATTCAGATTTTGAAGGTTTGAAGATTTAATAATTTGAGAAAAGAATTATTTAGTTCATTCGACTCAGATTTCAGCTAATGATATTCAGAGTGGCACTACAGATGAAAAACAGCTGTGCAGGTATTTTTCAGCTTTTTGCATCAAGTAGAACACAGGAAGAGAAGGAAAGCAAAGATAATTTAAACAGAGAAAGATGGCTGTAAATATGATGCTCTATATTTAAGTATTTATTATTACTAAACCTACGGTTTCAATATGTAACATGAACTAAATATGCCTCTGGAATGTACTTTTAAGAGTTTATACAAAACTGCTGTACCATTTTTTTATGTTAATACAATACTTTAAGTTTAAGGCTGTTATTAACCAGTAAAAAACTTAACCTTCCCTTGAAAGCTATCTGCAAGTGAAACCCTGCTTGAATAGGGATACTTTCATTACCTACTTTGTTCTTATCTACACTAAAAAGGTTTACCTTGCTATCTGCAAGAGAAACTCTGCTTGAATAGGGATACTTTCATTACCTACTTTGTTCTTACCTACGCTAAAAAGGTTTACCTAATGTAGCTGTTTAAAAGGAGGATGGAATATTGTATTGAATAGCTATGCTACTTCATAATTTCCTTTGGATGCAATTATATGAGGATAGAGGTGTTTCTTACGCTGCTACTAGAAATTATTTACTTTGATGTAACCAAAAGGAAAGTAAACAATAAGGTCATAACTGCGTGAATATGTAGCTCTGTAGTGACAGTGAAGAAGAGCACAGAAAAGGAAAATGATCATATAATCTGAACTGTACTAAAACAATTGCTTTTCTAGGACAAACTATAGAAAACTAGTTCTCTCTCAGCTTGGTACAAAGCAGATCTTGCTGCTTTAGAGCTAGGTCCAGGGCTATTTTCCTTTGTGATTGATGCAGTGTTCCATCTCAGATTTCTTGCAAATGAGAAATTTATTCAACAATACTGAAATGTACAGAATGCATATTATATAAAAACTAGAACTTTACAAAGTATAGTATATTCCATTTTATAATTCATAAACTTTCACTTAGAAAATACAGATGAAACACCTTTTTATTTGATTTTAAAAATGAAAAATAAACTTGATTTTAACCTTGAATCAAAATATATTTCTTTTTATTCTGAATTGACAGGTGCCTGTCCTTGTTCCCACTGAAACAAAGCATCTGCACAACTGCAGCTTTATCTCTGCAGCAATACAAGTCTTATGTGGTCAGTGAAGCTTTTGGGTTTTAGTACCACCACAAAGACAGCAACTCTTATGATACATATTCTGGTTGAAAACTGAATCAGAACTCGAGTAATAAATATATTTCTCTCAACTTCCCTTGTCATCTGCTAGTCATTAATCCTCCCTTCCTCCTCTTTCTGTATATTCCATTATTCTAAATACTTCCAACTTCAACCATTCTATGTTTATATGTTCCTGTGATTCTATGATTCTGTGATTTAGCACATATGGTTAAAAGCTAACTGTCAGTAGAAGCTGTGAATGCCCAGGCTAAAACTTACTGGATGTGAAAAGTCCTCAAAGAGCTTTGGATTAGGACTCTGGGAAAGAACAGTACTAAACCACTTCCCGGGTAAATTACTATCATAGCAGTCTCTAGAAGAACCTCAGCTTCCAAATTTAGCTACATTTTATCTTCAGCCCATTAGCTGTACCCAAGTCAGTGAAGAAATTTGACCAAAGATAACATTATCATTTGGCACTCTTTTGACAGTTTCTAGAAGTTCACCAGATTTATTTTAATCGTTTGGTTTGTTTTTATTTATTTTAAATGCTGACAAACTGTAAGTCTTTTTATTGCAGAATCATTAACAAATTCTTATTACTAGATTACATCATCAGAAATCCCCTTGCATTTTTCCCTAACCTTGGAGACCAGTTAATTAATGTTCTTAAATTCAAATGTTCAAAAAGACATAGCAGATATAAAATGCTATCACGTCTTGTTCTGAAGATAGTATCTTGATATATATGTCACTGAAAATGTGGAGAATACAGAAGCAATGTCTGGTCTACATCACTCTGATCACATCCTGCCCCTGCTTAGTTGCCATGTTGCAATTCTCTGCTTTTTTCTTTTTTTCTTTTTTTTTTTTTTTTTTTTTTTTCTGTAAAATTTAATATTTTCTCTTGGTGTGATTTTTCTCTTAAATCCTGGAGGTGTTAGTTATCTCTGTCTCAGCAATTTTACTTCTTCCCTGATAATTTTACTTGTCTCTGCCTTGTGAAATTTCTCGAGGTTTTTTCAACTATTTAGCAATGTACTCTGAGCATGAGCCATGGCTGCCCAGTATGTGTTGTGTTGCCAGCAGCTGAGCTGAAGCTTGGGGAGGTGGCAGGAAACTGGGACCCACAAGGCTCAGATGCTGCAGAGGATGCAGGAAACTGGAAACATAACCTCAGCTTAGAAAAGCAGATATCAGGAATAGGAATAATCTATGAAAGATAGTTAGGAACAAGCTTTCTCCACACTCCTTTTTCCTCAAGTCATTCTTAATTATTCTACACTTCCTGTATTAATCCACTGATTATAAAGTTTGGTTTGCCCAGAACTTAAGAAATCAGTCCATTCTGGGTTTCTACAACTGAATATCAGTAATGATATAAGAACAGTAGATTGTAGACTCCACCACAAACCTCTCAGTCCAGTTACACAGTAGCTACAGCATTTCTATAGGGCCTAGTAAAATGGATTTAAGATCTGTTTGTTTCTGGGAATCATGGTACAATAAATGAACAACAGAATTATCTTGAAACTTTTTGTAAAAGTGTAAAAAAATGTAACTTAAAGAGAAAAGAATATCTGAATTAGAGATTTGACAATAAATGTCTCAGCAGTACATTCCAGTTAATGCACTGTGATCATACAGTTATTTTCAATGATAAGACACAGCTTTAAAGTGCCATTATGGAAAAAGTAATGAACTTTAATGAGTTTATTTTTTATCAATTTAGATTACATAATTTAGCAATGTAGAAAAAGAAACTTAATACTTCTGACACAGTTAGGTTTAACATCCAGAATTTGCTTTATAATCTTGGATAACTTAGATCATGACTAGCACATCAGTCTTTGATTTTGGAGCACGAGCATATTTCACAGCCACATAGAAATTCTGCGTGAACCATTACATCAGAAATTCTGCAGCATGCTGGAGTCTTAACATCATTTCCTCTACTGACCCAATAGTTTCTGCTAAGGGGTTTTTATTTTTCTATGAAAATAAAATAAAACTTGTAGAGAAGAACTTAAATGAGAGGAATAATACAATCCATGTTTTAGCAAAAAAAAAAAAGTGTAGGCAAAATAAATATAATCAGTTTTTTCTTTTACATTGGGCTGGTCATCTGTATGTGCATAAGGGATTGAATTATACATCACTTAACATTTCTTGCCTCCAAATGCAGCTCCCTCCTGGATGGAAGTTGCCAGTCACACTGAATACTGCATATATTCATTCAAAAGGCTGAGTAGATTCCTGGGAAAGGTTGAGTTAGATTTCTTAATTTTTTGGTTTATCAGTCTGTATATTTGTTGAGTATGGTCTGCCATCTGCCAAATGCCATTCAGAGATTGCTGAATTTTAGTAGTGCATGAAATTTCATTTGTCTGTAGTTTATGTTAGCCTGTTGGTTTTTCAAAATGATTGGGATTTCTTGAAGATGAAAAGCAGTACATGTTAGTGCTGTTCTATTTTATTCTTCTGAAATACCAGGACTTCTGAGTCTACTTATCTAATCCATTTGACTACATCTCTGTTTAAAACTGTTTTATTCTCAATTGCCTTAATAAAAGATTTCTAGCATAATTTACTAAAAATGGCACCTAGCAGTTTGTGACATTTGATATTACACAACCAATTCTATCTTCTAGCTTTGTAGTCTCTGGCCATGAGGGATGAGTGTTCTCTAAACCCAACATTTAACATGTGTGGTCCTCAGGCTTATAGTTCCCCTGGCTCAAACAACTACTGTTCCAATACATGGCCCACTATTTCAGTACTCACATCAAAAGGACAAATGCTTGCTAAACTTTACTAGTCCTGTGTGGGTTTAAATCTGATGGAACAGATGCAATTCTGCTGCACTGGTGCAGTCACTGGTTGTGGCCAAGAGAATTGCTTCTGCACATCTATTTCTTTAAGTGATTCATCACTGGAATGGACTACACGACAAGGTATTCAAATCTGGAAAGGCTGACAAAGAAAGGTAATCTGTTTCACTAATGTAAAAGTTAAAAGAACATATCTGATGATATTCTGCAGATATTCATACCGGGGGAATTCTTCTCTTGGTGGAGTTGTTTAATCATTGTGGCTTAACCCAAGCTGGCAACTAAGCCCCACACAGCTGCTCCCTCACTTCATCTTCAGTAAGACAGGGGATAAAATCAGAGGGGTAAAAGAGAAAACTTGTGCGTTGAGATAAAGACAGTTCAATAAGTAAAACAAAAACTGCACATACAAGCAAAGCAAAACAAGGAATTCATGCACCCCTTCCCATGGGCAGGCAGGGGCTCAGCCGTCCCCAGGACAGTCGGGCTCTATCACACATTAATGATCACTTGGGAGCACAAACAACATTGCCCTGTATGTCTCCCCTTCCTCTTACCCCAGCTCTATATGCTGAGCATGACACCACATGGTCTGGGATGTCTCTTGGGCGTTGGGGGTCAGATGTCCCAGCTGTGTCCCCTACCAAGTTTTTGAGCACCCCCAGACCACTCACTAATGGGGTGGGATGAGGAGCAGAGAAGCCCTTGGCTCTATGTAAGCACTGCTCAGCAATAAGGAAACATCCCTGTTTTACCAACACTGTTTCCAGCACAAATACGAAACATAGTCCCATACAAGAAAATTAACTCTAACCCAGCCAAAACCAGTATACTAATCTAAGAGATGAAACTGGATAGTGACAAGAAAGAAATCACATATTTTGAAAAAGAAGTAATGAAATACTGGCACGACCTGCCTTGTGGAGGATGAAAGATGAGACTTCTCAAAAAATGAAAGACTGAAAGAATATTTAAATAAATAAATAAATATTTTAGTTTTAAAATAAAAAAAAAAAAAAATCTAAGTCTGAAGGGCGAGTTCATTTATCCTGCTATTAGAAAGATACAACCTAATTTGTAGAGTCTAGGTAACAGTTAAAATTATGCTTACTGGATATTTTTTTTCTTTTAACTTTCTCCTCATCCCTGAGTGTAAAAAGGTTATCTGTATTCTCAGTTATATGGTACATTCCCATCACATGAAGCTTTTACACGAAATTTTATTTACCTTTCCAAAAGATATGCTTTAGTATAAATACAAATTCTGAAGCTGATATAGTAAAATTTATGGGCATCTTTGGAAGAATGTTAGATTGACTCAGCTAGTTGTTCAAGACTGTCTTGAAAGCATAGGTGTTCCTGATTGGCTTTTTGTACCTCTGTGAAACCAAGCATTGAATGAGAACACCTCACATGATATTTCACTATCAAGCAACAACCAAGTCTCAAATGGTCATCTACTTTATATATCCCAAGAAATTTCAGAAGCTTTTTACCTTCAAACACTTGTTGCTTTATTTGTTCTAATGCGTTCAATTTTCATTTTTACTTTTCTAATTTCTGACATCATTTGCTCCTCTAAACCACTTTCCAATCTGCCTCTGAGGTAGTGAAAATTTTTCATTCCAAAAATGAGTCATAACTGATTTTTTTTATCGAAGTCTTGTTTTTTGTCAAAAAGACAAACCTGCTTTTGTGATCTAATTGAAACTTTACTTAGCGTAGCTTTGCAGTAACAGATGGGAAAGCTGGAAGTGAGAAGAGCATGCAGTTGTGATCCCTTGTACTTGAGATGGGACAGAGGAAAGATTTTTTGTTTTCAAATCAGAAAATGATAAATAATGAGCATATAGAATTCTAGTATGTCTAAAACATTTAAATGTAGCTGTGCACTGCTAGGTTTGTTGGTAACTATCTTTACTAATGTATAAGCAGTGTGAAATGGTATTTTGTAGCATCATTGAGAAGACTATAAAATGTTGCCTAGAATTCCTCTACTCTTTACTCCTCACAGTAGAAAAAATAGACAGAAATTTTGTTTTGTTAATGTAGATATTGCTTCCTCTCTAAATTTCAGTAACAGAATCAATTCAGGTCAGATCAGTGGTGGAGATCACTAGCATAGCTTTTGGGTATTAATCACACTATCTGCTTTCCTTCTATATGAAGCTGTGTCTTAGTTTGGGCTGAAATAGAGTTAATATTCCTTTTCAGGGACTAGATGAGTGCTGTGTTTTGGATTTAGCTTTGGGTTTGGTATGGGAAGAATGCTGATAGCACACTGATGTTTTCAGCTGCTGCCGAGACTTCAAGGACTCTCCAACTCCCCATGTCCTGCCCGTGCACAAGGGCACAGGGAGCAGGGAGGGAGCACGGCCACAGCACCTGACCCTAACTAGCCAGTGAAATATTCCATATCATGGAACATCATGCTCACTATATAAAGGAGGGGTGATTGGAAAGGAGCTCTCTCACTTCCGGGATTGCGATTGTGGGATCTTGGTATCTCGGGGTCGCTGGCCGGGAACGGGCTGGATATTGGTTAGCGGGTGGTGAGCAATTACGCTGTACATCGCCTGTTTATATATCTCTTTTTGTTTTCCCCCATCATCGTTATTGTTCTCATTTTATTGCCATTATTAAACTGTTCTTATCTCAGCCTGCAAGTCTCCCTTCACCCCTCTAATCCCTCCCCCATTCCCAGGTGGGGAGGGGGAAGGGAGGGTGATTAGCTGCGGTAGTTGGTTGCCGATCAGGCCCAAACCACAACAGTTTTTGGCGCCCAACGTGGGGCACGAAGGATTGAGATAACAACAGGTTGATTTGTGTGCTCTTCTGAATTTGTTAAAATGTCGACTGCTTATCCTGCTATAATGTCGATCGAATGGCTCCTGGAATCGTGGTCTTTCGTGTTACAGTTGTGCTATATGTCACCTTACTTGCCATATATATTCCCCATGCTGCTGCTTATCACCCGTGGGAGTTGGATTCAGATTGTTGCTTTGCTGTACTATGTAATACTGATTTATGGCACGATAAAGTTGTCAGTCCTGAGACTAGTCTGGTATTCGTACTCAGGATGGTTATCATTTGTGCATGTGGGAGGTCAGCTAGTGGAATGGGTTAAAAATTACACTCTCTCCCTTTTCTCTGTGGAGAGCCAGACCATAGAGGAGATATCGTTTTCTATTTCCTTCTTCACCAGGCTATTCACCAATGTGTTTGAGTATGTTGGGAGTTTTGAAATTCCATGGGATATTCATGCTAATGTTGCTGTCTCACTGCTGGGAGCTGTCATGTTCCTAAAGGCTGTTCAGGTTGTGTTTAGGATAAGGATTAAGCGACTATTTCTGAACATCACTCAGAGATCCCCCCCAAGGTTGGAGGGTTATGAGTGGCTGGGGGTGTGAGATAGCATGGGCAAGTACTTAGGAGAGTTGGCACCCCCGGTGTCCTGGAAATTCACCCCTGAACAAGTGCAGGATCCTGAGAAGCTAGTAAAATGTTTAGAAAAGATATGCTGTCATCCTGGTAACTCAAGAGAGACACGGATCACGGCAACATGCTGGGGACTGGCTCATGCCTACTGAGCCCTGCTCACCAGTATACAGTGCCCTCAAAAAAAGGAGGTCTCTGGATCAGAGAGCAAAACAACAAGTACTGCAGCCTCTCCAACATCCCCACCAGATACTGCAGCCACTCCAACACCCCCACCAGATACTGCAGCTGCTCCAACACCCCCACCAGATACTGCAGCTGCTCCAACACCCCCACCAGATACTACAGCCACTCAAACTCCGGCAACAGACACTGTAGCTACTCAAACTCTGGCAACAGATACTGCAGCCACTCAAACTCTGGCAACAGACACTGCAGCCACTCAAACTCTGGAAACAGAAACTGCAGCTAATCCGACCCCTACAACAGGTACTGCGGGTGAACTAGAGAACCAACCCACGACTGTGTCAGTTGCCCCTGTACAGAAGAAGAAATATACAAAGAAAACACCCCGCCTTGTAAGGGATGAGGATGAACCAGGGCCATCACGAGAACAGGAGGAGGAGACAGAACCAGTGGTAGTCACCCGATCGCTATCCCTGAGTGAGCTGCGAGACATGCGGAAGGATTTCAGCCGCCAGCCAGGTGAGCATCTCCTTACTTGGCTGCTCCGATGCTGGGATAGTGGTGCCAACAGTGTAGAATTAGAGGGGAAAGAGGCCAGGCAGCTTGGATCCCTGTCCAAGGAAGCAGGCATTGACAATGCAATTGGAAGAAAGACACAGACCCTCAGTCTTTGGAGGCGACTTCTGTCAGGCATAAGGGACAGATATCCCTTCAAGGAAGATCTTGTATGTCATTCAAGCAAGTGGACAACCATGGAGAGAGGCATCCAATACTTGAGGGAACTAGCCGTGCGGGAAATGGTTTATTTCGACCCAGATGATGCACGGCTACCCACAGACCCAGACGAAGTCCAATGCACCCGGCCCATGTGGCGGAAATTGGTACGGAGCACGCCATCATCACATGCCAATGTATTAGCAGTAATGGACTGGCGAGACGAAGACGGACCAACTGTGGATGAGCTGGTGCGTCGACTCCGGAACTATGATGAAAGTCTCTCTCCCTCCATTATCGCAGCCGTGAAGGAACTAAAGGAACTATCCCGCCAACTCAAAGAGGATATGTCTTACTCTCCGCCTGCATGGACTAAAGTCTCAGCTACCAGGAGCAGACGGTTCCCTACTCAAGAGAGACAGTATACACCACGGAGGGACCTATGGTATTACCTGCGTGACCATGGAGAGGACATGAGGAAATGGGATAAGAAACCTACCTACCTTCTAAGAGAGCGAGTTCAAGAGTTAGAAGGAAGAATGGCTAAAAATCAAGGTTCTTTCAGGAGAAACGCTGCTCCAGTCTCCAGTAATCAGTTGCCCAGACCGAGCAGGAGGGTTGACTTGGCTGCCGATCCTATGAGGAGGACTCCTGGTTCGTATTTACAAGAAGTAAGTAACCGGGATGAGACTGAGACCCGCACAGACTACACTAACCCCTTCATTGATAATGGATACTAGAGGGTCCCTGCCTCCAGCCAGGTGGAGGAGAGGGACAACCGGGTTTACTGGACTGTGTGGATTCGATGGCCTGGCACATCTGACCCCCAGGAATACAAGGCTCTGGTGGACACTGGTGCCCAGTGCACCCTAATTCCATCGAATTTTAAAGGAACAGAGCCTATTTGTATTTCAGGAGTGACAGGGGGGTCCCAACAGCTGACTGTGCTGGAGGCTGAAGTGAGCCTAACTGGGAATGAGTGGCAAAAACATCCCATTGTGACTGGCCCAGAAGCCCCATGTATTCTTGGCATAGATTACCTCAGAAGAGGGTATTTCAAGGACCCAAAAGGCTACCAGTGGGCTTTTGGTATAGCTGCCTTGGAGACAGAGGAAATCAAACAACTGTCCACTCTGCCCGGTCTGTCGGATGATCCTTCCGCTGTGGGGCTGCTGAGAGTTGAAGAACAACAGGTGCCAGTTGCTACTACAACTGTGCACCGATGGCAATATCGCACCAACAGAGACTCTAATTCCCATTCACCAACTGATTCGTCAACTTGAGAGCCAAGGAGTGATTAGCAAGACTCATTCACCCTTTAACAGCCCCATATGGCCAGTGCGAAAGTCTAATGGAGAGTGGAGACTGACAGTGGACTATCAGGGCCTGAATGAAGTCACACCACCGCTAAGTGCTGCTGTGCCAGACATGCTGCAGCTGCAGTATGAACTCGAGTCAAAGGCAGCCAAGTGGTACGCCACAATTGATATTGCCAATGCCTTCTTCTCAATCCCTTTAGCACCAGAGTGCAGGCCACAGTTTGCTTTCACCTGGAGGGGTGTCCAATACACCTGGAATCGGTTGCCTCAGGGGTGGAAACACAGTCCCATAAAGCGGTGTAAGGTCAAGGGCCCTGCACAGGAGATTCAGTTTTTAGGAATTAAATGGCAAGATGGACGTCGTCAGATTCCGATGAATGTGATTAATAAAATAACGGCTATGTCTCCACCAACCATCAGAAAGGAAGCACAAGCTTTTCTAGGTGTTGTTGGTTTCTGGAGAATGCATATTCCAAATTACAGTCAAATTTTAAGCCCTCTCTATCAAGTGACCCGGAAGAAAAATGATTTTTTATGGGGCCCTGAGCAACAACAGGCCTTTGAACAAATTAAACACGAAATAGTTCATGCAGTAAGCCTTGGGCCGGTTCGGGCAGGACAAGATGTTAAAAACGTGCTCTACACTGCAGCTGGAGAGAATGGCCCTACCTGGAGTCTTTGGCAGAGGGCACCAGGCGAGACTCAGGGTCAACCCCTGGGATTCTGGAGTCGAGGATATAAAGGATCTGAAGCCCGTTATACTCAAACTGAAAAAGAGATACTGGCAGCATACGAAGGGGTTCGAGCTGCTTCAGAAGTGATTGGTACAGAAGCACAGCTCCTCTTGGCACCTCGACTGCCAGTACTGGGCTGGATGTTCAAAGGAGGGGTCCCCTCGACACATCATGCAACTGATGCTACGTGGAGTAAGTGGGTCGCACTCATCACACAGCGGGCTCGAATAGGAAGCCCCAGCCGCCCAGGAATATTAGAAGTAATCACAAATTGGCCAGAAAACAAAGATTTTAAAATGTCACCAGAGGAAGAGGTGACCCGTGCTGAGGAGGCACCACCATATAATGAACTACCAGATAATGAGAAGAGATATGCTCTGTTTACTGATGGGTCTTGCTGCATTGTAGGGAAACATCGGAAGTGGAAGGCTGCTGTGTGGAGCCCCACACAACGGGTTGCAGAAGCTGCTGAAGGAGAGGGTGAATCCAGTCAATTTGCAGAAGTGAAAGCCATCCAGCTGGCCCTAGATATTGCTGAGCGAGAAAAATGGCCAGTCCTTTACCTCTACACTGACTCATGGATGGTGGCAAATGCTCTGTGGGGGTGGCTGCAGCAGTGGAAACAGAGTGGCTGGCAGCGTAGAGGCAAACCCATCTGGGCTGCCAACTTATGGCAAGATATGGCTGCTAAGGTAGAGAACTTGTCTGTGAGAGTACGTCATGTAGATGCTCATGTACCCAAAAATCGAGCAACCGAAGAACATCGAAACAACCATCAAGTAGACCAAGCCGCCAAAATTCAGGTAGCTCAAGTGGATCTGGACTGGCAACATAAGGGCGAAAAGTTTATGGCTCGCTGGGCTCATGACGCCTCAGGCCATCAAGGAAGAGATGCAACATATAGATGGGCACGTGACCGAGGGGTGGACTTAACTATGGACGTTATATCACAGGTTATCCATGAATGTGAGACCTGTGCTGCCATCAAGCAAGCTAAGAGGTTGAAACCTCTTTGGTATGGAGGGCGATGGTTAAAGTACAGATATGGGGAGGCCTGGCAGATTGATTACATCACACTTCCACAAACTCGACATGGCAAACGTTACGTGCTTACAATGGTAGAAGCAACTACTGGATGGCTGGAAACATATGCTGTGCCCCATGCCACTGCCCAGAACACTATTCTGGGACTTGAAAGACAAGTCCTGTGGCGACATGGTACCCCGGAAAGAATTGAGTCAGATAATGGTACTCACTTTCGAAATAATCTCATAAACACCTGGGCAAGAGAACATGGCATTGAGTGCATATATCACATTCCCTATCATGCACCAGCCTCTGGGAAAATCGAACGGTATAATGGGTTACTAAAGACCATGCTGAGAGCAATGGGAGGTGGGACTTTTAAACACTGGGACACACATTTAGCAAAGGCCACCTGGTTAGTCAATACTAGAGGATCTACCAACCAGGCTGGCCCTGCCCAGTCCAACCTTCTGCGTACTGTAGATGGAGATAAAGTCCCAGTAGTACACCTTAACAACATGCTAGGACAGGCTGTCTGGGTTATTCCCACTTCAGGTAAAGGTAAGCCCATACATGGAATTACCTTTGCACAAGGACCTAGATGCACTTGGTGGGTAATGCAGGAAAATGGGGAAGTAAAATGTGTGCCTCAAGGGGACTTGATGTTAGGTGAAAATAGCCAATAAATTGAACTGTATTAGGCCAATCACCAAACAGCCCTATCAATGCATCACTATGATTAACACATATTATATAATGGCATTGTATTCATGAAGGAACACATGAACTCAAAGTAAGGATTGGCTTCAGCAACCGATGCCCAACGACTCCCATAGACCATGAATACAGACGGTGTTGGATGCATCAGCCACACATTCCAACTGTAACAGGGACTGCATGCCTTCCTTCTGCAAGGTCACCTGGTCACCTATTCCCTACTGACCAAGAATCACCCTTCCCGCCTTAAAAGACTATTATGACATATGGAATGCAAAGTTATGAACCATATGAACTTATGATACATTCTGCAGTGATGGCCCAGTGACTGAGGGAATGATGTCTGTGTGCACATGCCTAAAACCCAGGAGAAAGGACAACGATCAATTAGACTGTACTGGGTAATATGGAACTTGAGCATAATGTAAATGATATGGAATAAGGGGTGGATACTGTCTTAGTTTGGGCTGAAATAGAGTTAATATTCCTTTTCAGGGACTAGATGAGTGCTGTGTTTTGGATTTAGCTTTGGGTTTGGTATGGGAAGAATGCTGGTAGCACACTGGTGTTTTCAGCTGCTGCCGAGACTTCAAGGACTCTCCGACTCCTCATGTTCTGCCTGTGCGCAAGGGCACAGGGAGCAGGGAGGGAGCACGGCCACAGCACCAGACCCAAATTGGCCAATGTAATATTCCATATCATGGAACGTCATGCTCACTATATAAAGGAGGGGTGGTTGGAAAGGAGCTCTCTCGCTTCCGGGATTGCGATTGTGGGATCTTGGTATCTCGGGGTTGCTAGCCGGGAATGGGCTGGATATTGGTTAGCGGGTGGTGAGCAATTACGCTGTACATCGCCTGTTTATATATCTCTTTTTGTTTTCCCCCATCATCGTTATTGTTCTCATTTTATTGCCATTATTAAACTGTTCTTATCTCAGCCTGCAAGTCTCCCTTCACCCCTCTAATCCCTCCCCCATTCCCAGGTGGGGAGGGGGAAGGGAGGGTGATTAGCTGTGGTGGTTGGTTGCTGATCAGGCCCAAACCACAACAAGCTGTCAGGGCCCAACACACTGGTTCTCAATTGTATGGATATTTTATTTTTTTAATCAATATTTCAGCAGCTGTGTGTTTTCTTAATGTCAACTTTTTTATTTACTAGTTTATTTCATCTCTCCTGCAATAGATATGGATAGAGAATGCACAGCCTTCTATTCTATTCTATTCTATTCTATTCTATTCTATTCTATTCTATTCTATTCTATTCTATTCTATTCTATTCTATTCTATTCTATTCTATTCTATTCTATTCTATTCTATTCTATTCTATTCTATTCTATTCTATTCTATTCTATTCTATTCTATTCTATTCTATTCTATTCTATTCTATTCTACTCTACTCTACTCTACTCTACTCTACTCTACTCTACTCTACTCTAATCTTGCTTTTAAAATTCTTATTCGGGTACTTTGGATTTAATCCCAAGGATCCACTTCCTCCTCAGGTGTGTTTCTGGTTGGAAAGACAGAAGCAGCGAACAAATGCTCTTGCTGCTTACTAGCTCTTTCCTCTAAGAATTTGTATCAACAAGTCTCTAATGTTTTTGTCTATAACTATTTGTTCATGGGAAATAAAACGCACATTTGTAACACCCATTTCATGCATTTTTCTTCAAAAATATTGAGGCTTTGTCTCACCTGTGTTGCTAAAATGCAAATGCAAAGAGAGGTTAAAGAGAGAATACTGTACGAGCCACAGCCATTGCATCTCATGTATGTGTGTGGTGATCTGAGGGCAGAACCAGTTTTGAAATCTGCATATGGGGGTAGAAACCTGTCAAAAGGCAAGCAGCAGAAGAGGACAGGTTAAGACCATCAGGTTGCATGCTCTATGAACCACATCTGTTTTTTTCTGGAAGAGGTCCCATAACTTTCAGAGCATCATTACACATTACATGTCCTTCTGTGAGTACCTGCAAATATATATATATAAAAAAAAAAAAAAAGCAACAGAATAATAACACAGAAGTATTGAGTTTTGATTTTTTTTAAATAAATGAGATGCACCCAATGCCAGCCTTTCACAAAAGCACTTCACTACACTTTTTTGCTTACTCTCCATGGTCCACGAATAAGGAAGAGCTGGTTCATAGGTGTAGCAGTAAACAGGCATCTTCTTCCCAAGGTGCAGACAAACATAACTGTTGTCTGTATAACTACATATCAAAAAATTACATTCTCTCTTTCCGGATAAATTTAATACCAAGAAGTAAGTATGCATTCGTTGACACTGTGACTGAAAGGACTTTGTCCCAAGGCATCTGCAAACTATGACAAGACAACGAGAGGCTGGAAATGTCTGCCCAGTCAAAAGACCATGTTGGAAATTCACTGATGATGGCAGTTTGTGTAACTACCTGAGTAAGTCTTCCTCCTGTCCCTATCCATTTCACAAAACAACAGAAGAAAATAGAGAAGATGGAAGATTCTACAGGGAAAAAAGGGGAGGTTTTCTGCTCTCTATATTGTGAATGTTTTAAGCATAGAGGAGAAAGTAAGAATGTGGGAAAAGGAAAAGAGAGAGTAACCCTCTAAGTCAGTTCCTCAACACTGGTCAAGCCCTATGTTTTTGACGTTAAGGTGCTTGACGACCTGTGCTTCACCCTCTTGTACCCCATCCACACACTCAACATATACGCAAACTGAATGTAGGTGTTTATTACCAGTATTGTGGTTTTATTCACATAATAAATTTAAATGTAATTTTCCCTTATCATTTAGTAAAAAGACTATTTTGAAGTGATTTTTATATGCTTTGCATGTGTAAATAGCTGTTAAAAAATCCACAGCTTCTAACTGATTTCTGTACTGTACCCTTCCTCCATTAATATTTGGTTAAGATTGAGAACATTTAAGTAAATGTGTGCAATACCCTTCTCCTACTCTCCAGAGAGAATCGGAATGAGCAAATTAAGAAGACCCTTCTTTCTGCCCCTTTTAAGGTTTGGGGGATGTGCAGGGTTTGGATGGTTATCTATCAGCTTCCCAGAAAAGACAAGAATGAAAAAGAAATCAGCACAAGCTGAACATTTATCTGTATTATCAATTCTTCACAAGGACTTATTTTTGAGTAGGGACACAATACTATTTGTCTTGGGTGAAAACTGCAGCATGAAAATGGGTGGGAGCTTATACAAGCCCTTCTCCTGCCTCTGCTCAGCCTGGCCACTTTCAGCACATCACAACTCTGCTGACAAACTATCCCATACTAGAATTTAAATCACAGGCACAGGGTACAGCTCATTCTGCCGGGCTACGGGACTTAGGAAGCACTGTCTTGATCTAGACCTTACAAAAACACTGTGGATGTAAAATGAGTTCCAGTCGCAGATTTACCGGGCAGGGACTGAGGTCACCACCTTTGCCTGAGGCAAGTAAGAGAATAAGGCTCTTACTGCAAGCTGCCACATCCCAAGATGTAGCTGCACCACCTATGCTCTGCAAGAAGGCTGCCAGCACATGGCTTCCACAAAGGATCTGTCACCCCTGCCAGTGGTGTCAACAAACACCTTCCCAATGGCTGTTGAAGAGGAAAAGGTGATGGATTTCATAATTAATATTATGTGCGACAAGAGATGTAATTGAATAGGTTTTAGATGACTGCACATCAATGTGTCATAAACCTAAATTCTGCTTTTAAAAAGACTGTTGTGAAGTAAACAAAATAAACCTGTCCTTTTAAGAGTACAGTGAAGGGAAAGAAAACAAGTTTATTCTCCCATCACTGCTAAACAGACCGATCATAGTTTTCTATACTTCACAGAAGGACACATATATAAAGCCTACCTGGAGATAAAAAAAAATGTAGTCAAGATACTGCTCAACTTTCATATCATACCATAAGTTCTTTAGGTAGCAGGTAAGTATTACATTTACAGACAGGGAAACTGAGGCAAACGCCTATATTCAGCCCCACCAGCAACATAACAGTGCTCTTACCCAGCATGTACCACTGCCTTAGTTATTACTCCACTCTTCCCTGATTCCTTACCAGAATGCCAGTGTAACAGTCATGCCCTGGAAAACATGGTTATTACTGAAACACTCCCCACAAAATCTTAATGATCTCAGGACCATGTTGCACTATAGATTCTATGTTTGGAAATAGCTACATGCAATAAAATCAGGGAAACATTTTTATCTCTTGTCTGTCTGGTATCTTGGGGGCCTGTTGGAGGGTGGGCACGAGGTCATGCAAGATTTTTTCTTTACAGAATCACCAAAAACAAAGTTGTGGGAAGAAGAGAGAGGCCTGATTTAATTTTCCATCAGATCAGGAGGAACATGGCTTCATCTGGTGGCTCCACTCTCCAGCAGCAGCACTTGCTAAGGTAGCACAGACAGACAGCAAAGGCAGTGGTGGGAGGGAGTGATTCCCACCACTATCAGATGATGGACAAAGACTAAAGGAAATAAGGTAGGGGAGTTTACACATAAATCTTTAAAATCAGGAAGGCCCATTTTCTACTGGGCAGATGGCAGCCCAGGTCTCTGCAGGAAATTTTGGCAGCTCCTCTCACCCTTTTGTTCTTTCTTCAAACAGCCTTCCATTACTGTATAGAGTACCAGGAACAGACAGCTAAATGCCTGGCTGAATGTAACACATCACAGCAGAGACTGATGAGGATTCATTTAAAACTTGGCTCTCAGAATCCCCCTGCCTCCTCTTACTGTGGGGTAGATAGTCTGATGCTCTTCTGCCTCATGCTTGGGAGAGCGTGTTCTTATCCACCCTCATTATACCTTGCAGACATCTCATTTGTCTCCTAATCTTCATTAGAGACACATCAGTCTTCGATATCCATTAAATAGATTTTGGCATTTCCAAAGTGAAGTTCTCACATTTGTCTTAATAGTCCAGCCATATTCTGCTTAAAATGGAGGGAATCCCTCCTTGGCACATCCCATACCAAGAACAGGAATGGAAATCTGGACTGTGTTAACTTTTCTTTAAGGTAGGAAAATAATGAGCTAAGATGTACAGACAGTGGAACAGCAACTTCAGCTATCCTGTGTATTTCACATAGAGTACATCAATGTACTTTGTCACAACATCTGTCACCAACCAATCCACCACCAGTCAATCACTGCCACTTTGGTGGAAGCCATGCTAATTTTTTATACCACAGGCTGCACACTGGAAGTCTCATGTAATACTGAGATTAACACACCCCTTACACACCAGTGCCCAGGATTGCACTGCAGCTCATAAGAAAAAAAAAAAGAAAAAAAATATATATCATAGAAGTATGCATCCTTAGAAAAGTCTTTTTCCTCCTTGGAATGAGATTTCCTTCTTTGACACCTTACCCATGTTCATTGACAGTGGTCCTAAAGAAGATTTGTTCTGTTTTTGTCTCAGCTCTTGCACATTCATTCAGTGTGCAGGGTCTGTGGCCATACAGGAAGCCAATCTCATGCTGCAGGTTTGGTCAGGAAATCTCAGAGGGGTTAAGGATATGCCTTCAAGACTAGACTCAGCTTCCCATCTTTGCTCCCCTGGTTGCCCATCATTTGTCCTAGGAGGTAGTCCCAGCCCCACATCTTGTTCAAATGAGAGGTTTTACTGAAAAGTGTTTGTGTCTAGATACAGGGCAAACAAAAATTAGTTCCAGAGATGCATAGATCTCAGCCTAGTTGTATGGAGTTACAAACTAATAGCTCAGCTAATCTCTGCAATCTGACCAAGATACTTTAATGATCTCACATCTCCGCTTATGTTTCTAATTGTGTTTGCCTCACAGATCTGTTGAAACATGCTCCAAAATGCAGGGTTATTAACAATTTCTTCTTACAAGTAATTTTTATGGCTTTCTTTTTGGGTGCTGCTTACCACTCAAACCAGCATCAGTTTCAAGTTGAAAAAAATTATAGAAAACTAATAGAAAAAGCATAGCTGAAATTGCTCAGGGACTTTTAACACACTAGTGCATCTTATTTAAAGAAGTACTCATAGATTTAATATCACAGAGTGTACGATGAAGGATCATCTGAACTTCTTTCAACAGACATTGCATTTTCATTTGATTTACATGTTGTCATGTGAAAAGCAGTGTTCATAATCCATATGATCAGGTGGGGATCCTTTGAATGTTATGAACTTAAATGTACTTAAGCTAAGGCAACTATGATAAGGCTCTCACAGCATGTTAGGCTATTGTTTGGTTGTGATTGTAATGGATGGAAAGTCTCGTGTTGATTTAGCTACTGAAGAAAAAAAATGTCTATTAGACCCTCCTACGCATAGAGCATAAGTGGCATGAGTTTTTTGATGACATTATTAAGAGACCGACTGAAATGCAGTATAAACTGTGCTGTCAGGAATGTCAGACAGCCTCCATCTAATATGTTCTAATTTAGATTTTCAAGAGAGAAGGCAGAATGACAGGAAAATGGATTTTATTTTCTGTACCAAGTCAATTAGCTTGAGGCAATGAGAGTAAATCATGATAGATCCACCTTGCATCATCCAAAAGGATTTTTCCATTATATTTCACAAAGATCATCTTGAAAAGAGCTATCAGGTTGGTAGCTGAAATGCCAGTTGTAGGTCCCAGATATGATAAACAGCATTTGTCAGAGAACAGGAAATTGGTGTTTAACCCTCTATCTGGGTTCATCTATGAGGGGTCAATTATCCGCCAATCTTGTTATTTCAGGATAGTGAGAAACTGAAAAGAGTCTGTGTGGAGAAGCTTTTTGAAATTATACTGGGGAAGAAGAGAGAGACAGAAGTCGCCTGTCATGGCACTGTAAGATGGCAAAAGGTACTTGGACTACGAAAATTGTTGCTTCTTCCTAAACTATGAAGATCTTTCAGTTACCATGGGGAAAAGGGAAATAAACACTGCATGACATCCTTCCCCTTGTTCTTTTTTCATGCAAGACATTGGTATAACTTACATGCTTGGCATTCAATTCAAAACGCTATTTTGAAGTGGATAGAGTATTTTGATAAAACTTCTTGAACCGAAATGAGCTGCTTTGCTGATGCCAGAACATTTCATAGAGATGTATTATTTTTGGTAACACAGTTGGCATTGAAAGTGATTTTTCGGTCCCTGGATTCATTTGTTTCTAATAACAGAGAAAGACGGGGGCTGCGAGAAAGGAAGGAGGGAATAAAACCCCAAACTTATCAATGCAAAAAAAGCTGTTTTGACACAGTTCTGTTCTGCATGGTGAAGCCTTCAAAGACTTGGGGAGAGAGAAGAAAAAAAAACTCTTTAGGACTTTCCATTCAATAAAACCTGGTCTAATAATGTTTATTGGGCAGATGTGTTTCTGTGATGGATTTTGCAAGAGGTCACATTCAAAAAAATTTTCTCAATTATTTATGATGGCAAAGGTGGTATCTTCGTTAAGCCCCAGATCTTTGGCTTTCCAGCTGTCTTTTACCAAGAGCAGGAGTCATACACTTTTAAACTTCTGTTTTGCGGGGCAGGAATAATAGCGATATGTCAGATACAAGGAATTTATATCCAACTACTCGTTCAATAAATTCTATATTTTTCAGATGTAATCATGAATGAACATTGGATATAAATGTTGACCTTCATGCTACTGTTATTTATAAAGCTGGCTTTTCACCATATCAGGTGTTGAGAGAATGAAATCACTCTGTCATGCCTGAACCTAACATCATTCAGGTAATTGCAGTAGAGATTTTATCTGAATGATTCTTGTTGAGGTTAGGTTTGTTTTGCTTGTTTTTCCACTGAATTCTGACCTTGGTGTTTCTATCAACATCATAAATTAATACCTGAGGTCAACTTGTTTGTGTTTATAAACTTTTCTGAAAAAAAGTTAGGGATAGAGAACTGGGTTTTTTTTAAGATCTGAATTTTAATAGAACAGCCCTGCATAGCATGAACCTCTGCATATCACAGAAAACCTCTTTAAATACAATTCTCCACAATGTCTTTTTCTCAGCCAAATATTTACAATGCTAAAATCACCAAGTATAATGCAGGCTATCAATTACATTTAAACAATGTAGTGACAGTACCAGTCATCATCTAAGGCCATACTATTTATGGAAGATCAATCAGAGAAAAAAATCCTTCTCCAGTTTAGGCAAAAGAGAATCGGTTAGTTTTGTCCATACATCTTCACTTTGAGTGTCTTCTAGACCTCCCATCACATTTCCATCACCATGAGACATAATTAATATTTGTTGCATGATTTTTCAGTTTAAAGAGTCTGAAATAATGTGTGGACAGTGTTATAGCTTCAGGGACAGAAAACTGCAGGCATATTTTGCATATGCTGGGGGTGGTGCAAATCTTGCTAAGATACTTGGAAGAATAGCACAAACTGATGGGAGCCAAACTTTGTGCAACCTTGTCTCTGCTGACAAAGGCCCTGACATTTGAAATTCACTGAAATATGCCCAGGCATTACCAGGGAGAGTGATAACTGGCACAAGAGCATGTTAACAATTAAATGTTACAACTGTAAGTTTCTCTTTCTGTTTGAAGTGATAACTACATTCACCCAAAAAGCCATTCCTTTTGATACTCCAGCCATCTGTCACCACTCTCCATATCACTGCTACACTTAAGGTTTTTTGCATGAAGGTGGGAATCAATGGTTCCCAAATTATAGAACTGTTTTGTTTGTTTGTTTGTTTGTTTTTTCTCTCTCCCTGCTTTCCAGAGATTCATATCAACTCCTTCATAGTTTTCTATCAGAAACAGTATTAACAGATGATTACTTCTTCCTCATTTGTGCTATATTGCATTCTGTGATAGTTCTGTACTTTAATAATAGTTCTGCACTTTAACAATGATAATCACATCTCAGTGTCTAGCTTGGCAAGCTTTATTATCTTGACATAATTTTCTACCATCCTTCACTAAAAAATGTATCTTCTTGATGAGACAAAGGGCTCAACAGATATTAGCACTGCAGTAGATGGCTTTTCTCATGCTGTTGTCAGAAATTGGATTTTCCTTCACCAGTGCAAATAAATCCACAGATATTCAACTGATATTTAATTAATAAGGCCTTCCCCATCACAACATTCTGGCTTAATGTCTACTAAAAGATGAATAAGCAACCCCAAGTCCATTTGTTTCCTGCCTCTTCCTGTTCCTCCCTACAAGACTGCACTAAATAAGATGAAAAAGAGGCATTCTGAAATCTGCTTCTCTCTGTAAAACAGAAGTGGGTCCTATAGTCTGCAAGGAACTTGGCTGTGCTTCATTATCACCTTTACAAATTTAAATGAGTCCCCTAAAATGGGGGGATTTAATGTGCTTTATGCCACAGTATAAGGATTGCAAAAGCTAACAAAAATTGACTGGTGCTAGGCTGAAGAGAAGTTTTCCGTGTCAAGAAGCCACTTTAAGGGCATTCTTTAGATGTTGTAAGGAAGCCAGTACATTACTGTGTGGTTTTGGGGCTGTTTTGTTTTCTATCTGATGTTTGTTTTATTTGGTTTTCTTTGGTTTGTTGAGTAGGTTTGTTCTGATATTTTTTTTTTTTTTCCAATAAGCTATATGGGACTGAATATTGCAAACTTGAGTTAATTCCAAATTCAACTACTCCCCATCTTATCTTGTTACTCTATCAAGCCCATACTATAATACACGACTGTTGAACTGCTCAGACCTGATGTAATCTTCCCTATGCTGTAGTGTTTAAAAAGGAAATTCTGTTTCATTAAAAAGATTGTTTTAGTTACTACAGCACAAAGCATGTTCTTTCAAAAAGTCTGCATCCAAAATCTGTAGTGTTCAAGAAAGGTGTAAATGGGTGCCTGAAGCATGAGCTTTCATTAAACCTTATAACCCTGGAACAAAGGCACTCAGAAGGAAAGTATTGATAAGAATACAAAAGACTTTTCAGTTACAAATACTGTACAGGGGGGGGGGGGGGGGGGGGTGGCAGAAAGAGTTATTCAGTGAATTTTCTAGCAAAGTCTAATTTATTTGGAGACAGAAATTATATTAGAAAATAATGTAATACAGTAAAAAGGACATGCTGATCGGTGCATAGACATCATGTGATCTAACATAGCAGAAAATTGGAGGCTGGTTTATAATATCCTGGATTATTACTCCGTTAGTGCAATGAGAAGATTACATAGGAAATAATGGATTTCCACTTGTGGCTGGGTGTGGATGGTGGGGGTGTTTGGTAGCAGGGGAGGAGGCTACAGCAGTGGCCCTCTGTGAGAAGCCTCTCGAAGCTCCCCTGGTTCCAAGCTGAACCCGCCTCTGCATCAAGGCCAAGCCAATTAGTTGCAGTGGCTGCACCTCTGCAACAACATATTTAAGGGGAACCTAGGAGGAGGGGTAGGAATTGTCAGGAGGAGTTGTGAGGAGGATACCTATGCAAACACTGAGGTCAGTGGAAGAAAGGGGGAGAAGGGTGGGGAGATAGACTGGAGCAGAGACAGTCCCCATGGTGTGAGACACCCGGCGTACAGCCCATGGTGAGAGGGGCCCCCTGCCACCCACGAAGATTTGTGGTGGAGCAGATGCTGACCTGAAACCTATGGAGGACCCCACAACAGAACAGGCTGTGGTGCTTAAAGGAGGCTGGAACTCTGTGGGAAGAAGCCCCTGTTATTGTAGTTCAGTGCTGGGAGAACTGCAACACGTGGGGGTGACCCACACCAGAACAACACAGGAATGGCTACAGCCCCTGGGAACGACTCACATCGGACAAAGTTTGTGGAAGACTGTCTCCCATGAGAGGGATCCCACTATGGAGCAGGGAATGAATGCGAGGAGTTCCCTCTTCCATTGCCCCAAGGGGAAAGAAGTGGCAGGAATGACCACATCCCATCCCCTGTCCCCTGCACTGCTTGGGGGGGATGAGTGAGAGAAATCAGGAGCAGAGCTGAACCCAGGAAGAAGGGAAGGGTGGAGGTAGGTGTTCTCAAGATGTGGTAATGCTTCTCACTGTCCTACTCGGTCTATTAAATGTTGTTGTTGTTAGTGTCTGAATTAAAATTATGTTATTTTTCTTTCCCTAAAGAGTCTGTATTCTGCCTGAGACCATAATGGGTGAGTCATCCCTCCCTGTCCTTATCTTGATTCCTGAAAATTTTTCTTTATTTTCTCCTTCCCAGAGCTGGGGGAGGAAGGGGGAAGTAAGCTGCTGTGTGGCACTCAGTTGCCCTCTAAGCTCAAGCCATGACACCACTTTATGCAAAGCACTACGGAAGGAGGAGCCTGATGTAAAATCCACTAGAAACCAGGGATGGACAGAAGGACAACTTCAGACAGCACTCTAGATCTTAGATTCCCCTTTTCTAAGCTGACTGCATTAGGTTGATATGGCTTTGACATCCTTGGATCTTGCTCATCTTAGTTGGGGGATCACTGTAGGCATGTCATGGTGGTGCAGAATCAGACTCTAGAAGTTTCCATATGTAGTCATCCCATATTCAAAATCTCTGTGATCACATATGAATCATTGCTTTGCGTGTTCTCTCATTCTCTCATTTACATGCCATGGATGGAACAGCTCCAATGCCATTAGTGGCTTTAATTGCGAGGAGAATCAGACACTGAGTTTAGTGGTTTTTGCTTTAGTGTTAAGGGAACAAAAATTTTCAACTTGAACCAATCTCTTCTAATTTTTCTCAGAAATTATTTGTTAGAAAATCCTGGAAATGGTATTTATCAGTCCTCAACACTGAGTCTTAAATCTGCATGTGTCAATAACCAGGCAGTGGTGGCAGCAAGTTAGATTATGTTGGTATCTTGTATGGCTGACCCAAGACTGACAGAAAATGAAATGGGGTAACAATTTGCAAGGACATAGTTACCCATAGCAGTACTTCTAATCACTCATTTTAACATACCTGAAGTCCCCTTCAAATGCTGTTTTTATGTGTGATGATAAAAGTAGTCCACCTAAGCAAAGCTACACAGGAACATCAGAGTCTGGAAATTCAGGACAAGATAATATGAAGAAGAAGATTTAATCTCAAAGGTATCCACAATATTATACTTGGCAGAAGCAGAACAACAGTTATCAGAGAGAGTTAAGAGAAATTGATAATCTGAGAAACATGTTTTTTGAATTATTTATCACTGACGAGACATTTTTTGCAAGTTCAGCTTGGCAGAAGGGACATAATGAGTAATTTGGAGAATCCCAAGATATTTTATAAATATTGGTTCAAGCATTGGAACTATTATTCTTGTACATATAACAATTTACCAGAGTAGGACAGTGAGAAAATAAAACCACATCTTAAATAAACCTTCCCCCCCCACCCCTCCCTTCTTTCTGGGCTCAGATTGCTCCCAGTTTCTCTACCTCCTACTGCCCAGTAGTGCAGGGGGACAGGGGATGACGGTTGTGGTCAGCTCATCACACTTTGTTTCTGCAGCTCCTTCTTCCTCACGGGGAGGACTTCTCACACTTTTCCCCTGCTCCAGCACGGAGTCCTTCCCACAGGAGACAGTCCTCCATGAACCTTCTCCCATGTGAGTCCTTTCCATGGGCTGCAGCTCTTCTCAGACTCCTCCAGTGTGCATCCCTCACGAAGGCTGCAATCCTCCCAGCAACAAACTTCCCCAGCTCAGGCTTCTTTGAGTCCTGTCCTTGTTTGGGTGCATCTGCCTGCTCTAATGTGGGGTCCTCCATGGGCTGCAGGTGGGCATCTACTCCACCATGAACATCCATGGGCTGCAGGGGGACAGCCTGCCCTCTCACAAGCAGACAAATTCCAGTCTACATCCGAATCCTTAATTTTCATTAGACAAGACATATGGCAGAACTATTAAAACATATTGCAAGGCAGATCTGGCTGTTCATTTCCTGAAATCTCTCATCAAAAGTAGCAATAAAGGGGTTGAACCAATACTTTACACTGTGTGTGGCCTGAAAGAGAAAATTGAAGGAAAAATTAAAGAAAGCAACCTTTTTTTTTTTTTTTTTTTTTTTAATTATAAGTATTTTATTTTAAGACTGGTCAGTCTACAGTTTATAGGCAACACACAGTTCAGGAACTATGTAATTGAATCTTTATTTATAGACTGTTTTATGTCCTGAAATGGCTTGAAATGAGTTTGTCACAATCTGGTACAGCAACCAAAACAAGTACAATGTTATTAATATCTCACAGCCTATCAAGCTTTTCATCTCCCAGAAGCCTGAATAATCTTATTCATGCTGAATATTATCCAGCACATTAACACACTGATATTTCCCCACAAATTGTAGCTACTCTCTTGCAGCCATAAACCTGTTGGATTGTGAAATGCATTCTAATGGTATTCCATCCTCTGAGGAAGAATACATTTTTAAAAAGAATAAAGAAAAATATTTCTAACTATTAATAAAGTCTGGGGTTTGCTTTTTCTTTCTTTGTGTGTGCATGTGTGTTAATGATGTTGTAAAGAATGGTTGTGAAAAATTCTGTGGTTTATCATGTGCTTTGACCATACTGTATATCTTGTACCACTTTAAGACTGTTTATCATGATGTACATACTCTAAAGGCATTTGCCTATCATCTGATAAAAATTTGATTGATGGATGTAATAGATCTGTGCTCAAACTTTGACTCATCTTCCCAGGCAAAATGCAATATGTATTTTCTGAAATTCCTTGGAATTTAAGAGGTTATCATGAATAGTACCTACTTCCTGAAAGAGCAATTATTAAAGGCAGAGTTTTGCAGCGTGGGTCAGGAGGGAGGTGCACAGGAGAAGATAACCCTGAAGAACAGAATGATCATCAAGCCAGAAGAAATGTATAAACACAGTTTATTATCTGATGATGAGGAAAAGCAGTTAGAGAACAGAAACCCTGAGTTATAAACCAAATAGCCATAATCATCTGAAGTAGGAGATCTGATCCAGAAATAACATATTGGCAAAAAGTAAGCCAAAATGAGTAAAAATGACCAAGAAATCCTATGGGAGTAGAAGTGAAGAATTACTCTGGATAAAAGTTGGATCAGAAATCAGATCAAGCTTTGTTGTTCCTTCCTCCAGAAGTGCTTTGGAAAACTATCTATGTTTGTTTCTCTTTTTCTAGTTCAGAAAAATTCTGCAGAAATTCTTAACATAAAGTCAATGTGTTGATTGTGATAGTTCTTTCTGGTTCTGGAGCCTAGACAATAAAGAAATTATCTCAGATAAAATAAAGCAAGCTTAGTTTAGAGGGAGTTGTGTAACTTCAGTTTAGCCATGTCTTGCAATTCCACAAATGCTGAAGAATTCTGAATGAAAAACATTAATTTTAACTATTTTTATTTATTTGAGAAAATAAATGGAGAAGTTGGAAGGTTAGTCAATCTACTGTTTGAAATGGATCTTTTTCATGAACTTTATTGGATTTTATCTGCCCCTTTACTTAGCTGCTCTACAGCTATTTATTGAATTTTATTACTGACAAAATATACTGTTTAATAAGGGGTGAATTGTTTGAAGATTAAAATGTTTCTTCTAGCTTCTCTGTAGGAATAATCCCTGGCTTTCTTCCTAGAGTAGAATTATGAGAACTGTAATGTGGGTGCTTTGTTATTTGCTATTCCCCCAAAAGATATCTCTATATTTTATAATCCTCATGCTGGAAGTATATTAACCATTCCTCTGATGTGAATGACAATGGCTGTATCTTACTTTGCTGTAATTTCTAGTGTAGTGAGCCCCAAACCAAAGGACAGGTTAATAAATTATTAAGAAAATCAGTCCGCAATTTCTTCCTCGTGATGTGAAGCTCTTTGTGTCCGTTTGCAGTATAACTTGTCTAGCTGTAAAATTAATAGATTTTCAGAATTTCTGCCACAATAAGTAGACTCATCAGCTCCTCTACTATTTCCTCTGTATTCATATAGGCCAAGTATCTGGTGATCAACAAGCTATTCCTCCAATTCTTCCTGTTCCTGTATTCATATAGTTTCCATATCCCATAGGACTTCTGAATGGTCTTAAAAATCCATCTGCCTGGAAGATAGAGGAGCATGTCTGAGGTCTATTATTTGTGTCTAGCTTAAAGAATAGTCTGAAATATCTAAACTATGTCTATAGCTAGTTTGTGCAACCTTGTGCTATTGTCACTTATTCTCCTGCTCCTCCTCTCTTTCTTTGCTTATATTAATAATGAACAAAATATATTAGTTGCGGAAATGTTTGTCCCTAATCATCAGACTAGTCTGATAGAATATAAAATAAATGGGATCTTTAATATCTTTCTGGAAGTTTCCATTTGAGACAAATTATATTATTAATATATTATTAACCCATTCTTGCACATGATCCTTATTTTGGACCTAAGCCACATTTAGCTATTTATCAGTCTAAGTTGTGCCAAATTTTAACAGTGTCTGTATATCCTGGGGTAAAACAGACACTCCCTGACAGTGATCAATCCCATCCTAATAAAATTACTGAAGGAAAGTGGGAAGATTTGCCTTCTGGAGTTACCTATTTCATTCCACTGGCTAGGAAGGGACCCTAGATTTCATATGTTATTCCTAGACACAGATAAATTTTTATCCCTGATATCCTCCATCCTAAGTACAAGACAGGCTGACATTGCAAGACTTGGCAAAAATAAACACAATTGCAGTGGCCAGTGGGCTGAATTTCATCAGTCTATCCATTAGCCTCTCTCTGATCTAGGAGATATACTCTGCTTTCTGCTTATTTTTTAATCCTTGTTGGTCAAGAGCTAAAAGTCTCTATACTTGAAATTGTCAACAACTGAAGTATTCAGGAAAATTATCAGTGCATACTTGATTTGTATTCAGATATTCCTATACTCTACTTCTGGTTGCAACTGGAAACAGGCTATTGAAGATGGACCTTTAATCTGAGCCAGCACAACTGTCCATATGGCTCAAAGATTTAGATTTATTTAGATCTAAAAGAAAGTTTCACACACAGAAACAATTCATGTGATTGTGAAATGTATATATTTTGGAGTTTCTACCATTTTTTCTTTCCTACCACAACTGAAAAAAGTGTTATAAAATAATACGGAGCAACTTTGCTAAGTGTGCTATCATTATAATTTTCTTTACAGCAAAAGAATCCTAGGGCTTCAGCTTTTCCCTGCTGGCAGCCTGTTGTCACTCCTATGTTGACAATTTGAAATATATTGTTTCTCATTCTAGAATGTCATACTGTAAACTGAAATGTGTGCATTTTATGAGGACTGTCTTCTTCCATCTTTATCTGATCTTTTCCAAGCCTTTTTTAACTGAAATTCCCTCTGAAAGTGTAGATAATGAGTAACCATAGTTATTCCCTTCCTGAGGGAAGGGCAATAGCTACTTTGCTGCCTCTCTTTTTCAATTTCTTTGTTTCCTTTTTGGTTTTATTCAAAATCATAAATGACTCCTGCATGGCTTCTATGCTTAATATTGTTCCTTAATATACCCAGTGGGCAGTTCTGCAAGTGTGATTTCTATAACTTCATTTATTTATTGCACCTACTTGCTACAAAAAAAATGACATTTAAAAAAGGGGAAAGAACAAGATTAACAAAAATACTACCAAAACTATTTCAAACTGTCCTCAGGAAGAAAATAGCATAACAGTTTATTACTCAGAAGACTGTTGGACTTTCCTGAGAAATGAGGCCAGCCTACAATTACTGTAATTGTACTATTGCTCTTTTTTACTAGTGTTAATAGTAGTAATATCAGTAAGGTATATGACTTACATTGACAAATATTCACAAATAATAGTAACCCAAGAAAAAACTATTTATAAAGAAAAGAGCCAATGAATGTTAACAATCTTTAATGATTTTCACTGAGGGGAATAGGCCAGTATACTTTCCTGGGCTCCAAAAATGGTGTCTGGGAGCTGAGGCAAGGCAAGTGACCAGGCAAGAGCATTCTCTGTAAATCGATGGAGAGAAGCAAAGGCAAAAAGATAGCTGCTGCTTCAGATAACTGTGAGTATGTCTTATCTGGGATTTCATCCTACGTGTTGTGATATCAGTGATAGCCACTGAAATCGAATTGCCTAACATTTATAGAAATAAGCAAATGACACCAAGAAAATACACTGGCTCCATATTGGTTATTATACAACAAAGAAAACTTTCTCAGATCATCACCAATTCAGTCTGTTCCTTGGCTGACAAGGCACATTGTTATTCACACAACACTTAAACAGAATTTATTTGTGCAGATTTTGAATACTTAATTTTAGAGTTTATTATTAATAACCCTGGGCTGCACCTGACTATACACTTCATACTAGACAAATACATAAAATACATTTATTTTGAACAAAGAAAGCAGATTTCAAAACTGTATGATGTCACAGGCTACTCAAATTGTACAAACAAAACATGCAATGACAGATTAACAACCTTACATATTGGAGTACAAATTTATCCTTTTTCAAGGAATCTTATGAAAGACTTAAATGCGTTCGAAACCTCCTAACTCTTAATGATGCAGATGTTGTGCTCTCATCCCCTGTGCAATGCAGACTTCACTCGCAGTTACTAAAATATTCTGGGGAGGGAAAATGTCTTTTCCATCAATCGATGAACTGTCCATGACAGCCCCAAGGGAGTGTTATCTGTACGTCAGCAATGTTTTTTCTGCTTAACCAGCTAATATGTATGCTCTGGTTGTTAAAGTATACCAGTCTGTGAAGACACACACTCCTCCACTGCAAAGACAGAAAAAATAATCTCACTGCACGATCCTTCCCTTGTGACTTCTCTGCTTTCTAGAAAGCATGATTCTGGCAGCAAAGATTGTTTCCTTCTTAACCAGTTTCCTCCCCACAACTCGCCAACAAATCTTCCACTGATAGTAAAGGACTTTGGGTCAGACTTGGAAATTCTGATAGAATTTTCATTATATGTAAGTTTTTCAAGATGATTGCCATAAGTGATATTTGAAAACTTCATCCCAAAATTCATGTTGGTTTTAAGGGTGAGACATATATCATCTGTAAAAGTGAGGTGTCTCATCTAAAAAGTAGGTGTCTCATCTTAGTAACTTATTTATGGGGTGTTTATATAAATGGTTTAGACCACACACCTGTGCTGGGTTTCCTCTTGTCTAAAACAAACATTTAAAATGTGGTTTGGATTAAGATTCAGGTTTCAGACACCTAAATTTAACAATCTGAATTTCACACTAAAAATAATTGCCTAACTTAGATATTTCAAGATAGCTGAGATTAATCTTACCTTTGTCTCAAAATACCATCCAGTTTATGAGAGAGTATTTGCTACATATAAGGAAAGATAATAACACTCTGGAGTATCGATTTCCTCTTCCTTTAGAAGTGAGGAAAAAGGGACACAAGACAAGGAAAAACTTGGTCTTTTGACTGCAAAATCTTTTGCTTCCTTTCTGTGACAGCCAGGGATTCTGTTTGCAACTGCCTTCAAATCTCCAATAGGATTTTAAGGAAACAGTTCAACCTTTGCCCTTTGAATTGTTATTATTCATGACTTGAAAGAAAATTTTTCTAAATGCTGTTGGGTCTTATAGCAAAAAGACCTGGAAATCAGCACAATGAAGTAACACTTAATCTTCCTCTAAAGACTTTGCAGAACTGTTTTAGACATAAGGGGTGTATAGCATGTGAAAAATAAATATTGTTATAGGTCAACACAATAACAAGTCTGGATAAACTGACAGAAATATTTTGATAGTAAAATCCTCATACTTCCCTGTAGTGCCTTTGCCAGTAGCCCCTCCATTCCAAAAAACTTTTCAAGCAACACAATAATTCCTTCAGTAAGAGCTTCTTCAGAACTAGTCTGTAAGGAGTGAGATTCACTCTACCTCTCATATGCTATTTCCTGTATGTCCATAGAGGAAAGCTGGAAAATTAAACTAAATTTCTAACTGTCCAACAACCAAAGCAGAAAAGACACATTGCATTATGAAGCCCAGTGTGACATGGATATCTGCGATACTAATTCAAATAGTCTTCTTCACACACTTGACTTCTCCCTGATTAACAGAGATAGTCTATAAAGACTGCCCAAGTGAGACACCCTTCTTGCCTTGTTTACCATATGTAAAGTCTAGACCTATAAAGCCTATAAGATGGTTTAATGCTCTTGCCTAGCAAGTAGGAAGCTGTCAATAGTTGATTAATATGAAATATGAGGCTCAAGAGTAAACTTAAAATTCAGGACACTATGTCCACTTCTGAAAGTAGCTGACACTGTGGTAAACAAAGCACTCAGATAATAGGAAACCATCTGAAAAGGTTCAGAGGGAAGCCCTGTGCACATGAGGCTGTAAACTCCATTATCCTCTTCCAGGAGACAGGAAGTCATTAATTCAACAATGACAGTTTTAAGTATTTTCCTTTTACAGGGGGTGTGTGTGGGAAGTCAAAGCATGCAGTGTCTTGCTGAAAGTCACACAAATGACAGTAATAAGGGGAATACTGAATTTAACCGCTGAATTACCCATTACACCATGTTCTGAAGTAAGCAAAAGTTCAATTCCTCTTTATGTTAACCAAGTAGGTCGTTCTTGAGTATGTGTCCAAGGATCAGGACCATTTAGATATATACTCCTGTCATTGAAGCTTTAACCCTATCAGTGTATGATGGCAGAGGAGGCCAAAATATGTTGGACTATGGTTTGGGTTTGACAGCAACAGTAATTGATTTTACATTCATAGTTGGCATTTGATTGGCTGATCAGTCAGCACAGGTTGTAATCTTTAAAGAGTAGAAATGCCACCCCACTGAAATGCAGAATACTGAAAAGGTCAAAGAAGAGGAGAATTCCCCCTTTAATTCATGAAGAAAGAGACATTAGAGCCCAGGGAACCCACACACATGACAAAGGTTATAATGAGAAAAGAAAATGGCAAACAGATAATCCATTTTTTGTGAAAAAGTTTTAAGGAAACTATAAAAGGGCAAATGTCCCATATTTAACTCTCTTGTGACTGCCACCACATTCAGAATGAGGATGATCATTGCTAGAGGAAAAAGAAAATAAGCTATATGTGCTAAAAGGAAATATATATCCCACATGTCTATATGCTTATGTAGACACTGAGATGTGATATTTTGAAAAAGAAACAGACACAGAGGAAAAGACGTAATGAAAGAAAGGTATGCAACTTTGTTTTAAAAATTCATACATTTCCTGCAGAATTCAGGAGTGAAAAGCAGTCAACTGTATGCATGCAGCTGAAAAGACTGAGAAATAAGATGATTGTAGAAGAATGTTTTTTCTAAAATGTTCCAGATAAAGAAGTTTGTACCAAGTAAATGTTCTCTGTCTTTTTTCTTCTTAATTTCTGGAACTCTTCTTTCATATAATTTACTTAATACAGTAGCAAACTTATGCATAAGCATTTATCTCCTGTACAATAATTCAAGTACATCATGTGTTGCTGTTGTGCAACTTAACTCTATGTCTTAATTCTCTGTGTCTGGGTTAAGGTTTCTCAAAGAAGTTTGCTTCAGCCAGTAAGAAATACACAGGCAAATCAAACTTCCTTCTCCACTTTATTCATATATACATATGTATATAGATATGGTTACATGCATTTGTATGCAAATATATATATAAACTTTTTTATTTAATCATCCACATTCATGCGCACATGCACATACACACACACACAAATAAGAACATAGAGCTTTAAAAAAAGGGGAAAACAAAAGCATTACAGAAAGAAAGACATCTTAGAATTTTCCTATTCCTCTGAGCTTTCCCCCCAAGGTAACTGCCTAGTATATATCTTCAAATATATGCTAGTTCTATGAACAGTTGTTTCTAAAAATATTCTGACTTTTGCTGCTAAAGCTGAAATCCAACACTCTGGAACATTGTGTTTTTACAGTTTTTAAATTGAAAAGTCAGTTTTGTGATAAACACTTCTCTCTTTCTTTCTCTCTCTCAATCTTTTTCACACAATCTTTCATTTACTTTTTTATTATTATATTCAAGCCTATAAACTCTACACCAAAACTCTGAGCATTGAGTTGTGCTAGAGCTAGATGTAAGAGATGAAGACAGGTATTTGAAGAAAGACGTGGTAAAATAGGGCAGCATCCCCTTGCTATTCAATGACTCTGTATTGTTATTCCTTTGCAGCTGAAACTGTCTAGGAATGCAGTACATAACACAAAGAGGCTCAAAGAGAAAATCTGTTTTTTCAAGAAAGTATGCAGAGCTACTGAAAACCAACATAAGCAAAAGTTTTCTGGTTTTCCCATTTTGCTGTATCTGAAGTGTTGAATTTGCTTAACCGCCTGCACTTACAGAAAGAAGAATGAACTGTTATCTAACTGTCCTAAAGAGATTTGAAATAATATTGTGCTTCCAGAGAAAAAAAAAGAACTGTATCAGTTTCATAAGAAATCAAAAACAGTGAGAAATTTTTGAAGCATTTATACCACCTCTGAGGCTATTAAGTCAGACATGCAATTTTGAAGGCCTTGTGGAATTCGTAATTTGAGAACAGATTATGACGATGCTTGGAGACCTAAGATAGAACATCTCAATTCAATCTTAAAAAAAACAATTGTGTTATTTGCCAGAATGCAATCAGACCAGATTACATATTTAGAAGATAAAAGTTTTGGCTGAGTTTTTCAAAACATGAATTCGCAGTAGCATCAAAGGCAAAACAAAAGTAAAATCTCCAAAAGACTGAAAATGGACAAGAAACATCAAAGAGCACGTGACACAGAGGAAACTGGCAGACTTTGGCAATGTCCTAATGTCACATAGAACTGTTAAACCTACAAGATGCAATCCGACTTTCCGAAAAGCTGCAGAGGCAGGTAGAAGATACCCATGAAGAAGGACAGTACATGTGTTTTACAGAATGAGAAAGCTCTGTATTCAACAGAGATGTTTGCAGCACTAACAGATACTTTAGAGAATATATCCTGGTGGGATTTGCTCAAGAGCAGCTAGGCACTGTGACTGAACTATTACTTTAAACATCAGGGGTGACCTTTTTGATTATAAATTTCAAATATGCACAAGTTACTCTGATAGCTGAAGATATAGTTAAGTATATGAAAAGAAAACCTGGTCATGTGGAACATAGGTAAAGTTGAGATTGCATCATGGAAAGACTATTTCTACTCTGAATACTCAGAGCTAGGTGTAAAAGTCAATATGTCTTGGAAAGATAAATTTGCAAGTGTCAGGAAATGCAAGATATCTCTGACATTAGTAACTTGATTTAACTGCTCAGGCAAAAAGATCTAACTTCACCTGAAACATTTAATGGAATATAAATATCTTATGTCTACTTGGCTGGCAGATATAACACAGGAGCTATGGGACATCCACGTTTTTTTGGAGTGACAGTCAGAGGTCAGAATCACACAGTGTTTTGTTGACTACCTTTACTATCTTCTATTGATCAGAATGTGAGTTAATGTTACCTTCTATCACCAGGTAGAGCCTGTATCATAGACACCTCAACATAGTTATGTACTGAGAGGCGAGTATGTGTGAGCTAGATGTCTACGCACTCATTTGCCTAATGATTAGCACTGAAGACCACTTAAGTGTACCTAGGTTTTCCCAGACATTTCTGCAGGGCTGACAGATAAGACAGGATCAACAGGGCCAACTATGTACTTGCAGATTATCAGCAGAAGTCAGCTAAGAAAAACTGGTATCTTAAATGTTAGCAGGTACTTCCATGTTGGCTCATGAACTGCTCTTGGCTCCTCTGGCTGTACTGATCAGGTGTGATGGGACTAGTAAACAAATAGCAACTCTGAAATGGCTAACTTTGAAAATGCTAAACTCCTAAAATACTCAATACAAAGCTTAGAAACAGCCTAGCTCGTACCAACCCAATGCTAAAACCAAAGGTCTTACAAATGCCTGTAAGCAGATTTAATGACACAGAAAACATACGATGATACGAAACCATATTTGTGAAAGCCTTTGCAGCCAAAAATCAGCATAGGTTTATAATAATAAAACATGGATCCAGTGGCTCCTTATGAGGTTACTGCTACAAGTCAGTTACTACAGAAATGCAAACCTGTAGTTGAAATAGCAGCTACTGACAACAGGAAGAAATACAAGATGAACTGTGCCTGCAAATCCTCAAATGACAAGGAACCACCAGATCCTAAAATACCAGTAGGCAAGACTGAGTTGTATAATGTAGATAACAAAACTCTTTAGAAAAATCCAGGATATAAGAACTGCAATCACCATTACTTGCCCTTTATTTGTCATTATGGCAAGAAAGTGTATTTTGAGCATTCCGATGATGGTCTGTGTGTATACATATGTATATACATCTATAAGTATAAGCATGCTTATTTTAATAGCAATCTCTTTTGCCATCAATATTTAGCTAAACTATCACAACTGTAATATTTTTTTGAAGTTGTACTGGTCTTTGTGATTGAACACACCATATATTTTTAAACACGTATGTGCTATTAAGAGACTGTTCAGTGACTTTCAGCAGTTCAAAGCAGGATAAGACTGTGATATTATGTCACTCTTTTTTGTTCAAATTACTTTATTTGAAGCCTTAGATAACCTTTCAAAATTAATTCATAAAATGTTTTCGTTTCTATAATCACTAAATGGATAAGGTGATGTTTTGTTAACAGCTGTATTTCTTGGTGAAAAACATGTTTTAGTAGAACCCAGATTGTGCATTATAACACTATGTTTTTTAAATGTCTACACCCTTTAAAGTTGTCTCAAATTTAGGTGGTTTTAGCTCTTAATGACATCAAAAAGATATGCAATGAACAAAATATCACAGAATTCATAAAATTTCATTTTGTATTAGGGAAAAGTTTCATTTCCAATATAATAAAACAGTAACTTATCCTTGTAATCCAGGCACTTATTTACTCTAAAATTATTAGTTTAAGATTTCTCTCTATAACACAGCACAACACAAATGTTTGCAAAGACAAGGATATGTCTTTATAGCATAAATTGATCTCTTCCACTGAAAAAAATGTACAGGAGCTCTATATAACAGTGTGTCCTATAATTATATTCCTTTCATAAGCTTATTATTGTTATTAGCTTTATGTTTATATCCCAGCCTTAAGTCATCAGTATATGTCAGTTTTAGGGCAGAACAAAACAAATCTATGTTGCTGTATAGACTGGGAGTGTGAATTGGGCATCATGCGAATGATGAATGAGAGTCCTACTAAGGTCTGATTCCTTTGAAATGATACAATGACGATATATGCTCAACACTTTCTGACTGCAGATCTCAGAGCAGATATCGCCAGACATCAATAGCATTGTCCCTGCTTATGGAGGAAGAAATCAAGGTCCCTGATGATGGCTTCCTGGCAGACAAATCAAATTCAGTCACTGAATCCCAGTCAGGATTTCAGTCTCTGGAAAACACAGCTTCCCACTGCACATTTCCCTAGAAATCTGGCGGGAGCAAGGATATGCTTCAAAATTAATAAATGACACAAGTAGCACTGCAAAGGGATTTTAGGTGGTCACAACAGATAGCTTTTTATTACTAGTAGTAAAGCATCATCTACATACTCTGTTTATATGTCCACCTGGGAAGCATTATGCACACCCATCATGAAATGGAGATCCCTGAGCAGAAGATATTGTACTCTAAGTGCACAGAATGAGGCAGAGAGCAAAGCAGCAGTGGGATTACAATAACTGATTTGAGCACTAGCCATATTTGAGTCAATTTTAAGCACTTTTTGGACAGGCATGATGACAGAGGTCATGTTAGAATTTCCTCCTTCAATTATATACATAATGAAACTCATTGTTTGCTTCCTGATAACACTGAAATAATTTTAACAGCTTAAAATATTACCTTGGTTGAGTACTTGCTTTTGTGATAATTTTAATAAGCCCACCTTTATCTGTGAATGTCTGAGCCTTTTGCATATTGAAAATTAAAGATTTCATTAATTTCCTGCAAAAGAGCTAAAACAAATGTCTTCTGCCAGAAGCTAGCTTCTCCCAACTTCAACTGAACTTCAGAATGATTTTCGCACATCAGAGACAGCACCAAAAGGACCAGGCACTTCTATCCTCTCCACATCAGCTTTGTACTGTCACATAAGGCCAACATTAATTCTTCATGCACTGCATAGAATTTCCCCACATTTTTCCATTTGCTGGCAATTGCACCTTTAATTGATGGTGAGATTATTAAGGCTTTTGCTGACATCTTAACTTTATTCAAAGTACTCAATATAACCCAATTTACTCAGTGTTAAACAGTCCTGTCTAATTTTGTTTTGACACTAATGTATTACTTCCCACATGTTCTTTATTAAAACAGTACACACAACAATCTGTTTTCTTTTGATTTGTTTTTCTAAAAAAAAAAAATGTATTCGGATTTAAAATTTTGGGTGCAAAAGTCTTGATTAATTGAAAAGTAATGTTCTTCATTGACTCTGGATTTTCAACAATATTAAGACTTGTATCCATCTGGATAAGAATTTGGTGTTGAGTTCAGGTCCAAATTCGAAGAATTAGAACTCAGAAGTGAGTTACCAAAATTTAACAGGAGTCTTACTGCAAACCAAGAGTGTCCATGCATTATATTACTTGGAAACAGTTAATCACATACATAGGACTTTTCAGACAGACCCAGCAAGAACAGAATTTATCTCTTGAGGCATTTATTCCTACCATTCTTCATTTCCCAGAGAAAAGCTATCAGTCAGTGACCCTGAAATATTTTATCATGGTTGGCAGATCAAATACTTGCTCACCTCTGTTGTACTAGAGGTTAGTCACACAACAGCACAGGTGATGATATGTTTACTCTTCAGTCCCCTCTCTGAGAGTATCCCTGAAAGGCTGATTGATGGTAATTCTCAGGGAAGTGAAGAATGGCTGTAATAAGTGGATATTGAGCAAGTTCTGTTCTTACCTCCACTTTTGTAAATCCAGAGCAGACTCAAGTCTGTAGGACTTACGTCAGTAAAGGGCAAACACTTCTGTGTTTATTGCACTAAATTCAGATAATACACAGCTGTTGAATTCCTGCTGTTAGAACAGAGCTCTCTTGTGATTTGGGACAAATTCTTTAATTTATTTTTGCTACAGCCTCTCTTCTATACAATAATAATGCTTCTTCACTCTTTTTTTTTTTTCCTTTTTTTATTGGTTTGTTTTTCTTTTTTTTTTTGTTGTTTTTTTTGTTTTTTTTTTAAATCCCAAAGCAGCAAGAAGCCTCTCTCAGAAATGCTGAGTAAATGCAGAGCGGGCAACCCACACTGAGTTCCACACTGCTATATCACACCACTTAGGATCCTAAAACTGCCTTGTGTAAAGATAACTCACTGCGTCTGTTGGTGGTGCAATTTTCAGCCAAGCTTGCTGACTGAGATTTCAGACTCTGCGAGACATGGGCTGGCAGCGTTTGTGCCCTTATATACAGCACCCAGAAGTGGGATACCTCTTGGTTGATGCTCTAGGTACTGTAATAATACACAGAGCAAGAGTTTGCATCCTGGAAGGAAAAAATATAAAAAAAGATAAAATAAAATAAAAAAATAAATAAATGCAGCTGAGAGTTTAAGATCACCCACCTGCATACAGAGCACCGGGCAGTGATGATGGGTAAATGCCGCTTGGGCAGACAGGACAGGCAGTCCTTGGGTGAAGCACCGTTCCCCCGGCGATGTTCCCCCAAAGCCGCGGGGTGTGCGGCGGCGGGGCCGGTAGCCACGAGGTGGTACTGTTGGCCCTCTCAATCCCGGGGATCCCCGGGTGACAGGCCAAGCAGCCCCTCTGCCACCGACACCCCCCCAGCAGCCTTCCTCCGCTCCCCCGGGTAAGCGTCGGGGGCCCTGGGCAAAGGTTGCTGCTAGCCAGGTCAGTTGGGTGGCTGGTTATTCGTTCCGGCTGGGGCGAGTTGTTGAAAATTTCCCTGGAAAGCCTCCCAAGGGAGTTTTGTTTAAATAAATAAAAACACTAAAACCAAAACACAACAAACAAACAAACAAACAAACAAACAAAAAAAATCAAAATGAACAAACAACAACAACAACAACAACAAAAAAAAACTAACAAAACCAAACCAAACCAAAACAACAAAAAAATCTGAACCATCAAAATACTCTACCTGGACACTTTTTAAATTAAAATTTGTATTTAAGAGAAGAATTCTTATTCCCCAGGGAAGAAACTCTTTCTAATCATATGTGCCAGCGATGAATGTGGTAGGTAAATAAACAGAAAAAATTAAACAAGGGCAAATCATTATCCATTAGACACTGTGAGTGACTTTGGGATACTTTTCAGCATATGCACATTTGCCTAATTCCAAGTTTGTTAATATAAGTAGCTGGGACACAAGGCTCCCTCCCACCCCAAGCATTGCTGAAGGCCAGGAAGGATGCTGCAGGGCAGCTCAAATGGTGCCAGCAAGCCATTGCACTCACGTGTTAGGAAATACCTTAAGTCTCCTTCAAACCTGGGCTCTTTGGATTTGGTGTGTTCAGGCACCAATATACAGGGTCAACTTTTCAAAGATGTTTTCCTTTTGTTGATCTGAGTAAAAAAGCCCAGACCCTCGGGAGTGAAATTCTGACAATATTAATGACAGTCCCTGAAATGTCATTTGATGCACACTGAGAATGTATGTAAATATTACGCTGTAACGTTGACACGCTCTTCCATTCATCTATTCCAGGAAAATGTCACTGGTGAAATGCTAATGGAATGTGACAAAATACTTAAGCCAGAATGCTCATGAGACAAATTAAGGCCACTTGACTTTTCCCAATTCTTGTTATAGCTACTGAGGCACTGACAAGGCCAGAGGAAGGTTTTGTGTTGCTCTTGGGACATCACAGTGTGGTCTATTGAAAATAGCTTTATAATTCCTGGCTGACTTCAGGTTTCTAACTGACTTTGCAAGGTAGTATCAAAAAGTAAAGCCTCTGAAAGGGAAGAAAACTCAAGCAAGTACTGGAGAGACTGTAAATATTCTGTAAATGTTGCTTGTGGCTCTTGTGGTCCTTCCTGATTTCCACAGTCATTTAAAAGCAGAGCAAACAATTTCAGTATGTGAGGTGAGCTTAAGGAAATAGGCATTGCAAAATTTTCCTCAGCTAGTTTACCTTCACAGTCTTTCCTGTTTTTTCAGGTGTATAACAGATCACTTCCCACATCTAGCATCAAATAAAGATGTATTTCAGAAGAACACATACTTTCAGTCAAATTTGTCCTACATTAGAGACTCCAGCCCACTGCTTGTGATTTGATAGAGAACTGGAAGAACACCTTCCATCCCCAAATACCGACATGTTATAAAAGTAAACATGAAGAAAGAATAAAGGTTTTTCCGCACATCATTAAATTTTGAAAGGAATGGACTCTGGCCGGTGTCCACAATAAGCAGAAACTGAAAGATGAAAGTCAACACCATGTGCATCCATACCAGGTACCAAAGAGTTGGGTCAGAGGCAACCAAACAGGAACAGAGACCTCCATTTATCTTTCGCAATGAAACAGAATATAGATGAAACTTGGCATCAGTCTGAAGGGATGATTTGAAGTTAAGCTACACAAAGTCCTGAGGAAAAAAACAAAACAAAACAAACAAGCAAAAAAACCACAGCAGAAACAGATCAGAATATCTGTGAGAGAGGAGAATAACACCACCTAGGAGCCTGGTACAATTTGTAAGATTCATTAGTTATAAACCAAAGTAACTTGAAAGATGGAAAATGACAATAGATTCTGCTAAATCTGCACCTGGAAACAGAAGTAAAACCCTCCAAAGAATCAGTATCTCTGAAACATTTTTTTGATGAAATAATAGAAAAGCATTTCAATATCACTGGCATTAAGCACAAATAATCAAAGTCAATAAGAGAAGAAGAAATATTTGTGGATATTGAGGTGGTCATGGTATTTATAAAGGATACTGATAGCTAGCAACATGATTGAAATTATTATTCACACAAAAAAGAAACCTTTAAAAAACCTGATATTATTTTGCTTAAGAAGGAAGCAGCCATGGCTTTCTTATCTACCAATTAATTGCATTCTGCAGAGCTCTTCACTTGTTACCAACCACAATTTTTTTGCTTATCCTCCTCTGACTTTTCTTTAGAAACAAGATTCCTTATCAGTCCCTGGTGCATTCCCCCAAGGTGTAGGGCAGATGCAATTAAAGGCTATACAATTAAAAAGGAATTGCACCTAAATCACTATACTGTAACCATTTCTCATGCAGAGTCTACTTTATAGAGCTGCCGAAATTTAACTCATAAATGTAACTTTATTCTAATCCACATCTCTGTGCCAATCTGTAGTATGTCAGAGAAAGAGATTTTTTTCCCCATAAAGTTCTCAAGCACAAGGACCTGAAGAGATTATGAAAACTGCTCTCTTCTTTAGGGTGATTTTTTATATCAGATCACCTAGAGAAGTTGCCATTTTTCTCTGATTAAATTATTTGCCATTTAATCACATTTGTCTACAGATTTGTCTATTTGTTGTCCTGGGTTGAATGAGTGGTGGAGTTTTTTGGTGGCAGGGGAGGGGGCTATCGGGGCAGCCCCCTGTGAGAAGCTTCTCGAAGCTCCCCCAGCTCCACGTCAGCTCCACTTCTGTTTGGAAAATTGAGCCAATCAGCTGCGCCTCTGTGATAATGTATTTAAGAAGGGACGTGGTGACGGGCAGTGGGACTTGTGAGGAGGAGTTGCTGCAGCTGCGTGAACACCAAGGTCAGTGGAGGAACGGAGGAAGAAAGGAGGGGGGAGGTGTGCCGGAGCAGAGACCCCCCTGTATCCTGTGGTGAGATGGCAGGGCGGACCCCCCTGCCGCCCATGAAGATCTGCGGTGGAGCAGACATTGATTTATGGCCTGTGGCTTCTGCTTGCATGATCAAGGTTCTGTGCCCGAAGAAGGCCAGGGTCTCATGGGAAAAGGTAGCCCCGCTGCTGTAATTCAGTGCTGAGAGGATTGCAGCATGCGGGGGTGTCCCACACCAGAGCAGCTTGGGAAGGGTTGCAGCCGTGGGAGGGAATCCAGTCAGAGGAAGTTAGTGACCCAAGACGGAGAAGTGTGGGGAACGCTGAGGACCGTGGGAGGAATTCAAGTCAGAGAAAGTTTGTGGAGGACTGTCTCCTGTGAGAGGGGGACCACGATGGAGCAGGAGGAACAAGTTCCGGACACTCCCCTCACCGAACATGAAAGAATTGGCAGCGCTGACTGCATCCCCTATTCCCTGCCCCTGTGCCACTAAGGGAGGAGGTAGAGATATCGGGAGCAGAACTGAGCCCGGGAAGAAGGGAAGGATGGGGGGAAGGTGTTCTCAAGATGTGGCAATGCTTCTCACTGTCCTACTCTGTTATGTGTTGTTAGTGTCTGTAATAAATGTATGTTCTTTTTTTTTTCTTCCCCTAACGAGTCTGCCTTTTGCTTGTGATCATAAAGGGGAATTTTTCCCCATCCCAGTCCTATCTCGAACCCCAAGCCTGGCTCTCTGTCCCTTCTCATGGCCAGAGGGGAAGGGAGAGAGAGCTGCTGCATTGTGGTTGGCTGCCAACCAGGCCTAAACCACGACATTGTCTACAGATTGTTATGGATCTACAGCAGCCAATAGGAGTCTGTCCAATGACTTATATAGGCTTTAGATCAGAATTTTTAGGGGCCAAATCTTAATCCCACTGAACATAAGACAAAGCTCTGCTGATTTCAGTGAGGTTAGAATTTTAGATGTACAACAAGAATATTAAAGGTTTAGCCACTGTAACAGAGATTTAAATTAAATCATAGAAACCTTTAATCATTGGGGTTTTTTCTTGTTTATGTACAAGAAACATCACTCAGTGAAACTATCTTTGGAGAATTATTGAGTATCTAGAAATTAAGATTATAGAGAAAGCCAGTGCATATATGAGGAGGCTACACGCACTTACAATTTAGTGAAATGGCACTATAATAAAATTCAACAAAACCACAAAATATCTTCATTTTTATGTTTAGTATACCAATTGTCACAATTTTACAGTTGCTCAAAAATATGATCCTAAGAACACAATCCTAAGAACATTATGAGGCTGAAGCAAGGAAATATTTACACCATGCATCTGTAGGCAGTTAACCTGGAGAGCTGAATCATTAGGACTAACTCTGGTTAGCTCTGGTTTTCCAGGTGTTCCCAGATGGAAGCAAAAGAGCATCTCCAAACAATGCTTCAGAGAAGGAACCTGAGTGTCTCCAAATGCATCTCCACCATCAGTGGCTTCCCTTGCCCCCCCCTTACTCTTACCCCAGAACTCCCTAGCTGTGAGCACAACCTTCCCTCCACATCAGGAGTTGATTTTGGTTGCACCTAGTCCAATCTGTCTACTCTTATGTCTGCTTGAGGGAGGCTGTGAAAGAGGATTGTGTACAACAGGGATGTCATAAGCAGAAGTTCAGATGTGTAATTCCACCCGTGATCTCACAGAAGACAACTCTGAATTTTACAAAATGATGAGAGCATGAAAATATGGGGTTCCCCTTTAGCCCACTGTAAGTAGACTTTTCTAAAACAATGTGAAGGAAAGGCAGAGGACTGACTTATGTCACAGTAAACCTGGCATACCACTTCTACCCTGTCCTTGTCAATGCGAACAAGACTCCCTTAAGCCTCACCAGGATGTGTCTGATCCTCAAAGCTGGGGTTGCAGCACAGCCTTTGTTAGACCAGGTTAGTGCAAAGGGCATCACTTCAGCTCCTGATCCCTGCTCTCAATCCAAGCTGAGATTCAGGCAATTAACCATGCTTTAAGCAGACAATAAAAATGTGGCCATTCAGAGCAACAAGAAAAGAAACAAAAATACCTTAGGCCAGTATCGACAATGTCCCAAGTGACAGAATCGTGGAATCATAGGATGGCTGAGGTTGGAAGGAGCCTCTTGAGGTCGTCTGGTCCAACCCACTGCTCAACCAGGGCCACCTAGAGCCAGTTGCCCAGCACTGTTTCTAGACAGTTTTTGAATGTAAGTAAGGATGAAAACTGCACAACCTCTATGGGCAACCTGTTCCTGTGCTCAGTTAGCCACACAGCCACTGGTCCTGTGACTGGGCACCTCTGAAAAGAACGTGCTTCCATCCTCTTTGCGCTCTCTCTTCAGCTATTTATATACATTGATAAGATTCCCCTCAGCCTTCTCATCTCCAGGCAAAACAGTCCCAAGTCTCTCAGCCTTTCCTCATATGTGAGATGGTCTATGCTCTTAATCAGCTTTGTGGTCCTTCATTGAACCTTCTGCAGTATGTCCATGTCTCAATTGTACTTGAGAGCACATAACTGGACACAGTACTCCAGGCATGGCCTCACTAGCTCTGAGTAGAGGGCAAAGATCACCTCCTTTGACCTCCTGGCAATATTTTGCCTAATGCAGCCCCGGATACTATTTCCTTTCTTTGCAGCAAGGGCATGTTTCTGGCTTGTGTTCAACCCGGTGTCTACCAGGACACCGAGTTCCTTTTCTGCAAAGCTTCTCTCCAGCTGGATGGGCCCCAGCATGGGCTTGCGTCTTCCCAGGTGCAGGACTTTAAACACTTCCTCTTGATGAACCGCATAAGGGTCCCGTCAGCCCCTTTCTCCAGCATGTTGAGGTCCCTCTGGATGGCAGCATGACCTTATGACATATCAGAAACTCCTCCCAGGTTTCTGTTATCAGCAGACTTGCTGAGGGTACACTCTGCCTCATTATCCATATGTTAAACAGGGCTGGGACCCAGTATTGATCCCTGAGGTATACCACTAATCACTGGTCTCTGACTAGACTTTGTGCCACTGATCACCACCCTTTGGCCTGGGCATTCAGCCAGTTTTCCATCCACCTCACTGTCTGCCCATCCAACCCGTACATCAACAACTTCTCTGTGAGTATCTGATGGAAGACATTGACAAAGGCCTCACTGAAATCCAGGTAGACAATACTCACGACTCTTCCCTTATCTACCAGGCCAGTCACTTCATCATAGCAGTTAACAAGTTGATCAAGCATGACTTCCACTTGATGAATCCATGCTGACTACTTCTCATGATTTTCTTATCCTTACTGTGCCCAGAAATTGTTTCCAGGATTAGCTGCTCCATCACCTTCCCAGGGATCAAGGTGAGTCTGACTGGCTTGTAATTCCCTGGGCCTTCCTTCTGACCTTCTTGAAGACAGGAGTGACATTTACTTTTCTCCAGTCTTTGTGCACTTCTCCCAGTTGCCATGATTGATCAAAGATTATTGAGAGTGACTTCACTATGACATCAGTCAGCACCCTCAGCAGTTGTGGGTGCATCATGTAAAGGCCATGGACTTATGCATGTTCAGTTTGCTTAAATATTCCTTGACTTGACCTTCTTTCACTAAGGGTACATCTTTCTTACTCCAATCTTTCCCTCTGGTTCCCTCTGCCACCCAGGGTTCCTGAAGGCCACTCTTGCTAGTAAAGGCAGAGGCAAAGAAAGCATTCAGTACCTCAGCCTTTTCCATGTCTTGTGTAACCACACCCCCCATCTCCTTCAGCAATGGGCCCACATTTTTCCTAGCCTTCTTTTTGTCATCTGTGCACTTATAGAAGCCCTTCTTGTTGTCTTTGGCCAGAATTCAATTTGGGCTTTAGGTTTCCTAACTTCATCCTTCCTTCCACCCTTGGTATGCTTCTTTTTTGTGTTTGAGTTTGGACAAGAAGTCAATCCCATTTCCAGACATAATCTACATGCTGCAGATAGTTGAACAGTTGAATTTCACCCATTTACACCACAGATGAGTTTAGGATACTGTGTGTCTGAAACACCACCACCACGAACAATAAAATATTAAGTAATTTGAAAAAATGTCAGGTATGATCATGAACATCTGAAAAGCACGGGTAGAGTGGTAGCTGCCTTCACCAAAGATGCTAAAATCTGAATTTCTTTTTATGTTTCACTTATGTGTTCATAAAGCAGGTGGTGTATATCATTTATTGTTTTAAAGTTGTATCAACACGAAATGCACAGGTGCCTCACTCCAACATGAGTTTTGTCAATGTGCTTATTAAGCAAAATCAACTCCTACAGGGTTGCCATCAGCGAAGGATACAGAGTCATAGGGTTTAAGGAAATGTGTTTCCTTTTCAATTCTTTATGAGTTAATATAAAAAATATTAATCATAAACACAAAAAAAGGCACAAGGGTTTTTTAAAGGAAATTTGTAATTTTAAAATTTTAAAATTTTAAAATTTGTAATCTTAAAAAAAACTTTATAGAATATGATTTTCAATACCATCTGCACTATGCTCCCTAAAGCTCACGGTTCGATTGCTAACATCTATAGTCCATATGTTTGTTAAATGTGTCTGTTATCCAAGGACACAACAGTATAATTACTCCGAGTCCTTAGGAACAGCTTGGATTGTTTATAAGATCAATATTTTTTCTATCAAGACAAAGAAATGAAGTGAATAACATTACAAGCAGTTAAGGCAGAGTTGCATATAGAAAAATGAAGAGAAGAGGCACTTGATAACAAAATGATCACAGTTAATACGAAACAATTGATAGCCAAGAAAAGACAGTAGTATAAGAAAAATGTTAATGCTGCAGATTAATGTCCAGTACAATTAAAACAAACCAAAACAAAACAGAAACAAACAAACAAACAAAAAAGAACAAAACCAGAAAATGCCCAGCAGTGCTATTTTGCATTACATAGATTCTGTCTGTGCTAGTATGTGTCAAATGAGGTCTGTGACTGAAGACCTACTATAGAGGAAAGTAAAGTTTCTACCAGCTAAGGAAAGCCTAGAACTCCATGTAATTCTCCAATACGATTCACACATTTCCTTTTTCCTCTTGGGATCATGATGTGGTTTTCCTGTTGTCTACTAACCAATACCAACAGCACGTGACAGTGTGCATGTGCAGAGGTTTAGCTGTAACATCTCAGGTTGCATCAAGATAAGCACAAGTAGTCAAATTCATGCAGAGCCTTCAGACCCATGATTCAAGGACCTTCTGCAGGACTTGAATACTTTCATATTTAAGGCAATCATATTTTCTTTATCCCACATGTGGACATGAATTCCTTCAGTCATAAACCAGTCCACAATAGAAAAACTGACTGTCAGAAGATAACTCAAAATTTGTGTCTGCAAGACAAAAGATACTTCCCCATCTCCAGGTAACCATCACTTCTGTTGCATAACACATTTTTTTTTAATATATTTATTTGCTTCCTTTTCTTTATGCTCTGTAGTTTATGATTCTATTTCATTATTTGAAAAAGAGGAAGTTTCTTGAAGGTTTTAAGTTTCTTTTAAAGATAACTTTCCAAGTCCATATGAGAAAGAAAGCAATTAGAGCTCTCTGTAAAAAAGAAGAGGTTTTTAGCAATAAATCACTGAGATTAGAAAGCTAAGGGAAAAGACCTTTACTGCTTATTTACATTTCCCTAAAAATCAATCTTTAAATTTGAATGAATCTTTGTCACTATGAGGGCTGGGCAGCACATCAAAAAAGATGTATTTATACTCCCCTCTGAATTTTGTTTTTCAGTCCATGACTATCTTCCTCTGTAAACAGTGTCTGCATCTGAAATAGATATAACTCAGCAGTTATTCATTAATAATTTTTAGCAATTACCTTTCTGACAATTCTGCTATCTATGGAACAACGCTGATTTATAACAGATGGCAGTTTCTGCCCTCAGTCTGACTTTTAAGTTCGTACTGGCATCACCTTATGGTGACTCCCAATCTCCATATCACAGAGCAGAAATACATGCTCATCTCTCTGCTGGGAACTAATGATACATTTGAGGTTGAATTCAGCCTGTGCTGTTCTAATGTATATGTGATATAAATTAAACATTTCCAGAATTCAAAACCTTTTGCTGGCTTAAAAAAAAAAAAATAGATACCAACCTCTCAGACTGTTCTTGTTTCTTGTTTATTTCATCTTGTCTCTGTGTGAACTGCAGACCCTCCTCTCCTTGTCTTATCTTAACAAAGCACCAGAGCATGCTTTGCATCTGTAAAAGCACAGAAGACTTGCCTGTTTTGAACTATTTCTAATTCTCTTTGAGTTTGCCAGTTTTCAAGGAATTTAATTATATCAAATAAGGAATAAAGTTTTAAGGAAGCAAGAAAGCTGTGCAAGTGTTTGATGCACAATTAATGATTCCCTGCAGAATTCATTTGAGCTCGTGAAAGGAGGTCAAACCAGAGTGGCCAAACATGACTAACGTAAAGCCAGTTCTTAGAAATTGGCTCTACAAGAAGTGCTTGGAAAGGACAGAGTGGAGGGAGTTGTACAATGGCCCTGTGAGCTCCGGGTACAGAATGAGTGGTCAATCACTGCTACTGTCATTGAAGCAAAGTTTACAAAAGGCACACAGGTAAACCTAAAAATTTGAGAATTAGGATTAAACATTCAAAATGGGCATAAATCTGTATTACACTAAGAGAAATAAGGGAAGAAAAGGAAAAGAGTAATTCTTTGGAGCTGACAGAAAAGAGAATGTATGCAGAAAGGAAACCTAAGTTTAAATATCCTGTTCTCCTTCCATTAATTATAGTCATGTTCATCTCCAGATATGTGTAGTTCTTGTATCCTCTGCCGAGTGACTGAAATCAGACCATGCATTGAAAACTTCCACCTAAAGATGCTCATACTGACATTCTTCAGAAAAGACGAAGCTATCAAGTTGAGAGAGTGTGAAGAACATGTCAGATGTGTGAATTTCTCATCTTTTACTTGGCTTTTATAAAAAAAAAAAAAAAAAAACCTAGCTACATTGTCAGGGAGAATAAAAGCAAAGGAAGGCCTTGAAAATCACACCACACATTGGGTTGATAAAACTCTCATAAAGTGTTAGCTTTATGACTGTTAGGAACTTAAGAATTGTCATACTGGGCCAGGTGAATATTTTTTTCCCAACCAGTAGCACATTTCAGGTGTTTCAAAGAGAGATAAAAGAAAGCCCATGAGGAAAATGCCTTGCTAACAATTTCTGTCAGTTTTTGGCTTATAGCCGTCCCACATAATTTAATTCTCATTATCTATATGAACGTTCAGTCCTTGTTTGAACCCTGCTATTGTTGACAATTATTTTCATGGGCCTGCTGTTCACTCTGAGAAGAATATAAACATGCTTTGAAAATTTAGATTTCTTCTGTCTATAATTTGAAGTCTCTGCTTCTTGAATGGTAGTAGAGAATAATAATGGGGCAAAATCTGGAAATGGAATGAACTTGCATTTAAAGTAGCAAAATAAGGTTTTATGTACCTGGCACTCCTGAAGATATTCTTCATGGTCTTTGGTAAGTCTTTAAATCCCTCTGTGACTTAATGTTCAAACATCCATATGTTCATTTGGTTATCTTTAGCTGTTTGTTAATTCCCTGATTCTGATGCAATAATTACTTAAGGAGTCTCTTGATTCCTCTCATATACCTTCCATATTTAATTTTTTTGTTATTCTCTGCCTTTTGCAGAGTAGATGAAAGGATTCCCTAGTTAAGGATTCCCTAACCTAGTAGCTGTCTGAGTGAACAATATCAAACTTAAGAAAAAGAAGAATTAAAACTAATGCAAATGTAGTGATGTTTTGCCTCTCTGAAATCTAGCGGTAAAATCTGCAAAACTTAAAAATCACACCTCACCTGTTGTGGATCTGTTTTACAAATCTGCTACCTGGTCGTTTCAATGGATGTCACCGTTTTATGAGAAACAGACAATCACTCAGCACTCACTGCGCAGCCACCCCATCCTATTCATGGCTTTGTAGGTCAGTCTCATATTCCATCCTTCCTTCCAGAATAGAATAGTTGAGATGCTTTTCATCTTTTCTAATTTCTAGAGCTTCCAGCAAGGTACACCTGGAATCAAACAGCATGAACAATTGTTTCTCTTAGTTTCCATTAGTGGAAGTTTTGTGGCTTGCATTGCGTATGTTTTATGGATGATCTGTCTCCTACAGGACTATGCCTTGCTTGCTATGTCTGTCAAAATTCTGGAAAAGTAAATTCTTAGCTGAAATCATCCTTCAATTGTGTTTTTTCTTCAGTTTGGCAATTTAAGGTTGTTGACGTTTGTGTCTCCTAAAAGGTCTGTCTGCTTTCAATCCCTCATAAAATAAAATTTTCTGTTTGTGCTTTAGTCTTTATGAATCTAAGTAATGCACATCTAATAATAATATGTTGCTTTCATTCATACTAAATAACATGAAAGTGCTTTGTTGTCTACTTGTTTGGTTTTTTTGCTAAATGAAAGGGTTTGAGCAAAAGAAATGTCTGCCAGAGCCAGCCTAGTGAAGCATGTTTGAGGTAGAATCATTCAGCTATTGAATCATTCAGATTTATCTTACTCTGGGAAAAGGGTCCCTAACTGAAGAATACAGTCATTTAAAGGGTCTTGTCAGGATAGGCATACCATCATGTCAGGTGTCAGGAGCTGCGAGAATATCACTGCTTTAAGGTGAAAATGAGTCAGGAGCTGTGGGTGCCCACCACATGGGCATTCTTGTTGAGAGGACAGAATCCTGTGGCATCCGAGAGGAGCAGGACTGGTGACAGCAACAGGACTGGGACAGACCAGTGAGCATCAGACAAACATGAAGCAGTGAGTCATGTCTGCAGCTGATCCAGTCAACAAGTCAAGGACCAGGCACAGGGGTATGTGCAACGTGGCTCAGGCAAGGGCTGAGGGCACAAGTTGAACCTTGTTCCTGGACCATGGACAAAGGGCATGTGGGTCCCAGATATGGTAGCTCGGGGCAAATAATGTCTTGTCATACACTCAGGCCTGGAGATGTTTCCCACACACTGGGGACACTTCAGCTCAGAGCAATCTAGTTACACATCCAGGAGTGAAGACTGTGGAACAAACATCTGTATTTGGTTTTTACTAAAAAATAAACATCCCTCTCAGCTACAGATATCAGCTGCAGTACTCCTAACAGGATGGCTGGCTGTAGTAGAAAAGCTGCATATTACATGCCAGGAAGGTTCAGCTAGACTTGTACTCTCTAAAAGAGCACAGGGTGGATATAATGACTGCAATAAAGACAGATGCTGCCCTTTGGGGGTAACTGCTGTTATGCTTGGGCACAGCTACAGAGACAAAGGAAATGAAACCCTTGCCTAAAGTGCTAAGCGAATCACAAATTATTTCATTATTACTTGGGGAAAGGTTCTCAGTTAAATTAATTGCTCTGCTTTGCAGTTTATTTTGGCTGGTTCAAGCTTAAGTTAAAAAGAAAGGTCTGTACCCCCAAAATATAAACAGAGATATTTTAGGAGCCATGAAATACAGAAGCATATAGAACTCTGGTTAGGGAATGCCCTCAGTGGAATTCACCTTTTCACTGTCTAAAAGTGAGGGTCTTTTTTCTGCAAATGTAGGTAGATTTCTGGTTTGGGGCATAATCCTGATGAAATCACTAATACAGAGAACAAGTATTTCAGCTACTGTGAATTTGGAATCACACTACTCCCAGATCAGTGCTTCCGCTATTTTCAAAGGCCTCACAGATATAGTACCCCCAGACAAGACACTAGAATAAACATTATAACAAAATTCTGTACAGTCTTGGCATGAACATTCATGAATTTAACCAAACCCTCTAGGGAGGGTCTTTTCTCCTGATGTCCCAGAACAGATGGGATAACAGGAGGAATAGAAAGTTAGGTGCATACATCACTGAAGGGAGAAAACATGCCCATAACTTCTCAACCCAGAAGTTGGGTTGCCCCAAAATGAATCCTTAAAAAAACTGGTATGGATGGGAAGCTAAGCAGTTCTTCATATAGCTGTTTCCCCAAACAGAAAAACTGAGGCAGAAATATTAACATATGGGGTCTGTTTAGGATTTATTTCTCCAGGCACTGATAACAAATTAAGCAGAAGCCCACATCTTGCAGTTTCCAGATTGGGCTCTTTTGTAGATTCATGGCTCGATGCATCTTCTTCAGGTTAACTGCTCTTTCATTTAAAGAATATTAAATGTCAAACTTGCAAGGGATTTTAAGTAAGATATTGTCAAGGCCAAAGTGATAAATCAGATTTTACAGGTTAAGGCACAAAAGCCATGTTTGATCAATACTTATCTCTTGCTTCTATGGATAATGATAATTTATGGTGTCAACTGGACAGTTTAGATCAGAGAAAACAGTCCTGGATCACTTCAACACTTAACAAAAGGAAGACATTGTGGCAGCTTCAGCTGAGTATCAAGACACACACCTCTACCTCTCTGCCTGATGTCTCTGCTACAGTCATTAGAAAAATAAATAAATAGCTATGCAGTCAGAATTACTTTGGTGGATGGTAGGAAAAATTCAGGTCTAAGAGCACAACACAGTCCTCCTATGAATGTGTCCCATTCTTTGGCACCCTGTGACTTAATGTACACCCATTTAAGTGTGAGAAAAACATCTGGGATCTCTGCTAACAAAGAATGTCTTCTTAAGGGGAAAAAAAAAAAAAAAAAAAAAAGACATTTTCTTCCTTCTCACTCCTTTACCAAGCACCAGTCAGTTCTAGTGATCTTGTCAGCCTTCATGCGTGATCTTGTCAGCCTTCATGCAATGCCCAGATATCACTTCTGAAGTACCTTACCATGAGGTCAGGGAGTGATTTTCACTAACTCAGCCCACACACAGCCATCTCTGTCTATACAGACCTGTTCTCTTTGGATATTAACCAAGACAGCAAATGAGGACAAGCAACTCCTACTGCTCTCTGGGGCAAGTAATACTGAAAACAAGAGCAATCCAGTTAGAACTCTTCAGGTTGACTTGGCCTACAAAATGTTTCTGTAGAGCTCAATGCTTTTTCCGTCATAGGTATAGGATACTGACTATTGCAACAACAATCTCTGCCCAAATAGATGATTTTTGTCTCCTATATCTGTTTCAACTGGCCAGAAACAGCCAGACTGCTGCCAATGATGATGTGAGAATGGGAGATGATAGATTCTGCTGGTAAGCAGTGACTCTTGCCAGCAGTCGTAACCGCTGCCGTCACTCCCATCTGTCTGTCACCTGTCCTATCCCCTGTCCCCTTCCACTCGTCTTCCACATGGCAGAAGTTTGGCTTCCCTTGGTAGAACCAGACATATTTGACTGATGTGGTTGTATGGCCTTCCTTGAATTTGAAGTCAGGAAGGAAAGCATTGCTCTTGATACAAGAGAGTAACAAGAAGATTTATGAACAACATGGTTGCAAGAAAGGGAGAAGAGGAAAACAGCCTGCTGCTATGCATGAGTGAAGATTCTGGGACATACCAATAACTGCCACCTCGTTTAGCTGCTGTGCAGACAGCTGTGGGTGAGGATAAGAGCAGTTTTGTCTAAAGAGAGAAAGACACAAAGGAAGTGAAAATCTCCTGCTCTAATCAGAGGGTTGAGATTGGAGGTGAAGAAGGATGAATTTTCTTTTGCCGTACTGCAGAGAAAGGGAAAGGCTCTGGGGATATGGTCCTGAGGTCAGAACCTGTCTTTGCAGTTTATCAAACTGCAGTGGATCACGCTGCACAAACTGTGCAAAAGCTGACTCCATAATAATGTAAATAGCACTTATAAATAGGAATGCATTAAAGCTTCTCTAGCTCAGCTTTTCCATTTCTCCATCTTTGTAAGCTGCTTCTTCTTAGAGTAGAATTCCTGGGAGTAGTTCATCTGAGTACATCATTTATACAGTGGACTGTACCATTGGTTTAAATCACTTGGGTGCTATGTTATTTATTTTAGGATAGGTTCAAATCAGACTAAAGTCCTATAAACCTAATTAAGAAAAACCAAAACTTTTTCAATTGAAAATTTACATTAAAATGTATAATGAGCTAAAAGCAAGTTCCAAAACAGTATTTACATGCTTTCAGTGAATCCTAAGCAGAAATGATATTCTTAAAATATGTGTTGTTAAATTACCTTAAGTGGTCTAGAAAAACACAGTTTGATAATAAAACAAACTGAACATTGTTCTTAGGTACCAAGGTCTCTAGATTTATGATACAAATCTTGAAAAAATGGCCTTTAAAGGCACCACAAGTAGTTGTCTAGTCACAAATTTATTAAAAAGAAAAACAACCAAACAAACAATAAAACCCCAAATCACACCATCCTGCACAATATTATCACAATGTTTTTCATCAAGGAACACATAAAACCAGGTCTTCCTAGGGCTTCCATTTTTCTAACCATTAAAGATACTTAAATCTAAAGAAAGATGTTACCTCTCCCTAGAAAACCTTGTCCTGCCATGTTATAAGACTGTCACAGCTACAATACCACTACTTCTATACCATTTTTAACAATTCTATACTTAGCCTGTTCCTAAAAACACATTAGTGATGGACATGTCATAAGCTTCATATTTAATCATGAGTGATCATCACAATTAGTACAGAGCTATGCAATTATTTCTACTCCCAAACTGAAAAGCAGTATTTTTAATTAAAATTTTATTAGATTGTTTTTGAGACTAGTGGAAGAAAGTACCAAAAACCTTACTGATCTTAGCATCTGACATTTAGAGTAAGACTCAGATTAAGCCACCCACATTTAAGTGTCTCTCTATAGTTGTCCAAATGTGATTTAAATGCTTAGGAATTGATTATAGTTGAAGAAGATCTCTTAGTACGATCAGTAAAGCTTGTAAAGAAATGTAACTGGCCAAATAGACCTAGTTTAGAGAAAACTGAGTACTTAAATTCCTTAACTTTTTTAACTAAGACCTTGAAATTAGCCATCCACCTAAGGTGTCCTGTGCAAACTGAGACTCCTCAGGGTATCTAGAACTTCTTCACAGGCTTTGAAAATGTTACAGGGATCTACAGAAGGCCAAACCTTTCTGGAGCAGCAGCTGCAAAGCATGTCTTAGGACATCTCAAATATCACAAAATATCTATGTTTGCCATTTGAGACAGCATATCAATAGCACAGAGGATCAAACACAATTAATATCTATGCTCCTAATCATTTACTGGACTCCTAAATTCTTATGCAAGCATTCAGTTAGGAGTTAGGAATGTAAGAGATTGACTGGAGCTGGGAGTGAGAGAGTATGCAAATCCATAAAACAAGATTTTTGGAAGAAGAAAGTATATTTTCCAAATATTTTCCAAAAAATATGCTATAAATATTGTAACCGCAATAAAACCTAGGAGCCCTCAATAGCATTAAGATCATATAGAGCAATGACAAATATAAGTGAGAAGTTCTGTCATGTAGAATTTACTACTCTACATTGCATTATTGCAATTGATTGCACATACTTACAGTTTCCTGCAGCCGTTTCTATGACTAAGGGTTCTGACTTCTCACATCCTGTCTGTTTTTCTTAGAAGACTTGAACAGAAAATTAGAACATGCAGGATAAGTCATTTTGCTACAGGGATAAAATAAAAGGTGCAAAATTTATTTAACATTATTTGGAAACTTTTCCAATACAGTGAATAGAGGAATGTTTTGCTAAATCAGGAAAACAGGAAATCAAAATATGAGCTTCTTAAGCACAAAAGACCAGAAGAATGCAATTTCTCCTCAGAATCACTGTTTTAAGGAGATTTTCTATTTCATTTATGAAAGACTAGAAGCTACAGATTTCCCCTTCGGCACATTAGAAAGGTTTGTGACCTTGAAGTTAGATTTTATCATCTGCTGGCCAAGATTCAAGTTTATGCAAATAGTTGAGTCTTGATATCACTGTCATCTGATGTATTTTATAGTTTGTTGGAAATTTGTTTTTATTCATAATAGCTTATGTCTGATGTACTTTGTTTATAAAGTGAATTTGCTGTCAGTGTGCTTTTGCAGGGGGTTAAGAGAATGTGTTTGAGTTTTTAAAAACCCTTATGCATAATAAGAGTGCTTTTACGTTTGGTTTTGTTTTAACAGCATACCCTCTCTCGACTAGTGCTCACTGAAAGAAGCATTCATTTACCAATAGACTGTGTAATTGTGGTTATTCTAGATACAATAGGAATATAAAGAAAAACAATCCATTTTTTCCCTGCCAAATGTATATTATTTCCACAAATTTATATTAAAGCAATTGAAGTGCTGTTAAGGGGTTTCTGTCAAAGATGATAATTAAGGCAGGTCATTCTCCAGCACCTGGGAGTAACCTTTCGCTCTTGATATAATGCATTATTATCCTGTGAGAGCAGTAACACATGCATGTGTTTTGCTGCAATCTAGGTGAGAAAGTGAGATAATTTCTCTAGTGATGACTCAATTCAAGTTCATATAACTTTATCTACCAAATCCATACTGGAAGTCTTGTACTTAGTCCATGCAGAGCTCACAGTCTACAGTTGTTTAACTGTTTTAATCATTAAGCAGCAGCACAACAGAGAAGAACCTAATGACTGGCCATGGGCACAGGACAGAATATCTCCTCTGAGAACACTTCACTCTGGGCCAGCAATTTTGATTTTAAATAATGTCCTCTTGTAAGATTCCAGTTTTCTCTGGACTTTGAATAATGGTATTGCTGATACATGCAAAACTTAACACAGGCTTTTAACTATTTAGTTTACTTCTCGCTGCCAGAGCTGAACCAATAACCACAAAATGAAGGGAAGTTCTGATGTACCATTGGGTTTGTATGTGACTATGGTGTTTCATGCTGTGATCCCTTCCCTAGTGCTCATGATACCTTCTACTCAGTGAGACTGAACACTGAAGACAGAAGAGGTTGCAGAAGCTGAAAATCCTTGCACCATGTAACAAGTTTTTCCTCCACATCATGTCTCATGGTACAGGATATTGATAGCTGCAATGGATCCAGTACCAGAAGCAGTCTGGCTGCATAAATCAAGCAGTTTGCTCAAGTTCACTTACTCTACTAGGACACATTCACCCATGCTTACTGAGTATCAGTACTGACATCTGTGAGAACACTTATTTCCACCTATTAGTTGCGTATTGACTGGAAGATGAAGGAGATAGAAACAATCTTTTTATTTGAGATGAAAGGAAATTCAGCAAACATTTATTTTAGAAGGAATTATAATATTCTTATGCATACTTTTAAGAGATTTGAAATGTGACAATAATAAATCAAGGACTTTTTTTTTTTTTTGAAAGTACTGTGGCAAGAACAATAACAATGAAATCACTCCTCATAAATGAACTCACCTGTCAATGAACCAGATTATGAGCTCAATTACATTGATATGAATCTGTAATAGCTCCACAGAAAGCAATTAATCTTCTTGTTATTCTCACTATTCTAATTGCAAATAGATTCTGCTGTGACATGCCTAAGCATCTGAATTTGATGACCTTCAAAGTCTTGCAAAGATCTTGAAAACCTCAGTGCTACTCTAAGCTGCTTATCCATACTGGTATCAATGACCCTAAGTCAATTAGAAATAACTATGAAACTTTGAGAACAAAGGTGAAGACATCAGAATAAGAAGAGATGCTTTTGTCTATTCTCCCAAATTAATGCAACTATATAGGCATACACAAGCAGATAATAACCTTTTAGAGTTACTTATGGAAGATTTTCTTATGGAAGTCATTGCATAGCAGATAGCTTTTGGCACTGTGCTTCCTTGACAGTATTCATTGAGGAAGGTCCATGAGAAACATTGGATATCCAGCTGAGAAAACAAGGGAAGAGTACCTAAGAACATTATCATTAAACAGCCAGGTAAATATTGCTTCAGAACATTTGGAGAGGATACTAAATACATGGAAGGTAGCTGAAAACTGCTGTAGGAAAATGAGAAATGCCTGATGAGCAGTTCAGATATCTATGCAGGCATGTCCAGAGAACAGAAGAAATTTGAAAGATTCAAAATCTTGGAACATCATAAAAATTGTATATTAGCATTTAAGAGACACATTAAAATAAGTCATCGAACTGTAATGTTTAAGCAAAAGGAATTAGTATGTAAAGAAAATTTAAGATGTATTTTTTCTGTATATTCAAAGAGTTTATATTTGTCCTCATTTATGAAGTGATAAGATAAAAGATGCTGAGTATTTCTGAATAAATGCAAAAGGAGAAAAACAGAATTATGTGATGTGTTGCAAACTGACTAGTAAGAGGGAAATATTAAACAGTTTTAAGCAATTATAGAAAAGGCATATGTGGTAGCAATGAAGAACCTGAATTAGCTAGATTTTTTTTGAAAAACAATATGGTAGAACACAGAAATATGTCTTAAAAAAGGTATTGAGACCAACTTTTTCTTTAGAAGATGAAAGAAGTTATTGAAGAACTCACCATACAAGATTTAATTTGAACAGGTAAAAGAGAAGCTGCTTAAGTATTTAATATGAAAGTATGAGATAAAGTCACTATCTGAATAAAAAATATCCCAACACCACAGTTAATGATTCATTACTAGGCTATGAAGATATTTCAGGTAGTGTCCTGTATACCTATATGGTAGTTCCTGATCAGCTCAGTATTTTCTTTAATGACTTAGGTAAAGGAATAGAGAATAGATTTAATTTTTTTTTTCTTTTTCATTGTTGGATGTACTTTCCAGAGTCTGCATCTGCTACGTGTTGATGACTGCTCTCATAACAGCCTTCTAACTACGGGCTCTCAGAATCTTCATAATCCCTGACTCACTGTTGCCAATCCAGAATACAGTTTCCAAATGCAGAGATGTAATCTACAAATTTGCATATATTTAATACTGTTTTTATCCCTTTTAACATGCTTTTTCTTTTGGTTTATCTCTTTCAGTCAGACAACATGCACTTTTTAGTTGATTATCTTAAACTTATATGGAAACTTTGTTCCTTGCTACACTATAATTCAAGTTCCAAATCTTAAAATCTTGTGTTTGGGAAAATTTTTAGTCTTATAATCCTTGATATAGTATGGAAGCTGTTTTGTGTAGATCTTCTCTAATTCTTTGATGGGCTACAGACATTGGTAGATTGTCTATGTGCTTATCACCAATGTTATCATTTTCACGAATGTAATGGTTACTCTGCCAAAATAGTTAACCTTCATAATTTTCTTGCCCGCATAACTTTGCCTTTGACAGTATGCTACTGTTTTTTTCCTTCGGTGTGAGACCTACACACATAAGTCACTTCATTTGACATCCTAAGTGGCCTCCCATCCTGGGATAAACACCCAGCTGAGACAGACTTATCACAGTGGCGCGCAGAAGTCTGACACAGGTTCTTAGCACACAGGCATGAAATTAAGGAAGTAGATTCTTTGTTTGCAACATCATCATTTTGTTAAATAGATACTTCATATTTTGACACAGAACACAACAGGAGAAACATCATAAAACTTGATCTCCTAGCTGACAACTACCCACAAAGTATTTATTTCCACCTAATTTTAGCAGTGTTTTTCATTCTCTTCCATTGCTTTAAACTTTCCATTTCACACATTGATTATCTCAGTAATATTATCAGTTTCTTTTCTAATTTGTGAAGCACTGATGAATTCAAGTAGGGCCAAGAGTCATGTCACAAGCAACCTACAAGGCAGCATTAAAATTCAAAATGATCTTGAGAAACTGGGGAAATAAAATGAAATCCAACAAGACAAAATTCAATAATGAGAAGTAAAAGTCAGTGGAGAAGAAATCATATGTATAACTACAAAATGAGGAATAGTTCACAAGGCAGCAATGTGCCAAGAGAGACCTGGGAATGATAGTACCTTCTGAGAAGAACAAAAGTCAACAGAGAGATGATAATTCAAAACTGGTGAATATCATTCTGTGATTCATTAAGACCAAATGAGAGGTAAGATATGGGAAATAATGATGAAAGTTCACCTACCACCATTCCAGTAAGTTACTGTATAATTTTAAGCACCATAGTGGAGATTATACATAGCCCCAAAAGTCTGACGGAGAAACAATAACAGAAAAAGATTTTATAAGACGTGACTTAGAGAAAGCTTGAAAAAATTGGATTCCTTTTGTCTACAGAAGGGAAGACAGAGACTGAGACAGGGTGGCTATCTTCAATATGTAAAATGGTGTTATAAAAAAGGTGATGATTAATTGCTTTCTACATCCACAGGGCATAAGGGAGAAAGAAATCAGTTTAACTTGCAAAAACATAATAAGAAATACATTCAAATTACAAGGGAGGAAAGCCCTAGAACAGGCTATCCAAGGAAACCATAAAATCCACCCCACTGGAAATTTTTTAAGAAAATATTTTCAGAAAAGCATCTGACAGAATTGGTTAAGATATACCCATCTTGTTTCCCATCTAGGGGACAGATTAAAACATGTTCTCTTGAGATCCTGTCAAGATTTATATTTCTATGTTTTTTTGATATTTGAAGATAGAAGCAATGGTATTTGAAAATAACTAGAATAGTCATAGGAGTGGTAAGGGTGAGAAAAGTGTTGAAACTTGAAAAAGAAATTTGAACTCAGTCGTCCACTGATGATGGGCATATTAAATTATACCCACAGTATATATTTTTAAAATGTTTCAACGATACTGAAAGGATAAGGGTATCCTTATTTTATTCCATAATTATAAATTAAGGCTGGAAATAAACAAACTTTGATTTGTTTGGGGTTTTTTTGTTTTGTTTTAAACTGGATATTTCTAGGACTCTGAGAGTAGGTTAGTCTTTGTGGGTATGTTTCTGCTCACTAATTTTAGCCTGCACTAACTTCAATATTTATATCTGAGTTTATCACTCTAGCTACCTTTTGTAGTCCATAAGATGAAATACATGAAATAATGCATGATTCATCTGATCAATTTAGAAACCCGTTTTAGGACGAGATTAACTGTGCTGTGCAAATGCCTGGTTTCCTCCAGTGGCAGTAAGAAAAAGTCTAGACTAATAGCTTAATTCTACCCACCACCTCAAGCTGGTACCCACCATCTCACCTACTGTCATCTTTGAGAGGCCAAGAGAAGAGATAACATGAAACAGACTTTCATCATTGATTTGTCACAATTCCAGATTTATTCCTAATGGGAAATGCCTCCATCCTTCGTTTTGAGACTTCAATATGAGAAAAGGTGACCCAAAGAGTGGACTGTTGTCCATAGTTCATTGAACTCATTACTTTCCAATCCCTCACAGGTTTCTATCTCATTTGCCATATACAGAAAATCACAATAATGATATTTACTTCCCAGTTGTGTCAAATAGCTTAACTGATTATTATTTGGGAAACAGTCTGATATTTTCTGATAGGAATCCCTCTACACACTAGGAGATTAAGAAAATGCTGCTGATTGCACTGGTAGATGAAATTATATTTGTGTCTGTCATGCAAGCTTGTTCACATGTTGTTTCACAGGTTTTTTTGCACACATTTCAGTTTCCAGACAGCAAATGTTTCATTCCCATTTCTGATCTTTTCACATTTCATCCTTATAACTAGATATTGTTATAAATAAATAGGTGCCCATATTTAAGTACGCTTGCTGATATATTCCCAGTCTCTCATCCTATTCATCTGGAGAAATAGATTATTTGACAGTATCTTGTTACATGAAAGCAAAGTTGTTTTTCTTTTATACATTCTTAGTATTACCTGAAGAAGACTCAGAGATTAAGCTAGACTCAACCTTGACAATTGCCACTGCCAGCTGATAAAACACATTGACACCTTCCTGTTATAGGTAATTTTCTTGAATACTCTGTACATACAGGTAGAAAAGTAGAATGTTATTGAGTCCAGTGCTTCCACCTGTGTCAGTATGCAGAAAATAACCTCTACTCATAGACACTGTTTACAAAAGGGGTGATGGTTCTTTCCATCTCTCTCTGTAACTGTAAATGTAAGATTATCAGCTTTATGGAAATTAGGTTTGGAGTAGAGTGGGAGAAACAAAACAAGCATTTATTTCCAGTTCAAAAATATTGGATGACCTTCAGCCATCTGTAAGTTTCTCTGATTTCTATTTAGAAACATAGATATGAGAGATGGGGCCAAAAGACCCATATATCAAAATCTCTGGCATCCTGAAATATGTATATACATGCTATTGTGAGTTTAATATAAAAAACAAGACAAGAGTCTGTGTGGAGAATAGCATTGTCATAAATTCAGTCTGGTCTCCATAAACTTCCCATTTCAAAGAGAAAAAGAGGTCTGAATCCTGCTTTTCTGACAGGAGTTGTGTGAAGCTGCTGCTTATAGGCTCTCTACTATGCATAGTCAAGGAGGTGAAAATCAGTCCTTAAGGTCTGATTATGTGATTTGAAACACTTGTCCATAAAACTGAATCTTTATAGCAACATTATTAGTGACATTTTGATACTCAGTCTTGGCACCAGTCATCTGTTAGAATATCATACAAAAAGAATTCAATGACACTGAAAGCTGAACAGTGGGAATGGGATGAGCCGTAACAAAGAAAAATACAAGATTACACATTTAGGCTTACACAAAAAGCTGATTTGAACAGTGTGTTTATAAACTGGAAATAACAATGAGAGTGAAAGTAATCAGTCGATCAGTTGGAAACAAGTTGACTACAGGCCACCAGTGTGGCACATCCTTAAATATGACAGATATGATCCTAAAATGTCTTAGATGAGGTGATTCCAGCCTTCCTAAAGAGCATTCAGTGAGAATGTATTGCAAAATTCTGGAGGGAAAAAGGATTATTTAAACTAAAAACATTATATTAGCAAAGGAGCTATTATGTATAATCTGACCTTAATTATATTTAAATAGGAAATTAGAAGAAATATTATTATTATTTTTTGATTAGTTTCTCAATATTAGTACAAAGGACTGGCAAAGTCACTAGCTTTAAGATGGGGAAGATTATGATTTGGCAGTGATGTGAATAAAGTGGATACGATGATAATAATTTTTTCTCTCATGATAAAGAAGTTTTTCGTGTTGGAGACAACATAGTTACTACAGGAAATACCAGAGAACATCTCTGGATTTACCCTGCTGTCACAGAAATCTTCAGTGAAAATTTCTGACTTTCTGTTAGTCACCAGAGAATCTACACAGAATAATGCCTTCTACTAGACATTGATCTGAAACAAACACCATCATTCATTGTTCTGAAACAAAGCACCATATTCTTTTCTCGCTTTCAAAAATCCAAATCATGCAACCATATCTCCAAACATCAGCTGTATCTTCATGACTTTTCTCATGGAGCTGTTCAATTAGAATCCACCTTCTTTTGTCTACAGGTTATTTCATTTTTTTTTACATGTATGAAATCCAATAAGAAAGTAATTAGTAAAAATTTTTAAGAAAGGAATAAGATGTTGGCATGAAGATATCACATATACTAATTAGCTTAAGGTCAAACAAATGTAAAACAAATGTCAAACAGATGTAAAACTTTTTAGGTGCTTTTTTTTTTTTTTTTTTTTTTGATGTGTCCACTGGAGTAATAGGAAAACAGAGTAAGTTTAACAAAGCTTTCACATTTATTATGCTCATTCTCTGCTGTCATGTAATTACATCTGAGTTAATCTTTAAGGTAATTATAATTCAGGTGATGAAGAAACTCAGAATGGAAGCACTAACATTTCATTCTATTAAGAATGTTTCTTTTTGAGAGGGAAATAAAATGTATATTGTATTCCTTAACCTCATTTGTGAACAATTAATGACACCTTACTGAATATGAAAAAAATTCTGTTCTTGATGTTACCTTCAGTATTTGTGCTTTATTACATATAAATTCCAAGAGAAACAATTTTAATGGCTAAAGATATCACCTTGAAAAGAAATCATGTAGACATGTGTTTGCCAGTCCACTACTTGAAGTGCTTAAGGTAAAAAACATATTTACATGTAAAACAATCCCTTTGTTTAACAACAGTATTGACACTATTCACTAAGATACATTAAAATGATTTCACATATAATAGCTTTTTTTCCCACAGTTTGTATACTTTAATAAAGCCTGTTCTTCTTTCCAGTGCTAGTGAAAATGTAGTATTTCTTTCTTACTTCAACTAAACTGATGAATCAATTTTGGGTTCACAAATTTAATCCCATTATCATAGTATCTTTTTAATAGCAGTATTTTATTATGTTCACGTACCAGAATCTGCTGAAAGTGTTTTTCATCTGATTCAACTTATTGATCATATACCAAATTCTGCAGTATCTTCAAAACACTTCAGTAACTGCTTATACATAAATTTAGCCACTCACATTTTGAAAAAAAAAAAAAAGAAAAAAAAAAGAATTCGAAATTTTTTAAATGTTCCTTTTGTTCACCTTCTAGAGCAGGAGCAGGAAGTAGAAGACTGGAGAGGTCATTTAGCCTATGTTTACAAAAATAATTGTAGGCATTCATTTTACTCTTATGTTATTTGTATATACAGGGATCTCTTAGGAATATTTCAATTTCTTCTGCACTCTCCAATTAGGCAGACAGCAGCAAAAGGGCAAATAGCATTAACAGTAAAAAAAAAAAAAAAACTATTCTCTTTTTAGAATAAAACCAAAGGCATTTTCAAAACAAGAACTTGTCTTGTAAACAATTGGTTGGCTTCCAAACACAGTGTGCTGAGACCTCACAGGTAACAGCAGAGTTGCTCCAGGCCTCTTGCAAACAGATCTACAGTTCTTTTATGTTACTTTTCTTCCTTCTCATCTTCCCTTGTGTGTGTGCATGTGATGACTGACTCCCACTTCAACATACAACTCCGTTGTTGCTCAAGAGACGCAAATATAAGTGCAGAGAACACAGCTATCCAGTGCACAGCAGCCGTTCTCAGCAGAGAAAAATGCCTTCAATAATTAATGAGAGAAAAGGACGTGGAACCACTAAATCCAACCTGAAGTTGATTACAGAGCTGTCAGTCATCCGCAGGGCAATGTAATGAAACAGCGCAACTCAGCAGTCAGGATATGTATGAAAGTCATTTCCTATCACTTCTGCACATTTTTTTATGGGCTGTAAAACTGACAATTGGATTATTGAAAGGAAAAACTGATGAAATATGTCTGTTTTGAATGAGAACGTATCTCACTAATACAACCCCTATACACTCTGTCTTATTTTTATCCAGACTTCAGGAAATAAGTTATTCAAATGTATTTAAATGAGATTTCTACCCCACCAATATAGTTTCATACTGCCTCATCTGTTGTTTCATGAACATAAACCAACATAGATTAAATTTATATTTAATTATTTTGTTATTCATACATCCTTCTATCCAAGATATGTTCCTAAAATGGCTGTCTTGTGATTTTGAATCCTTATACTGTTTTTCATCTGAATCAGAATTCAAATGTTTCTCAAGGCTATTATTAATAAACAGGTAAGCCTAGTACCAGGGAAATTTTTGCTTTAGAGAAACAGAAAATATTCAGTTCTAGCTTTGTGATTGTTTCATTTTTTCTTCTAAATGTTCTGACAGAAGCTTCAAATTCCTTATGAAATCTCTTTGAATTAATAGAATATAATGTGATTTGCAGACAGATGATTCTAGAAGTGCAAGGTTACATGGCTCTTTTGTCTTCCCATAGCAAGTCTCCAGTGTCTACAGCCTAGTAACATGGCAGAATAGGTCTGATTAGAATTTTCATCTACCATATAAAGTCTAAGGAACTTAAACTGTTTCTGAGGATTTTGTCTGGTTCTGCTATTACTTTATTTTTTTAAGAAAGGAAAATTTACTCAGGCTCAATCTTACTATCTTCAAAAACAGTGGGTAAAACTCTGATTCAGGTCCATAGTAATTTTGTCACTGATTTCACAGAGTTTAAGATTAGTCAGGATGAAGATTAACTACCGAGCAGAACTATAGGCTCAGAATGATACCTGTATTTCAGGTTTCTGAATTCTTTGGAAGCTCAACTTGCCTTACATCGAGGCTCTGTTATGCTGCACAACTCCTGCAATGACCTGAGGGTCTGTGAGATGCAAAGGCATCTTATAACCAAACTCTTTTGAGTCACTGTATGACTCCTGCCCAGATTTATAGGTTCAGCAAGCAACTATTGCTGATGATCTTTTTCTTTAGCAGTTATGGTTAATATATGAATAAACAAAGTGAATAAGTAGTTCAAGTTACATCAGTAGTGTGCATTTGTTTTCCTGGGTGTAGAAAGCAGACATTAATATCTCACTGAATTAAATCAGTCATCACAAGTTAGCATGTTTCCAGTTACTTTAATGGTTTGTATCCGCTTATGCTGGCAGTAAATTTGGCCCCAAGTTTCAGTTGTGCACAAGCATAGGTGGCTGTGGGTGCAAGATGGAAAGGTGTTCTGCAAGAAATATGAATCTTTAAAATGGAAATGTTTTAACTCTAGTACTTTTAGATGAGTAACTTGTCCGAATAGTGATGTCTTACTTAAGATTTGCTTTCTTATTTTGCCCAAAAAGCCTGTTCTTTAATTTTTTGCATGGTACTTTGGAAAGCGTTTGCACTTGACAATGGAAGGAACAAAATGTGAAAGAATGATTTTGGCTTATATACTAAATACAGAATCAGGGACTTCTAGAACTGAACGCACGAGCTACAGCAGCTTGAGCTAAAAAGTCAAAATTGTGTGTCCAGGAGTTGTAAGAAATCATTGTCTGTGATCAACATATCCAGAATCTGTAAAACATGCTCACCAATGGATTTCAACAGGCTTAGGTAGGGAACCAGGTACAATAGAGTTGTTTAGATCAAGGTAGAATGAGTGAATATGGAGTTCTAAACAATATTAGAATTTCTTTTTTTTTTTTTAATTATTTTTCTGAAAATAGGAGTACCTTGTTTGATGCTGATATGTCATAAGGGTAATGTTTCCAGGCTGCATTCTATTTCATGTTAATTAGAAATACCTGTATATATGCAAATGTTTGTGCTGCATGACAGTGACATATCTATTATGTGCAGCTTGATGTTTTAACTGTTACCCAGGTCAATAGAGACCAAGTAGTAGTTTGCATCACCTGGCAAATATTTTGTGATGCATAGGGAATTAACCAGCTGTATTCTTCCACTTCTCCAGGCATAAATACCCACACCAAATAAAACATGAGACAGGAACATTTTTTTTTGTCAGCTTCTAAGGCGAATAACATTTGAAGATCTGAACTGAGGTACAGTGATAAGAACAGAAGGAAGGGTGTTCCTTCACATCCTATTCTGACTCTTTTATTGGTGTACAGAAATTCCTCCTCACTGATCACAGAGAAAAATTCCAATACATTGATTTCCTCTTTGTCTTATTATTTCAGTTTTTTTATGAAAGCAGAGTTCTAAGAAAACCATACTTTCTCTTTGTTTTTAGCTGCTTGTCCCCAGCACCAAAACTTCTAAAGAACTTTATACTGACTTCCAGCAGGCTCTCAAAGAATGTCCCAGGCTCTGCTTTTGATGTATTTCTGGGGTTTCTTCATTTCCAGAGAGTATTTTGACTGTCTATGTTTTGCAACATCAGTGACACTGAACCCAGGTCCAACGCTATTTTTTGTAGTACAGGAAAACCAGCACTTTTCTGTTTACAAAATGAAATTATTTTAATTTTTATTTTCCCACTGAAGGTTGCATGTAAATGTCAATATATCCAATAGTAGAGGAGAATATTCTGCCAGTGATTTCTAGCACAGTAAAAATCTTCCTTTATCAGAGCTGTAGTCTGTTGAGTGATACTGAAGAAATAGGTTAAAATATCACTTAAATTCTATTTGATCAGACTGGTACCAGAAAAACAGGAGGTACACGTATGGTTTCAAATAACTTAGATCCCTGATTGTCAGGTCTTGATTCCTTGATTGTCACATCCCATGTATGCTCAAGGCTTTCCTTGGGAATAAAATAACTATATTTCTCCAGGACTGCCTTGGTGCAATTCTAGGGATTTGGTTTTGACTTTTCATCACCCAAAAGCAACTTCTAAATGTGCTCAACAAAGAGCTCTTAAATTGTAACTCCAGGTGCCTGCTTCATTGGTTATCCATATGGACACAAACAGAATGTCTCTTGCCCCGTCTGAGGAGCCTCTTTATAGTCTTTATTGCCTATGCTTCTCTGGTCTAAAGTGCTGCTACAGTGAATAATGAAGATACTGTGGCATGATAGCCGGCAGGTGAGGAGGTCATAAACATAAATAAGCTATGACATGGAGTACGTGACAGACAATGTTAAAAGGAGAGGTATTGCTTTCTTCAGCTGGCTGATGGGAGGATGTAGAGCAGATAAAGCCAGATCCTTCTTGGTGGTGGACAGTAAAAGAAGAGGAAATTTATGGTGACAAATAAAATTCCTTTTATATATTGGGGAAAAAAAATTTCCTGAGAGAATGGTCAAAGGTAAAAGGACACTCTTAGAGCAGGATCCTCATAGAGGAGCCTCTGACCTTGGAGATGCTCTAGACTCTGATGAGGAACTTGATCAAACTTTGAAGCTAGCCCTGATCTGAGCAGGGGTTTGGAACACATGTCCTCTTTATATCCCTTCCAAATAAATTATTCTGTGATTTTATATTTCTACATTTTCCCACATCTCCCATGTTTTGTACAACATATATGCGATAGAATCTTTTGAGATCTCTACTCCGATGATCACAGCTCCCTCTTTGGGAGGGCAATGTCATCATCTCTCTTCTGTGAGAGCTTCTAAATTAACCGCACACAGGAACAGGGCCACACCACTGCACAGGAAACAAATCAGCATTTGTTGTCTCTCCAGCTTCAAACTGTTGGAGAGGACAATCTCCCTAGTGTAGCATAATGGTACTTCTCCATTGACATATGACTCAAGCAGGTAGCTCCAGGCACTATTTCTAGGGAAAAAAAAAAAAAAAAATTGTAAATTCTCTTCTGGCCATACACACTGAAAATTTGAGGGCCTTAGGACTGGAATTGCTCTGTAAGAGTTAGGATAAGGAACATATATGTCCCGGGGCTGAGTGAGTGGTGGAATTTTTTGGTATCAGAGGAGGGGGCTACAGTGGTAGGCCCCGGTGAGAAGCTTCTCAAAGCTCCCCCAGCTCCAAGTCAGCTCCACATCCGCATCAAGGTCCAGCTAATCAGCTGCACCTCTGCGATAACGTATTTAAGAAGGGACCTAGTGAGGAGGAGTTGGACTTGTGAGGAGGAGTTGCTGCAGCTGTGTGAACACCAAGATCAGTGGAGAAATGGAGGAAGAAAGGAGGGGGGAGGTGTGCTGGAGCAGAGAACTCCCTGTATCCTGTGATGAGACGTAAGGACAGCCCCCCCGACACCCATGAAGATCTGCGGTGGAGCAGACATTTGATTTATGGCTTGTGAGGGGCCTCATATGGTCAGCTAAGGTGATTGTGCCTGGAGGAGGCCAGGGCCTCATGGGAAAAAGCAGCTTCTGCTGTTGTAGTTCAGCTCTGGGAGGATTGCAGCATGTGGGGGTGTCCCATGCTGGAGCAGCTTGGGAAGGGCTGCAGCCTGTGGGAGGGACTCATGTCAGAGAAAGTCCCTACTGAAAATGGAAGAAGCAGCAGCACTGACTGCACCCCCCATTCCCTGCCCCTGTGCCACTGGGAGCAGGAGGTAGAGCTGACGCCGGGAAGAAGGGAAGGGTGGGGGGAAGGTGCTATCAAGATGTGGCAATGCTTCTCGCTGTCCTATTCTGTTAAGTGGTTTTGTTAGTGTCTGTAATAAATCTATATTTTTTTTTTTTCTTTCCCTAGCAAGTCTGCCTTTTTCCCCTGACCATAATGGGTGATTTGTCCCTCCTCATCCTATCTTGAATGCCAAGTCATTGCTTATTTGTCCCTTCTCATCTCTGGGAAGGAAGGGAAGAGTGAGTGGCTGTGTGGTACACAGCTGCCCTCTGAGCTCAAACCACAATATGGAATTGGTATCAAACAGTCTTCACTTGCCTTTGACCAACTATAATGGGCATGGTTAGGATTTTGCATTCCTTAGAGGCAGTAAGTACTGCTCCTTCTAAAGAGACCATTAGCGTAGGTTTTATCCCTCAGTGTATTAAGGCAGATACTGGAGAGAGACTCTTTGGAAAGTGAAGTGGGAAGAGCCGTTGGGAGCAAGACAAAGCACTGTGTTGTAGTCACTGACTGTGGCAGCTAGGGAGACCTGGGGCTACAGTTTTGTGGAACTGTGGGAATAGACAATAGCCTGTGGCTTATGAAATAAATGATGTGTCAGCTGGAGACAGCAGGAAGGGTAGACATAGGTGACTGGAGACAGGAAAGAGACCATGGAGTAAGTCTGAAAAAGCCTCGGGATCAAATGGTCAGGAGCACATGTCTAAGCTTGATGGATATTTTGTGAGTAGAAGAAACAAAATGCTTGTCCAAATTACTTGTACTTACAGCCAAATAACCTGTGCTGAGTATGCGGATTTGTGAAAGCGCCCATAAAAGCCAGATCAGAAAACACTGGTAATTTTTCAAATGTATGGAGGTAAGTTAGGAAAACACCGGAGATTTAATCTCTGAATTAGCTATTCCAAAGGCCATAAATCTCAGAAGCAGTAGTCAGTTGTATGCCTCAAACAAATACCAATTCCCTAATGTTGTCACTTTCATAAAAGGAACATACATGTAACATCAAAATACTGGTGGTTACCAGGGGTCCAACAGGTGTGGAGAAGAGGCAGAGTTATGACCCTATTCCTTCTTTTCCCTGTGGTTTGTATATTTTACTCCTAGTCAAAGCCATTCATCTTCTACAGGGGTAGAAGTTGATCAGGTTGGTCCTGTCACATGGTATAAGAGCAATTTCCAGAGGACACTCCTGGAGGGCAGTTTTGAAAAGTTTGACTTTGGGGTTGGATCATTCCTCAGTGTAACATTTTGGTACATCTGGAGTCAGAACTGCCAAGGGTTCAACAAGCAACCCTCTTGAACATGACTGCAAGAGAAATCTTGATTCAGGCCAAATGGCACAAGGCTTCTTCAACCAGTTCTACATATATGCATTACTGTCGTGGTTTAGGCCTGATTGACAGCCAACCACAATGCAGCACCTCTCTCTCCCTTCCCCTCCGGCAATGAGAAGGGACAGAGAGCCAGGCTTGGGGTTCAAGATAGGACTGGGATGGGGGAAAATCCCCCTTTTATGATCACGAGCAAAAGGCAGACTCGTTAGGGGAAGAAAAAAAATAACATACATTTATTACAGACACTAACAACACATAACAGAGTAGGACAGTGAGAAGCATTGCCACATCTTGAGAACACCTTCCCCCCACCCCTCCCTTCTTCCCGGGCTCAGCTCTGCTCCCGATATCTCTACCTCCTCCCCCAGTGGCGCAGGGGCAGGGAATGGGGGGTGCAGTCAGTGCTGCCACTTCCTTCATCTTCGGTGAGGGGAGTGTCCAAAACTTGTTACCCCCTGCTCCATCGTGGTCCCCCTCTCACAGGAGACAGTCCTCCACAAACTTTCTCTGACTTGAATTCCTCCCACGGGCCGCAGCGTTCCCCACACTGCTCCGTCATATATCACTAACTTCCTCCGACTGGATTCTCTCCCACGGCTGCAGCCCTTCCCGAGCTGCTCCGGCGTGGGACTCCCCCGCATGCTGCAATCCTCCCAGCGCTGAATTACAGCAGCGGGGCTATCTTTTCCCATGAGACCCCGGCCTTCTTCGTGCACAGAACCTTGATCAGGCAAGCAGGAACAACAGGCTGTAATCAATGTCTGCTCCACCGTAGATCTTCATGGGTGGCAGGGGGGGGTCGCCCTGCCGTTTCACCACAGGATACAGGAGGGTCTCTGCTCCGGCACACCTCCCCCCTCCTTTCTTCCTCCGTTCCTCCACTGACCTTGGTGTTCACGCAGCTGCAGCAACTCCTCCTCACAAGTCCCACTGCCCGTCACCACGTCCCTTCTTAAATACGTTATCGCAGAGGTGCAGCCAATTGGCTCAATTTCCCAAACAGAAGTGGAGCTGACGTGGAGATGGGGGAGCTTCGAGAAGCTTCTCACAGGGGGCTGCCCCGCTAGCCCCCTCCCCTGCCACCAAAAAACTCCACCACTCACTCAACCCAGGACAATTACCTGTTTACCTATTAAGACTGGTTAGATTCTCAGAAACCATGGTCATGTATGTCAATTTGCCAGCATATATGATAGGATATTTACTCTAGTTTTATGCTTTTATATCAGCATTATGATAGAGGTAGGAGGACTGATGATACATAATCTAGCCTCTGCTTCATGGTATAAATAGGCAATGACTAGTCTTCTATGATACCTGCCAGTAAGAAAGTTAACCTGAAATATTTTAAAGAAATTTGAAGCAATGCAATATGAATGAATTGGTATAAAATCAGAGTTATGTGGTATATATCTACAGGGGTTTTGGCATACATAGAGGCATGGGTCTGATTTTGCTAGCGTTAAAATTCAGCTGAAGTTCTCTGCCTGCAGTCAGGATAGACTCTGTTAAGTCTTTGTACAGTAAACATGGGACTCCTACTATTCAATGGACACTGCTTTAATCTATATTAGTAGCAAGCACAGTATCTGATTAGGATGGTTTATATAGAGAAATTACTAGAAAGTGGGGTAGATAAAACATAGTCCAAAAACCAGTCCAATTAGTCCTTTGTCCCAACCCATTCTGCAACATCTTCTACAAATATAAACTAGGAAAAAAAAACACCTCAGAAGTGTTAGTAGGGATATTTTCTGGGACTTTTTCCCCCCTGCACTAAAAATCCTTAATTCTCTAAAAGATAGCCCTTCACAGAGCATCTAAAGACTGTCAAAATATCTATTTTTCATTTCAAATTGCTCATGTAGAAATTTGGTTTTGTTAAAAGTTGATGGGAAAACACTTTAAAAATAGAAAAAGTAACTTTTATGGCAGCATTGTAACCTGTATTTTTTTTTAAATGTGAGTTTCTGAGCAATTTTTGAAACAGTGGTAATTTTTATGCTCTGTGGGCTGGAAAAATGTTTAAATCTTGAAAATACGATAAAGAATTCTTGATCAACTCTACTAAAAATGAATAATATCTAAAAAACAAACTGAAAATAGAGATGCTTTTGTACCACAACTGTTTATGAACTTTATGCATCTATAAACTGAAAAATACTGATTTTGCTTAAAACTAGTCAGTAATTGCTTAGTAATGCATCTCAGTAAGGCTCCTATCCAGCATTTAAGGTGCCATGGCAACTTCTGCAACTGTGGCTATATTTCTGTGAACTTCTGTAAAAGGGTCTGATTTTTTTCTTTATTTTTGTAGGAGCTTAACAAGTATATATATATATATATATTTTCATCTTTTTTAAAAAATTGTAGGGTGGCATTTCTTGTTTCTGTATTACTGACTGACGGGGAGATGATAGGAGAGATGTTTGTCATAATTCCTTGGAAGAAGCAGGCATCATGCCCAAGAGCAGGTGTTATTGATGCTGTAGGATATTTTGTATAAAGACCTTGTGATGTGACCTACATATTCCTACAGCCTCTGGTGAGAATTAATGTTCATGTTTACAACATGACCCATTTCTCCTTGTCTTTTTAGTGCATCAAGGAACTTGTTAACATCACCAGCTGACTATACCATAACGAGCTGTCTCTTCTTCTCAAGCACTTATACAATGCAGTAGTGTTAACACAGGGTGAGACAGAGTAAGCACAATGTGGATTAATGCCAAACCTGTTAAAAAGAATAATTCTGGAGTACATGAAAGTAGAGTATTGAAATAGCTGTGACAAAGGCATGTTCTGAGTTCATTTCAAGCATCTTTCAAAGAAATTTCCCATGTATTCATATATTATAATCATTATACAATATATTGAACTTCCTTTTTAATATTTTGTAATTGTATAAAGCTTCTGTTCGTGCATTATCTATAAAGACGTAATATTATTTTTTCTTCTTTTCTTTTTCTTTCTTATACTTAACTGGAATGAGAGCCATGGAAGAAGTTCAGTATGAAAAGCCAAATAGGTAAATTTGTCAAATGTGGGGTGATTTCAAACATAGTTTTTAAAATAAAAGAACTGAATATAGTAAAAATCTAGGGCCTTACAATTTCTAGCTTGATGTATGTGTGAGGCTCTGAGACATCAGTGTCAGGGGAATTCCAGTGTCCTCCTACCTTCAAGCACCCTCCCAAAGTGATAGAGATTTTTGTAAGCTCTCAATCAATTTTTGTAACTTCTGATCAGGGTTTAAAGGGTTGTTATAATCTGGAACATTTCTGTTTCCTTTTCCAGTGAGCTACAACTGTCCCCCAAACAATTCCTTCCTGCTCTCCTTTCCAGTGATAATTCTCTGCAAGGACAGCCAAACACCTTGGGAAAATCAAATATTCAAGGATCGGAAACCCATGAATGCTTTGTAGGGCATGAAGAGATGCTTAGCTATGAAGGTCAAAGCATGGTGAACACTTCAAAGTAAACTGCAGAGAGTTCCTGGCTGGATTATGTGCTTTTCTTCTGTCTCTCTGCAGAAGGATATCATGTTGCCAAAGGCTTACAGTGAAAAGACTGGCACTTTTATATTACTGTAGTTGTAACAGCACTGGCTGTATCATGATGGATCACATGTACCCTTTGCAGTCAATTCTTCTGATGCAACTGCTTAATTAAATTTTAAGCATTATTGATTCAGGCTACATAGCCTTCCCACTTCTAGCACCACTGAACCTGAAAAAAAAAAAAAAAAAAAAAAAATCAAGGATTATTAAAAATAAAAACACTTGGCTGAAAGAGGCAGGGAATACCTTACAGTACGTAGAACTTAATTACTGCAAGATATGTAATACCCTCTCTTCTGCAGAATAGAAATATAAAACAATTGAGAGAGATTTGTGGGGCAGGTTTTCACATTGTGCAAATGAGGGTAGCAGTGTCTGTGCACTTAGTGATGACAATGCCCTGTGGAGGTGAGGAATTGGCCTTAACTGTATAAAAGTATTTGATCAATAGAAAGACAAACCAGCTATTAGTTGGTGGTATGCATGACGTGGTTGCCAGAACATGGCGCTTTATTTGTTTTTTTATTCTTCATTGTTCAGTGCTGCTTGTCTATCATAAGGCTTTATCTAGACTGTATGTCAGCTTTAGTGTTGGTGTAAGACAAATAGGGACCCCAACAAGAGTAGCAAGATTAAGATGATTGAGCTGGTCTTAATCTGGAGAGGACAAAATTGACAAATTCAGTTAGCAGTTTTTCCAATACATACAATCTGTACTAAAAAGGACAGTGATTCATTATTTTCCACAGTACTGGGGAGAGAATAAGTTTTATGAAATATGTGACAATTTAGGTTGAATATTATAAAATAAACCTTCCAATATCTATGAAATACTGGAACAATCTGCCTAGGCAGGCTTGAGGAGCTCCTTCACTAAAGGTTTGAAAGGACAGCTAATATACAGGGGGTTGCACGTATTTTTGGTGTTGCTTCAGTGCAAGTTGTTGAACAACAGGATCCCTTAAAGCCTGACATTTCTATGTTTCTAGATTTATTGTGAGCTAGTCAGGAGAGGCTGTGTCTTCTGGTATGTTTGTGAGCCTGCGGATGGAAGATGCATTGTCTGGGTAGTTTAAGCTTGTAAAAGGACTTTTTATTCCAGATTTTATTTTATTTGTGTATTGAGAAACTTCCTGTACTTGATGTTTGCCTTGCTAATGGCTGTAAAAATGGCCTGAAGATTTGGCATGGAGCTTGGTTTTATTTATATATACATACACGATTTACGCAACTAAATAACTACAGAAAAATCCCTATAGCAATGGGAGAATTATTGTATCTGGATATTGGTTATTTTTTCAAGTATATTATCACTACATCGGTTGTTCCTTTATTATCCAAACAGGCTGCAGCACTCATTTGGATTATGCCTTAAAATATTGTATGTTAGTGGCTGTGGTCTTTTCTCTCCCTATTTTCCCCATAGGCATTCTGTTCTGCTAGATACACGATCTAATCAAGACAACACTGAAAGAAAATAAAATTCTTTCAGGACTTCTTTCAATTGCCACACTGGAAAAAGCAAGAATTCATCTTAGGATATTATTATTATTATTATTATTATTATTATTATTATTATTATTATTATTATTATTATTATTGTTGTTGTTGTTGTTGTTGTTGTTGTTGTTGTTGTTGTTGTTGTTGTTGTTGTTGTTGTTGTTGTTATTATTATCATCATCATCATCATCATCATTATCATTATTATTGTTGTTGTTGGTGGTGGTGGTTTGGTTTGGTTTGGTTTGGTTTGGTTTTTTGTTTTGTTTTGTTTTGTTTTGTTTTGTTGTTTTGTTGTTGTTATTGTTGTTATTGTTGTTGTTGTTGCTGTTGCTGTTGCTGTTGTTTAACCATTATGTTTTGAGGGAGAAAAAAACATTTTTCAAGGCAGTTTTTCTTGTATAAAAACTTTTCAAAAAATATGTTAATGGAGTAAATTCTGTGTTACCAGACCTGTGACAGTACGTAATGAAGCATTCATTTAAAAATATAGAATCTTACTGAAGTACAGATGCTCTCAGTGTCAATGGGGAGGTGTATACAGCAAGAGTAAGAATATATTTATGCAGGGGAGGGCATAGCCTCTCTGAGGAAAGGAAACACAGACCACGACTGTGCTGCCAGAGAGCTTCAGGGTTGAGCTCACACCCTCACCCAAACCCTGAACTGTCTGTATCACTCCCAAGCAGCTTTACCCAAGAAGGAGGCAGGCTCACACATGTCACACAGGTAGCATGGCTCAAGCTACCTCTCTCTGACTTTCAGACTGCTGTTACAAGCAATATGAAAAATAATCTTTTCATGTAGAGATGGGTTTTGGAGGCAATCTGGCTGGAGGTGACCCGCAGCTTGTGGCTTCAGGACTAAATGGGAAGCGAAAAGGTTAATATGGGTAAAACGGAAATGCATATCCAGTGTGCATTTGGGATTCTTCTACATTAACCTATACCCCCTGCAAATTTAACACCCTTTCCGCATACCTCCTGTGCCATAGAAGTGGATGTCATTTCACACACACTTTCTTCATTAGCTTTCCATAACACCACTGTTGGCAGTACAATCTATACCTTACTCAGCCCTGTTGCTTTCTGAGCAGTCTTTTGTCTATATATTCATCTGTAGTAAATAACTATTTTTGCTCCAGCCAGGCTACAGAGTTGCGCATTTAGATCTTGTCCACACTTCAAGATACAGGCTTCCAGGGCTTGGTGGAAGTGTCTATGTTATGAAACAAATCTTTTACACATTTGGAAAATATATTCCAGTCTTGAAATTTCCCCACCTCGTCCCTTGTTTGGAAGGAAACCTGCTCCTTGACTTCAGTGAACAGTGTGTGAACAGCGATCTCAGGAATGAGGCTGCAGAGAGCAGCCGAGAGATGAGAAACAGGTTCGTTGTTTGTGAAAGCCCCATACTGGTACACCATGGGTGACAGCTAATTCCCAACCTGGCTGTGCCAATGCACCTTTCATCTGGCTCACACGTTCTTTCAGTGCTTGTGCCTGGCTTTAATGAGCAGCCCGGGGCTGTGCAGGCTGGTGCCAGGCTGGGCTGTTTTTCTAACAGCTGAGGGCTGAATGTCTGCCTGGAGATGAATGGGACCCCTGGACTGTGCAGTTTTTTGAGAAGAAAGATCTACAATTACATTCCCCACATCCTTCCCTTCCCCTTCACTTGAAGATTGAATTAGTGCTTAGAAGCTAGGGCTTTTTAAATCAAGCCAATTATTTGCTTTTCTTCCTAGGGAAGGAAACTCGTTTGCTTTTTACTTGTTCCAATGCCGCCCATTCCCAGCTCCTGCAACCGGATGCTCACTGCTCTCAGTCCTGTTTGGTGACCATCACATAGTCTTACGTTGCTAGCAGAAAAAACCAACAAGTTCCTAGCAGTCTGTGGGAAGAACATAAAGAGCTTCCTCCTTCCCATGATTGCTGACTTCACATTGCTGGGTACACAGAAACACCTTCTCTCAAGGAACATCATCATGTAGATGGGGGGCATAGAGACAAGCTGGGCACCCTTGACCACTCCTCTAGTTTGTCAAGATGATTTTCCAAGCTTAATGAGTAGGTATCTGCTATGCCTAAACTACTCTGAGCTGTACTGTGCTACCCCAGCATAGGTGCAGGGAGTGCCACCACTTCTCTGAAGAAGCGCCCCTCAAACCTCAAGAAAAGTATCAAAATGGATAATTTCCTTTCTCCCACCCATACTCTTGAGGGCAGAGAGGGTTGCTCTTGCCTGAGAAGACATCCACCCTGTAACTAGAGGGCTAACATCCAGCTCACACAGATCAGGGACAGAGCATTGAAAGGACCCTGTAATCCTGACTTCCAAAACTCTGCTTGTCTTTTGGTTAAGACAAAAACCTGACTGCAGGGAGTGCCTCTTTGTTCTGGACCTGTGCAATCAAAGAAGCTTGGCCTGAGCCTGAATGAAGTAAATTGGCTTTTATTGTTTAGATGCCTCACTCAGATACATTTTCAACCCTTTAAATACATCTGTCTTATCTTATCTGTATCAAGAATTATACTGATTTTCCTGCTCCATTTGATTGTACAATATATTGAGCATTCACATCAGAGGGAATGGTGGGTGGCTGGCATTTTAAATGGCTGCTCAGCCACTGCCAGAATAGAATTTATAACCATTAAAGCAAAAAATATAGGAATATATTTAAATGAACTTATTGCATGTTCAACAAAATATGTGCTTGCAAAAGGAAAGCTACATAGAGATGATAATTCAGAAGATAAAGTTGACTGAGAAAAAAATATTTAATAGAACATTGTCAATTTTAATTGTTTTATGCCAAAAATTCCAAAACAAGGTGTTAAAACTTTTTCCTGTCATTTTTCCAAAATATGTTTTAAATATCTTTTTTGATGAGATAGGATATGTTTGTGATTCTATTTTTCATAGAATATTATATTTAATGTGATTTTATAGTATTGCTTTTTGATATATCTAATATTTATATGATATTGCAGCACTCTTTTATAGTACAGATTTATTGAAGTGAAATGTTGGTTCTTTATATAAGTGAGATTTTTCAGTTTGGTAGAATAAAATCCTTGGTTATTACTGCAAAGAAATGATCATATATTTTTGGATGGAAAACATTTAGCTTTGATGTTTTCAAAAGAAATAATAGGCTTTCTACTCCATTTTAGAATGATCTGCTATTTGTCTGTCCATTGATCCGGGAAGGTAAATTTGTAATAATGCAGGTGTTTTGCTTCATGAGGCTTTGAAAGGTTTTATCTGCCTCACGATGCCCCAGAGACTTCTTTAGTGCATTGCTGAAGCACAGCATCTATGGTACTTTCTGGAAGAGGACACTCAGTTCACCTGGGAGATGTCTCACTTGGAGCTCTCTGTGCCACTGCTTTAACAGGCTGAAACTCTGCTATACAATGTAACGCAACTACAGTATTAAACATAATGATTAATAATAATATATTGATATCTATTAACAGTTATACAACTGTATAAATCAGATTAATACACAGTTAAGGTCTTGTTCAACGTCCATTTCTGGGGCACACCCTGCGTAGTCTTTAAGCAGATTTTAAGCAAGCATTGTCCTTTTCCTGCTAAGCTTTGTTTTATCTGTACCATCTCTTCTGTTATTTTTTCTCTGAGCTCCAAACTTTAAAAAGTAAAGTAATCCATATCCTCATTTGAATAAAACTTCATAAAGAGTACTTGCGAGATATTGAAAGTTCCAGTTAATTAAAAACTGATTACATTTAATCGTAGACAGACTTTCAGCATACTGGGAACTATTTCATTTCACTAGGCTAAACAGCTGTGACTAAAAGGATTAATGACAGAGAAAAACATTCTTCCTAAATTAAAGGTGCACTAGCATGAAAATATCTATTTGACCATGTGTTTTTTAAGACAATATGTGGTTGATTGCAGTTTGGAACAGTATAGCATACTGATACCAGACAACATGTATTAGAAGATTAATAGTTTAGAAAGATGAAATATAGTCATTATCTGTTTGCTAGGGTGGAACTGCAGCTCTTCATGCCCAGTTGTTCATTTGTAAGCACCCATGATCCCTGATATTTTCATTAAATATATATATCTCAATGCAGCAGATATGACCTTTATGGTAAATTAGTTTACTCTTCTGTGAGCAATGACCCTCAATCTGCTCTAAAACAGATTTGAGTGCTGCAGTTTGTTTATTTTTGTCCACCCCTCCACTCTACCCACAGCTACCTATTCCTGCCCCACATTCCTCCTGATCCCTTAGTCCCTCATTCCCCCGTGTCTCCAATAAACTATTGCAGGTTGGTACAGCTGTACCTCTGCAACCTCAGTGCAACACCTCAAATCCACTAAGTTGCCTTTTGGTTGCACGGCAATCTTCCAACAAGGTTTATTGACTTCCACTGTGTGCTGTGCCTTTCTTTAATGTTAGCATAATTCATTAAAGAGGCACTGGTTGGGAACCTCTATACTATACAATTATGAAACCACTTCATAGAGAAGTTTTATACGTGATCTGTTAGCAAAACTGTTGCTTTATCACTTGGGGCATGATAAAATTTTGAAATTCTTTTTTATTCTAAATTTGACTCTATAAGGAAAAAAAAATCCCAAAAGCTCTACACTAGAAATATTATATTTTTTTTTTCTTTAACATTCGCAAGGTAGAAAAAAGAAACCTGTCTTTTCAAGTTGTTATTTCAAAAGTGTAATGTTCTATTGTAATGAAATTGAATGGTAATACATAAAATATGATATATATGTGACATAGCTAATATATTAAAGGAGCATTATTTTACAATTTCAGAACTGCCACTTCATAGTCAAAAGTAATATTAGAGAGAAATTCTTTGATTTCAGTTACATTATATTTTCAAATGGCAGATATTTCTTCCTGCAAATTCAGCTAGTTTTTCATTTATATCACTATCCTTTGAACATATTCTTTAATGAATTTTGAATATTTCAAATTGCTTAGTGAAAAGAGAATTTATATTGAAAACATAAGATATATTTAATCGTTCTGATAAATGTGCAAATATGGTAAGTGAAGTTATGAAAATATACAAAAAGCAAATTTCTATAAAATATAAACTACTGATTTAATGAGGTATTGTTTATTAATTGAGTTAAAATAGTTGACCATGTCCATATTCTTAGACCATTCTAATGAAGTAAACTGAATTTGTTTAACATGGATGCTTTATGTCATCTGCTAGAATGAATGGGGTTAGCAGTGACAATTCTTGAAATTAATGTGTCAAAGACAGTACGCTAACATTGTGATTTTCTAATGCTTCTATATATTGCCAGTGGAGACAGGTAGCAGCTTACTCTGTATGCATCAACATCGAATCATATTGGCAGTAGATATGAATCACCACCTCAGTTATGAAATAGACTGTATTTCATATTATATGGTTTGATTATATATGATATGCATAATACAACTTTTGTATTATTTTATTTTACATGTATGTATTTGTATTGTATATTCTAGATTGAACTGGGGTATTACTTTCAAGATTACACAAACATTTACATTGCAAACCAAATTCTGTTCATACAGAGTCTAGCAGAATACATTTCTGGTATCAATGCCTTCACATGCAAGAACATTCAAAATAATAGTACAAAGTCACAGTTTCCACTTTAAAAGCAAGTAACAAGGAGATATAAAATAGTGTCCTGGGTTGAGTGATGATGACTTGATATACAGTGGAAACACAATCCAGTTTATGTTTGCCCGTTATTAGTATTGGCCTATAATTCCCTCTTTGCCATGACCAATCAATGCTGAATCTATTTCTTGATAAAGATATAATACAGACTTTTATGGGCAACAAACATGTTGGGAATGAAATAACACCCTACAGTGCTCCAAAATAACCTTTCATCTACTGCTACTGATCATTTCCCTACTCCATGAATCTGCTAATCTTAGATACTACAGCAAAAGATAAAGGTGTCTATAAACGACATAGACATCTATAAAAGCATGGTGCTGAAGAAATATGCTGTGACAGTTCAGTTAGAAATCCTGAGATGTGTGAAAACAATAATGATCATTAAAAATGCTTCATTAGTCCAACTGAACATCAGAAAACATGGGTCATTTTGTTTAAGAGATTAAAGCAGTGTTCAGAGATGAGACTATTACTTATTCTAGGAAGACTCTTTGAGAAAGATGTAGACCAAGCAGTAAGTGGATCTCAGACATCTTGACATATAAAAGGTGAAAACACCTTTGCCATCATTGACAAGACAAAGCTCTGGACTGGAATAACATCATTGCTTTCCACAGCAATGACAACAGGAGCCTTATGAGAAGGGGAAAAAAACAACTCTGTTGATCTCCAGATTTGTCAAGTAGAGCTGAGCTTATCTGACCCAGGCTGTGTTTGTTATTTGGCAAACATGCCATCAATATGATGTGAAGCAGTGACCATTAAGTGCCTGAGAAGTGCTGTTGGGTATATCTTCCTATTTTCAAAACTGCTTCAGAAAGAAGGAAGGCTACAAAATATATCAGGTATTCAAGAGCACTGGAGCATTTAAACATTGTCAAGCACTGCAGCACCCGCTGGCTCAGCCTCCAGAAGTGCACATAAAGGACACTGCAGCAACAATCAACCCTTTTCAAAATATTTCAGGAGCCAGGAAGAGGTAGATAAGTGTTCAGAGGTTAAAAGTGTAGCAGAACAACTTAGTTAAATAAAGATTAAGCAGTACTAGTATTATCACGATTATATCTACAGACCACTTAGCAGACTTAACAGTGACTCACAGGCTAAGGCTGCCAGAGAGCCTGTTTGACATCAGAGTTGATCCTATTACCTTGAAAATTCTGAGCAAAGTAAATTCAAGTCTGTCACATGGTATTGTCATGACATATGATCTTGGTTGACTTCAAGGTCAAAGAAAAGAGATTACATGGTAAAACAAGGATTAAGGAATTGTAAGCTGGAAATAGAATGCAATTGTCACCTGAGTGGAGGCTTAAAAACTGTTGGGAGGATGGACTCCTTCCAGACAAGCTGCCACTGAAGACCAATTGGTACAATTTCAATGAGTTGGAACTGTGTTAGAAAATTATGTATTGTTGAAGCCAAAATGCCTTTTAGAGGTTGGTTTCAATAAAGTTCTCAGTGGAAAGGAGAAGTATGTGCTTGCTAAGGTGGTCTGTACCAGGCACTACCTTAGGATGTGAGTGATCCCATTGCCTGTGTGCTTCCTGCTGAGCCTCGCTTAGGGTTCGTTTTCCAGGGCTGCATGCTGAAGCCATATACCAAGCCACATCAGAAAATGGTCTTCTTCCACAGAGTTGCTGTTGTGGTTTGGGCCTGATCGGCAACCAACCACCGCAGCTAATCACCCTCCCTTCCCCCTCCCTTCCTGGGAATGGGGGAGGGGATTAGGGGGGGTGAAGGGACACTCACAGGCTGAGATAAGAACAGTTTAATAATGGCAATAAAACGAGAACAATAACGATGATAGAGGGAAAACAAAAAGAAATATATAAACAGGCAATGCACATCGTAATTGCTCACCACCCACTAACCAATACCCAGCCCGTTCCCGGCCAGCGACCCCGAGATACCAAGATCCCACAATCACAATCCCGGAAGCAAGAGAGCTCCTTCCCAGCCACCCCTCCTTTATACAGTGAGCATGACGTTCCATGATATGGAATATTTCATTGGCCAATTTGGGTCTGGTGCTCTGTCCATGCTCCCTCCCTGTTTCTTGTGCATGGGCAGGACATGGGGAGTCGGAGTGTCCTTGAAGTCTCAGTAGCAGCTGAAAACATCAGTGTGCTATCAGCATTTTTCCCATACCAAACCCAAAGCTAAATCCAAAACACAGCACTCATCTAGTTCCTGAAAAGGAATATTAACTCTATTTCAGCCCAAACCAAGACAGTTGCTTTGGAAGCTAGAAAAATACTAGATGAAAGATGGAAGATGGAAGAGCTTTGCTCATTATGAACCACCTCCCAAAAAAAGAAGAAAATAAGGAGATGGCTTGTCATGTGTTCTATGTAAAGCAAGTTTTCTACAGTTTAGGAAAGTAATGCTGGGCCACCTGTAAGTGAAGACAAAATATGCCAGTGTATTGCTACTGAAAAATATGCACAGGACCTTGTGTTTGGTACTGACAGCACACGTTGGTATAGCTGTCTTTAGGAAAAACTTTTTCATATGGATTCACTGGAACAACTATGTGGATGTAATGCTGTTAGTGCAAACTACCTTCCACTGTATGTCATATTCCCTTCTCATGTTAAATAGCTAGATTTTTTGATGTAGATACAATGTGTGAGAGGAAAATTAGGCCTTTCTGTTTCCAAGAGTAGGTCAGTAACTAGTTCTGTTTACTTGTACTGTCCTCATACAGAAATTTTTTTTGCAAACACAGTCAACTTGTCATGTTAAATCAGATGACTGAAGGTTTAACAAGAACTATGATTAACTTACCTCCACAGATTTATCCTTGAGGCGATCCTCTAGGTAAAATCTGAGATACATTGCTGGATGTGTTTGGGAAAGGCAGCTTTGTCCATGATTGTTCTGTACCTCGAACTTGAGAATCTAATTTTCCTAAACATAGTAAATGCATCAATACAAGAGCATGAATTTCCAACTTAGATTATTTCCTAAAAATTAGAAGCTTATCCTTCAAAATTAGTATGTATATATGCATAACAAGTTTATTTAAAATAAACTGTGATTTTCATGATCTTTCCATCATTTTTGCAAAACAAAGTTAATTCCCATATTTAATGATCCAGAGCATTCCCAAATTTTACCTTTCACAGTTTTCTATCTTTGTAACTCCAGCCCTAACTTCCATTACCATAACTGTATTGCAAAACAGTGACTTCAAAACAAGCTCATAGTACAAGTGTTCTCTTAACTTGGAGGCCAGGATGAATGTAAAACTAGCATGTTATTTTGTCTATGGGTCTTTTTTCTTTAATAACCAAGAATTACATACAACAGGAAACACCTTGATCAGAGATGCAAGACTCTTGTACATTGTTTAAAGTGCAGGAGGGTGTGCTGTAAGTGCATATATATATAGATATATAAAAATACATATATACATGCGCTTTTATATATATAAATATCTATTTATATATAATATATATATAATGTATAAAAATATATATGACTATATATATAAAAAAAAGTCATAGTATATATACATATGTTATGGCACCGTATAGGTACTGTTCAAAGTTAAGAAAAAAGTATAAAAGAAAACATAGTATCACTCTCATTCCTAAATTCCAACAGAGGCTGATTTGCAACCTGCCATTGGTAAGTGAATAACAAGACAAGAATTGGTGCAGAATTCATCTCCGGGTGTTTTTGATTTAGAAATCCAATTTTATATTTATAACTATAAATGTGTATATAAATTTCCAAGGACAAAACTGATATAAGTTCAGGTAATTCCGTCATGTTCCAGACAGGCTCAGTGTCTTTACACAGTCTTTTAAATCTTTTCACTATGTTATATGCTGCCTATCTTGATGTTATCCAAGTAATTTCCAGAAGAATATTAAATGCTTTTCTCACATGTAGCCCTATTCTGGTTACTTTCCTTTTTCTTACCAGAAGAAATCCTCACACAGATTTCATTTATACTATGAAGTGTGTGGAAGATAACTGTTTAGTGAGCCAACTAGGGAGGGCACTCCACTGGACCTGTTGTTTGCAAACACAGAAGGGTTTGCAGATGATGTAATGATTGGAGGTCATCTTGGACATAGCGATCACAAAATTATAGTTTTTGATTCTTGGAGAGGGAGTGGGATCAGGAGAACTGTTACCTTGGGCTTCCAAAGGGTAGCCTTTGGCCTGTTTAGGAGCCTGGTTGGCAGAGTCCCTTGTGAGGTAGTCCTAAGGCTGGTCATTCTTCAGGAAGGAGATCTTAAAGGTGCATGAACAGGCTGTCCCCATGTGCCCAAAGATGAGCTGCCAGGGAAGAATACCATCCTGGCTGAACAGAGGGTTTTGAGAGAGCTTCGGCTGAAACTCAGGAAAAAAAGGAGAGTTTATGACCTTTAGAGGAAGGGGCAGGTGACTCAAGAGGATTACAAAGATGTTGTGAGGTTATTCAAGGAGAAAAATAGAAGGGCCAAAGTCCAACTAGAACATAATCTGGTTATCGCCATATGACAATTAAAAATGTTTGTATATCTACATTACCATCAAAAGGTGTGCTAAGGAGACACCATCCTTCATTGGATGTGGGGGGAACATAGTGACAAAGGATAGGGAAAAGGCTGAAGTACTTAATGCCTTCTTTGTCTCAGTCTTTTAATAGTAAGATCAGTCATTTTCTTAGTACACAGCCCCCTGAGCTGGAAGACAGGGACAGGGAGCAGAATGAAGCCCCCATAATCCAAGGGGAAATGGTTAGCGACTTGCTACACCACTTTGACACATGCAAATCTATGGCGCCAGGTGGGATCCACCCAAGGGTACTGTGGGAGCTGGCAGAAGTGCTGACCAAGTCACTTTCCATTGTTTATCAGCTGTGAGTGTGTTTGAAGGATCTGTATTTTTGTTAGATAAGAACATCATTTAATCAGTTGATATTTATGATGGTGACCAAGGGAAATCATTAATATGTTGTTTATATTTTAAAAAGTGTTTAACTTAAACCAGAAACTTTTGAAACTAGTTTGGTAGGTGATCTCACATACGTTATCTGCATGCTCATACTGCTCCGCTGACTCTTAAGGATCTACTGATAATCTGCCAAGGGGATACTGATACAAAGATTTAAAATTGAAATTAGACTGAAATGAAATTACAGTGCTTTTTCTTGTTTTTTCATAAGCAGGTTTTTCCACTGGTTTCATGATAACTGAATATTAATTTAATTCCCAGATCCAGAATGATTAAACTCAAATTGCAGCATATTTTTTCATGGAGCACTAAAGCCAACTATATTGTAAAATACGCACTGACATTCTGCAAGAGATAAAGATTGTTTACTGTACATTGCTGAATCCCAAGCAATCCTCCTGAGCTTTTACTAGTGATAATCCTTCCTATTGCTATTAGAAGTACTGGTGATAACTCTTCCTTTAACATACAGTGATAATTCTTCCTCTTTACCTCCATAAAACTCTTTTATCCTCATAAAATTTCAAATAAACCAACCCAAACTTGCAAAGCAGAAACAAATCATTGTCACGTGTAACAGAGAGATAACACAAAATGTTTCCAAAAGCTGTAATTAATCCTGGGATAGCAGTATTCAAAAATTACAACACGCAACAAAGAAAGGCATCATTACCTGATGTATTTTGCATAAAAAATCACATTGTAAAGTCATATTGGTCTCAAGAACTGCTGGTTCATTTTCTATTTCTGGTGTGGCTTGAGAGCCCAGGCAGACTACCTCTCCTCCATTTACCTCATTGGAAGGTGTCTGTTTCTGCTGGAGGCTCTTCGAGCAGGGTATTGTCTCTCCCTTTATCTTTGTGTTGCATTCAGCTGTATTTGGCACAAAGGAAGGAGAGAAACACTCAAGGGGGTATGAGGAATTAGGCTGGCGTATGCTGCTTCCCAGCCAGACAAACCCAGGAGGCCTAGCTCTCTGCCTCACCATTCCATAAGCAGTTTGGATGAGGGGTAGGATGAAGGAGAATGCAAAAAATCTAAACACGGTATTGCTTCAGCTGTCCTCTACCTAGTCAGCTTGTTATGGCACAATAAGAATGAAAGGGTCAAGTAAGTTTCTAGTCATTGGTGAAATAAATAACCAAAATTTTTTTCTCTGTGTATAGAAAGGTTTTTTTCCCCTCCCCTCCCCCCAGCATCTCCCCTCCCCTTCCCCTTCCCCCCACCTCCCTCTCCCCCTCCCTCTCCCTCTCCTTGTTCCATTCATGCCAGCATCCCACAGACTATTTTTGTTACCATCACAGGAATAGGAACAGAAAAGTTACTACCTTAATAGTGAACTAAATGTTATTCTCATTTACACCCACATAAATGCAGAATAACTTCACTGAAATAAATGAGCCAGAGCTGCAAGTAGTGTAAATGACTTTTTCATTGGTCTCGGTGAAATTACACCAATTTTCTTCAAATGTATATCAGGCTCTAAGCAAATCCAATTTATGCTCGCTTACCAGGGCACTATTTGGCCCAGTCTCGAAAAGGATAATTTGCCCTCTCCAGTAGCATGAAGTATTTATTTTCTTTCATTTCTTCCCTCTGCTTACCTCTCCTGGGGGGAGAAGATGATTTTATACTCTGCAATTAACATAATTAGAACAATTTAAAAAATTTACTTAATTATTCTTCACAACATGCCCAGGAGGTTGGCAAATATTATCACCCATGTATTATAGCTGGAGAAGTTATGTTGAAGCGGTTAAATGGCTTGCCTGAGGATGGGTTGCAAGGCAGTAGGATAGTTTGAATTGAATCTCAATAATTCAAGCTTCTCACACCCATTCTCTAGTCAATGCACAGTGCTGATTATATTTTGTGTCTGTGATCTGCCTATTATCTTGGTCACTCAGCTCCTCATGTGGTGATTCAGTCTCATGCATTCTTCAACACAGGAAGTGGCTAAGCAAAAAGTGCATTGATGTATGCAACTGAGTGTAAAATTTATTTATGAAAATAACTTAAATAGGTGTTATTCTCAACATGAAACAAGGGTGAGGTGTTCTCTGAGAACCTAAAATCAAAATTTAAAAAAAAGTTATTGGAATAACACAATGCATCACATAGTAATTAATCATCACTGCTGCATCTTATCTGTCTATGAGTTCTGAGGGACTAAATAATGAAGCAGCTGAATTGCAGTTCAAATATACACAATTTATTGTCAAAAATCTGAAAAAAACCTGCTACCATGGCCAATTGGGCTGTAGCCAAGACTGTTTAAATCTTTCATAAAGTGCCAGAGGCAACTGTCTTTTATAGATACACAGGACGTACCTCAGCAGCAGGAAAAATAGTCAAGAAAATCAGGAAAGATAGTGTTATACATTAATTTAGTATATACAACTTGGTAAGACTAAAAGCTCAGGCTTCTCAAGGCCAAACAGTACCTCTCTAAGCTGCCGACACTCATTCAGGGTTAACAAAATAGTGATTAAGGGAGGAATGGTGGATAAAATTAGTTCAGGTTTTCAAAAGACTTTTGATAAAGACCTTTACAAGAAACTCTTAGGGAAACTGGGTAACCGTGGAGTGAGAGGTAAAACTTCACATGGATGAAAATTTCAGTAGGAGATAGAGAAAAAGAAGAAGCAATAATGTTCTATTCTTACTGTAAAAAGAGGTTAGTGGTGCAGTAGCCTACACACTAGTTTTATTGTCTATACCAAATCGCAGAGTCCATGCTCATGAGCAGCTCCATTGAAATCTGCTGTTAACTGTGGTGGGAAGTTTGTTGTTACTGTGCTTCAGGAAATTTAAATAAGCTTTAGAGGACATGATGTCATATTTATAGACAGCCTGAAAGTGAAATAACTTAGTGAATTAACAACATGAATTTAATGCGCAAATCTAGTGGGTTTAGTTAAAAGCTGAGACAACTCTGAGGGACCCTGAAATCGTCCAAAATTGTCTTGTAAATGCAGTGCTGTGCAGCTCACTGGCTCATGCCATCAATGGCATGGCTGAACTATTTGTCCAGATTTCCTACTTGCTGATTTCCTTTGTGTGGGTGGTATATGTGTTCACCAGATAGCATTTTTACTTCCTTTCTTTGAGCCTCTAGGTTAGAGGAATGTCTACAGAGAAAAGAGAGGTAAAAGAAGCAGAATCAAACTTCCAAAGAAATTATGCTTGCAAATTACTGTGACCAAATTAAATCTTGTCATGTGAGGGAAGTTAAGGTATTTTTATTACAGATTATGAAGCAATAGTAATAGTTTCATTCTGTACTTTCCTCTGAAGTCACTCTTGACTCAGGTGGAAGTGTGTACCTGACCATTAGGTATTAGCTGAGTGGCTAGATGTGTTACTGGTCACATCACTGTGTGTAGTGCTGGATACAAAAACTAAGCCTTAACAACCCTTATCCAGTGTGGCAGCTAAGCATACAATGCAACTTCTGTGTTTTCTTAATGTAACATTATATAAGTTTGCTAGCTTCCCTCAAGCTGAACATTATTTGGGAGAAAGCTTTGTTGTCTCTATGAAATAAATCTATTCCAAACTCCATCTCAAAATTCTATGCATGTTCAAAGAGATGAATAATGCAGTTGCTCTATAAGAAGAATGAATATGAGAAAAGGAGTGAAAAGGTAGATAAAAATAGATGGGAAGATGATGGCCCACAGCCAGATATGCAAATCTAAGGATGAAACTCTGAAAGCATAAAGGACAAATAATTCTAGTAGAAAGGCTGAGGTAGACTAGCTCATCTCACTTTGCTTAGTACTATGGCCCTGAATCAGCTGCCTGAAAACACCAGGAAAATGCACTAGTCTCTAAGGTGAAGAAAGTGAGGACACAAACTTTGTTGGTGGTATGAACTTGCTTGGGTTAGTAAAAATGAGAGCTGACTGCAAAGATTTGCAAAAAGACTGTACAAGGCTAAGTGGCTGAGAGGTAAAATGGAAAATGTAATTTGATGTGGATAAATGTAAAGTAATGTACATAGGTAAAAGCAGTAAAGCTTTAGTTGCAAAATTATGGGCTCTGGGATGACTATTATCATTCAAGAGAGAGAGATTTGGATATAATAGCTATTCTATAAAAATATCAGCTCAATATTCAGTAGAAATCAAAGAGCAAATCAAATGTTAAGAATTATCAGGAAATGAATAGAATTAAAATAGATAATGTTGTTATGCCAGTGTATAAGTCTATGATATGCTTGCATCTTCAATACTTTGTGCATTACTGGTCTTTCTGTTTTAGATAGGGTAGAACTGAAAAAGGTACTGACAAGGGCAGCATTGCTGATCAGAGGTGGGCATGCCATCTGTGCAAGAAACAGTGAAGAGGACTGGGACTCTTTAGCCTGGCAAGAGGTGTCACAGAGCAAGACTGACAAGGAGGAGGTGAAGAGGGATCAACTTCTAGTACATGAGTTTACAGTCATGAGAAGATTCTGTCACACACCCAGTTCAAAACAAGTAAACTGAAGTAGTTCCTTATACATGTGTGAAATACATTGCTGAAAGAAGCTACTGATACTAAAAAATACCATTGTAGAAAAGGTGCCTGCATACTCCTGGAATGAGAATCCACTGAGGGTGACTAGGTACTGAGCTACCACCTCTGTTTCAGGAAGTCCCTGGCCCGTAAAATGTTGGAAGTGAAGGACAAACATTGCTTTCTGGCCCTTCTTTTTTCCCCTGGCATCTGTCCCTGGTCTGTCAGGGACAGACTATTGTACTACATGGAGTTTTGATCTATACTCCTTACATTGTGCAGATAAAATTATTCCTAGAAGTTAAAGATGTGTATACATACATGAAAAATGGCATATGGAGGTACAGAGAAACCACCTGCAGTGCAGGGAGGGAGGGGAACAGAAAAAGGAGTATCCAGAGAACATTAGGACATTACACGTTATTGTTTTATCTTCTTGAATTTACAACTGAACAGTCTTCTACATATCAAAAAGGTCTTTTTGCAATCAATGAGCGTTGGTTTAGGCCCTCAGGGCAAAGCCTCATTTTCCTCTCCTATACATTCCCATTGTAGATATGGTTTCTGGATAGAATTTATTCTGAAGAGCAGAAAAGTCGCTCTGTGGTGACTCAGGGTGCATCTATTTGTCATTCTGTCTGTATCTGTCACTATCCTTTTCTTGTGTTTTCTTTGATAAGGGACCTTGGTGACTGAAATGTAGATCAAAGCCGCAGCCTAAGGCTGGTCAAAAGAAAAAGGAAGAGAAAAAAAAGACATTAAAAAATATATCATTAAGCTTAAAGGATTCTTTCTTTTCTTATTTTCTGCCCTTTCTATTTGAAAATTTTCTGACTCATCCTGCATTTAACATATCTTAGAGTAACTTTGAAAGAGAAGCAAAAAGGAGAGACTAAACAAAAGATTTTCCTTTACTATATTGTAACTATACTTATTTCTAAACTTGAACCATTTCACCATACATTGGGTGAGATGGTGACTTGTTGTGCTTGATCTGCCACCTTCGTGCTGCTCTCTAACCTTATGATTGCTGACATGAACCCTCACAAAGCCATGAGTCCAGTGATTTTGATCGTCTGTGTTTGATTACTTTGCTCTAATTAAATCTGTGTTGTTATGTGTTAATCATGAGGAAAGATACATATTTTATCCTAATATGCCATAGTACCCATATTTGAGATGCAAGGTCTAGACCGATTGAAATGTCATTTCATACCATTGAGGCTTGAATACGTTAGATAAACACAGTCTTGTCTCATATGGTGGAAAAGGGGACATTTCTGGATATGAATACAACTGGAAAATTAGTTGTGTCCAAATAATCTTTCTTTTAGCACAAGCTAGTCTGTAAAATCTCAAAGATTTATATTAAGAGTTATGTTTCACCTATCAAATAAATATACTGTATAACTGTAAACTTTTTATTCAATAATTTTAATTCCAATAGTTTCTCCACACATTTATCTTTAATATTGTTATAAAAGTAATGCCCATGCTCTTTCCAGACCCCAGAAGCCCTGTGGTTCTGCTATGGCATTAGGGCATTCTTAGCTACCACATTTTTTCATGAGTTTTATGAAACACTTACACTGTTTTCACTGCCTAGAGTATGATTTAACTATATGCAGTTTTATTACATTGCCCAGAAGTGGTTGTTAGGCTATAGAAATAGATCAGCATAGCTTCACCAAGCTCAGTAAAATTTTACTCCCTTGGACCATTTGATGTGATGCTTTTAGTGGGTATGTGTTGCCAAAAATAGCGTCCTTCTTTCATCCGGAACCACAACAAATTTATGCAAAGTTATGGTTATGGCAAAATAAGAACAAATACTTTCTGTTATAACCATCATTTGTGCTGATAAGGGAAAAAAGAACCTTAACTTTTTAAAGATTTTTGTTTTATGAGGAAATTTCTCCAATCTTGTTATAATAATATTGCAAACTCTGACAATGACTTTTATCCAAAACTTACAAATGTCTCTGAAAGTTCTTCATGCAAAATGATAGCCTCAAAATATAAGCCATTTACCGCCAGATGTTTTGCAAGCTGTTCTGTAACGTCACATAAAAAGAAACGAAGTAAAGACAGAGCCGTAGCAATATATAATATAGGAAGCTGAAATTGAAATGGAGAAGGGTGTTAGCTTTGTAAAATTTACAGTAATGTGAAGAAATCAAGGTGTTCTTGGAAACTGTGTGGATTCAAGCCAATTTGGAGTAATTTTTTAAGATCAAGCAAAATTTTCAGTTAAAACATGATTGTATAAATGTATACAATTTGAAGCACACCATGAACACCAGTAAACTTTCCCCCTTGTTGAAACAAACTAGGAAACAAGTTTAGGACTTGAAGGTTCCATTTTGAAGCTATGGCTTTCTCCCATCCACAGACCTTTCTGGAAATGCCATTGATCCCACAGATGGATGCATGGTAAGGCGTCTCACATGAGGTACGTCAAATCACTAGTCAGTGCTCATAATGATCTTCTTGATCTCTTGTCAGGTTTCTTTCAATTTCTTTGTGTGTACACCTGAATTATTTTGAGCACTTTCTGCTAGTCATGATGAAGTGTGCAAGTTCATTCAGACCAAGGCTAGTACATTAGTCGGTTGGAAATAACAGCCTTTGGTCATGAAGGATATGAAAAAAATGAAGCATGTGTAAGCAACTCTTGACTTGCTGTTTCAGAGTTCATTTTTACTTTGGAACGTACCAGTTCAGCGTCAATACACTGTGATAGAGCTGATACTGTTTTGAATTAGTGAGGATGTTTATTGATAGCTGCAAAGCAGGGAAGCTGGAAGTAGGAGCAGTTGATTAAGCAGAGAGGAAAGTGAAAAAAAATGACCTATAACTGGAAATATCAACAATTTGGGCATGATGACCATTATTTTTTTAAGAGCAAAATTTAGCAAGAAGTGAAAGGCTTATGTGCTATGTGTATACTTCATGTCCCTCTGTCACTGCCACCCAGACCAGGGTCTCCAGATGTTACAGAGTTATAAAAGAGGAAAATATGGCAATATCAACAAATCAAGAGGTGATGTTTTTTATTAATAACAATAACTCTTTATTCCACTCTTAGTGTTTAGAATAGTATCTGTATATAAATCATCACTGCATGTTTTCCCCCCTCCCTCTACTGTCATTCCATATAATGTGTTGTTTCCCCTTAAAATATGTGGTGGCAAGTGAAAAGAATGAGACAAAGTAAACACATTCCCTTCTTTCCTGTATTCTCTGTTGTAGGGAGATAACACTGTTGCCTCACAGTTTGTATCGGTGGGAAAAGTGAGCCTGGAAGTTAATCGTGCTATTTGTGGATGAAGCTCTAATCCAAGATGGGAGAAGGAGAGTCTAGAACACTACCTAACAGAAAAAATAAGCAGAATTATGTCTATTCAGGGAGCTACAGTGTTAATTGCTCTCCATTTTCCCAGATCTAATTCACAGAACTAGAAGATGATTCTGTCCTTCCTGCTGCCCAACCTTCTTTCTTTAGACACTTTGCAGCAGGAATCATGAGGATGCCAACTGTACTTTGATGTTTTGCATGGTTATCAGCAGGGATTCCATCTTTATTTGTTTTTTTAAAGTGCCTCACACATCTGTGGAGCAGGATAAGTCATAAATAATAATAATAATGTCACCACTTCCCTCTCATTAATAACGAGTCACTAGAGATTCCCTCATGGTGATGCATAGTGCATGACACTGCACAGATTAGGGCTTCCATCATGCAAACTGTCAGCACGATTGCTTTTACTAAATACAGCCATCACATACAGTGAAATATACTCAGCTGGGGCACTGCTAATAAAGCACTGACAGCAGCTTTGCAAACAAGAATGTACAACTTTCATAATTCTGCTCTGGAGACTAAAAGCTTGGAGGAATTGCTGGAGACTGTGAGCAAAAGGTGAATACATTAGCACTTTTTCCACAAGAACCCAAGCAGAAGATCTTTTTCCCAGAAATCTGCCTTTCTTCTCTCTAGGAAAACCGTTCAGTGACTGTCTTAAGTCCATAAACTCTTTGAGTCAGTAATCACCTTAATCTGTTCCACACAGTTTAGAGCAATTGAGATTTGCTCCTGACTGCCATGTTGAATGGTAATTATCATGATAATTAGCTAATTATGTTAGCCAAACTTGTAAAAGAAACTTTTGAACAAGACCTAGTACTTACTCTTTGTGGGTGGAAAAAAACAGTTATTCTGACCATCTACCCTAGTCTCATCTGCTGAGGCTTTTTATAGTTAATGGACAGACACGAGCATCTCTAAGAGGCCATTCAGAGCACAGGCCCAATGTAAATGCTTTGCACGCTCCTGTGGAAGAGTCTGCCACTGTTAATGGACCTTCAGATTGCACACCTGAAGCTGTATGTCCAGAGAAGATGGCATGGATAACTTCATTCCCCTTCCTGACAATGCCCTTCTTACACTTTGCATCTGATTTATACAGCCATTTTCAGCTGAAGGCTGTGCCACAAAAATCAGTTGTCCACCTCACTATCACCTTTGGCCATCCATTCTCTTCCCTACTTTTTTTGGGGGGGTGAGTCCTGGTGTTCGTAGGCTTACATAGCAACTTAAGTAAGATAATTGTCCTAGCTGGAAGGAAACCATTGGGTGTTTAGGGGTTAGTTTTCTGCAAGGCAGTTCTCCAACCTGGCTTATTGGTTGTCCATCACAAGGGATATGGTAGTAATATAACACCAACCCCATCTAGATGTGTTGAAAAAAATATTTAAATAATGCCCAGTGATTCTGCGAAGATTAACTCAATATCCCTCAGAGGTACAGAATATTAGCCTTTAAATCAGATACAGTGTGAAACAGCTAACAAACTTCAAATTCATCTCCTCATTTATTTCCTAATATCTTCCACATGTAGGCAACTCCTAGGGGACTGCATACTGCTATTCTTCCATGAATTCACTTATGCTTCATGTGACTACAGGGAAGACCAACGTAGAACAATACTCTGTAGATGGATATCACTGGTGCAGATACTCACAACTGCCAGTTATATGAATATGACTGTGGCTGACATAACTAACCTGCAACAAACACTGATGAATTCACACCAATTGCAAGTACTTCAATATGTTTTCACATGTTGTCAACAAAAAAATTCACGATCATACACATTACAACCAGACCAACATTTTGAAGGTAAGGAACAAAGCCATGCCCATGTTTAAGTCAGCTAGGACATTGCCTTAGAGTTCATCCAGACAAAGATTCCACCTCAGAACAGTAGAAAAAAATATGAGACAAATTACTATGTTGCAAGGTTACCTGTGTCTTCCCTGAAGCACCTGCAGTTTTCTGGGAAGGAGTAACAGAGTAGATGGACCAATCTGGATTTGAAATGGCAATAAACTATCTATTTTTAAAGGCACTCAACATTTTCCTGCAGAGAACTAGGGAAAGGTAGAGTGTTAAAACATAGGAAAAAATTGAGTAGAAATACATTTTGCTATTCTAAAAAAAGGTGATGCAGAGGCTCATAAAACCTGAAACTCCACGGGTTCATCCAGCTAGAGAATCAGTCATGAAAAACAGTGCTTTTGACAAATATGGCTTTTTTAAAAATTATATAATGAATTCTAGCTCATTTGCATATGGTAATTGGCCTTGTCTGTCACTTCTGTTTGACAGTCTGCTCTTTAGCAAATGCTGCTTTGTTTGTCACTTCCCAAGCTCTATGTCTGTCTATGGAGCAGCACTCTTTCATTTTTATAGATTTATAAGTGATGTTAATGAGAATAATCTGGCAGAAGCAAGAAAAAAAAAAAGAAAGCTGGTGTCATTCTTGGGCTACAGACATAAAGACAACTCCAGAAGAGTATATTAAAAGCATAACATGGTTTCTATGCTGACTGAAGTATTGTTGCACTATGAATCCACTAAATCTATAGCTTTATATGCTAGTTTAGTTAGACTATTTTATCAGTAGCTAGTGTCTTGGTACTATTTATTGTCCTGATATTATAGGAAGCTTGTAAAATCTACAAATGTGCAAGCCCATTAAAGCCAATTATGTTTTAACAATGTTTTCTGTAGTGTTTTAATGAAAACCAGATAAAACTCAGAGATACTGAAAAAAATGTCACCTTTATTCTGGAAATTCAATCTCCATATGTTGCATCTGCAAATTAAGAAGTTTTAACAAGTCTATGTATGCCAAGAAATGTCCATTCTGCCATCACTTCTTTTGCATCCAAAGCTTCCTTCAAGTGGGAATAAAAACAAACAGTGTCACAAGCTGTGCTTCGCTACACAAGAGACAAGTACAACTAAAGGCATCTGACAGGTCTCCAAGCCATGGAGGAAAAGCCACTGCTTACATTGTGCCCTTCAGTAGTCTAAAACCCATTTAAGCACTAAAGATTGTTAAAAGGCCAGTCATTCCCCGTGTCAGGGTCATGGATGGCCAGTAACTGAAGGACATAAAAAGAAAGGAGAATGGATCTTTTAGCAACTTTGATTCATGCAAAGAGAACACCAAATTCCAGACCAACAGGGACTTCTTGTTGGAAGACAGTAGGTGAAATGGGAAAAGGAAGATCAAACATAATCTGTGTTTCAACATTAATGTAGTAATATTTCTACTTCTGTGTAGTCCTTTCCTCAGTTAGAAGTAATGGCAGATTTATGTAGGAAATATCCAACTGGCATCTTCCAAAATTAAGACAATGCATATTACCTATGACAATCTTAGGGGGAAGTTATACCTAGTTAACTCACATCACATTAGTTTGCTCCAGTGAATCACAATCCATACAACATGGGTAATGCACACAATGAGGGAGAAAGACAGAGAAAGAGAAACAGCAAAGCTGAAAAAAAGGAAACAATAGATGAAAATTAAATGGGGAAAAAAAAAAAAAAAAAAGACATTTTAAAAGCAAAATCAAGTGGGAGAAAGAAGCCTAATCAAAAGGAAACAATCTGTAAGTATCTTTGTACAATTACAAACAGTCAAGTGAGCGTGACTTAAAAAACACTTATCAGCCAAGACATGGATGTAGCTGTCAACTGAGACATTCCTTCATGTCCCAAAGAGATCATTTTAATGCTCGGTTTAAGTGAAGGATTGGGAATCAGATCAAACCACAAAGGGGTTTTCATTTTACCCCCTCAAATCCTCATTAATCAGTCAAAACCTGCTGGCTGGTTGGTTTAAGGCCCACCAGCAGGCACATGTTCTCCCTGGTCAGTTCCTACTTGTATGGAGACTTGCCAAACACTGAAGGCTCCATCAAGTCTAATTTGCTTAAGTCAGTACTGTGTCTACAAGTACACCTCCTCATCTGAAGCAGAAACATTTGGAACACAGAACATGAGCATAAATTTGGTTTCATTAGTTGCTTAAGTTGATAAACTAGCCTGCTTGAGGGACAGAAGCGTGTTCCTCCTGCTTCTCTTACAAGGGGCAGGAATAGGTTAGAGCAAATGGGAACTGCACAAAATATCTGACACTGTCACAGTAGGTTAGGGAAAGGTTCTCAGATTCCTCAACCTACAGACTGCAGGTTCTGAAGTGTTGATAACTTAATTGTTAGCAAGTTTTTGAAACATTTTTCAAGAACAAATAATATGGATTCTTAGTGAGTGTCGTGGGTTTGAGTGAGTGGTGGGTTTTTTTCTTTGGTAGGAGGGGAGGGGGCTACAGTAGTGGCCCCTTGTGAGAAGTTTCTTGAAGTTCCCCCATCTCCAAGTCAGTTCCACCTCTGCACCAAAACTGAGCCAATCAGCTGCGCCTCTACAATAATGTATTTAAGAAGGGACATGGTGAGGAGGAGTCGGACTGGTGAGGAGGAGTTGCGGCAGCTGCGTGAGCATCAATGTCAGTGGAGGAACGGAGGAAGAAAAGAGGGGGAAGGTGTGGCGGAGCAGAGAACACCCTGTATCCTGTGGTAAGATGGCAGAGTGATCCATCCCTGTCACCCATGAAAGCATTCAGTGGAGCAGACACTGATTTATGGCCTGTGAGGGGCCTCATATGGTCAACTGAGGTGCTTGAGCCTGAAGGAGGCTGGGAACTTGTGGGAAAAAGTAGACCCCGCTGTTGTAGTTCAGCACTGGGAGGATTGCAACATGTGGAGGTGTCCCACACTGGAGCAGCTCAGGAAGGGCTGCAGCCCGTGGGAGGGATTCCAGTTGAATAAAGTTGGTGTCCCATGCCAGAGCAGTGTAGGGAAACACTACAGCCCATGGGAGGGACTCATGTCGGAGAACATCTGTGGAGGACTGTCTCCTATGAGACAGGGACCATGCTGGAGCAGAGGGAATAAGTTCCAGAAGATCCTCCCCCCCAAAGATGGAAGAAGCCGCAGCACTGACTGCACTCCCCATTCTCTGCCCCTGTGCCACTGGGGGAGGAGGTAGAGATATCGGGAGCAGAGCTGAGCCACGGAAGAAGGGAAGGGTGGGGGAAGGTGTTTTCAAGAGGTGGCAATGCTTCTCACTGTCCTGTTCTGTTAAGTGGTTTTGTTAGTGTCTGTAATAAATCTATGTTCTTTTTTTTCTTTCCCTAACAAGTCTGCCTTTTGTCCATGACCACAATGGGTGATATTCCCCCATCCCAGTCCTATCTCGAGCCCCAAACCTGTCTCTCTTTCCCTTCTCATTGCTGGAAGGGAAGGGAGGAGTGAGCGGCTGTGTGGTGCTCAGTTGCACTGTGAGCTTAAACTACAATAATGGGGACAAAACACCAACATATTTTCACAAAGGAAAGAAATATCCTGTCTGTACAAGACCAAGATAGAAAAAATATCTCAAGAGAATATTTGCTTACATCATAGAAATTAGGAAGAGAAACAAGTTCAACAAAGAGCAAAAATATTTGAGAATTGCAGGAATATCTATCCTATTCAAATATACATTAATCTCACAGTTCTTAATGACAAGGGGTAATTTTAACTTTTGTAAATCAACTTAGTTCAGCTGCTGCACTGCAATCAATGGTATTTGATCAATTTTTATCACCTGAAATACTGGCCCCTGGTGTGCAAAAAAAGATTGTTAGTTATTTCAACACACATAATGCGTGACCAACTCATGGTATCAGTGAAAAATTAACATATTTCAAACTTTTATGCTTGCCTTATTTCTTTAACCATTGGAATTCATAGATACCAGTTTTCTCCTGCAGTCTTGCAGAGTGTATTTTTTTTTTTTTTTAATAGATTGTTCATAATGGTGGGATTCCAGGACCTTTAAGCATATGAGTGATTTCTATACTTCGATGAAATTATGGGAGTTGACAATTATGACTGCTGACATTTGTTTTATTGGTCTGATTTCTCATGCTTGTCATTCTCTTCTCTTCTGCTGAAATCCATGGCAAAAAATTACTGTTGCCATTGATGGCAACAGTGATATTGTAGATCACATAACTCTTAATGGCTTGCAAGAAATCTGCTTCCAAACTCAACTTTTCTCTTTTCTTTTTGGCTTTGTTCTTTTGATAGATACTCTCAACCAGCAAGGAAAAATCAATTTAAATGAATAAGCAAGTGAACAGCATTCACACCACCTTTATTTCACTTTGCTTCCTTGCTTGATTCTAATGATGCTTTATTTCAGTAGTGAGAAGCTTCACTACCTGGCCAAGTCTTCATAAATAAGAATCAAGTAAGTAAATAAAATCACAAACCTGACCCAGTGTCAGCACTAGCGCTCAGCCATTACAAAGTTCTATTTAATGATAATAAATGTAAGTTCAGGAAAGTCCAAGCTGTTCATTGTTCAGGCAGGGCTCACAAATTGCAAGACATGACAGCAGTTTTTTAATACAAAACAAAACAAAACTAAACAAAACAAAACAAAACAAAACAAAACAAAACAAAACAAAACAAAACAAAACAAAACAAAACAAAACAAAACAAAACAAGTTAAGTCCCCTATCAGATGTGCTGCCAGCCAGAAGAGAAACTTTACCCTTTTTATTAAGCTCATGGTTCTGCTTTGTTTAATTTGTTCTTGACTGAAGGAAAAAAATGAAGAATGAATTCATATAGGGACAGCTGGAATGACAATGTATTGCAAGGAATGAGAGCTAAAGCATAAACAAGTGTTGGCTTCACCACACAGCTGAAATCAGTGGGCCATCATGTCCTGTCAGTGATGGCAGATGAGCCTGTGGGATCAGTAGAAAGTTAAGAATGACAGCCTCCTGGACCTGGTTCCTGACATTGGTGGAACAACTCTCCCTGTCCCTGCATTCCTTGGTTTCCAGAAAGGATCAGGATTCCTTCCTGATCTCTGCTTCCCTTCTCCCTGATCACGGGGTGGACCACCTTACTGGCGACACTATTCCCTCATAAAATATCCTCACAAATGTTCTTCTTGCATATTGCTGAGACAAAACATCTGTGAAGAATGGACATCAAATACAGCCAGACTCAGTGGAGGCAAAAATGAAATACTGCATCAAGGGTGTTTGATGGCTGGAATTCACTCAGAGCCCCATCAGTATTTTGACACTTCAAAATCTTGTGAATGCATTGAAAAGATGATGCAAGGAACAATGTGCAGGATTTGAATATGTAAGTATACACTGACCTGTTGCATCAATATGTTAGAGTAAGATAATGGGAAGTCCATAACCTATTGCTCAAGAAAAGGTTAACTCTCAAAGGATTCATCTACCCTAATTTAGACACCTTGAATTTAGATATCTATAATATCACCTGTCATTTTTTTTTGTGTGCCTTCATAGTCATCTAATATATCCCACAATCACAGGATGGTTGAGATTGGAGAGGACTTTAATTCCAACATAGGTTTAGCATAAGTTTTTTTAAAAAACCCCACATATTGGCAGCACCAGTTCTTATTAATTGCCTGTGAAAAGAGTGAAAGCAACCAGTTTTGACAGAAACCACTTTCAGGTATCTAAAGTTGAATGTGATGTTCAGTGAGGGCAAGGGAAAGAAACTATCTTGATTAACAGGCAGCCCATAAAACACTGCTTAAATGTTTTCGACCTCTTTCTGAACTCTCTTTTGTTCTGGCCATGCCTGCTGTAACAATGTTTGTAAGCTTCTTGAGAGTTTGCAGAACTAAAGAATTCATCCATGTTTGTCTATAGATATAGAGAAAAGGTGAGCTCTCAGTCCTGGCAGCTGTAGCTTTAGTTCCCACTGCTTGGGTTGCACATTAATGTTTGTTTGTTTGTTTGTTTGTTTGTTTTCAGGAGCTTGATCCAGAATTAAAGCTTCTTCAGTAGCTTAAATGTATTTGTTGTTAGAGATCCAGATTCTCAGCTCTGGTTTACATTTAATTTCTTCAAGACTAATGTTCATAAGAGAAGCTTTCTGAAAGCTTAGAGGCTTTTTAGTTGTTCATTTGCTTTTCTTAATTTTATTTTTTATTTATTGTAAAATCCAGGTTCCCTTTACCTATCTAAATCAATTCTCCTAAGGTGTCCAAATTAATCTTCCTCACATAAGAGGAGGGACAGCCCAACCCCTGGGTAACCCCATAAACATCATATATCTGACTTGACTGAGGGTAGAGGGAGCTGAGCTGACTAGACCTGATGAAACAGCCTTTAATCTGTAGGCCACACAAGGGAAACACAGACCATCCCTTTTGAGGTCCCCCACTCTCCTGAGCCTTTTCTGGGATTCAGCTGATGTTACCTAAAAACAATGACTCCAAGGCTGTGCAGAGTGCATTACTGATGGCTGCTCTGTGGTTTTCACCAGGCTCCACTCTCACAGCAGTAGTAATCTCCTGTATTTCAGGATTTAAATCCATCCAGTTTATCACAAAGTACAGAAATAGGGTGTGAAGTCACCAGTCATGTTAGTAATTAAATCTCATGAAAAGTGGAGTACAGTGATAGTTGAAAGTCAAGAGCACAAGAGACTGATGTGGGTGCCACTGACCATACTGGATAAAGAAAAAAGCAGCTTGTAACTGCGGATACAGGATCTTTGTAAGAAGTGTTGTTCTTTTTCATTAGTAGCTATTTAGTATTACTCCCAAATTTATTGTGTTCATATATATTCTTTCTTTCCTGAAGCACACTTGAAAAGTACTTTCCTTCTCATTGGGTTGTTCTTTTTTGCTAGCAGTTAGTTTCTGTGAGCTACAGTGACATGTAGAGCTGACTCTGCTAGAATGTCAGCTGCCTACATCTCCAACATCTCTGTAAGACAATAGCGTGTCCATGGTGACACTGGCATCAGCATTACCTTAAAGTGAGAATTTCCTAAGTTTGCCTGTAAGATTTCTCCTTCAAAAAGTTTTCTCTCTTGAGTTAGGAACCACAGTCATGCCCTCCTCAGTGCTTTGTTAACTCAAAAACATTATTAAAAATATTTTCATATCACAATCTTGCTAATACCTTAAAGAGAGACACTGAAAAATAAAAGAAACTACAGAAAAACAAAAACAAAACCAAACCTCTGGGAGAAGTAAGGTGGTCAAGATATTCTTAAAGATACTCTCAGTCTTCATACTGGGGTCCTTGACCGGTACTAACAAGATGTTTGTATTCAAGGTGCAGGCATTGTGGCTTTCTGGCCCGTTGTATTAGTCAGTGTGTAAGCATGTGTTAGGCACCAGACATAAGTACCAGCACAGTGAAGTTACAACTAATTGGTACTCACTCTGCAGCAGCTTTGCCATCTGGGGACTTGGATTTGTGACTGGGAATGCAGACCACCATGTTAGGGAACTCATGAACTGGAGTGGACAGCAGGACTATAGAAGATGACAGGGGTTATAAGAGTGAGGTTTTAGTCTGCATGTATGAGGGTGGGAAGGTCTTAAAATAGAGAATGTGAGTTTCACATCCTGATTTAAAGATATAGGAAATGATAGAAGTTTGAAAGTAGGCAGGATCTATTTCGCTTCCTAGTGTGGGGAGATGTAAAAAGGACATCAAGGAGTGTAGGAGGAAGTAAGAAATCTTGGGTCTCAAGTGGAAAGGTTCGTGTTTGACCAATGGAGCCATGAAATTTCATCCTATTCTGGAGAAAAGGGTTTTTTGAAGGATGCAGGGCCCTTGTTACGTTTTTTTACTATAAGGGAATTTCAGTGTAAATGTTCAAAACCTGGAAAGTGTTTCAGTTAGAAGGATGGTGGGTAAAAGGAGAAATACTGTCTCAACTAGATCTATAGCATCACATTTTCTGTAAGAACTTCCTTGTAGGTACGAAAAAAGTGTGCTCTTGACAGATGGAAAGTCATAAAGGAGCAGAGGAACTCTACCCTCTGGATGTCAGCCAGACACAGAATTAGGCCCACTTGCTTCAAACTTATGTAGCCAGAATTCTTTGAGATAAAGATGGAAGCAGAACTCTAGGTTGCTCTCTAATTCAGGTAAGTGTAGTTTTAAAGCACCAGCTAATCCCGAGATTGAATCTAACCACATTGTAGCCCAGCATGTCAGCTGATTTTTTAAAATTTTTGTGTATGTATGCCTGATTGTATGAATAGCTTCTTGATTTTAGTAGCTACATTTTATTCAAAGTGTAAATAGCTGCAGCAGCTCACAGAACTGTGGGGTCAGATCTCTGGGGCTGGAAAACAAATCCAGCAGCAGATGCAGATACAAAGCAGTCTCACTTTGAAAGACTGATGAAGCCATAGTTTCCATTGACTTCATCAGGAGTTGATCGGTATCTCTGAAAAACTGCCTTTTTAGGCACTTAATGATGGAGATCAGTGTCTAACGAACAGCAGTGAAGTTTAAAATATTATTGGCTTCATTGCATTGTAACAAGCTGATCTCTGCCAATGTCGTTCCCTCAGCTGATAAAAGTGATTTTGCATGGCAGAGCCCTCACTGCACAAGTCTCATTTGTGAAAGGCCTTTTAGAAGTGTAACATCCTGCCCAAGGACTAAATATTATTAACATTTTTTTGCCCTTTTAGCATGACTCCTTAATTAGCAATGAACATAAGTAGCTGTAAAACTCTACAATACAGCACTAAATTCACCACTTGATCAAAAATTTAGCAAAAATTACCATATGTGTTACAGGAAGCTCAACATTTTCTGCTTTTCCAGGCTGCTGAGGCAGCATCCTCTTAGTGTTGATAAAAATTGCTTTGCAAAGGTTGTGCCTCTTTGGATTTATCACTATCAGCATGTGGCAGTGTTTGAGCTTCCAGCTAAAAAAAATTCAAATGGAATTTTACAGTACTTGCTTTGGGGCTAGAGCGTAAAACTGCTCTCTTAGCAGCTTCCAAGTCCCTGGAAGCTCAGTCCCTGTGTCTCTCTGTTTCGTCACACCCCTTCTGCATTGCCACTGATCTTTCCCACTTGCTGTTTACTTATTTTATTGCATGGTTTGGAGGCACCTTTTTATTATTATTTTCTTAGTTTGATTTTGGCTTTTCTTGATGACAGAGTTTACAGAAGTGCAAGGAAATGATTAATGTATCATGCACTGTGGGCAAGATATCACCACGGAAGAGAGGAGGAAGTTGCTGAAACAAGATCTTGATGAAATTTTAGTTTTAGAAAAAGTAAGTGGCTCGTTCTACATTAGCAAGCTGTGAGGCCCAATATGAAAACAAAGTGATGCTATACACTTGACATCTACACTATGTGCCTCCTGCAGCTCTGTTTCAGGCTAGCTCTGGTGTTGGGGGTTGGATGCCTGGTAGCAATTAGCACAAATTAAGTGCTAGTATAACATCCTGGTGTAATGCCTTCCTAAAGGACTTCAGTTTGTGTGGTAGGAGCCCCATCAGCAATCTGAATCCATGTGCTATGTGGTGATGATAAGGAGATACATATAAGAAGTGCACTGCTGAGCTGAACTGAAACACTAATGGGAATGCACCTGGAAAAAATGCTAATTCCCTTGGACTAGATAGAGAACAGCCATGGGTTTACATCTGGTATAGCAAAACACACAATCAGATCTTCAGCAGGTACAAAGTGGTCTATGTTAATACAAGTAGACTGAAACACATTTACTAAAGGTTTAGTCCTGTATTTTGTTTTTTAAAAAAAACCCAAACAACGACTTACTTTTGCATACTGAAATAGATGAGGCATACTAACATATGATTTTTCTGGGCACCTAACTGATTTGAATAGGGTTTTTTAGCACTAAGTGCCTCGCTGGGTATCAGCACTTTTATTCACTTGATAAGGTTACATACAACATACCTAATGCCTGCTGGATGAACCTGTGTTTCCTTCCTGCACACTTAGACCAGAGCCCTTGGAGAGAGCTGGAAATTACTCTCAATCCTAAAAGCAACTCAGCCCCATTTCATGGGAAGGGTAAAGCGAAGGGTAAATGCTCCATTTCGAAGCCTATTTTATGTGTTTGATCTTCCACAGAGTCCCTCATTCAATCCGTCCCGCACTAGTGATATGAAGAAGCTGTGAAAGTTAATCCATTTTAGAGATGAATCAGTGCTGGCAACTGTCCTCAGACACAGGTCAGTAAGCACAGGATGGACGGGCATCCCAGTGCTCTCTGCTGGGAATAATTCCCTGAAAAATGATACCTGGAAAATTCTCAGTCTCTTGTTGCTCATCTGCTTTGGCAATAGGTAGCTGGCACAGGGTTCAGTTTCACCTTGGCTCTAGGCAAGGCAGAACTGCAAGCCACTGACAATTTCCAAAGAGGCTCGGAGAAAAAAAATAATTAAAAAATTACACAGTCTCTCTGAGGAAATATCCTCTTTATGCCAAGCATTCATACACAGCCAATACAAGCCTCCACCTTTTATATATTCCTGTTGGCATTATAATGCCACAAAATAAAAGCTTATTGTCAGAAAAGCAGAGAACACAAGCAGAAAGTATGTTAAAATGTCTTGTTTTCTTCAGCACATGGGTAAAGGACACAAAACACTTCTGATACTTAATTGATCACACTCAGTGCTGTAAATAGCAACAATGACCTGCTGAAATGGACAGGTAGAAAAGTTGCTCTGATTAGAGAAAATGCCTGAGGACTGAAGAATGTTGATCCCAGCATGGAAAAAAAATCGCATATATAGAAAATCAGGTCTGCTCCAGTTTCAGTCTTTGTTTTAGTTCCTGTTGTGAAATCTCTGATTCTTTTCTGTAATCAGGCCCAGAGAAGTTAGAGGTTTGGGTATTTCTTTCAGTGTTACAACAACACTTGACCTATACTAACCTTGAAGAAAGGCTAAGATCCTGATGCTGTCAATCTAAACCTTTCAGAAATTAATCCTAAATCTGAATTTCAGTGACATTGAGAATCTCATCCCCCTTCAGCAAAACTGAAGACCTCCTTGTCTAAACTCAGAAACAGTGAGTTGAATACCTGAAAATTATACCATTGGTACAAAACCAATGAGCATCTTTTCTTTTATATCTATTGGCTGTGCAAGCTCTGCGACAATGTATGAATATTACACTGTCCTTTATTCAGGTCCTTATCTTCAAACACAATTTTGGTCTTTTTTGTAGAACCTTTGGCCCAAAATTCCTCACAGAACCACATCTACAGGTTTTGGTTTTGTTTTGGTTTTGGTTTTGTTGTTTTTTTTGTTGTTGTTGTTCTTTTTTTGTGTGTGTGTGTGGTTTTTTTGTTGTTGTTTTTGTTTTTGTTTTTTTCACATATTCTAGTTGTTCTTATATACCTATTTAAGTAAAATTTTGATAGGTAAAATAGAAGTGATGTTGGGAATTCTATTTGTCTCAAGTTTTAACTGATATCAGCACCCTCCTCCCTTTTAAGAATTGTGAATGCTGCCTGCCCTTGGGCTGTTCCTGTGCATAGTCTAGGTTATTTTTCCTCTTTGGTAAAAAATATTTTTCTGCTTTTAGTCTAATAAGTTAGGTAGCTCACAGGGAACTGTCCTGAGTTGTGATCATTTTTTTGTGCAGCTTATTTCTATCTAAACACAGCTGGTGGAGTTCAGTAGAGCAATCTCTAACAATGTTATCTGAAGAAAAAACAATATAGCTGCTAGAAATGTTAGCACTTGGATTAACACACTCAATTTTAGCTGGGGGAGAGCTGTGCTAATGGGCTTTGGGGACTCTAGGGAAGAGAAAATTGTAAGATATGAGTGTCCTCTCAGAGCAGCAGTCCTAAGTATCGCAAATGGTACCTAATATCCTTCCTGACTTTGGGCTGGGTTTTGAGCTTTCTGTGTTGTGTCATCTCTTGCCTCACTTGCTAACCTAATCTCACCTGTCCAACCAAGTTTATGAATAAAAACCACATCATTTTAGATATGGGAAATCCTAGGGCAGGGAATCTGCCATGTCAGTAAATGGAAGTATTCCCACAGGAGCAAACTAAAAAGACTCTTCTAAATTAAAATAATCTTCTAGCAGTAAGTTTACTCACCAATAATCTGCTTTTTATAAAATAAATAATAATAATAAAAAGATCAACCCACACTGATGTGAAATAACTTAAATTGTAGAAAATAGTCAGTGTGAATTGGATTTTGTTGTTACAGGGTTACAGGCTTCCTGTTGTCTCTGTGGCCTCATAAAAGATCCATCACGAATTCTGAAGTTCCTAGACTCATTCATACAATTAACCTCTATACTACGTGGTGACTTCTCCATTCCCTTCCTCATGAGAATTTTTACATGATGACCTGGTAGACAACATGTTGACCGCCAGCCAGCAATGTGCCCATGTAGTAAATTAAGCCAACAACCGCCTGGGCTGCATCAGGTAGTGTTTCCTGCAGGTCAGAGGAGGTGATCCTTCCCCTTGATCAGTACTCATGAGACACATTTGGGGTTCTGGGTCTGGTGCTGGGGTCCACAGTAAATAACAGATATAAACATACTGGAGCAAATGCAGCAAAACGCCACAAAGATCATTAAGGGACTGGAACATCTGTCATATGAGGAAAGACTGAGAGACCTGGCATTTCTCAGTCTAGAAAAAGATGACTCAGGGGGAGATCTTATCACTCTGTGTAAATAAATATCATTTGAAGGGGAGTAAACAGGGAACCAAACTCTTCTCAGAGGTGCCCAATAACAGGACAAGAGACAACAGGCACGAACTGAAGTACAGAAATTTTCATTTAAACATAAACCACCCTTTTTTTTTTATTGTGAGTGTGTCCAAACAGTATGCCCAGAGTTTGATGTTGAGTCTCCATGCTTGGAGATATTCAAAACCCAATCAGACACAGACCTGGGTTATCTGCTGTAGCTGATCTGCTTTGAGCAGCAGAGGTTGGACTAGATGATCTTGAAATGTCCATTCCCACATCAATAACACTGTGTTTCTATGGTTTGCTAAAGCAGATTCTGCTTATAAATAATCCTGAAACACAAGAAAGCTTGAAAATAGGTTAAAGCTTTAAGACACTTGTCTGGTTTCTGTGCAAATCAGCTATACACTTCATTGTAGTGATGTCTCAAGTTTCACTCTAATATTCCAGTTAAAACTTCAGTATAAAATTCGGTCAATGTCAGGACTATATTGAGACCAAGTACCTTGTTTCCATTTTGAATTTAGTTCAAGTACCCCTGCCTATGTATCCTGAATATCGCAGCCCCTCTTGGGATGAGCCTGGTCAATCATGCAACCGCAGTCCATGAAGGAACAGCCACACTGTATACAGAGGGAGAAATTCAGGCACTTAGCATTCTGAAGGTTAGGCATCCTATCTGAAGTAGTTGTCTAGGAAAGTATTCACCCGAAAAAATCTAGTGGTATAAAACATAAGCTAGTTGTCTGATTCTTCACAGTTAGTGCAGAGAAATCCCTTATCTCTTGCTTCAAGGCAAATGTCTAAAATCATTAGATGTGTCATTCTTTAGAAGTGCCTCTTTCCCTCCATTGCCTATAAAAATATTCTGAAAAATTAACTCTGATACAGATATTTATAATATAGATGTCTAAAATTAGATAAGCTCACTACTGTTTTGCCTGTCAAGGCTCGTGAACCAAGGTGACAAGTGAGCCTTGGTGTCTTGCTAGCTTACTAACCACTCTCAGCATGCCAGCACCATCATTAGGTCATCCCTGGGGCTCCCCTGTCAGTAACATATGTAGGAGCAGTATCTCACTTAGCCTAAAGCTTACTCTCATAGGTGCTTAGACACAGATGTGCATCAGTACAGCAGCTCTCAACAGTGGATAACCTCAAGCACCTACCACTCAGACGTATCCTTTGCCTTTTCCACCCATCTACATGAATCCTTCCAAAATTCGTGGTCACTTCTTTGCTCTGCTGCTGAACATCTCTTCAAACTCAGACAAGTCTGACAAACCTTCATTTCAATATATTCAGGTGTCCTGTTGAAGTGAACAACCTCTGGCTGCCTGAGAATCTTTGAAGGTCAGAGGGCTGCTTTAGTACATGTAATCTTCGAAGGTGTAAGAGAAGTGCTCTTCAGAACCTGTGCCATTAGAAACAACTTTATTTCACACTTCTGTGAATTGTTCTTGCTGTTGTGGTTTGAGCCTGGTCATCAGCCAACCACTATGCAGCCACTCTCCATCCCTTCCCTTCCAGCAATGAGAAGGGACAAAGAGCCAGGCTTGGGGTTCGAGATAGGACTGGGATGGGGCAAAATAAACCTTTATGGTCACGAGCAAAAGGCAGACTCATTAGGGGAATTTAAAAAAAAAAAAAAGAATATTTATTACAGACACTAACAACACGTAACAGAGTAGGAAAGTGAGAAGCGCTGCCACATCTTGAGAACACCTTCCCCTCATCCCTCCCTTCTTCACAGGCTCAGCTCTGCTTCTGATATCTCTACCTTCTCCCCACAGCTGCACAGGGGCAGGGAATGGGTGTTCAGTCAGTGCTGTCGCTTCTTCTAGCTTCAGTGGGAGGAGCTTCTGGAACTTGTTCCCCCTGCTCTATTGTGGTCTCCCTCTCACAGGAGACAGTCCTCCACAAACTTTATCTGATGTGAGTTCCTCCCATGGGCTGCAGTGTTCCCCACACTGCTCCGGCGTGGGTCACCAACTTTCTCCAACTAGAGTCCCTCCAACAGGCTGCAGCCCTTCCCGAACTGCTCCGGCGTGGGACTCCCCTGCATGCTGCAATCCTCCCAGCACTGAATTACAGCAGCGGGGCTACCTTTTCCCATGAGACCCCGGCCTTCTTCGGGCACAGAACCTTGATTATCCGAGCAGGAACAACAGGCCACAAATCAATGTCTGCTCCACCGTAGATCTTCATGGGTGGCGGGGGGGGGCCGCCATGCCATCTCACCACAGGATACAGGGGGGTCTCTGCTCCGCCACACCTCCCCACTCCTTTCTTCCTCCGTTCCTCCACTGACCTTGGTGTTCACGCAGCTGCAGCAACTCCTCCTCACAAGTCCCACTGCCCGTCACCACGTCCCTTCTTAAATATGTTATCACAGAGGCGTAGCTGATTGGCTCAGTTTTTGAGTAGAGGTGGAGCTGACTTGGAGCTGGGGGAGCTTCGAGAAGCTTCTCACAGGGGGCCACCCCTATAGCCCCCTCCCCTGCCACCAAAAAAACCCACCACTCACTCAAACCCAGGACACTTGCACAAGTATTTTATGGTTAAAAAAAAACAAAAACAACAACAAAAGCAAACAAACAAACAAACAAACAAAACTACAACAAAAAAAAAAAAAAACAAAACAAAAACAACAACAAAAAACTCAACAAAAAACTACAAAGGTATTTAAATGAAGGGAATCACGAAGGAGCTCAGATAAGGAAGAGTGAAGTAAATGAGGTGTGGCAGGTAAGTGCATGACTCTTAAAAGTGTTTGTCCACCAATTAACTGGGGAAATAAAAGCAACCATTGTGTAATTTGATGTCAAATGGTTCTCAGTTAAGTGCCTCTGAGTTTTAGACAGAAATAGAAAGTAGAGGTTTTTATAAATACAGGAATTAGACAGCTTCCATAAACTAGGTCTGTTTAAAATGACATGTTTGCTTTAAGTATCTGCTAGATATGCTTTCAGATCTCTCACCTCCAGTAGTCTACAAGCCAACAAAACAAGCACATCTACTATTAATTTCAAATCTCTCCACTTGAAGCTATCTTCAGACAAAAATTTACAACTTTTAATAGCCTTTTATATACAGTCCACCCATTCCTGTCCCTCTCAGCATACCAAGGGCAGCCTTTTTATAGAAATTTCTCTTCCCGTCAAGGTGGTGCTATACTGAAAACATATTCATTTCTAAGGTATATGCTGTGGTGAACAGATTGCTTGCTAGGAGTCGTCTTCTTTTTTTTTTTTTTTTAATTTTATTAACACATTCTTATCTAGCACAAAACCATTACTCACTGTTAATCTATGGACTGCAGGTGCATACATATTAATATAGATTTTTTAAAGTCAGCAATGAATTCTATTGGCAGCTAAAAGCAAAAGATAATTTTTTTCCCCAGACTCCTTCCATTTTGGGAAAAGGCTTTAAGATCCTCCTTTTTGGATACTCTTCATGCATACTTGCCCTTATATTGATTCCTTCTAACTCCTAAGGAAGTAGCATAGTTTCTTAACCATGAACTTTGACTCACCTCCAGATCATAGCTTTCAATTGGATCATCTCCTTTCCTTAGAGAACAGGATATAAGGTACTTTTGGAAAAGAAGGAAATTATCTTCAAAGAATCTCTTGATTTCATGTGAAAACTGTTCTGCTCCTAGACTATTTTGATTTCTGGTCATGGTGTGTAGACATTTAATTACTTTTTGCATATGTCAACCAAATATGTTTTGCAAATGAGCTTCACTATTCGAGATGCCTGCAAACTACTATATGCCTATTGTTTGTTTTTTTTTTACTCTATTAAGATATATGCAATTGTACCTCAACCTGTACTAAATTATAGTGACATTTTATAAATCAAAATAGTGATATAAATATTTTTTGCAGTGATCATATGGGTAAAACCTTCCTCACCATCAAGAAATGGTGCAGCAAAAAGCAGTTTTGTAAGAAAACAGAATTCTTTACGTGAAAAAAATCAAAGATTGCAGTTGAACCTTGTGGGTTTATTTGCAAACAGCCTGACACCAGCATTGCTCTCCAAACCCCTGGGTGCTGTCCCTGCAGAAGCATGGCTTTTTCTCTGCATTCTGACTCTTTATATTGCAAGCTTATAAAATGTTCAGAATCTTCAAACACTGCCATGGATAAATAAGTTTTTTTGGAAATTATAAACAGCTCCACAGAGGGACAACTCCAATATTGATCAGTCTCTAACAAGAACTTTAATACTGAAATATTTGACAGGTTAATGTCACACCACTTCTGCACCCCTTGTTATTTATAGGCTTCCTAGGTACTCAGAACCATTGTGTTCCAGTAAAACATACTGGATAATTCCTAATTTTTCTTCTGTTGTCAATGCTTTCTTTTATTTTGGACAAGCTAACAGACCTCTTTGAGTGTCAGTAAAATAGGGAATTGAGATGGAAAGAAGGAAGCATTGCAGGTTACTTTGCTTTCTTTCCTGATACTCCTCTCTTAATGACAATTTCCTGAAATAGAATTCCATAAGTTTTTAATTATTGTCGTAGTTGGAAGTATATTCTGCCTCTATTTCATGTGAAACTATTGAAACAAAAGTTATTTCCTATTTCATAATATTATTGAATTCAGTTAATTTTTGTAAAGAGCTTTTACCATGAGAAGATTTTGATTAAGTTCACTAGTGAAAAGAACGAGAAAACAAAAGGACACCTGGATTATTTTAAGTAACCTTTTTCTTAACAGTTAGGCTTACTATGTGTTGTTACAAATATGAAAGATATATTTTGTCTCTCTAATACATGATCTTTCAAGAAGGAAAATTAAATCTCTGAGCTAGTGAAATTCTGATGGAAATTACATACTCATCTGAAAGGGAAGTTCTTCTGTGTCCTAGGTAATTCTTAGCTATTTCCAAGTATCCAAGAGAAATCTAAGGTTCCTCTAACTTATTTATGTAGGCAATATTACTGATGTATCAGAACATTCTGAAGACTGTAATGCATTCTTTCAAACTGCATGTTTTTCATACAGTAGATTGGAATCTGGAATTTTCTTGGTCTAAATTAATATCCTAATAAACATTTATTTTTGCTCCTACAGGCAATGATGATATTTTAGTACTCTGCTGTGACAAGCAGCCCAAAGAAAGGACTAGAGAAGGGATGTCCATGTACTGAAGTTAGACCACTTCTCTGCAAATACAATTATGTAAGTTAACAAGTAAGCTGTGCTTTTTTATAGGGAAAGAAAAGAAGTAAGCTTAATAAACTATATATTTATGAGGTGTCTGAAAGAAAAGAATAGTCCTACCTCTTTGGCAGTATACATTTTAACCCATGGTAATATATGATATTAGATCTGCACGGCATACAACAATATATAGAAATTTCTCATAAGACCAATATTTTGTTAACTGCATATTACAAATCAATTAGTCTTTAAAAAAACGTGCAGTCAATTTTAGGATTATTGATCTGTTTCACTATATTCAGCTACCAGTTTATTCCTCTCAATACAAAAGAGATGTATCTCCCTAATTTAGAGAAAAAAAAAAAATTATGCATCCCTGTATGTGATAGTATGTGTTGAAATAAGTGAAGGGAAATGCCAGCCGCATGTGCAGACAGCCAGCCTCTATAGTACAGATATGGTACACATAAAATGAGGATCATGTGGAAGCAGCAGCATACAGAGCCTGAACAAATTGGTGAGCCTGCACCTTCTGAAGTCCGGAGGGCGTCTCTAACAGGTCAAGGGTGGGTAATTGTGTCAGGTTAAAAAGGTCACTTAGGAGCTTCAGTGTCCTGGGATGCGTGTTCAGATCCCTCCTGCTGCAACAATATCATCCAGCTGCTGGGGAACCTGTCAGGAACCAGAAGAGGTGGGTGTAGGTTGCTCAAAGAGGATTAGTGGGAGATCTGGGATCAAAACTGGAATCCCCTCAGTCTCAAGAAAGCACCTCAGTTACTCTGAAGTCTCTGATCTCCTGCCGCTCCATACAGAGCAGAGCTACAAAAATGCTGATGTTTCTCAGTTTTCACCAGTTGGCACAGGATTTACTGAGGTAGCTTAGTATCATGTTTAAGACTGAGTTTTCAGGACCAATTCAGAGGGACTGAGGTTTCTAAATAATACTTTTCCTGGGAAATGCCTGTAATTAAAACTCCCTCTGCATGCTTTTCTTGGCTAAAAGAGTTTTTCCGATTCATGTCACTTTTATTTGTGACCTGAGGATTTTTCTGGAATCCCATCTGCTTTTCCTGTTTCATCAGTGCCTAACAGAGATTTCATGAATATGATCTTGCTTGGGGAGCATTTTGATATACTATCCTGTTGCAATTAGATAACAAAAATCCATACATATTAAGTGCAGATTCTGCAATTAATTCATATGTCTAAATATGAAAAAAAAAAAATTATAACAGTTAGAAGCAGTTAGATAATTAATTGCACCAAAATATTTACCTTGTTTTCTTTCACATTCAAAGGGATCAGAGAAAATGATGGATTGAGTTTCTTTCTCTTCTGACACTTGAGGTTTGTCATCTGACCTTTAACTGGGACTGATGAACAGAGGAGTCAGCTGAGGCAGCAGTCCAGTATTTCATTATCTGTTATCTCCAAAGGACCTAACTCTTATCTAGAACAGGTCACAGCTTGGTGACTTCAGCTAAGCCTCATGGGGGTAAAAGCTTGTCACTCATATATATTGTGTCCTTTGCTTCAAAAACACCAGAATCAAGCAAGACTAGGAAAGGCATTAATTTCCAGATGAGCTGAGATCCTTAAGCCTGAGAGTTTGAGTTTAATCTAGCAAATGAGCTCCTTACCACAGTGTTTTTACTGACCAGAAAAAAACAGTAAAAAGTTTTGTGATTATGTTCAAAAATATCAGTGACCATTAATATAAAATTTTAGAATGAGAAATTTAGTGAAAAAACAAACAAGATGTTTTGAGGCCAAAGATTTTATTATTTAGTCACCCAAGCGATATTTTTTCTGGCAATTATTACAGCCTCTCTCATATTACAGAAGAAGGAAGGGGGTGCAATTTCTTTTTATTGTGAAACCATTTTTTTTATACTAATATTGATAAGAAAGAAATATTTCCATCTCCAAGGATGATACATCATGGTACAAGCAGCCCAGATGCCAGATCGTCAGTGTCTCTAGTGCAGATTGAACAAGCTTATATTTTTATTGTGTAAATATTCTGCTTTCTTCCTAATAAGTAATAGAGTCTAATCAAACTAGAGAAAGACATGTTTTATTCCCACTTTTTCTACAAGTTTCTCATGTATCATTAAGCAGGCCAAAGATGTTCTTTGTACCTTGGAACTTGTCTATCACAGCTGAATAAAAACATCTAAGCTTGTTCTGCCCATTGTCATCTCAGATCACCACAAATGAGGAAATTATACCAGGGACCCGAGATGTTCGAAATCATACAGCAGGATGTATTCTTTCAGCATTAACACTTGATTTATCTTTCTATTGAGCTTCTAAAGTTGAGATGACTTCCATCAAACTAATTCAAATCTCTACTACACTTTCCTGCATTTCAAATTACAAGATTAGCTGGGAGACCTAGGGTCTCTTAGCATTGATTCGGACCGGTATTTGCCCACTTTCTTTCTCTATAGAATAAGATCAATATTGTAAACCACCTTGAAGGAGTTCCAGATTGACCCGTGACAATAATACCTTTAATTGGTGGGTGAGTTATTCTGAGTACCCGTCAATTACTATGTAGAATTGAATTGCAATTTATTAACATGAGAAAGTTGTTTCAAAAATATTCTAATTTAGTATTATTATTACAGGCCACTTGTCTAGGCAAAATGATTTAATCAAAAGAGCATTTTAATCATGAGGGAAACATATTTTCATCAAAGTGAGCAGCACACTTTAATTAAATAAAGTAGAAAGCAGAAGACAAGTTCTGAAATGTTATCTTTTGCTGAGGCTTCCAGGGACTAAGGAAATCCTTTCAAAAGCTGACCTTTCACAAGGAAAACCCATGTGGGTATATATCTATTTCTTATCTCTACATGAGAGATTTATGCAGGTAAGTGCCTGCTCTTGAGATGAGAAGGTATTTCATTAAGCATTATTATTTCAGGCATTAAGTTGATTGACAGGTCCACAGCCTATTGTAAAAGAGGTATTATACTGTGGAATGTTATGAAGGATTAAAAAGCCTTTACCTTTTAGTACAGGTGGCAGTTTAGGAGATTGTTAAAATCACCACTGATAACAGTGAATTTTTTGGCAACAAGAATCAGGAGATATGTCAATTCAAACCTGCAGATGGTCTAAATCATGCTGCTTAGTTTCATTTGTCTACAAAACAGGTTGAAAAATATGGCCCTGTATGTAGTGTTGATTTCAACAAGGCATATCATGAAAGGTTGACAGCTGCTCTGTAAAACTATGTGAATTTAGAGCAAAGATATGCAAAAGGTTAGCTTGGATTTATGCTTATGAGATGACCCCCAAGGTAGTGTTGATTCCGTTATCATCATTCATGAGCTGTTTTGCTGAGCACATCTGTTGTTATAAGAAAAGGGAGAGGGTGGGGTGACATCATCAAAGAGGAATCTCTTACTGTCAAGTCCTTCCTTCTCTGGTGCCCTGAGAGAAGGCCATGGCACCCTTGACTGTGCTTATAAGGGGTCTCCTGGACTGCCCACCTAACACCCATACTGCCAGACTTACTCAGGCAGACTATTCACAAGCATCAGTGAGTTTCCTGTGTTCAAACCTGTTTCACACCTGTGTCCAGAAAATTTATAAGGATATCTCTTGATTGTGTCCTTGCAAAGCTCTACGTTAACCCATTTTGTGATATTATTACTGCTTTCCTGTACTCAGACAGAAAATCTTTTCTACACACTGAATTTTTGTTTACAATCTTCTTTTTCTCCAGTAAAATTTCCTTTCTTGAAATGGTTGATCCGTTAAGTTTCAATTACTTTGTGCTCTTGTTAGATATACATAGATAATTTACGGCCCAGCTTTTGCCTGAGCATAATGGTAAGGTGTCATCTATGGGTGTGAATGCTCATTTTTTCTAGAGAATTGGGAGAGAGGAACTTTTTGGCAAACGGATGCTAGATTAAAAATTCCCATCATTGCTTCTCTTGGATTGGAGTGCTAAGTAAACTAGGCTGTTGATTTTGCTTTTGTTGCATTATTTCACATAACATTCAGTAAGACCCCAGACCAACAGATTTTTTTGAATTTTATTCTTATTTTTTGTTGATCAGAACAGAACAATCAAAATAAATAAACAAGCATTTTTTTTTACCATAGTAATCATCTCCTGACAATCACAAAGTCCACATCTCTCAGAGGTAACTCTGAGTCAGTCTTACTATAAAATAATTTGCATTCAAGAGCTGTTAAGGAAAGGCGAGGGTGTATTATTTACTGTCTTTAAACAGGTAAATAGAAAAGAGTCTAACCCCTCATTTATATTTAACTAGGGGCTGATGGAGGGAGAGGGAGGAGGAGCTAGGGACGGAAAAGCAATTAAAAATTAAAGCTTAAAAAGGAATTATTTGTAGCTAATCAAGTTGCTGTGGGTACCTTGTTTGTTGTTTGCATCCTTCCTGCAATTTTTAAGGGGGAAATAATTTGTTGCAGTGAACAACATTTTTTTTTTTTTTCTGACAGTCAACGCATGTGGTTAAACCACAAGCTCTGATGCAGGCACAGAGGCCTCTTACCTCACTTTAGATATCTACAAGACAATATCTAAAGACACTTATCCAAGGTAGTTGCTTAAAAGCCTTTTTAGTAAGGCCACCGATCATTGTAGAGAATCATCCATCTCTAAAATTAATTATCTCATCCACGTGTGAACCTCAAAAGTACATTACAGGTGCATCCAAGGATTGCTGTGTAAGCCTGAAAAATGAGAATACACTGATGAATGAATCATATGTACTAAAAGGTCTTTATATGCACTCATTAGAGAGGAAGGGTCTGATCTGATCATGGCTGGACAATGTTCCATGCTTTGGCCAGTTTTGTGAGTTGGAGCTGATATTGTGCTATTACCAGAAACAGTACTGAACGCAGCTCAACTTCTTCCTTCTTATGAATTATCAGGATTAATTTTGTAGATATTAACATGTGATTTTCTAACTGAATTAAAGTTTAGGCAAGAGTTGGAAGGTGAATGAATGGCCACAAGGGTGCCAAAATGATCTACAGAGAAAGGGACGGTTTTATATTTATTCCATTTCAGTCCAGGAAAAGGAAACAAAATACTCTGTCCAGGCTTGTATGAAATGTAAGTGGGAATTTTTAGAAGTAATGCTCAGAATGAAACTCCACAGACAGCAGTTACAACTATTAATGTACATTATACCAAGACTGTGTATATCCACCTCTACTACAAAACTAGTAAATTTGTCCATACTGTGCCTTCATAATTCAGACTAATGGATGAACCTAAGAAATGAACTATCTCTGATTTAAAAGAATTATAGAAATAGATCCTAAAGTAATACCAATGGGAAAAACAAAACAAAACAAAACAAAAAAAAAAAAAAAAAAAAAAAAAACACACACAAACAAAAAAAAAAAAAAAAAAAACAAAAAAGAAAGAAGCAACTAAACAAACAAATTTTTGAGAGAAAGTTCTTCTACACAGACCTCAGTGAATTCAGTCTAGTAATGATGTTGTTCAGGCTTGTCAGGTGCAAAAATAAAGGGCAAAAAAAGTGAATGAGTTCATGCTAATAATAATAAAAAACCTCATTCTTCTCTTTTTCTTATTTCCCATAACAAATAAGTTTTATAATTGTTTACTTTTACTGAGAAGAAAGCATATGGTCATTCTTAATCATTATTCCTCTTTCCCTATGATAGCCTAGATAATATTGTAGCTGAATACATAAACAAGAATTTAAAATCTGTCTACCCATAGTAGTCATACAAGTAATAGCTGATAATAAGCCCCACTTAGAAGACGCGTTTAAATGATAGAGATGTAATTACTCTTTCCCATTATCTCAAAAACAGAACATTGCTGGACAGAGATATAAAAGCAACAAAATCCTTCATTCAAAAGACCCTCAGGTGATCAGAATGCTTCCTTCAAAAAACCCTCAGGTCTTCTGATCAGAAAGTTGCAGAAGAATATAAACATAGAAAAGTTGTTATCCTCTGATACATAAAAGTAGTCTCGAACCCTCAAGGTGAATAAGTATCTCATCAGTTTACTGAACTGGAAAACTGATGGGTAACAGAGCTGGAAGGATTGCCTTCTTTTTGATGTTATGACGTTGTCAAAACCTCTTGTAGTTCTAGCTGCATATTTGAAATCCTTTCGCTTAACCCAAAACCAAAGGGATATATATTTTCTTTCCACATTAAAAACAACAACAAAAAAAAAAGAGTTACATGTTGTCTCATTCACTTATGTTCATAGTTGAGACAGGTGTAAAATCAAAAAAGTCATTCTAGGTAGCACAAAATATAAAGAAGAAGAACAGAATCTGGTTGCCCAAATATGGAAATTGCCTTTACTACAATACTTAGAAGTGAAAACTTACTTTGTCTTTTCTAGTGACTGACAGAAGAGAATTTACAGAACTGTACACTAATGATAAATCCTTAAGAGTTTGTTGCAGTTGCCCATCTGGATTCTTAACCAATTTGCAGGCTATCCTGACACTCTTTAATGTTACATTAGCTTCTAATATAATCATTTAGAAACCCAAAAATAGTCTCCAATGTCTTGAATAGCAAAGCTATTAAAGATTTAGTAAAATGAAACGCAAATATAATGCAATTAAAAATCCATATTGCACATTAGCACAACAAAACATTGCAAGAATATGGAATATAATCAAATTTAAAACAAATTAGGAAATATGTATTCAGTAAAGTGTCTTACAGTTTCAAAATAATTTACTGTGGAGCATGCAGTTTTCAAATATAAATGATTCAGTGGCATCTCATTAGAAGACACAGCAGAATTGAATTGTTATTAAGAAAAAGTAGCCTAACAGCTGGAATACCCTTCCACTCTCTCTACAGGTATAGAATATCACCCGATTTCTACACGTCCTAGCCACAAGAGTACTTGAATTTTCCCATTTTTTCCTTCTGATTTTCCCATGAATTTCTGTTAATTTGCTGGATACTGTACTTTTGCTGATATTTTGATGCTACAGTCTTACTCAGAACAGTTCAAAGCCCTGTTTTTATTTTCTTTCTCATTCTGGTCTTAAAATCTGAAGACATTTTGATGACACAGTGGCCAATGACAAAATATCTTGTAGATATTTCAATTACTGCAGACACTTTAGCTATCACAGAAAAAAAAAAAATAGCTACACTTAATCTTCCCAGTAAAGAGATTTGTAAGTATAGACATGTTTAGTTCCTGCTAGTGGTATCATGGGTATGTTGAAAGAGATTAATTTCTTCTCATGTAAGTTACCAAACCAATGCCTGTCTCTTTCCAGAGATATAGTCAAGAATGTCTGCTGGGAAGCCACCCCTTTACATGGTACATGGTTGATATCAGCCACCTAAGATGATACTTACAGCACTGCTGCAAACTCATTCCTTCCTTAAGTTCCCAACCTTGTTTTGACTTACAGTCATTACTGTTCTTAATTTGCAGAACTACTTTATTTTAAATTTAATGTTTCCCTTAAAAGCAGGATGCTTACTTCACTTGCATTGACTTTAAACCTGAAAAAAAAAAAAAAAAAAAAAACAAAAACAAAAACAAAAACAAAACAACCTGAACAAGCAAAGCAAGTTCTTGACAACAGAAAGGAGAACATACAAAGGTCTAAAACATCAGCTCAGAGACTCTTTGACACTGACCTCATGGAGAGGGGCAGAAAACAGTGACAGGAGGTTGTAGCCCGTGGATAATTCAGCTGTCACTGATGAAGCCATCCCATGGCCTGGTGGACCAGAGGCATTTATTAACATCAGAGAAAGGAAGGATGTCTTTGACAACAGTTTTCTTCTCAAATGCTGTCTTTCAGAAAGTAACTCCTCCTTGGGATATTGACTCCAGTTTTACCTAGGAATTTTAGGGATTCTTTTGATATATAAAAGCCTGTCTTGTAACCCTCTGGATTTCTGTGCTAATTTAGGAGCTATCTTTATGTACAGACTTTCTCTAGCTATGTGGTATCTATAAGAATAACGGAAAAATCTTCAGCTTCCTTAAGAACAAAACACCCTAATGAGAAAAAAAAGTATTTTTAAATGATCCTTCTTTTATTCCTGTCTGCCTATTCTCTTAATGAAAGCACTGAACTGTCATCATAACTCTACATTACAACATTTTGCAAACCACACACTATACAAGTGGTTTGGTGCAAGCAGTAGTCTGTCTTTTGATTTCTGCTTTCCTTAGACAGCATGACTTACAAGCATCTTTTCATTGCTTCATTATTACTTGATAGCTTCCTAATATAAAAGCATTTAAACAATATGCTTGATGATCCCATAATGAGAGTTTGATTGAGAAGTTTCCACAGAAACAATACACAACATATTAATAGCTGAAATAGCTGGCTTGGGATTCCATCAGTGGGTAGTAGTTTTGATAACACTGAACTGTGCTTTTGGTCTACAATAAAATACCAGAAGCACCTATGATGAGAAGCCTTTAAATCTTTTAAATCATATTATACATATTTTTTTTTTTATGCCAAGGTTTTCATACGTCTGACATAACAAAGACATATGGCAAAGTTCCTCAATAATTATAACTGTGTAATGGGAAGAGATATAATTATAGGTTCTGTAGCCAAAATTAATGTATTTCAGGCCAAAAAACCCTACATCCTCTTAAACACAGAATGCCACTTCATTCATTCATGTCTGTTCCTAGTGAAATAGCCATCCTACAATGGATACCCATATTGTGGCCAAATTAGATGCATTCTTTCCTGCTAAGCCATGATCTTCCTTTCAAGAAAAATGCCAGTAAAAATGATCCCCAGAAGAATCCCCCACATCTACCTGCTTTAAAAAACACTTTCTGGTTATTAAAAGGCAGAAATGTTACAGTCCCCCTCCATTCCTCCCTTCACACCCACCCATCCACCCACCAAAAAAAAAAAAAAATTAGAAAAACCACCCTGTCTTTACAGTCTAATGAAGTACAAGTTAAATGTCTAAGCTGGTAGTTGGATCTGCCGATTGTGGCTCTTCAGTCTGGATTCAGTGAAACAACCCTGTTTAAACAAACTTCTTAATCATACTTAATCATCTTTGATCATGTTTCCCTTGATATCATTAGTTTCCCAGGGCTTAAACTAACCCAGGTACTTCTACAAAGCAACAAATATCCTTACAATATTAGTAAAGCAATGAGAGCTGGCAATGCAGCTATACTTAGATGCCTTGCTTAATGGACCTCAATGGCACTGAGTCCTCTGAATTCCACCAAAAGCAAGTACCACAGCATTCCTGTAAATAGGACATATTTCTCTGCAGCAAGACTAAGTATTTTTCCTGTGGTATGCATGATCACTTGCTAAATCTGTTATGACAGGCTACTTATCTCAGTCCAAAGCTTTAAGACCTTTGGATCATTTCCCCAACTCTAGACATTTTGATGATAAATCCATCATACCTAGCAAGCATTTTATAGCACATTGGAAAAAAAAAAAAAAAAAAAGAAAAAAATATAGCAGGGAAATTTCACAAGTGCTGCTTTTACTTCAAGCCAGTATTTTATCATAATTGACCAAATAAGACAGGTATGTGGCTGCCTTGCATCTACAAAGTGGCACAGGGAAGCCTGGGCCAGTATATTTAGGTGCCTAAAATAAGTGGCCTCATTTTCAAAGATGCATAGCACCAACACCTCCTACCAATGGTAATGAGCGCTGTGGTCTCAGCACTTTTTAAAATGAAAAGTGAATTTGAAACAGAAACTTTCATGTCTATGTAGGGAGCTCCTGATGCAGGTAGAATGATCTTAGGTGGAAATAGACCCACATGACTTTTAAGGCTGTTTGAATCTATAGTTTAGATGTTCTTGAAAACATGTGGTATCTAGATGATCTGTTGTTTTATGGCAATACTTTGCTTCATATTTTCTTCCAGTTGAGTCTGCAAGTTTCAAATTATTGCCTGACTAGTAAGGATCTGTATTTATCACACCAATAAATCTTTTAGGTAACTTGTGCCTTGAAACCAGAGGTGCTAAGACACTATTCAAATGCAATTTTTTTAGCTGATCTGATTTCTTAGAGCAAAGTTATTTCTTATGCAGTCTGAGTCAGTCCTTTTTCTATGTGTTCTGCCTCAGACTTTCATATTGCCCTTTAAAATTTTGGAAGACAGAGCTGTGTTAAAAATATATCATACTCTATGAGAGCTGTTCATTTCAGCGTGCCAGTTTAGAACCTCATTTCAGTTTGGGCAGAAAGTTGAGCCAGTTGGAGGCATCTCCTTCCACTGCCATAAACCTGTTGTTTTACAGGTTTGCATAATTTGCAGAAAGCAATGCTGTATTCTCCAGCATGGAACATTTTGTTCCAAAGTGCTGCTGTTGCCTTTATCCACCCAGTGGGGAAGCAATCCCTTTCCAGCTTTCAACCAGGGACTAAAGTTTACAGTACTAGACGTAAAGACATGTGTTTATATAGAGAGATACAACAATGCATCTTTGCTTTTATCTATGACATAAATACATGGTTTTCACAACTGTGGCATCTAAGAAGCTTTTATGCTTTTCCCTTTACATCAACACTTGGACAAAGTGATATTTTTTGATGTTTTATTTGCAGGAATCTGAAACACGAAAAAAGGTATTTAAGGTCACACAAGAAGAGAAAAGGGAAGCAAAGAATTAAACTCGAGCTGCTGGGTGGCACACTGTTTTTTTCATTCCCTTTCTTCTGAGAAAATTAATTCAGTTTTAGGACATCTGATAAGACTTTCAAAATCTCCTCCTACGTGACACAAAATGGAAAATAGGTAACTTGTACTGATGGACTTTAATCAAGATCCAGTTTTGCTTGTGCTTTCAAAGTCAGTATAAAAGCTCTTCTAGAACTCATAGGCACTATATAATGCTCTCTACTAAGTTTTGACAGAAATGCAAATGCGTGATTGTTCCTGTTTCAGACCAACTGTATATTGCCAGATGACCTGGTGATGCACAAGTAAAAATTTAATGAACGTGAATTACAGCTTGGATTCCCTCTGTGCAAATATTATAAATAAGCAAAGACAACCTTGGTTCTTCTTATGCCAAATTTCTACTTTCAAATCATGTCACTGTTACAGTGGATTTATCTGAATTTTTCTTTGTGCATAGTGGCCCTGCAGTGGTTTGTAAACTTCCTAAGTCTATAATCTCCCTAAGAGCAATATGTTGTTTAGCTCAATGTTAGAATTTCTGAGGCAGTGGTGTCTTCCAACCATAAAGGAATTAAGACCTGGCGTGATCTAGTTTGCACTAAGACACCAAGTGGGAGTATATAGCAACAACAAAAGGTCCACATTAAAGCATGTATTAATAGAACTCAAAAGATCTGAAAGGAAGGGTAGCTGCAGATGTATAAAAACAAGGTGAGATGTACCCAGAGCACAATTTTAGAGAATCGTATTTCTTAAGAAATTGACGGGAAGGTATTGAGAAATTGATGGATGAGTGAAAAGGTGAAAATAGAGGAGTCCATTGAAGAACTTCTGACAGCACAGAGTCACTCCTTTTTAATCATTAAGTGGTCAAAGAACACTGTGAATCATGAATGTAAATAACATGATTCCCTTTTTATTCAGCATGGGTTTTTTGCTTCCTCAGTTTGTGACCATCTGAAACTTCACATATTCATTAAGAAATTTCAGTGGGAAAAAATCTTTCCATTTAAAAGCCTGTTATTCCCATCCTCCCCACCAAAAAAAAAAAAAAAAAAAAAAAAAAAAATAGGCAAAAGTTCGAAAGTTTAAGAAACAATCAGTGCTGTAAAAATATTTTATATTTATACTATAAATACACACAAAATGTATGTAAATTTAAAACTAGGCACATAACAACACTTAGAGAGTGCTCCTTTTTCTTAGAGACATTTAATGAAATGGGGAGAATGTTATTTTTATGTCTAACATTATCTATTAGAGATCAGCTAAACATAGTGATATACACATATGTGAACACACAAGCCACATTTTCTAATGAAGAATAATAATTCAAGTAAAATACTGAGAAGGGGTCATTTTTCCATAATATTGTGCAAAAGTACTAAAGAAAAGGGGATTATTATTTTTTTTTTCACCAAGAATGCCTAATTATGTGCATGCTACAGGTTTAATTAAATTGATAATTTTGGGACATAGGAAGTAGCTTTTCTTTTGTGACATGAACATGCATATTAATTTTGTCTTACTTCAGGTGCCCCAAGTATACAAATGTAAGTTAATTTTTAAGGCTACTTGTGGAGTCAATTAATGTAAGTAGGACTAGCTTCCAAAAAGCCATTTGTACCTGGCTTAGCTCCTTGATATAGTATGAAACATCCTCTTAAGATGCCTGTAGAGGATCTGTGTCTAAATAAAAAGATCAAACAACTACTTTAGGTTAAATTACTGGTCTTTGGTTTGTTAAAATAAGTAGTTGCGTTGCCAACTGTGTATATACAATTGGAAATGCACGTGAAGGGCTGTATTGGATAACTGTCAGATATTCTGTCATACACAGGGACAACATTAATGAACATAGACCCCTTGAAGTCTACAGAGACACTGGAAGAGAAATAAAGTGACAGAAAACTTACATCTTCTCCTGTCAAGAGAGACAAGATTGAACTCAACTGTGTGAATACTAGTAAATAAACCTCCAGCAAAACTGCCCTTCCTGGAAAAAAAAACAAAACAAAACAAAACAAAACAAAACAAAACAAAACAAAACAAAACAAAACATACTTGAATGGAGGTTCATTTTAAATATTTATTTCTCCTACTTGTTAATTGATCACTGAATTTCAGGGAAGTGGGAGGAATAATTTGTGCACTGGATGTGGACTCTCTACAATTTACATAGAGAAGATGATTACCTCTTCAACCTTTTACCTTCTTGTAGTGTGTTTTCTCTAGTTTTTCGATCTCTGACAGAAGAGATCGTAAGGTGTTATTTTAAATAGTCATACAAAAATTTTGTCCAGTCTGAATAACACACTGCATCTTTATGAGAATACTGATTTGTGTTCCTACCCAGGGTAATAATATCACCTAGTTTTAACCATTAAACCCTCAGTATTCAATTAAAGCTAATGGTTACGTTCACCCTAAGGTTTCTACCTAGCCTCAGTAGAGAGATGTTTCATGTCACCCTAACCTGAGAGTGAGAGAAAGGTAAAAAAAATCATAACTTAGAGGTGCTTTTCCTCTCCATTGAGTGATGAGGGTTTCTAGAGGATTAGTTTAAGCTAGATGTCTAAATGAAAAATTTCTTGGAGCCAAATGAACTTTGGAGACATTATAACTTCATCAGCATCTACCCCTGGACAGCTCAGTATGGATTCTTCAAGACAGCAGGAGAAGGAACTCAGGTTGAAATCCTGCATGATTCCTTAATATTCCTTAACCCTAGATTATCTGGCTTTACGTGTGAGAAATCCAAATGGATTTACACAGTACAATCACAAACAGATCTTCATAAGGTCAGTGGCTTAAACTGGAATGCAATACATGTTTTTAAACTCCATGTAACGTGCAGTGGTCTCTCAGACAACAGCACCCAATTCAGAGAGTTCATCCAGCAACTGACTTTAGTACAGCTAATATATCTGAAGCAAAAATAGAATGAGAAAACAATGGACAATGGAAAAGAATAGACTTTCCATGTTGAAATTCAGTGTGTCATAGTTCATGCCAGAGGTAAGTAATGTCATATTCAAACAACCAGGGATTTTCATTTGGACACTGAATAGCATATATAACCTTCATTTTGGATCCTGTCTGATACTAGAGATAACTATCTATACATTTCTACATCTATCATAGACCTACAGAAGTGCACATATTCAGTCAGAGTTCTGGGATCAAGACGCATTTTCTGGGTGTGATGCCACAAATCCTTACCTTAAGTAAAGCAGAGCAATTAATTACACAAGTCAAGATTTACTCTCCAGGATTAGGAGTTCCTGTATTCAGCTCTCATTCTCCTTTGACAGGTCCATTTAATTAGCTTTTCTTCCATGATTTGATCAGTTGATTTAATCTGCATAAATATTCATTCTAAATTTATTGTTTAAATAAAGGAACCAGAATTGTAATTTTCACATTTTTTTTTTTTGTAGAATGATTTTTGATTTTAAATATGTTTGCATTCATGGCTTTCTGCTACTTTAATTAGGGGAAGTTAGAAGTAAAAAATAATGCTGCAGTTAACATAATAATGGGAAAATATGAAGGACTTGGAAATGGGGCAAGTCACTAAATGGAAAGACCAGTAATAATCCCAAACAACTAAATGATATATTCATCAAAGCTCTGTACCTCAAAGTGTTATACAATAGAGGTAAGTAGCATTTCACCATTTTAAACATACCTGTAAAGTCTTTATAAAGGATGATGAAAAGCCCGTTCTTTTTGCTGATTTCTTGCTTTTCTCTCCAGGGAGTCTATAACTGTAATCATGTGGAAGTAAACTCTCCTCTACAATGCGAAGCTTGTCTTGGGTACAATGTAGGCACAACATGCTCTAGAGAGTTAAGGTATTGTTGATGGCAAGCCTATTCTATTTTAAACTCCCCAGTAAATCACTTCTTGTTTTTCTTGATTACTTACTTCAGACAAACCAATTTTGAAACCTATATAGAGTTGTTGTGCCTCTGGGGTTAAGCAGTTGTCTTTCTGTGGCTCTCATAAGCTAATGACCCTTAGTCATTTCTGTTCATAAGACTGGGTTGCCTAATTGACTGAGGGACGTACTGAGACTTCCCGTAATGACTTCCAAATTTAGCTTTTGTGAATTCTTTCATCCATTGACTGCATGCAGAAATAGAGCTCACAGCTCCATGGATCGTAGGTGGCCTGAATGACTCACCAGCCTCTACACCACCCATGCCACAGCAGTCACCGACGCTAAGCTCAGGACCAACAACAGACAGTGTGAACATTTTATCTAGGCCGAGTCTTCACTGCAAGTGGAAGTGTGAGCATCTCAGAAGTATACAGGCACTCATGCACTTCTGAGTTATACAATCTAATGTTTCTGGTCTCAGTGGGCTTTGCTTAGATGGGATAAAATAGATAGTTAAACATTGAAAAAGATTGCTTGATAAGTTGTGTTATCTCTAACCTTAGAGATTTGTAACCCCAAATTACACAGGTACATGTTTATCAATGGTGTCGGTGTAGCTGGTACTACCAGAAGGGGGGTGCTGTGCTGGGGGACCTGGGAGGTCCTTTCCAGAAGGCATTTCTACCAGTATTTGATTTTAGTGCCACTCACATGAGTTTCCAGACCATTTGAGGAGTTTATTTAGTCCACATGAAAATACACACCGACTCTTTTTGTTTCATGTAGTTATTGCTTGCTTCAATTACATTCTCCAAAGGCAGAAAAAAGGTACCCTTAAGTCTTTTTGGAAAATCACTTCCACAGTACAGAGCTATAGTACACACCCAGATTAAGACATTTGACTCCTTTTTTACAGAACCAGTTTCAACAATTCCTCAACATATTTACCTTCCATAAGCTGTATCAGACAGGCTCTGTACTGTGTTTCAAACGTTGTTACAGTGAAGCTGAAATCAACAGGACAATTTAAGAATAAGAGTCTATCTGACTTATATAAAAGTATTTTAATCTAGTTCATTACCTTTTCTTGGTATTTTGTTATTAGGTTATCAACAAGGTTTCTGCAAATCACTTTAATTTCAAAAAAAAAAAAAAAAATCTTGCCAAATATACTATCTTCAAATTTCCCAGGGTTAAGAATTCCATTAACTCATTACATTGTACTGTTGACATTGAATCTTGCTTAAAAGTCAGCATAACAAATTCCACATTACTAGCTTCATAAAATACAAATTAACTCAGTTTCATTATCACTGAAAGATATCTTGTTCAAATGATCAGAGCAAGAAAAGATTAAATAATGAAAGATTTCTTCTTCTGTGTTTCTTTCTTTCTTCCTCTTGATATATTATCTCAGTATCTTACCTACTATAAAGACAGAATATTTATGTCTCATCCTGATGGTTCCTTGTAATTTGTAAAATTTTGGAACCTTTTAGGGTTCAAAAGAGAGAGAACAAGTTTATGGACCAGTCCTACCCTACCTGAAGAAATCTATTCTAAAACATTTGTCACACTGTAGAAAGAGTTTGGTTGCCACTGCATTTGATTCAAGCCTAAGGAAAACATCTATGCCCATTTAAACTTTGAAGACCTTTTTCACAGTGAAACTACAACATTTTCATAAGAGTGAAGATAACCCCCAACAAACAGGCAGCTGGCAATCAGAGAGTTTGTATTCTAGATTCATAAGTAACTCAGTGAGTTCAAGTTATAAACATCATTCTGTCTAAAGGTGTTTCTTTTCCCTTAAATTTACCAAAAATCATATATTTTGTTAGAATTCCTGGAGATATGGTACAGCTTCATCACTTCAAGAAAGCATATGGTATAAGTATGTAATTTAAGTCAAAAATTTTCTGAAATTATGCTTTTTCATCTAGCTAGGACATGTAGTAAACACTTTTTTTGCAGACCTGGAGAACAACTTGTATCCCTTTAGTACAGTAAAAATAAAATTATGAATTAATATAATACCTATAAGTCTTTGCTATTTGGGGTCAGGAGAGAATTATTTGGTCATCTCCACTCTGACTTACCTGATCTTCAGCCGTTTAAGTTTTAGTAACTTCACATTCTGACAGGATATGAGATTCCCTTTCACAGTTTTTATTCAATATTGAATTATTGAAGGATTTTTTGCAAATGAATAGACTGAGAACACATCATCTTGTTAATATTAGAAATGACTGGGTGAATAGCCTCCGAGAGAAATCCCTTTGCTCTTATGCAGATGTTGTGCAACTGTGTTAGCAGAGTACCATGTCCTTATTAGCATTTTGAAAGTTTTCAACGGCCAGTCAAATACTGTGCTCCTGTACCAAACTTGATTCATCTCCAGATAGCTCAGAAAACAAGCCACCCATGCCTGTCATGTAAGTATATCATGTAAATGGCAAATTTTCCCTATTCTACCTGGGCCAAATGTTGTGGTTTGAGCCTGGTTGGCAGCCAAACACCACGCAGCCACTCTCTCCCCCTTCTCTTCCGGCAATAGAAGGGACAGAGAGCCAGGCTTGGGGTTCGAGATAGGACTGGGATAGGGAAAAATCAACATTTGTGGTCACAAGCTAAAGAGAGACTAATAATAGGGAAGTAAAAAATAACATAGATTTATTACAGACACTAACAACATCTAACAGAGTAGGAAAGTGAGAAGCATTGCCAGATCTTGAGAACACCTTCCCCCCATCCCTCCCTTCTTCCTGGGATCAGCTCTCCTCCCGATATCTCTACCTTCTCCCCACAGCGGCACAGGGGCAGGGAATGGGGGGTTCATTCAGTGCTGTTGCTTCTTCCATCTTCGGTGGGGGGAGCTTCTGGAACTTGTTCCCCCTGCTCTATCGTGGTCCCCCTCTCACAGGAGAAAGTCCTCCACAAACTTTCTCTGATGTGAGTCCCCCCAATGGGCCGCAGTGTTCCCCACACTGCTCTGTCGTAAGTCACCAACTTTCTCCAACTGGAGTCCCTCCAACAGGCTGCAGCCCTTACCAAGCTGCTCTGGTGTGGGACACCCCCGCATGCTACAATCCTCCCAGTGCTGAATTACAACAGTAGAGCTAGATTTTCCCACAAGACTCCAGCCTTCTTTGGGCACAGCACCTTCATCATCCAGGTGAAAAACACAGGCCATAAATCAGTGTCTGCTCTACTGCAGATCTTCATGAGTGGCAGCGGGGGGGCACCCTGCCATCTCACCACAGGATATAGGAGGGGTCTCTGCTCCGGCACACTTCACCCCTCCTTTCTTCCTCCGTTCCTCCACTGACCTTGGTGTTCACGCAGCTGCAGCAACTCCTCCTCACAAGTCCCACTGCCCGTCACCACGTCCCTTCTTAAATACGTTATTGCAGAGGCGTAGCTGATTGGCTCAGTTTTTGAGTAGAGGTGGAGCTGACTTGGAGCTGGGGGAGCTTCGAGAAGCTTCTCACAGGAGGACACCCCTATAGCCCCCTCCCCTGCTACCAAAAAACCCTACCACTCACTCAAACCCAGGACACTAAAGCAAACAAGCAACATCTGAACAGCAGTAGTGCACAGGTTCAAAGTAAAAAGAATATCTCACCAGAACAAAACTCATTGTTGTGTGCAATATAGTTGTGAATGAAAATGATCACTTCTGGTAACAGACTGGTTCCCCCATGCTAGCTTACGGATTGTTCTGCATCCATAAACTATTAGTTTGCAGAATGGATCCTCAGGGCCTGTCAGCTGTTATTACAAACTAATCCCCAATTAACATCTTTATTCAATTCTAAGAATAATAAAAAAATAAAAAAAAAAAAAAACAAAAAAAAAAAAACAAAAAAACAAGCTAGAATAACCAGTAAATGGAAAAAGAAGTTTACTTTAATTAAAATGTAATAGCATTTGTAAAGAGCCTTAAACTGAGGGGGGAAATTCAATAGACATTTATTTTATTTGGGAACTTCAGAAAGGTAATTAAATGCACTAATTTCTTTTGAGTCCTCCCTGATGATCTCATAAAGTCAGGGTACGGTCTGTGATAGTACTATCATCAGATTGATTTAACAAAATTTATATAACTAACGTATGTTCCCAGAATTCTGATAATAGCATCAACTAGGCTGTAGCATTTGGGAACGTGTTCAGCCTGTAAGACTGTGCATGATTCCAAGCTTACTGGAACTGTGGGATTCTTTACTTTTGATAATATGAACTTTGGGATTTCTGCTTTCCAATATGTTTTATTCTGGATACACTTCAGTATCTTTGGTATTTAAGAGAGATTGTTAGCCCAATAATATTTGCAGAAATTTGGGAAAACCAGATTTCTTTGTTTCATTATAGAATTAATATATATATATAAAATATGTATATAAATATATATAAAATAAAATGTGTAATATATTAACATTAAATACTTATTATAATATAAAATCACTGAGTATATTTATAAAGTGAATTTTAAAGTTGCTATATGCCTTATTCAGATGACTCAGACAAATCAGAGACTCATAATGTCTATATCTCTTAATTGACCCTCACTGGAACTTCAGTGTGATCTGCTCAGAGTAGATGTTTAAACAAAGGTGAGGTAATCCCACCCCTTTTCTTTAAGATGGAAGCTGATCTTTCCTAGATGGTAGTGCAATACCTGATTAAAAACCTTTTCTAGAAACTACAGGAAAGATTATAAAATAATAATCATCATCACAACAATTGTATCCAGGCCCCTAGATATAATTAGAAACCTGTTTTTCATTTCTCTGTCTTTGGTAAACATTTAAAAACCTCTACGCACATAGGAAAGGGTCTCCAGTGAATCAGATTCTTTTAATCAACATTTCCTGACACCACTCACTCCTCTGGTATGCTGTCACAACAGTAGTAATGCAGGCTGCCTTTTGTTGATCTCTTTGGTAATTAGTTTTTGAAGGTTAATCCCACTAGGCATTCCCTGTGTCAGCTTGGAGTTTAATGACTTTCTGAGCTTTAAAGCACTATGTGCTGGAGATAAAATATTGCACAAAGTTTAGGTCTGTCTGATCCTCCAGCATGCTGGTTTTATGAAATTCAGATAAGCAACCCACCAGTTTAGCACAGTTAAGGCATTGCTGTTCGTCTGTCATAGTTTCCTTTCTGACACATGGGGAGCTATAAGGTAACCTGTGCATCCAGCCGCTTTCTGTCACTCATGGAAAATGAACACTTATCTATTTATATCTTGGTCATACCGAATTGATTTTTAATGGAGATCCAGGTCAAAGTTAAACTTTGACCTCCAGTGAGGCCTGAAATTTATTTTTAAATCAACTCCAGGTCTTAAGGTGCCTAGTCTGAAACCATTTGGCCTTGGGGAGTGTAACAGGTGACAGTGATGTTTGCCCAATTCTTACACTCTTCTATGAGGTATCTTCTCTTGGCCATTGTTTGAAACAGAATATCAACTTTTGGTCTGATCCAATGTGGCCATGTTTAGCTTCTTATGGTCTCAACATCAAGAAATCTTCAGAGCTGCACCGTCACATTTCACCAAAGTAATGTCTCTATTATCATCTGCATAGGGATAGTAAAGAATAAGGGCCCAATATGATATGGGGTGTGCATACAAAGACCAAAAATAGCCCAGAAAGAAAGTGAAGAGACCTCATAACAATTAGAATGTGATGCATTCTCGGTACACAATGATCTAAATTGGATTGATTTTACATAACTTCAGTCTTACAGAATTTAGACAAATAAGGTGGGGTTCATCTAACTAAAAGTGAATATCCATCTTTGAGAACATCACCTTTCCTTTCTTTTATACCAATCACTGAAGAAACATGTATCTTTAGGGGAAGAATTCCTCTCACTTCTAATCTGACATCGAATAGAGATAAGATGAACCTTGTCCTTAGTTTTCCTACTATCAGTGGAGAAAGGCACCTTAGATAATGAGTCTTCCTACCTATGCTAAGTGCCTATGTAAGAAAGGAATAAGTTTTATCCTAGAAATATATTTGTATCTTCCCCATGGATAAACTTCTCCTAGACAACTAGCTTATGTTAGAGGATAGACATAAATAAATCTGTCAGGTTGCACACATTATATATATATTTTTTAAGGGAAAGGAGAAATTCCTCAAGCAGTGACAAGTTTACCTTCCAGAGTGAAGTTTGGGTTATTTTATCCCTGAAGCACTGCAGTTAGGCTACATGGTTAAATATCTTACTCTTGTAACAAAGAAGGAATATTTGCAAATACATCCTCTTTCATGCACAAGTACCTGCTCAGTGAAGACCAATGTAGCTGTGCTGGGGCTCAGCTGCTTTCCATTACGGTTAATGACAACCACTGGGAGATATCTGTAGGATGCATGAGCTCTAAGGGAGATGCACAGTTTTTCGTTTATTTGTTCCCTTTCATTTATTGTAGCTCAGGAGGAGAGAGTCTGGGTCATTAGGTTTTAGGAAGAGCTGTAGCAGGATATAAGAAAAAAAAAAAAAAAAAAAAAAAAAAGAAAAAGAAACATCAAAATGATTTCATGAGAGCTCCAGTTAAAGTGTGCACACCTCAACTAAGTATATTTTTACTGGTTGAGACATGTTTGTTGAGAACATCACCATATAAACATTTACTCCAGAAGTCACAAAAATAATGTGGATATACACTGAAGGATGGTCTAGCCCAAGTTCTCCTTCCTTCCCTGATCCCAATCCCTGGATTGACAGTCCTTGTCCCTTCATGTAGTCAGGTAAGCAGCCTGGGGCAGGTTGTTCAGTGAATACCTGGGGTGAACCCCAAGGGGAAGCTCCTAGAGAGAGGAAAAGCTGGTTAAGTATCCTCAAGCTAGGGAGATTACAGACACAGATCCACAGAGAACATTGGTTTGGAGCTCCCAAATTAGAGGATATTGAAGATGTATCCACTGTGATGACCTTTGGCATGACTGCGTGGATGGGAAGATAAATGTCTGAGAGGAATACTGTGCAAATCCTCAAGTTGCTGTCATGTGGTCTGTGAAGAGCATATGCTGTGAACATTGCAATTTCTCCTCTATTTGGCCTTTCAAGGCAGGAACAGGGTGTTGAGAAATTTCAGCTCCCACTGAAATTAGTGGGAGTCAAGGGTGCACCAAACCATGCCCAAGACATAATCAGGTACAAAAATAATTTTTATGCAGGCTTACAGAGGTTGTATATCCAGAGATGGGAAGAAACTTACTTCAGGATGATTCAGTAGAGAGGGATCTGTACAAGATGCTTGCAGGGATTTATGCACTTTAGCAAAAGTTTCTCACTCCCTGAAGGTCTTAGTGCATATCTTAGATTTAAATTCATGATCTGTATACTATAGATACACAGAACCCATAACTGAATCCTTAAAACAAATTATATCTGTTTTCTTGTATCATAGAATCATAAAATCAGAATGGTTTGGGTTGAAAGGTTTAAAGGTCATCTAGTGCAACTCTCCTCCAATGAACAGGACATCTTCAAGTAGATCAGGTTGCTCAGAGCCCCGTCCAACCTGACCTTGAACGTTTCTAGGGATGGGGCATCTACTACCTCTCTGGGCAACCTGCTCCAGTGTTTCACTACCCTCATTGTAAAAAATTTCTTCCTTATATCTAGAATGAATCTATCTGGTTCTAGTTTAAAGCCTCTTTTAGTTTAAAACCATTACCCCTTGTTCTGTCACACCAGATCGTTCTAAAAAGTCTGTCCCCATCTTTCATATAAGCCCCTCTTAAGTACTGAAAGGCTGCAATAAGGTCTCCCCACAGCCTTTTCCTCTCCAAGTTGAACAACCCCACCTCTCTCAGCCCTTCTTCATAGGAGAGGTGTTCTATCCCTCTGACCTTCCTTGTGGCTCTTCTCTAGACCTGCTCCAACAGATCCATGCCTTTCCTGTGTTGAGGGCCCCAGACCTGGATGCAGTACTCTGGATGGGGTCTCACCAGCACAAAGTAGAGGGGGAGAATCCCCTCCCTCGACCTGCTGGCCACATTTCTTGTGATGCAGCCCAGGACACAGTTGACTTTCTGGGCTGTGAGCACGCATTGCTGGCTCATGTTCAGTTTTTCATCCACCAGTACCCCCAAGTCCCTCTCTGCAGGGCTGTTCTCAACCCCTTCATCCCTCAGCCTGTATTGATACCAGGGGTTGTCTCATCCCAGATGAAGAATCTTGCGCTTGGCCTTATTGAACCTCATGAGGCTCACATGGGCCCACTTCTCAAACTTGTCCAGGTTCCCCTGGATGTCATCCTGTCCCTCAGGTGTGTCAAGAGGACCACACAGCTTGTTGTCATCTGCAAATTTTCTGAGGGGGCACTCAATCCCACTGTCTCTGCCACTGATGAAGATATGAAACAATACTTGTCCCATTATGGACCCCTGAGGGACACCACTTGTCACCAGTTTCCATCTGGACATTGATCCATTGACTATTACACTCTGGATGTAACCATTCAGGCAATTCCTCATCCACCAAAGAGTCTACTCATCAAGTCCATATCTCTCCAATTTAGAGAGAAGGATGTCATGGGGGACCGTGTCAAAAGCCTTACAGAAATCTAGATAGACTATATCCGTAGCTCTTCCTTTGTCCACTTTATTCTCTTTATCTTTCCACTTCATAAATTTTTTTAGAGAGTAATGTCCCAGTGATGTGAAAATGCACATAATAACAAAAATCTTATTAAGTAGGAACAATAACCAATACATTTTTTTACTAAACTTATAAAAACACTGTGATCTTTTGTTATTAAAGTGATTAGAAGATGCATTCAAGGTATTATTCATTTTCTGAGCTTTTCGTCAATTTCATTCATTTTGATTTGAATACCTATTAATTGGATAATTAACATAATTTAAAGAAAAACGCTTTAATCAAATGCCATTGTCTTAAACAACTGTCATTATACATTTATCAAAAAGTAGTGTTATTCCATGAATGGTTATAAGCAAAATTCTGAATTAAATTCATGAATAAAAGCTCCAAATTTTATGATGCAATATCCATTGACTTCAGCATGCTTTGAATTGAATCCAGAAACCTGAAGAAGGAAATGTAGTAATTCAAAATGTCTATGACTAAACAGTTATGTTTCTGTTTATGATATTAGAAACACGGCCACATGCTGCCCAGTCTGTGATATGGTCACATGGGAGAAAATCTACACCAGGGTGGCAGTGATTTTCAGTTTTTTTTCTCCATTTATATAGTATTATCAAAAAGAAATAAAATAACATAAAAATAAGTCATTATTTAGTCAAGACAATTTAGACTATTCTATCAATCTCATTTTCTCAAATGTATATTCAGAAAAAAAAATGCTGGTTTCATTTAACTGTATGTTAATGAAAATAAGAACAAAACTTGCTTTAAAATGATATTGTGCCATTGGACAGGAGAGAAATAAAGAGAGAGGGAAAAATGAAGAAGATCATCAAAAAGCAAATGAAGAAACTTTTTCAAGTTTATTTCAAGGAAAATTCACAAGTTAAATTCACAGGAAATTAAACAAAGGAACCATCTTTGAAGAAAGAAATAAATTTGTTTTCTACAGTTCTATGAAGTGCATTTTCATCAGTTTATTTACATCAGACAGATGTTTTTCACATGCAGTTGTTATGGATGTTGAATAATGAGATTCCAAATGTTGTTTCTAACTGAGACAGAAACATGATTTTTCTGTCAAACTAGCATATAACTGAAATCCAAATGATTCAAAATCAAGTCAATGGAAATTATTATCATCTGAGTTTCTACATAAAAACTTTCCGTTCTGAATTTATTTCATCTTGGTTTCTACTGTTTCTACCACAGCAAAAGAAGTTTTTAGGTGTTTTAAAAGTCTTAAAAGTGTTTAAAAGGTGTTTAGTAAAAGTCTTTAGGTGTTTTAGTGGCTAGCATAAAACCAAAATCAACAGGGAAACTGAGACATTTTTCACCCTACCTTGGGAATCACGAGTAAATATCATCTGATTTCATAGCAAAACTATCCTACATGTAGGTTGTTATGTTCCTCAGTACTCTGTAGAGTGTACATGATTTCAAATACGTTGCCAATTTGAATATATTTCCTTTCCCCTCCATTCTTGAAAAATTAATTCCTGTGGGTTAAGTTAATATGGGGGGTTTATATGCATTTGCAAATATTGACCCTGTGAAATCAAAGTGGATAAAAAGTTTTATGCTGTTTTGTCTGCAACTTGTCTTATGACTGGATACAGATTTGCTCTTCAGTATTTGATCATTTTTAGCTCTGTTGCAAGTTCACACTGGCTTTAAATGGCCTTCACATTTCCATCCACGATGAGGCAAAATCAAATACAGGCTATACTGGTGATAAGTTGACCCTCTTCTCAGCTTAATAAATTGTGCCCAGCTCTAATCAAAGAATTTATTCTCAAGTCAACCGACTTCTAGTTTCAAAGGAACTATTACTGCTTTCATTTCAATATGTTTCTGCAGTTTATTCTATCCACCTTTCCAAGTCTGGGAATTTTGCCTGTTTCCATCACCAGTGATATCTCTCTGACTCATTTTAGGTCACTTGATGAGAACAGCAAATTCATGTCCTCCTCTTTAGAAAAGGATAACAAAATAAATCATTCTTATTGATCATAAACAAAGGAAAAATGAAGGAGAAGATAGATGCCTTACTCAGTAATCTGCTATTCAGAATGAATGGGAACGCCTCTTCTTTTAAGTCTTTAATTTGCAAACTTTTCAAGAAAAAGTCTTCTCATCATACCTGTGTATTAATTCTCATGCAAACATATACTAGAGTTATTTTAACACTGTTGTCAAAACTAAGAATTTTCTCTTATTATATATATTGACATTTCTACACTTTTATTTGGCAGCACAAATGAAACTTTAAACTGTCATAATTTCCCATGAACATACATTTTAAAGATGTCATTGCTTAACTCATCTAAAACATCCTGTTGATAAAAGTGAAAGGTTGTACTCAAATTTGACTTAAAGATAGTATATTTTAATACATATCACCCTGAAAAAAATAATGAAGGAAATAAAATGAAAACTTTCCTTCTCATATGATATTGAGAGTACTAATAAATGAAAGTAGTTTATCTTAAAAATATCTTCCTCATGGATTATTTCAGTAGAAATTTCAATGAAATTGTGATGAGGGGAAAAACAAAACCTCATTACAAAGTTTTCATTGTGCCAAGTGTGATAACAGTATTCACAAAAGTAAATCCTCGCTCTTTGTTCACAGTTTTGCGTGCAATTCAGATAAAAGTTGACGTTTTTCTTCATCTGTAAATAAAAGTTTTGTGTCTGCCCTAAATACAATTTTGGGGTGCACACTACATTAGATTTCAGCCTTAGGATCTCCTTTGTCTCACCTAACTAGAGCTATTTAAAAGCTGATAAGCCTAAATTAATTGTCTAGGCTCCCATTGTAATCAATTGACAAAGACAGGAATCTCCAAAGCATGATTTGTCCTGCTTATCTTAGAAATATAGGTGCAGAAATCTCATTGCCATGGGATGAGTTGCCTTTTCAGAAATTCCCTCTCTCTCTTTTGACTACAAAAGAGGCTAAATAATTTGGTTAAATTAATCGTGCAACTTTCAAATTACTCCAGTGAGATGAGGTGAATCCCCTTACCCTTACATGTGAGACTAGATAGTTTTCCAATATGTTATTTCTACCCTTAAGTTCTGAACTCTGTGGGTAAAATATAGGTTTTTAATGGGACCAAGATGGGACCCTGGCTGTGACCTTGAGTTTTGCCTTGAGATTTGGGCTTCTGAGGAACTTGAGACACAAAAGAAGGCTCTGATTTGACACCAAGACGAAAGAGCTGCCATGAAGACACTGCCATGTTTTGTAAAGCCCTAAATCTGATATGTAGTTAAAATTCAGCACAGTTAGTAAGTCCTTATGCTTCATGTAGTTCTTGAAGGCATAGAAAGTGCATGGCAAACACAACCAGTAAATCATATTATAAATTATATAATATGCATGCATGTCAGCTATATTATGATTCAATGTTGTATTTTCAATGGCATCTTTTGGCATAATTTTAGTTGAACAACAAGCCGAAGTCTAAAAAAGTTAAGCTATACAACCTTTCTGTCACTATGAGGTCTGAGTCTTGTTATTGGGTTCTGGAAGTAAGTACCATATTTTTCTTTAGTTGGGATTTTTTTCTCTCTTTTTTTTTAATATTTATATCAAAAATTCATGTTAAGTGTTTCTATTCTTGAAGTAATTACAATTTGCGAATGAGAATTCATGAAAGATTTGTTCTTTTGTTGTTTCTTTGCCAAAGGGAGAAAGCTAACTTCTGAATTATTTAAGTGACATAACACGAGGGTAGTTCAAGATCCCAGTTTTTTATTACTGTCTTCTGACCGTATAGGTCGAAGTAAAATTATCCAGATAAAACTCTTTAATATAAAAGGGATAAAGGAATGTAAATCTCTGGGACCCATAGGCTGTGACTGGTAAATCACTCTGGATAGTGTTAGCATCTTTTAGCTTTACACATCTATATTGTAGGAATCTCTTTTTCTTTGTTAATCCTACCTGAAGATAGACATCTAATCCAAATCAGATGAAATATGATCTAGGATTGGCTATTTCTTGCCACTGATTTTAAAGGGACTTCAAGTGACTCAGATGTAGATTCTCTATGTGGTCAGATGAACCCCATCTATGACAGTAGCACAGATGTAGCATGGGTGTCAGGAGAGAAAGGCTACCTTCTCTGATCATTTCTAGTGTAAACATAGGAAATTTACTAACGCGTTCTGAACACATTATGAAGATCAGCATTATGTTTCCATATTACAGATAGAAAAGCTCAGAAATAGCTCAGAGGGGTTGAGTGATATGTACAAAGGTGTCAGGCCAGACACTGGCAGAGCTAGGATTACAACCAGTGTCTTCTGGAGCTCTGCCTAGCTGTGATATCATTTGGGCAGAACTCAACAGAGGAAAAATTAAAATATCTGAAAAAATCTGACCCAAAGCAAATCTGAAAATGTCATCTGCTGCATCATCTACAGGCATAAAACATTCTAAGGACCTTTTACCTTAACCCAGCCTACCAAAGGCACTTGAAATGGAAGCTATATATTTGTATATATGCAGTGATTTCTTCTTTTTGATACCCTTTACACTCACTAATGTAAAGTATCCAGAAGCACTTAATTAGGAATTAATTTGTTTCCAGACCCAAACTGAAATTAGAAAATATTCATTTTATTTGGCTTTTTTTTTTTTTTTTGGTACCAGCTCACAAATAGATGAATATAATAAATAAAATATTTTAATTTGTGAGTTCTTACAAATAGAGGTTATTAGTAGATGCTAAAGTAATTTGCTTATGCCTTTGAAACAAATGCCTTCTATCAAAGCAAACTCATGTCTGCTGGAACAGCACTCTAGCTCCTGGGCAAAGAGCCGGAGTTAGCTCAAGCAGATCCTCCCTGAGAAAACCAAGCTTGTATTACAGCTCCGAGTTTGCCCGAAAATGAGAAGTGCTCAGATGTGGCTCTTGTAGCTACCATAGCAGAGTAACAAAAACAAAAGTGAACTCGCCAAAGACTGATGGGAGACAGGGGAGTGCCATGGGCCTCCCTGCCTGCTTATATCATCATCTAGACCCTTCAGGGGATGCATTCACTGGGAATCAGAAAACTTTATCTGATGTGCACAAAAAACTGTTTTGGATCACATCGGCAGTATTGGTACCCCATGAGAGTTGACTACTTCATAAGGAAAATTCATGAGTGAGAAGAAATTTGGAGCCTGACTAAAAAGAAGGGGTCAACAGGGTGAAATAAGGGGACTGGAGACTGGTAGGGTTAAAGGTCCTCAGGGATTAGTATTGGATTGATTCTGCATATCTTCATAAATTATTCTGATGAAATTAAATATAGGAATGCTATATTAATTTTGGCTAACAGCCTGATTATTGGATGCATGGTCAAAAGAGAAAATCACAGATCATAGGCAAACACCTATGTATTTGTGAAACACAAGGAGAAAGTATGTACATGAAAAAATAATTACTTTTAGAAATCCAATTTTTCCTAACTGATCAAAAATTACAGCTAGTTTCATGATGTGAAGTAAAATCCTAATGAACAATTCAATTATGTCTTGCTGCAGTGATCATGCTCAGTACTTCTCCCTCTCCCATTCTTGTATGTCTCTCATTGTACTGTTAGTGCCTAAAGAGACAATTTAATGTGTACAGTTAGTCATTGGCAGAGAAAAAAATGTGTGCAGTGAATAGCTGACTGGATTTATAAATTGCAGATTATGAGTTTTACTGTATTTATTCTGTTTTGCATGATCAGTTTTAATGAATATTACTTTTAAGATAAACAAAGCCTCATGCAAGATCAAGAGCAAGTATCCTTAAAGTATTTGAGAAATGAATAACATTTGCTGTTAAGAAATCAGTGCATTATTTCCAATGTGAAAATACAAGTATTTAACCATCAGCCATTACTATTCTTTATGCATATGACAAAACCATCCCTCAACCTCCTCCTTAGTAAATGGATTGAGTAGTATTGCGTATAGTCCTATCCTTTAGTAATTCTCAGAGTTTTAATCAGTTTGATACTGGTAATCTCTGTACTTTTGAGCTAAATGTCTTCAAGCTAAACTGTTTCTTTTCTGATCAATGAGGGGAAAATAATTATTATCATGATCTCTCAAGATGAGATAAACCATTCTTTGGAGACATGCACTGATCTCCACTGATCAAAAAGTGAGCCTGGGGCTCAGATTTGCACGTCTAACCTTCAGAGGACCACAGAAGGGCAGATTATTCTAATCTTTATTCACATAAACCCTGTTTACCAGGTAATCTAGATCACTCTGTATCAACCATCCATCATTTGTCAGCTATGCGATTTCATGTAGTTCCTGAACGTTGATAAATACCACAAATAACGTAGACCCAATAGGTCATCTTTGTGCAGTCCAACATAAAGAAACCTATTCAGTGTTACTTTGCCATTTATACATTTATACAGAGAACTGTCACATGTCCTATGTTTAACCTGCTTGTCATGTACTGTATTAAAGCTATGCCATCCAGTTTTCTCAGAGCAAAAAGCTGTGCAGTGCTAGGCCAAAACTACAGAAATCTACATCTGCTTCATCAATACTGTCTCTACTAACATATAAAAGTCAGTTTAACAACATCTGTTTTCCATACTAGTTGGCATTAATTTTCTTTTACTCCTTTAAAACCTTGCTATTCAAGTTCTGAGATCAGTATCAGACTGACAGTATGACAGATTTATTATCTCATTTATCCTTTAAAAGCAATGGTATAACATTAATGTCCCTACAATATTTCAAACTTCCTCCTATTCAGTGGTTATTGAAATTAGAGCATGAATAGTACTGAGAGCTTCTTGGCTAAACAAAGTCCCAAGTACAAAAACATGGATTATCTGGCTGAAAAACTTTAGTAACTGCTCTTTGACATCTTCTTAGGGAGACTTGTCTTTAGTATCCCCATCTTTTGAGACATGTAACCAGATAATGAATGCAGTAATCAAGTTCTGATCTTACTAATATCATGTACAGATGGATATAAATAACACATAAACCTACTAGTGATTTACTTATATGTACTCGATAGTTTGAAAATTTAATGATAGGCTTTTTCTTGAGATGTTTTTGAATATTTAAATGCATTTTCTCAAAGATGATAGTAACAGCAGTCCATGGTAAAGTTATGCTACTGGCAGCTGTGAGGAATTCCTTCAGAACAAGTCAGGATGTATGAAATTCATCTTTCTTGTTGCATAGGTTTCCCACCCCTATTATCTCCAAAGCTGAGAAATACCTAGCCCTATTAATTAGCATCTGTAATAACAACTCTATTTCCATCACTTTTGTGACTCTTTAGAAAAGTTCTCTTTATTTAATTTCTTCCCTCTACTTGATTAGTCTTACCACTAGCCACCACGCTTAAGCCCTTATTGGTTCTTCTCCTCTGGCCCATTTAATTTCTCTGATACTTATTTGCTCTGGTAATGAAGAGCAGAAAACTCTTCTCCAGGATTCATGCCTCACATATAACTGGTACTGTTGCTTCAGACTTCATTTCTGCTGGATTTTCCTTTGCCTTCTTAATTAATACTTTCTGATTTTTTGCTTCTATTATTAGATAGAATTACTAAGCAAGAATAATTGCATACAACCTGTAATAACTGCCCCAACCCTAAATACCAAGTTGTATATTATACTAGGAAAATTAATTTCTTGTCCAGTACTAGCACTAATGACATATTGAGTAAAATTTCTTCTCTCAGGATATTTTCTGCAAGGAACAAGGAGCTTGAGGTAAAGTTTGAGAAAGGATTCTTTATCACTAGTTTTAAAAGGCGGGGAGCTGGGGGGGAAGTGAAAAAGAAATCAAGGGAAAGAGGGAGAAGAGGGAAAATGGAGAAAGCGGAAAAAGGAGAGGGAGAGGAGAGGGAGAGGGAGAGGGAGAGGGAGAGGGAGAGGGAGAGGGAGAGGGAGAGGAGAGGAGAGGAGAGGAGAGGAGAGGAGAGGAGAGGAGAGGAGAGGAGAGGAGAGGAGAGGAGAGGAGAGGAGAGGAGAGGAGAGGAGAGGAGAGGAGAGGAGAGGAGAGGAGAGGAGAGGAGAGGAGAGGAGAGGAGAGGAGAGGAGAGGAGAGGAGAGGAGAGGAGAGGAGAGGAGAGGAGAGGAGAGGAGAGGAGAGGAGAGGAGAGGAGAGGAGAGGAGAGGAGAGGAGAGGAGAGGAGAGGAGAGGAGAGGAGAGGAGAGGAGAGGAGAGGAGAGGAGAGGAGAGGAGAGGAGAGGAGAGGAGAGGAGAGGAGAGGAGAGGAGAGGAGAGGAGGGGAGAGGAGAGGAGAGGAGAGGAGAGGAGAGGAGAGGAGAGGAGAGGAGAGGAGAGGAGAAAAAAAATAAGGGAGGGAGACTTATTCATATAACAGTTTTAACATGGAGAATAAATTTATTTTCAGTGAATAATTTTGCTAACATAAATCTATACTGTGTTAGTATGAATCAAAGCTGACTGCCAGTTTGTCAGTACTGTTAGGTTATCAGTAGTTAGTAACCTCTTCATAATATACATAATGGTTTTTCTCTTGTTCAGCCTTACTATCAGCCTTACTTAATACCTGACTGCTTACCATTGACTGACAGCCTTGATATGCCCATAGAGTAACCAAGAAATCAGGGAGACAGTATGAGATATTCAGACCCTCAACACAATACTGCCCTGTGAAACACATAAAGAAGCCCTTACTGTTTGTCCTCTGAGTGTATTGAAAATTTCAGTCCTCAGGGCAGGAAATTTTGCAGTTTTCCAGATGATAGTTAAGACCTTATAAAGAGTGGATGGAGGTCCTATACCAACATCAACAAAAAAGACATGAGCAGAGACAAAAGCGAGGGGGTAAAACAAAGTAGGAATGTGAATTTGAGCCTTGTAGGAATTTTAGACCTAAGGAGAAGCAAGATAACATTGTTGAGCTGGTCCCACCTCTTTGCTCCCCTTGGGTCCCACTTGGGAGTTCTTGCTGCCCACTCAGGTCATGGTCCTATGACAGGTCGTTTCTTTTGTCTCTCTCCCACTGTGGCAGAGCTGTTTTCTCCTAGCACCAGGATTATACCTCTGCAAGAGGTAATGGGACTCTTGGATATCTCAGCCCCAAAGAAAGCAGAAACAACTGGTTTTCCCAGCAGCATGACGTTCCTGGCTGGCTGTAACACTGTACGCAACACCTCTGCAGGGGCAACAGGCAGGCTGAATGCAGCCACTTCTCTCCAAAACACAGGGAAGAGGAGAAGGGAGGGTTATCATGTCAATGATAAATTTATAAGAAATGGGACTGTGGCATACTAGCCCACCCTGACAGTAGGGTACGTGGGAGAACAGAATGAATAGAAGCATGAAATGGTACAACAGCCATCTGCTTTGGTCCAGATGGAAGAGTTGCAATGATAGCATGACCAATAATATTTCTTTTGGGGTCACAAACAGCCAATGTTTCTGTTGACCTAATCTTCTTAATTTAAACAGCAATTTAGAATTCCTGGTTCAGGGTTTTCTGACTTTTTTTTTTTTTTTTTTTTTTTTCTCCTCTTAGACCCACTGGAGGGAATTGTACATCTCACTTGAGCAGACAGGCAGGGAAGGGAGCAATGTTCACTGATTTGCCATTTTTTTAACAGTTTTTCAAAACCCGTGAGTCAATATTCATGGGAAGATTAGCACCACAGGAAAGGGCTTGAAAGTCTGCGTCACAGACAGAAAGCTACAAATGAGATTATGTTAATCTGGAAGAACACCACCCTCACTCCCAAAATGTCTTAAATACGGTATATTTGGTGTCCTTTCCCTTTCTGACTTCTAAGAAGCCTGGTGGACCAGACAGTAGCCTCCTGGAGACTGCTCACCCAACTACATTTTATGTCAGTCATTCTCATGTCCTCTGAAAACCAATCTCCAGAGGCAATCAAAGCCTTGTATATGGGCTCACCACTTACATAGCAGGCAAGTCAGTCTGTGAATATATAAATCACAGATGCTTTCATCCTTTGAGAAAGACTGAAAGTTGGATGAATCCTGGCTTAAGTCTTTTATCTCATGCCAAGTTCTTCCCTGTGTGTGAAGCCCATGGTATTTTCTGCCATTTGCGCTCAAGTCCTGAAATGAGATTTAAAGTCCATTCTCTGCTTCACCATTTTACTTGCAGTTTTAATTCAGATACACATCAATCCTATTAGACACTCTGAATTATGTGTTAATTAAATGTGGCACCCATAAATGGTTCTGCTGAAGTTAGTGGCAAATCTCTTATTGCCTGTAGGAGGAAAGGATCCAAAGCATTTACAGTATGCTCTTTTAATCACTTCTGTGAGCTAAAAGTGACAAAGGCCAAAACCAACTTTATTCAGGTAAAAGCATAGACATTGAAATATATCAGAAATATAACATACATTGTATGATACAATATCATTATATATTATATTATATCATATCTATGATAAGCATTAATATATAATTATATTACATGTAAGATAGATGATATAATATCACCATATTGTATTATATATCAGCCATCCAGAGGGATTTTGACAGGCTTGAGACATGGGCCCGTGCAAACCTCATGAAGTTCAACAAAGCCAAGGGCAAGTTCCTGCACATGTCAAAGCACTCCCAAGCACAAATACAGGCTGAGCAATGAGTGGATTTAGAGCAGCCCTGTGGAGAAGCACTTGGGGGTGTTGGCTCACCAAAGGCTCAACAGGAGCCAGCAATGTGCACTCACAACCCAGAAAGCCAAGCTTATCCTTGGCTGCATCAAAAGAAGCATGACCAGCAGGTTGAGGGAGGAGATTCTCCCTCCCTACTTCACTCTCCTGAGACCCCACCTGCAGTGCTGTGTTCAGCTCTGGGGCACCCCAGCATGAGAGGGACATGGACCTGTTGGAGCAGGTCCAGAGGAACACAATGAAGATGATCAGGGGGCTGGAGCACCTCTCCTATAAAGAGAGGCTGAGAGAGTTGGGGTTGTTCAGCCTAGAGAAGAGAAGGCTCTGTGCAGACCTTATAGCAACATTCCAGTACCTAAAGGGGACCTACAGGAAAGCTGTAAAGGGACTTTTTATAAAGACATGAAGTGATAGGATGAGGGGCAATGGTTTCAAACTGAAAAAGGGTAGATTTAGATTAAGTATAAGAAATGAGTTCTTCAATATGAGGGTAATGAGACACTGGCACAGATTGCTCAGAGAAGCTGTGGCTGCCCCCTCCCTGGAAGGGCTCAAGGCCAAGTTGGATGGGTCTTTGGGCAACCTGGTCTAGTGGAAGGTGTCTCTACCCATGGCAGGGGGGTTGGAACTCAATGATCTTTAAGGTCCCTTCCAACACAAAATGTTCTATGATTTTACAGTTCACCAATAAAATACCTGAGGGATCAGGCCTGATGACTGAGCCATCTTTGGATGCAGGGTGTTGATCTGAGAAGATTATGGCATCTGTATCAGAGCAATCTCTGATTTTGCAGCAAGATGATCTGACTCAGGATTCAGTTGCCCAGACTTAAATATCCATCTCCATTTTAGATACCTTACAATATCACATGTGGCCTCCAGTTGCTGCTGCAGAGGGTAGATGTCCCTGATACCTCAGAGTTTTTCTAATACGTGAGTAAATGTGTTGAAAATTTAATAGTGCTGTTTTGTGCCATGGAAACACTTACCTTCACTGACTTGCATGAAAATACAAGTCAGAGGAAACCAACAGGATGTGACTACTGGCTTTGTCTTAGCCATTTATGTGACTGAGAAGAAAGAAAAAAACCCTAAAACAACACACCAAAACCAAGGAGAGCAAAAATAAACCCAGAAGTGATGTAAGAATTAACTTTGTCACATGTAGACCTGTTTAAATGTTTAAGTTTCTATTTTATAGGGAGTTCTAAATAGGAACTGTTTTGTTTCTGGAGGAGAAAAAGAAACAAAGCAAGAAGAAAACATTAATTTTAAATTTTCTACTGGAAAAAAAGAAGAAAAATATCTTCAATTAAAAGTGTTGTAAAAATCTGTAAAGAGTGTAATTTAAGTCTAGTAAGTCAAACTCAGAAATTTCCAGCTCAGTCATGGCACCTGGATCATCCCTGGAAGACTGGTATAGCTCCAAGTAAGAGCCACATAACTCAGAAGTTGGGTTTGGACCAATTCCATGATAGTCCTGAGGGTATCCAAACTACCCTTGTATGGCTGCTTTCTCAGTCCCAGGTGATGCTAATATTTCGCAAACTTCTTAATAGAGACCTCTGCACTTCTGAAGACTCCAGGCTGAGGCTGCTGGCACAGCTTTCTGCACTGCAGCCCTGAAATTTTTGTTTCTCCAAACTTGAAGACAGACTGTACTTGTGAGAGACAGCACCTACTGCTGAGCTTGGATTCATTTACAGCTTGCTGGGTGAATTGTCTTGGTTTCTGTTTCATCAGAAGATTGCTAGATTCAACTTTTTTTTATTAAACATTTTCATTTATAACTTATTAATATAGTACATGCTCACTGGGACTTTACATTTGGTTAGGTTGTGATGCTGTAGTACAATCTAGAGAAAGGTAGCTCCACACTGTGAAGTATGTCTGCATTTTATTTGATCTCTTCTGCATTTGTAATAGAAAAAAAAAATAAAACAAAACAAAACACAATTTCTTGTTTTGAAACTGTCTGTGGAAGGCTCATCCTGTGTTTTTAACACCCTCAACACCTTGGCATTTTTAGTCAACCTGACCAGAGCCATGGGTTCTGGAAGCCTTGGGTTGTCCACATCCCCTTTCCATTTCCTCGGTACTCTTCTCCAGTCTGTCATTCTCTTTCTTTGGAGAAGGTTAGATTATCCTCTCACTTTTTGTTATTGCATGGGACTGACTGGGTTCTCTCTTCCAATTCCATTTCTCTTTCATCAGATGGACAGTGGAGAAGTCAGAAGACATGGTCTGATGAATATCTTTGATGAATGAAAGTGAACGAAGGCAAGTCCAACTTCTCTGAAAGGAAAGCGTTCTCTGGTATCTCTCAACACCTCACACTAAAGATGTGGAACTAATTTACTACTTACTGGTGGCATATTGTCTTAGTGGAGAACAGGACTTCAGTGGTAAAACCAGAAGCACATTAGCACCAGCTCCAACAGACTGGAGTAAGAGACTTAATTTTTCTGATTCTGTGTTGAACTCTGAATAAAAACTAAGTAATTGGTTTTGAAGTCCCTTTTAAAAGTCTTCCAGTGGTTTGGAAATACACATCAGGAATCAAATATTTCTCTGTGGACTTCTGGGACCTTATCTTTCTTTTTTTGCTTTTATATATACTAGCAACATCTGATAGAGTAAAGATCTAGAAGCTCTTAGTTAGATTTTCAGAAGTTTCTCTAAAGTTGATTTCAGTATTATTCTGCTCTGTGGAAGCAATTTGTAACCCTGAAGAGCTGCTCTTCTGTCTTAGTCCTGATATATTCCAGTTTTCTACAATCTAGTTTTCTTTAAAAATATATCTTTCTGCAGGTCAATATCATCCATATAGGCTCAACTGTCATAAGTGTGGATACAGTAGTCAGACTTATCAGCCAGTTCCTTCTGAGCTTACAGAAACAGCAGCTAATGTTGTTACTTGATATTCAGCCTCCATCTGTATTTGTGAAGAAACAGAGTAGTCTTTACTGTTTCTTCATCATGGACTGGATGACACTTTTCTGCTACTCTTCCCAATGGCTCTGAATATGCTAGTTCCCCAAGATAGTATGGATCCACTCAGCTGTGATTTTCCTACACAAAGCATGTACAATCCCACAAAAAAAAAAAAAAAAAAAAAAGTTATAAACTGCATGTGTTTATAAGAGTTTGGTATTGTATCACAGTTTGAAGTTGTCCACACATTTCATGTTATTACAGTCTAGTACAGTTTAAAAGGGAGCAAATTTGTTTTAATACCAGTCTTGACAGGCAACAGACTAATGCCTAGATCTTCAGAAGATTAGTCATTGATTCTTGGAGAATTGTCTGCTTCAAATTACTGTAACATAAGAAAATAGATAAAATAACTTTCCAATCAATCATTTTTTACTGTAATGATCCCATGATGAATCATTAAAGAATAATGTGCTCACAGGGAGGAGTTTGTTCTTAAATTCCTGTGTCCACAGTTGGGTTTATGCCCTGAAGCAGAGAGCTTATAACTTTATAACTTACATTGACTGTAAAATAGATGTTATTTTTTCTAGGGAGGACTAATCTTAATTAGAATCCTATTAATGTCCAGGATGGTAATATTTTGTGATAGTGAGCTTCAGGGGTTATTAGAGTCTATAAAAAGTATATGCTTTCTGACTTTTTTAAATGTATTGTGTAAATATATTTTGAAGTGAGCAGTCTCACTTCAAAAACTGTAGGCCTTATGTCATGCATTAGTCAGAGGTAAAGATTTCAGCTCATACATATCTCTCAGACAGCCAAGTCAAGGTTGAATGTTGAATTTCATGTTCCTTGAGCTTGACCTCTTAATATTTTGCACTTTTGTGCTGTACTATTTTTTGAATTATATTTCATATTAATCTTCCCCACCTCATTACTGGAACAATCCTCAGAATTCTTGAGGGGGAAGGAATAGGTTTGTTTGCCAATTAAACCATGATTTGGTTTCCAGATTATTTTATTTCTGTATCTTTCAAAGGCTTTCATCAATTACTTTTGTTATTAATACCACAACTGGACCTGGAGAACAGAATTGAATATTGCTGAAACCTTTACACACTCTGCAGCTACATTTTTTAAGACTGATGAACTCTTTACATTTCATGGTGAAACCAATATATTAGGCTATTGTGCATTAAGAACTTCATACAATTTGCTCAATAAACTATTGTATGAAAAATGTTTCCACTTTCCACCAAAGTACTGACTAAAGGAGATGGTCGTGTTATAAACACTTTGTAACATGTGCTGTCAATGTAAGCAAGGTCAGGTATGTTGAACTAAGTCTTTCTTGGAAAAATAGTCTGTTACTGTGTGATTCCATTACATACTTCCATTTGGTGTTCTGTGAGATGTTAAGTTGCAGCCTTAGTCATTCTATTGAAAATCCAGAAGTTTTCCCCTAATGGGTCCTGTAACAGTTACAAGATGTATACTGATGGAGGAGGTCCCTTTTGCTTGATGCACAATGATGGATGAATATTTAGTATTTAGAACACTTTCATTATTTTGATGAAGAGAGAGATGTGGAGTAAAGCTCTAATTACTATGAGAGTCTTCAAACTGAACTGAGTATAGTAATAATAAACTCTGGGAACTTGTATATTATTACAGAAATATTTTCACCAGAGCAAAAACCTGTATCAAAGTTAAGAGCACAGATAGTTAAACCTAAAGGAATAAATTCTTTCGCGGCAAGAAGGGGACTGTTGAAGGTCACAGAATTTTAGTCTAATCTAAATTGAAAACGACAAAGAAAAACACCCATACCCATGTGTGATTCCAGGAACCACTAGTGCATTACAGCAAATAGAGCTATTGCTGTTTTTATGATGCCTGCAATAGGTTTGCTCTCTAATGTCCTTATTCCTTCTTAACATTTGTCCATGATTCCTTAACTATGGAAATTAGAGTGGCAAAAATCAGGGAATTAGAAAGATGGCTGGAAAGATTTTGATTTTTTTTTTGACTCAACAAACCCCAAACTTTCTCAAAGAGAGTTAGTTTTTAGAAATCTTGTTTCCAATTAGAAGAGGCAAGCAAACAGATCTCAGGGTCTTTTTTTCAGATTTGTTGACACATTGTTTTGATGTTTTCAAAATTAAAAAAAAATTCCTTAATTCAAGATATTTTTTATTTTACTAGAAAAAACAGAGCAATATCTGACCATAATTTATCCTTGTACCACTTTTTGCAGTGAGTATTGTGCTGAAGGCATATGTAAGTCTACTGTTCCCGCTCCCAGGGCTGTGTGCAGCTGAGTTTAGATTTCAGAATTAATTAATCTTTAAAACCTTAAGCATAATTTTTCCAGTTTTGCAATAAAGGGTCTTTCTCATCAGACCCTAACAGTTTGTAGGTACACTTTGCAACACCAAAGCCTAAACATAACTGTTCAAAATGAGTATGCCAACACCAGAAGCTGGACCACTCTTTGGTCCCCTGGTTGTCCACAAATTCACCAGCCAGACTTTTCCTCTGTAGCAGATCAGCCAGATTTTCTTTAACAAAATTGGAGCATACACATATTTGCCTGGGTATGCACAATACATTTTGTAAAGAAAAGTCTATGAGACAGTGATCAAGTCAAGGACTGATCCAAGTGCTATGCAGAAAGGGTAAAGCCAATTCATTAACCATGAGCAGTACGGGGCAAACAGTTCTGCAACAAGAGGTCCAGAAAATAAATATAATTTCTTCTGGAACAAAGAGTGAAGTCAGTATAGACTCACTAATTAACACTAAGATCCTGAAAAGAGGTCTAGACTGGAAGATGCTCATTTGCTTGGTTACTTATCAAACACATATAATTTATATGTTTCTTTTCCAAGTTAAGTAAAGGTGGCCCATCCACTCACTAAGAATTCACTCCAGAATTAAGATTGTGTTGTAAGCTATTGCTAAACATTGGTTGGATACAACACACTGTGTTTCCTATGGTACCATTCATTCCCTGACTGAGGAATACTTGTATTAAAACTCACATTTTTAAATGAATTTGCAATTTAGTTCATTTGCATTCAAGATTTACAGGGTTCAAGAAGAATGTCAATCATTGTTCAAAGGAAAGAAGTATGATTTGGGACAGCATATCTAGTCAGCAAAACCAAGTTTAAATATTGAATGTTTGTGAGTAATACAGAACCAATGTTTTGAAAGTACAAATAGCATACCTTCATTTTAATTTTAAATGCAACAGGTACACAGGGGTTAACTCTGATAATGATGTTTGAGTTATGTGCATAAATCATATTAGCATATAACAGGATTTGTGACTGCAACGCCTACTCATCAGTTCTTATATTTACTGCAAATGTTTTAACTAGGTTTCCCTTCCCAAACTATTCTCTAAGTCTGATTTACTTCTTCATGAACTGTCATGGTGCCGAGATGTCTTGTGGGGTTACAATACAGTACAATACTTTCTCTGCTCTATCAGTGTTCCTATTTTTCATCCACAGAAGGATTATAAAGACAGAGAACCAGTTTCTCCTAATTGCACCAACACGGTTGTACACACTGGGATAATTTTTGAGACCGCAGCTGCAACAAGAGTTGTAATAAAAGTAAATGATGTACCCTTTAAATATGTGCAATTACAACATTTTCCCATGGAACATCTTACCACTTAATGGATATACAAGTTACTGTGTGAAATGAGTAAGAAAGAGAATTGTTGTAACAAGCAAACTTTGTGTATATTTCCAAAAATATCATTCATGTGTTGAACTGAGTTCAAACAGCAGTGCAATCCTTCCTCTTAGGAATAAGTGGCTAGCAAGAGCAATGCTATTGAAGTTTGTCAAGAAATACCTACTGGACCTAGAAATTATTTATATGGAGCCCTTTTTTAAAGCAGTGTAATGGGTTTTCATACAAATGAGAATCTGGCCCAAACTGACTGAATAACATTCTGCTGTGTTGCCCAAGGGGACAGATTCTGCATGGGGCTCAGCACCTTTTTAAGTATGCTCAGCTTACTGCCTACATCCCCTTATTTCACTTTCCCTCCTGACTTTTCTCTCGGAATAAGTCTTGGAAGTCAACCGCCCACTCTTCTCATTGCCTTTTCTGTTTTCCTTCTGATTTCCCTATACTTGAGGGAGGGAAAGCAAATATAGAACTGCCATTGGCTGACAAACTTTGCCTTTGCTTCCTGATGGTTGGAAACATAATGCTGATTTTCTAGGTTGTCACTAGCTAAAAGAGGAAACAAAGCAGCTTTAATTAAACAAATTACCTTTGTGCTGTCTTTCATTCACACCACATTCACACAAAAGAGCTCATAGGAAAGTTTTCTGCATACAAAAAATCAACAAGAAACAGTGTGCCTATGAAATCCTCTTTACTTTTACTTATTTGAACATTTTGAGGCACAAAAGACAGTGGGAAGGAGTAGGTTTGCAAAACTGAAGAATTTTTTCCCTTGCAGCTGAAATTTAAAACTGACCTGTCTAAAATTGTGATTACTTTTCATCCTCACAAAACAAATGAGAAGAGTGAACTTAAGCATTTGTACCTCTCGGAACTATTTTTTTCCCCCTGAAGCAGACAAAGAGAGGCTGGACACTTCAAATCTATGGATGCAACTAAACTGGAAAAGCAATAATGCAGTCACAAATTGTTTTGGTCACTGAAATTATTTGAAATGCATCACTGCAGAAAAGGTTACACTGCCATTATTTATGTGATGAAACCTTGTATAGCTAAAGCAGTGTAATTTAAAATTAAATAATTTGGAGAAGTGTGAGTCTAATTATCATAACAAAAAGCTCAGAACACCTTACAAAAGACACCTGGTAAGTTGGATGATTTCAATACCAGCTGGCCATCATTGGACTTCAGGCTCATTTCAATACTTGAGTATGAAAACCTACCTCAGATACAGCACCTTGGTCACCACTGTCCTGGGTTAAGTGAGTGGTGGAGTTTTTTGGTGACAGGGGAGGGGGCTATCGGGGCGGCCCCCTGTGACAAGCTTCTCGAAGCTCCCCCAGCTCCAAGTCAGCTCCACTTCTGTTTGGGAAATTGAGCCAATCAGCTGCGCCTCTGCGTTAACGTATTTAAGAAGGGACGTGGTGATGGACAGTGGGACTTGTGAGGAGGAGTTGCTGCAGCTGCATGAACACCAAGGTCAGTGGAGGAACGGAGGAAGAAAGGAGGGGGGAGGTGTGCCAGAGCAGAGACACCCCTGTATCCTGTGGTGAGACGGCAGGGCGGACCCCCCTGCCACCCATGAAGATCTACGGTGGAGCAGACATTGATTTATAGCCTGTTGTTCCTGCTCGGATGATCAAGGTGCTGTGCCCGAAGAAGGCCGGGGTCTCATGGAAAAAGGTAGCCCAGCTGCTGTAATTCAGCACTGGGAGGATTGCAGCCTGCGGGGGAGTCACACAGCTGGAGCAGCTCAGGAAGGGCTGCAGCCGTGGGAGAGAATCCAGTTGGAGAAAGTTAGTGACCCATGACGGAGCAGTGTGGGGAACGCTGCGTCCCATGGGAGGAATTCAAGTCGGAGAAAGTTTGTGGAGGACTGTCTCCTGTGAGAGGGGGACCATGATGGAGCAGGAGGAACAAGTTTCGGACACTCCCCTCACCAAACATGAAGGAAGTAGCAGAGCTGACTGTACTCCCCATTCCCTGCCCCTGCGCCACTGGGGGAGGAGGTAGAGATATCAGGAGCAGAGCTGAGCCCAGGAAGAAAGGAGGGGTGGGGGGAAGGTGTTCTCAAGATGTGGCAATGCTTCTCACTGTCTTACTCTGTTATGTGTTGTTAGTGTCTGTAATAAATGTATGGGTTTTTTTCTTCCCCTAACAAGTCTGCCTTTTGCTCGTGATCATAAAATGGGGATTTTTTTCCCCATCCCAGTCCTATCTTGAACCCCAAGCCTGGCTCTCTGTCCCTTCTCATTGCCGGAGTGGAAGGGAGAGAGAGCTGCTGCATTGTGGTTGGCTGTCAATCAGGCCTAAACCACGACAACCACTGAGGAACATTTACACAGAGGTGGACTGTGAAATATCTATATCTTCAGTTACTTATCATCTTCTTCTATTACTACTTCTCAACACTATTCAATGGACGAACCGTACAGAGTAAAGAAACCCACTAACTGGGCTATCTCCCCAATAAGTGGTAAAGTTATTTTTAAACTATTTACATAAAGTATATGTATAGGGTATTTTAGTCTAGCCATTTCTCCTTTTCCTTTGTCGACCTTTTTCTAATGTCTTGATGTTAACTGACTACAGACTTTGTGCTGCTAACCTCTAATAACTCCAGTATGTCGTGGTTTGAGCCTACTCATCAGCTAAACGCCACACAGTCACTCACCCACCCTCCCCCCACTTGGGAATGGGGAGGGAATCAGAGGGACAAAGGGAGACTCACGGGTTGAGATAAAAACAGTTTAACAACAGTAACAGAACAATACACTGACAGCAGTGTCAACAGGTAATGTACCATACAGCTGCCCACCACCTGCCGACCAACACCCACCTGCTCCCAGCTGGTAATCCCACACAAAGGCCCCACAGCTACACTCCCAGAAGTGGCAGCCTCTCCCAACCCACTCCTGCCTTTATATAGTGAGCACAATGTCACATGATATGGCATATCGGCCAATCGGGGCCCAGCCCTCCAGCTGTGCTCCCCCCCGCCCCCACACACAGGTGAGGGCACTGGGACCTGGGGAGCCCCTGGGGTCTCAGGGTGCTGCAGCACTCCTCCCGCTGCCAAACCAACGGGAACTCTAGTCCAGCCCCAACCAGGACACAGTACTAGATTGAACTCTCCATGAACGTTTTCAGAGCAGTTTATTTTGACCCTCATCACAAACTCAGAGAAATTTGGGGAGTTCAATTCTGTGGTCAATGATTTATTTGGAAAGAACAGATTTACAAGGAAAACAGAAAAATCTGTAGGTAACCTGTTGAAACCACTTACCATAGCATCTTCTGAGGTGACCACAACATTTTTTGATGAGTATAATTACCCTTTCTCTTACTTGCTTTTGTACCCAGTTCTGCACCAAATTTTACTCAGGTTCTCATTTCTACTACTTATTTATTTTACTCACTGTGATTTAGTTTTTATATGAAACTTGTTTTCCTGGAAAGCCAGGTTGTCTTGGAGAGCAGTGTTTGTGCAACTTTTAAAAGAACATCTTCAATCACTTCAGGAAAGTAGGGGTTTTTTTTCTTTTCTTTTTCTTTCTTTCTTTTTTTTTTTTTTTTCTGTTTGATTTCTCATGGCCTTGTACAAAAGATACTTCTTCTGATAATGTTTCAAAGTGTTCCCTGAATAGTATCATATTTCTATTCAGCCTTTACATTGGTATTATATTATAAAATAGGGACTTTGAACCCTTTCTCTCCCTCTGTCTCTCACATACACACACACAAAAATATAAAAGTATTGTGCTTTGTAGACATCTCAAAATCTGAAGTGGGTGACATCTCTTGCATCTCTTATCATGCTAATGCATGACAACTAACATGTGTTTTGTTCCTATTTATATCACCGTTAAAACATTAAATAATGAGTTACCAGAGCAACCAACTTGTCATCCAGTGGGTACTGCAATAATGCCTCAACAGTTCCTTTATCTAAACCTTGTAGCTGGACACCCACCTGAGACGAAAAGCATGCTCCACTGTAATCAATGGAAAGTCAGTTCTGCCTGTTTTACTCAGACTGGATTTTGCTTTTGCTTTTGGATAAATGACTAAACAATCTGGCTCACAGGAGTGAGATATACTTTGCAGAAGACCAATTTGCACTGACATTCAAAAGAACTCTGCACACTCTATTTAGTAAGTATGTTGTAAATAGCCATCCTGTTCATCAATACGGGGGGTTTTTTAAGCATTCCTTTGCAGACAGCTTAATTAAAGTAGCTGAAAATTACCTAACGGTGATAATAGAGCATACCTTGAGCCCAGGGAGCTGTGCCTATACAGCATTTTGCAAAGTCAAGAACTTATCATGCAGCTTCTGCAAAGTACAAATCCTATATAAGTGTTGAATAGGAATGCTACAGCCTCTGTCAGCAACCTTCTCTGTTATGCCAAATATGTTTGGATAGTATCTAGTTATTTTTTTCTAGATGGCTTTAGGGCATGTTCCATATTCAGCAACTATTGCTTGCCTTCTTTCTTCAGCATATAGGGCACAGCTACAAACAATATGCAAACATAAAAGTAGGTAATAAGTAACAGGGAAGTCATCAGTTACTCCAGGAGATTTGTCCTTTAAAGGAATAACACTAAATGAATCTGTATTAGAAAACTACCATCAAATCAAGAAGAACAAAGGGTTTGCAGGTCAGATGCCCCAACCTGAACTTAAAGACAGAAAGTTTATAGTGTCTAGTTCAGAAAATAATTTGCAGGTCAGAATAGATGCAAACATGGCAAGGATGCCATATAAACAGTACAGATATTGACTAGTATATGTGTGTGTCAAATCCAAAAGTGCAATTTGTAGCCAGTTAACAAACAAGTAATACAGTTCCTTTGAACCTATACTGTGCTTATAAAAAGTAATCTTCAGATCTCTGTCATATTTACTTCTGTGCCTGAATAAAGGATTCCTGCAACCAAGTGTTTACAACACAAAAGATGCAGCAGCAGCACTGCCTAAAAAAGTTTCTCTTTCCTTCCACAATAGCAATTACTCTTGGTCCTGGGGCATGCCTGTCACCTCTTCAGCTGTGTCAGGGAATTTATTTGACTGCAAAATGTTGCATGCACATGTAACATTTTTATACATGTGCCCACACATTTTTCTAGCTTACCAGTAATGTAGATCAGTTCCCTGTGGATCTAATGCAGTAAGCAAAATTTGAAGGAAAAAACAACAGGGCATTAGTTTTCAGAATCAGTATGTGAATACCCTCAGCTCTCAAGATACATCACCTCTCTAGAGTTTATTATCTATTTGTGTTTCTAAATTGAAGTTCACAGGGACAAGAGAACAAAAATCAGAACAACAGGCTGAGCTAGAGAGCTTTTCAGTAAAGAGATCACAAATAAAAGCCCAAGAGTTATTGATCTCTGACACCAACACAAGTGCTGAGATTAATCCCCTGAAGTCTGACGAGCATGCCTGTGTCTGTGAGTACCATTATGGGGCACTGAAAGCTGGGAAGAATCCTACCTTCTTTGTCTTACTCTTCCTTACTTGTATAGGGAGAACTTCAGTAGCTACCTACTATTCAGTCTCCAGGTGATGTGTTGACTAGGACAACCTGTGTCGTCTTTCTTCGTTTGTCCTCATCACAACATAAGGTAATACAGGCATAGACAATAACAACATCTGAGGAGGGGGAATTTAACTATACCTTTTAAGTGCTAAAGTGGGTACATTTCATCTAGGTAGATTAGCTGGTTTGTGCTATATGGTCTTTAATCTTATCTGACACCCTATTTTTTATTTTTGTAGCAATTACATTTGAAGAGTCTCATTGTAACCCCACTACTTGCACTGAGTGGTTCACTGCTTAACAAGGAGTCTTGCTGAACTGACTTATCAATTTAAGACATAACACAGCTTATGAATCAATGTGACATATTGAAGATTATAATCATCTGTCAAAGGTGTAGAGAGCTTGCCACCAGGCAACCTCTTATGAATTAAAAAAAAAAAAAAAAAAAAAAAAAGCAGACTAGAAAGATTACAATCAACATTATATAGCAAATCTCAGTCAGTACACAGAATAGAAGAGAAGAGATATAACATCCAGGTCTATATGATAGTCTAAAAATGGGAAGAATATTTTTATCTAGATAATAACAGGTGAGCAGTGTGAAGGCTTATTTCCAGAAAATCTATGCTCTTACTCAGCCACATCACTGAAGGGGATAGAGGCTATGGAAGAACTGGGATCAGTCTAAATAGCTGTAACTATGGCTGGTGGGATAAGACAGAGAGGATCCAAAAGCCAAAGACAATGTCAGGTAGAGGGGCCAAAGACCCTACCGCTCCCAAGACATGGTCTGTGTGCAATAAATGCCTCAATCCCAGTCTGTTCATTGAAATGACATCTGCCCTGGTGTACTTGTGGATGTCAGACAACTGGGAAGATGAGAATGCAAGAATCCTATGTCCTCTGCACATATACAGTGTTTTGGATCTCATTCTGAGGTCAATAGTTTAGGTACTCTTCTATAAGGAGCTTCTCAAAAATACTAAAAAGTTTTTAATTTTAAAAATCTAGACTTTGTTATAATAAAATGTAGACTAACTAACTTACCAAAATGAAAAATATGTGCAACAGTTAGATCAAACAGAAAAGACAGAAAGAGTTTTTGCACAGCCCTGCCCCTGACTATAGCTGACTTCTTGCTATTACTCCTAGTGATCACTAATTTGGGATTGGATTTGGCATAAGATTAGACACCTAATTTGAGTGTCTATATGTAGCTGTCAGTATATGAGCTGATTATCTAAGTTCCATTATATTTGACAGAGATTTAGTTAATGCAATATAATTGGGGCCTAGGGAACATTTCAGATCCTAAAAAGAGACACATAAGACAATCTTCAGTTATGCAAGCAGAAACATCAATCTATTGTTATTTTAGACACATGGAAGTATGTAAAACACTCAGTTAGAGCCAGCAAATATAAGAGACCTCTAGGAGGGCCAAGGCCTTCTAGAGCAATAGTTGGAGGCCAGGCAGGCTCTCAGGGCATCTCAGATGCCTACCACTGCTCTCAGTTCTTGCACCTCCTCTGTCATAAACAGTCTGGATATCTCCCCTAAAACAACACTGAACTTCCCTGTCCGGTAGGTTCCACTTGGCACAGTTACTTCTTAAAGGATCTGTAATCTCTAGCTGAAAACACCAAAACCAAGACTGAAGGGAACAGGCAGTCTCTGTCACACCTTTTATCCTCACTAGTTACTACCACCTGAGCATGGTTAGACCTAGAGACTGCCAATTTTAGTACAGAGTGCAGATTTTCATCTCGAGAGGATAAGGAATGCAAACCCACCTTGCCACTAATTACAAATCTGTTGCACTTTGACTTGTGCCCCCATAACTTCTTTTTATCTCTGACTGATATAAGAGTTTCAGGAATTTGTCTAGGTAAAACCAAAGAAATCTAAATGCTAATGAGAAGACACTGTTATGAAAACTGCTGTATCACCAAACTCCTTTCTGAGCATGTTGAATGTAACATTTTCTGACAAGGCAAAATGTAATCTTTATCCATGAGTGGACACAATGGGGAATCATTAAACTTAACAACTGTGCTTTGGATCAAATAATTGGTTTTCAAAGGAAGCTGGCTGGAGCCAGAAGATGTCACGTCCTCCAGTAGTTCACAGAAGAGTGGAAAAATACCAGTCCAGAAATGGGACAGGTTCTAGCATGAAGAAATATAAATTCAAGAGACTTACTGTGACCAGAGGAGGGAATCCTGCCCAGGAGGAAGGAGAAGATACAAAAGAAGTAGGAATCAAATGTCCTGTACTGTCACAGAGAATGGTATTTCAGCCCAAAAGCAGCATCCAGAATGCTGAAGCTATTGAGGCAAGAATACATGGGGAGGATCTATAATTTTTTGTGCAGACCACTGTATCTCTGACTCTATACAGTAAATGACAGCAGTACTTTATAAGTCAGTAGGGAAAAAATATTTCTAATTTAGTCTCTAGCATGTTACTAAAGGGTTAAATAACAAACAAGAGCCCTTACATCCTTGATGAAATACTGTAGGAGGTGAAAAAGACATCGGGAGTGAGGAAAGCAGCATTAACTTTTTGGCCTGTTGGAAAAAAAAAAAATCTACTGCAGAGGGAGGGTGGCAGGTAAATTTTATCCTGGTAGTGATTTTTTGTACAGTTTGAAATAACATTTCATATACCAGCCACAGCTGGAAATAAGAAATTAGACCTTTTCTGGCTATTGAGAAGTTCATTGGAAAGTCATATTGATTTTAAACCTGAATAGGTGGGAAAAGGCTGGGTGCAGAAGAAGAAGGTGATTTATCAAAGTTCAGCCTACCACCACCCCAGTTTTTATCACTCTTTATCCAGTTCTGTAGCAGAATCTTCTTCTTTCTTCTCAACAATGTGTGTTTTGTTTTCCCTCTTCCATTGCCAAGCTCCCTCCTGCAGAAATCTACTGCTGGAGTCTGGTCCCTAAGGTGAAAAATAGGTAACTCTGCCTAGCCCCATCATGCTAACATCTCAGGGGATTCAGCAGATGGATCCCTTCTGTATTCAATGAACACTAACACAGCCAGACAAGTAGCAGCAGTCCCATTTGTGGAGTGCAAAATAAGGCAGTGGAAATCATTATTAAAAAAAGTATGTTACCTTGAAGTTTAGAACTAAATACCCCATTTGAAAATCTGCTTCTGTATGAAGGGCACATATCTGCATGACTTCATGTATAAGAAGCATTGTGACCTCCATTTTCTCTCCTATTCTTTGAGATTGAGGGCCTGGGGTCATAAAGAAAATTATGACAAGCACTACAGCACACTCCTGCTTCACTGCATAGAAAAAAAGAGTAATTTAAATATAGAAGGTTTTATTTTTCCATCTACCTTTTTAAAGGACCAACAACAAAAATGGATCAATGGAAGATTTTTTTTTTTTTTTTTCCCCAGAACAGAACATTGTGCTGATTAAATATTATCTCATTAGCAGGGAGCATTTATTTTGTGGCAGTATGTTGTCATTCAATAAGCAGAATAACACACAGGGTTTTACATTAGTGACTTAAACTTTATCTTTCACATATTTTTATCATTTCCATCTTAGTTAATTCCATTTCTAAATGGCATGAAATTCCCTTGAAAGTGCAGTCTGTCTCTGTACAGGATCTGTGTCAGCTTTCTGTAGTGTATTGATCTGAAATATGATGGACTGCAAACCTAACTTATACCTTTAAACCACAGACTTGTGGCAGGTTTTTCTTCAGGAAAGCAAAATCTAGTCATTACGCTTGGAAACATTATTTTTAAAGAAGGCATGATACATGAAAAAATGCAAAGCAAGCGCAGTCATTTTCACACATGGGTGATAGGTAAGCTCACTATGCAAAAATACCTCTCATAAAATGCAAAGCTGCAACTAAAATTTGGCTTTCCGTTCAAAAGATGTAGAAAACATAGATTTATATCTTGAGCTGAAGATAAGTGCATTCATTTCCATTATACTCCTCACCCTTCCTGTGGACTGGTGAGCAGAGAGCCCCATCATACATTCCTTGACACAAAGACCTGGTCCCACAATTTTGCTGACACAGCCATTCCCCTCCCCCAATACATATTTTTCTACTCAGACCCATCAACATCAGCCTGGTTTGTCCATCCTACCAAAGGTCTATAGAAAGACCCCACATATACCAAAACTTTGAGATGTTTCTCTCTAGACCTCCTACAGTGATACTTCAAAGAAATCTGAAAACCCAGCTTTTACTGCATAAGAACTAGAATATTTCAGGTTTTAAGCAGAGAAACCTCAAAGTGCCTAAAAGGGAAAAATGAGAAACTAACAGGGTTTGTATACAACTCTCTCCCAGCCATCAGTGTCCCTCAAGACATATCTTTGACTTTATCATTGTTTTCAACTAATGCAATGACTTCATGGGTTGTAAGTAACTTTCCATGATCATTTCTTGTTCCCAGGAAGCTCTTGTATTTCCCAGATCCCCAATGTGATTCCTGTCCATCTTGTCCCTACAGTGGCAACCAGTTTCCCTAGATTTCCTCCCCTCATTTGTTCAGTACCTGTCAGGTAAAGAGAAACCTCCCACTCACTCCCATCTTCTTATGTGGACAGAAAACAACTGTGAACAAAAAAAGTACCAAGTAAACACTTTCTTTCACATTAACCTTTTCTGTTTCTGAACACCCGCAGAGCTTTGAGCATCCCAAAGCCACAAGCAGCTCACAGGTCACCACTTCTGTTATGATTTGCTCAGTCACTCAAGTCAGAGACAACACCACATGCCTTACCTCAACTTGCTGCTCCCTATCTTTGACTGATGGTGATTTCCTGTGCCAGAATTGCAGGAGTCAGGCATCTGATCAGCTAGGTAAGGACCAACGCAGTCCACAAAAGGGTTAATTTAGGTTTGCTTTAACCTCACCAATCTCTAGTTTTTTGTCACTCTTTTAACACGGGACAAGTTTTATTCCCATAAGGGAGGAGTTCCTAGAATAACTCTGTCTGACTAGCATGTTACTTCCATGTTTTCTTTAATTCCCACTTGCACAAAATTTTGTTACCTCAGTTGGCTAAAAAAGAGAGACAAGATTCTGATTTTTTGTTTGGGTGGTCACTAATGGCTGTTCATAAAGTTGGTAATGGCCATGTATGTACACTGTGCCTGTTTCAAAGGATACTGTATCACCAGCGTATTTAGTGTTGTCAGTAAGGTTCTGTGTTTACGAAGTCATTTGTGCATTTACTAGATTTTTTATATTTTTTTATTTATTCTTTTTTTTTTTTCAAAATTCTGTATGCCATATGATTTTTTTTTTTTACAAAATTCCATATGCCACCTGAGTCAATAATTACAATAGATAAATAAAATAGTAGGGGATGGCAAAACACTTGTTCTTGGCATAGTGATCAAAATGAAGGAGGTCTGGTTTTGTGTTCAAGTGAAAATGTCAGGGTAATATATTGCAAGGTTATTGTTTGGGGGTTTTTAGTAATTGCAAAATCTTTAATTTAAAATGTGTAATTGAACCTTATATATTTTAATTAAATCTATTCCGGCCTCTATTTTTAAATTATGTCTGAAAAATAAATTTAAGCTTAAGAGAACACTTTAGAACAAAGACAACTGAAAATTTGAAGACAGTTTCCAACCTGCCCATCTAGATGAATGATTTTATCAACCCAAAAGATTAACACACTTACAATACTCCCAGAAAATGAAGAGAGTTAAATTAAGTGTGAATATTTTTAAATATGAGCTACTAAGTAACTGACTTTTATCTAATGCACATAATGTTCTACCTACAAAATTCTCCTCCCTCCACCTTCATTTTACAGTCATTCAGATAGGATGTTGTCATACATTTCCATCATTCTGAGAAGGAAAAAAAAGAAGAGTTGTAAGAAGTTTGTTTTATATACAGGCCTTGTTTCAGTATACATACCACTGTAATAAAAATTGCCCTGGGATTTATGGCTCAAATGAAAAATTAAGACATGGGTTAGAAAACAATCACAGCAAAGTTTCCATTTATTTCTCTTCCTCTCCTCTCCTCCCATCTTGTATCCTGTGTTGTCAAAGAGAACAGATGGTTAAGTAATCAACTAGGTGTGAAAATATACAATAATGTTGCTTCACACATCTGATAACAGCAAAAGCCCATTTATGGATGTCTTTTGGAAAAAAGAGAGGTGACGGGATTTTTTAATTGGATTTATCTTGTTAAGAGGAAATCAACTTTCTATACAGAAGTAATTGAAATCTACCTAAATAATGAATTCTACTATTTTTATTGTACAAACACAACTTGCATGACAGTGTGTGTAGTTAGACACATACATCATCTGCACATTCCCTGGCACAAAAATCCTATCATCTCCTGTAAATAGATTAAGAAAAGGCTGTTGAAAAGTAACTGGAGTGCACAGACACAAATGCCTCGGAGGAGGCTTCCATGCCTACCTGTCACTTTGTCTGTGAAAGTACAAAATTTAGAACCTCAGAATCACCAGTGCCAAACCCAAAGGGACCTCTGTGACTATGCTGAAATGTCTGCCTATTTACCTCCCTGAGCACATGGAAAGAGCTAGTGGTGGTGCTAGGGGACATTCAGAGAAGAAATCTGATGTTATCTCTTTTTTTTTTTTCATATGGTCATAAAACACACGAGACTGCAGAGTAAGGCTCTCTCCTCCTTGCTCTCCTTTTTTCCCTGGGAATCATTGATTTCTATGCAGTAACCTGAGTAGTAATTCAGCTGTTATAGGAGAAATCAAGGGGACAGTACCCGTTTGACCCATTGCTTGACAGTAGAGGCTGTCTTCTATGGCATCGCTGAGTGGCTTCAAACCTCCTTTTCTGAGAGGAGCAGAAGCCACTGGTAAAGACAGTTGTCTAACATTTCAGATAAGACAGTGAAAGCACAGTATCTATTCAAGAATAATTATAAAGGGGAAAATCTATTTGTTTGTGATTTCCTTCAGTGACATCATTCACCCAAAACCCAGGTTTCCCACTTTCTGAGGAAGCTTTCCAATCGTGACATATCTATGAAATAGGTAAGAACCACCCGCTCCTCCACCAGACAAGTTTTAAGATAAAATCATGACTATTATTTCTACCTAGCTGCCTTTCTCTGCAATTTGTTTGTTGCCTGGCTTTTTCCATATGGTGTTCAATTCCCTACTTGTGGTTAAAGTACTGCTTGTGAATTTAAACTCCAAGGCCATCATTTATCTTTTAGGCTACAGAGGCTAAAATGTCTGTGAAAGTCTGGTATTGGGGAGTCAAATCTGAAGATGCACACCTCTCAGAGACCAAAATGAAGGTGGGATGGGGCATGAACGACATCAATCTGACAGAGGTGCTGAAAGTTCTTGTATCAGAGCTCCAGGCAAAGGATGACAAAAATAGTGTTTTTCTGTTGTTCAACACATTCTGTCTGACAGCTCCTGGCTGTTTCCTGGAAAGCAGTTGCTTTACTATTAGTTAATGGCACATATTTTCCCAGCAGTCTGGAACAGGGGTTAAAAATGGAGTAGCCAAACATTCATCACTCCTAACTGGAATCATCAGTGCCATTGTTCTGAGTTGAGTGAGTGGTGGAGTTTTTTGGTGGCAGGGGAGGGGGCTATCGGGGCAGCCCCTGTGAGAAGCTTCTCAAAGCTCCCCCAGCTCCAAGTCAGCTCCACTTCTGTTTGGGAAATGGAGCCAATCAGCTGCACCTCTGTGATAACGTATTTAAGAAGGGACGTGGTGACGGGCAGTGGGACTTGTGAGGAGGAGTCGCTGCAGCTGCATGAACACCAAGGTCAGTGGAGGAACGGAGGAAGAAAGGAGGGGGGAGGTGTGGCGGAGCAGAGACCCCCCTGTATCCTGTGGTGAGACGGCAGGGCGGCCCCCCCCCTGCCACCCATGAAGATCTACGGTGGAGCAGACATTGATTTATGGCCTGTGGCTTCTGCTTGCCTGATCAAGGTTCTGTGCCTGAAGAAGGCCGGGGTCTCATGGGAAAAAGGTAGCCCCGCTGCTGTAATTCAGTGCTGGGAGGATTGGAGCACGCGGGGGAGTCCCACGCCGGAGCAGCTCGGGAAGGGCTGCAGCCGTGGGAGGGAATCCAGTCGGAGGAAGTTAGTGACCCATGACGGAGCAGTGTGGGGAACGCTGAGGCCCATGGGATGAATTCATGTCGGAGAAAGTTTGTGGAAGAGTGTCTCCTGTGAGAGGGGGACCACGATGGAGCAGGAGGAACAAGTTCCGGACACTCCCCTCACGGAAGATAAAGAAAGTGGCAGCGCTGACTGCACCCTCCATTCCCTGCCCCTGCGCCACTGGGGGAGGAGTTAGAGATATCGGGAGCAGAGCTGAGCCTGGGAAGAAGGGACGGGTGGGGGGAAGGTGTTCTCAAGATGTGGCAATGCTTCTCACTGTCCTACTCTGTTATGTGTTGTTAGTGTCTGTAATAAATGCATGTTCTTTTTTTTCTTCCCCTAACGAGTCTGCCTTTTGCTCGTGATCATAAAATGGGGATTTTTTCCCCATCCCAGTCCTATCTTGAACCCCAAGCCTGGCTCTCTGTCCCTTCTCATTGCCGGAGGGGAAGGGAGAGAGAGCTGCTGCATTGTGGTTGGCTGCCAACCAGGCCCAAACCTAATCACTCCTAACTGGAATCATCAGTGCCACCTAGCTTCATTCCTCTCCAGTCACATATTTTAATGTACACCTCCATACAGGCAGCAGATTATAAAATACAATATATAACCTCTTCCAGTCAGAATCAGAGATATTTGCAACATGGTTAGGAAGCTTTCATTTCTTTAATTTCACTAATTTTTCTCAAAAATTGTTTACTAAGGAGATTGCATAACACAAAGGACTAATACAATCGTGTTTCATCTGTGTTTTACTCAGAAAAATCCAGCATGGATATGTTTTAAAGTTAATACTTCTGTATCTGTCTGTTCATTGCAATACTACTAAAGAAAACTGGTGAAATAAAACCAGCATATAACATACCCTCCATAAAAGCATAAAACCAGTTTTGGGCAGGCTACAACACACTGCAAAAACTGGTCATGTAACGACTGCTCAGTAATTGGTGTACAGTAAGAGCTCTGACTCATCTACTCTGAAGCAAACATCTGCAGGAGTTTAGGACCTTACTACCTCTCATTATCTGCCTATCCTTTTCCTAGTGATTTCTGCTCGTAAGCAGAAGCTATAGGCTTGGATGTGTCCATGTCTCAGCACAGCCATGTTAACATGAACACATCTTTATCAGTTGTTTAAACTGCTATGACAGACTGCGTACTGCAGCACAGGGGAAGTAACTGCTGGTAGAGAAAACCATAATCTTTTTAACCATTGTGGTCAGTGTGGCCAGTTGTCATCTTCCAGGATCCAGAGACTAATATCCTCACACTGATTCCTGTTTCCAGGGAAAAGCCAGCACCACCAATATGAGTGGGGCTCCTTCTGATAGCCTTCCTGGAAGAAACCTACAGAACCTTTGTTGGTAGTGATACATTTTGTTCTTATTTTCTATTACAGGACATTATTGTGAGATTGAATCCTTTCCACTTCACCTTTAAGCCCAGGCTGGCTCTAGGAATACAGAAAGTAGACAGTTATCAAGGAAACCAGATTAATGAAGTTGGTAAAGTAACCATGGCCCCAGCAGCTATCCAAACCTCTGTATAGCTAGACTTGTCCAAAAGAAAGTTGAAGGTCAGTAGGTTAGTTTCTTTTTATGACCATCAATATGCATTACAGTTCCAGATACTTTGACCAAGAGCAGCAAGCAAGGCTATCTGGGTTTCTTCCATCTTCTCTGGCTCAGCTTCCCTCTCCTGTGGCTGGAGCAGCCTGTTCTTGTCTCCATCCTCACTTTCTCTGTGTATCAACTTCATCTTTGCATACACCAGATAGAAACCATGAGTCATATAACAAGGTAGCCTGAGGCATTTGATTGCTGTCCATTCTCTACATAAAAACTGAGTATCTTTTATCTTTTAACTTCGGGTGGCAATTAAACACCACACAGCCACTCTCTTACTCTTCCCCCTTCAGTGGGATGGGGATGAGAATTGGAAAAAAGTGTAAAACTCATAGGTTGAGATAAAGACAGTTTAATAGGACAGAAAAAGAAGGGGAAATAATAAGAGAATATACAAAGCAAGTGGTTGAACAATACAATTGCTCACCACCCTCTGACTGATATCCAGCCAATCCCTGAGCTGTGGTGTCCCCCAGCTAACTCCCACCAGTTTATAAACTGGGCATGATGTCATATGGTATGGTATATCCCTTTGGGTCATTTGGGTCAGGTGTCATTGCTGTGTCCCCTCCCAACTTCTTGTACACTCTCAGCCTCAGCAGTATGAGGGCAGTATGAGAAGCCGAAAACTCCTTAACTTGATATAAACACTGCTTAATAACAACTAAAACATCAGTGTGTTATCAACATTATTCTCACCCTAAATCCAAAACACAGTACTATCCCAGCTACTAGGAAAAAAAATAATGTTATTCCAGTCAAAACCAGGACAACAGCCAATAACAGTTCAATGATTCCAACTAATATTATACCCATGACTTTCACACGCATACATATAATGGTCCCTGTGAGTTTCAGCTGATAGCCAAAGCTGTGGCACATGACTGCCCCAGCCCCCTTAAACATGACATGCCTCCCTTTTTCTCTATTCTCTGCTCATGACAGCTTTTCAATGGCTCATGGTGTCAAGGGAGACATCACTTCAAAGCATTTTGTTTGCTTGAAGGGAAAATAATGTTGATATGATCAGAGATAAAGCAACAGACAGAGAAGCTGTCAAGAAAGCTGCACATGCTCACGCACACATGTACTTTGTTGTCTTTCGCTCTCTTTATTTTCCTAGAGGATGTCAAGGTTTTTTTAATAGAACATTAAAATGATATTGCTCCAGGCAATGAATAGGCACAGCAATAATGAAAGCTGGCAAATGGTGATGGAAAAAGGCAACACACTGCATTTCTTTACAAGAACATTTTTTTACCTTATCTTTGAAAGTGGGAGCACATAGGCAGAAGGACAAGGCAGAAGCACATATATCCAGGAGAAAACATTTTCCAAGAGCCAAAGGAGAGAGTGACAATTCAGAATTTCCTGTAGAGAAGGAAGAGTCATATACAAACTATAGTATAGATTTGATGTGTGGTTTTAGGCCTCTCATTAATCTTTTCTAGTTCTATTGGTTTTTTCAGTGAAAAACTTCTCAACGTGACATATGCAAACCCTGAAGGTTTCAAAACAGAGGGGACAGAAAACACAGAAAACACCATTTATCTAAATCTTAAATTTCACAGTCTTGTGATCTGGGGGAACACAAATCTTAATTTTTAAGTTCTTGGGGTGCCTTGAGGTAAGTGTCCTTACACCTTGCAATCTATTCTAAATTTTTTTTCAATAAAGGAAAAATGTGACAGAACTGACATATTGTCAGTTTTTAGTGGAACATGGGTTAATAGAATCAATAATTTTGTGAATGTATCTATTTTTTTCTGCCAAGAAGCTACAACAGATTATTGATCTGACTGCCCTCTCCCCTAAATGTGTACAGAATAGATTTTACTTCGAACTCCCCAGCTGAGAGCTGGAGAACTATAACCCAATAAGTAAACTCAGTAAGAGATAGAAAGATATTTCAATGATCTGTGATCTCAAATATTCAATATTTTTCAGTGATAAGGGAGTTCAGGAAAATGTGCTAAATTTGGAAGATAAAACCTATGAACACCATTACACATTAAAATAATATCCCCTTAAAAACTCAGTAAGCCCCATATCCTTTGCATTTTCTGATATAGAAGCTATCAAAAAACAGTCAAAGCAACTTATTGAGTAAGTATAGAGTTCATAAATATGGTTTATACAGGCCTAGATATGTCTGTATTGTCTCTTCAGAGAAATAAGAGTAAAAAAGCAACAGACACAGAAATCACATTCATTTTAAGCAACATTATTTTACCAAATTAATGTATTTTTTTCCACTGCACCACTGAGAGAAATTATGCATGGTCCTTCCTCTTATGAATATTATGACAAAGTTATCTGATATAAAGTACAGCTTCAGAAGCAGTGTTTTTTCTGCAGTGGGTACAAATACCTGGATATTACCTTCTTTTGTTCTGTAAAACTTTAAAAAATTGTATATGCAAAAAGATTTGGAGGAAAAATATGTTCTGAACACCAATTTTCTTGTGTATATTCCTAATCTCAGGGAGGAAACTGGAAAACAAGCTAGGAAATGAGGGAATTTTGTTTGCCTCCCTTTGGGGTGCCAGGAAAATTACAAAAAGGTCCTCTCCTGTATCTATGTCCTCATCTGAATTCTGGCAGTGTGGAGAGGAAAATGTGATGGTGGGAACAACAATATGCAGTGAACATGGGGCATGTGTGACAAGGTCTCTTCCATGATGCTTGAAGACTGGCATAAATGCCAGCAAGATCATAAAGGATGATGAAGTGTTCTGAGACTACTACCATGTAATTTCTGCATCAAAACACATGGGTATTATCACATTGTCATTCCTGCTCATTCTTATTTATCTCACACATTATTACTTTGAAGTTGTTGCTGGTTAATTATTGAGGGGTTTATGTAGGAGGGAGACATCTATGAAAAACAATATGCTCACTGTTTCCTACAAGAATTTCATGTAGTGCTTAGAAGGGCAAAGGATGTCCTCCCTCAGGTGCTAGAGCTTCAGACAAATCATCCAGGGAAACAAAAGCCCTGACTTCTCCCTCCTGGTAGGTCAGAGGTGGACAGGGAAGTGTTGCCAGGGAGGCTAACAGTCTGTCACTCTCCATCAAAATGTCATTGACTCCCCATGAATAAAACACTATTTTGAAATTTAAAAGAAATGCCAGATTTTTATCAGTATCTGCACTCAGCCTCTGGTACATAGCCTCACTGAACAGTATTAACTCCAAGAATAGGTCTCATTTCATTCTTTCTCATTTAGGGATATAATAATTTATCAGCTGATTATAGATCGTAGAATCATAAAATTGTTTGGGTTGGAAAAGATCTTTAAGGTCATCAGGTCCAACCATTAACCTAAAACTGCCAAGTCCACCACCAAACCATGTCCCTAAACACTATTTCTACACATCTTTGAAATACCTCCAGGAATGGTGACTAAAGCACTTCCCTGGACAGCCCGTTCTAATGCTTGACAACCCTTTCAGTGAAGAAATTTTTCCTAATTCCAATATAAGCCTCCCCTGGTGCAACTGGAGGCCATTTCTTCTTATCACTTGTTACTTTGGAGAACAGACCAACACCCACCTCACTACAACCTCCTTTCAGATGGTTATAGAGAGTGATAAGGTTTCCCGTCAACCTCCTTTTTTCCAGACTAAACAATCCCAGTTCCCTCAGCCACTTCTCGTAAGACTTGTGCTCCAGACCCTTCACCAGTTTCATTGTTCTTTTTTGGACATGTTCCAGCACCTCAATGTCTTTCTTGTAGTGAGGGGCCCAAAACTGAACCCAGTATTCAAGGTGTGGCCTCACCAGTGCTGAGTACAGAGGGACGAGCACTTCCCTAGTCCTGCTGGCCACACTATTTCTAATAGAAGCCAGGATGCCATTGGCCTTATTGGCCACCCAGGCACACTGCTGGGCTCATATTCATCCAGCTGTCAATCAACAATCCCAGGTATTTTTCTACCAGGCAGCTTTCCAGCCACTCTTCCCCAAGACTTTATCATTGCATACGGTTGTTGTAACCACAGTGCAGTAGCTGGCACTGAGCATTGTTAACCTCATACAATTGGCCTTGGCCCACTGATCCAGACTGTCCAGATCCCTCTGTAGAGCCTTCCTACCCTCAAGCAGATCAACACTCCCACCCAACTTGGCGTCATCTGAAAACTTACTGAGGATGCTCTTGATCTCCTTGTCCAGATCATTAATAGATACTAAATAGAACTGGCCCCAATACTGAGCCCTGGGGAACACCACTAGTGACCAGTCACCAACTGGATTTAACTCTATTCACTGTAATGCATTGGGCCCAGCCATCCAACCAGTTTTTTACCCAGTGAAGCATACACTTATCTGGTTTCTCCAGGAGAATGATGTGCAAAAAGATGTCAAAGGCTTTACTAAAGTCTAGGTAGACAACATCCATAGCTTCATTCACTAAGAGGGTCACCTTGTCATAGAAGGAGATCAGGTTAGTCAAGAAGGACCCGTCTTCCATAAACCCATGCTGACTGGTCCTGATCACCTGGCTGTCCAGTACGTGCCACATGATGACACTCAAGATGATTTGCTCCATAACCTTCCCTGGGACCAATGTCAGACTGACAGGCCTGTAGTTCCCTGGATCCATCTTCCAGCACTTCTTGTAGATGGACATCACATTTACTAACCTCCAGTCCACTGAGACCTCCCCGGTCAGCCAGGACTGTTGATAAATGATGGAAAGTGGCTTGGTGAGCACTTCTGCCAGTTCCCACAGTGCCCTTGGGTGTATTCCACTTGGCTCCATGGACATGTGTGTGTCTAAGTGGTGAAGCAGGTCACTAATCATTTTCACTTGAATTATGGGGGCTTCATGTTTCGTCTTGTCTCTGTCTTCCAGCTCAGGGGGCTGGGTACCCAGAGAACAACTGATCTTACTATGACAGACTAAGGCAAATAAGGTGTTCAATACCTCAGCCTTTTCCTCATCCTTTGTCACTGTTTCCCTCTGCATCCAATAAAGGATGGAGATTCTCTGTAGCCCTCCTTTTGTTGCTAATGTATTTATAGAAACATTTTTTATTGTCTTCTACAGCAGTAGATATTAAGTCTTAGTTGGGCTTTGGCCCTTTTTTCTCCCTGCATAACCTCACAACATCCTTGTAGTCCTCCCAAGTTGCCTGCCCCTTCCTCCAAAGATCATATACTCACCTTTTTTTTTCCTGAATATCAGCTAAAGCTTTCTGTTCAGCCAGGCCAGTCTTCTTTCCCACCAGCTCATCTTTAAGATGTAAACCTTCAGAAGAAATCATCTGAATTTAGAAGTTCATACATATTTAGTAAGAGGAGATTGAAAATGTAGTCTGAAAATTTGTTAGTTAACTCCTTTGCACACCAGCATGTTTAGATGAAGAGCACAAATTACAGTCCTCATTTCTCACATCTTTTAATAGACAAATCAGATTTTCTTCATCAGGTAAATCCAATCCCCATTCTTGCTTCCTCTGTAACATCCAGGAACAGAAGATAAAGGAGAGGTTTCTGTCTGCTAGGCCACTGATGAATAAAAGACCCTGGAAGTCATAAAAATAAAGCCTTGTGCTGCACACAGCCCTCCCCTTGCCTTGCTAGCAGCTCTCAATCCTGTAAATAGTTCATGCTGCTTTGAACCTCAGTGCATGGAGGTTCATGTGGCCCTTAAAGCAAAGGGCAACCTTATGCCCCAGGTCACAGTTTGTGTAACGCTCCGTACTCAGAAGGGTTGCCCAGGGCAGCAGTCAGCATCAAATAGCTCCAGTTTTTTCTCTAGAGTGCAAACAGAAAATAAATCTAACAAGTACTGAATGGACTGGAAATAAAAGCACTTTAGAGCATCTCATTTTCATAGTATCAACCATAGGCCAATTAAAGCAGCAGTAGCACAGAGCATCATTGATACCACAGTAACTCACTGAGGCACAACAAAATTGCCTCTCCTGGAGCATCTTCATTTTTTCCAGGGAGAATTTAGACTCTGTGATCAGCTTTATTTATCTTAGGAAGATTGAGAGAGTGCATCCAAGGTGCATCCATTTAACCTGTTTTAGATGTCTGCTCTAGGAAGAGAGAGTTCTTGCTGAGAAGTAATTACTGTATTCATTGACTTCAAAGAGAGGCTTTTTAACTTTTTTCCCTCATTAATCAGACAGATCCCACCTCGGCTCAGTGACAGGTGGAAGCTGTCTTCAAGAGCTGGAAGGTTCCAGTGGAGTACTCCATAGGGAGATGTCTCAGGTACTGAAACATCCTCCCCCTTCTCTCTTACCTCCCTTTTCATAGTTTATACCTCAGAGTCATAAAATAAATTGGGTTGGTAGTCCCAGTTCCCAGTCAAATCAGGGTTTTGACAGGTTTCTCAGCCTCTCTGGTAACCTATTTCAGCATCTGACCAACAGTCACAAAGAATTTTCTGTGAACCTTGTAGACTAGAATATGTGCCCCAAGTGAAGACTTTTTTTCCTTACTTATGATTCCACTTGTTGCCACTTTTGACAACTGCCTCTTGATCCTTTCATGGCTCTATCTTCTTTGTGAACCTTGTTAAAATCATGGAAAACTGCAATTACATGTCCATTATCTTTCTGTTCTTTAGGATACCTAACCTCAACAGATAGAACAGGCAAATAAAGACTCCTTGGTTACAGTTAATCATTTGATGCATACAAATGTCTGTAGTGCAAGTGTCCACTTCCACAGATGATAATTGGAGCCTAGGTTGATCCACTTACACATAAACGTCTACAGCAAGCTTGTCTAAAATTAGGTAGAATGAGTCCCATCCATTGTAGAGAGTGAATAGTCTAGGTAATATACAGCAGAAGTGCAAAAAATTAGGTACTAGTCTCATTTTGGCTTTGAAAAGCTGTTGAAGTGGGATTCGTTCTACCTTGATAAATCAGAGGTGGTTTTCTAGGCTCCTTTACAATCAGTGGACACAAATAGACACTTATAAAGTGTAATTTGTTGGACTTATTTTAGCTGTCAAGAGATGAGAAGAGTGATGCTCCTTTAGTTGACAAAAAAGGGAGTCCACACAGCTCTCTCAGGTGTGACTGTGTAGAACCTATGTACCTAAAATTAAGATAGGTTAATTCCAATGCTATGTTTCTCAGTGTCATGTTATTTCCAGCATTAGGAATTTTATTGGTGTTAATTCCAAATTTTTTAATAAACATAGTCTTGAAATTCCAGCACTGAGTTATCTGATTGTACATATCTGTCTGATTCAAAGCTCAGTAAAGCCACTGAAAGGCTCAGAAAGGACACAGATGGGGTTTGGCTTCTATAGGTTGCTGAAGTAATTGAATGGTGTGCATCCAAGTGCATTTGTACTGTATGCAAGTTGCAATTCATTACAGCCATATTAACATTCTGCAAAGACTCAAAGTGACCTGCAGGGTTTTTTGTCATCAGGCCTTATTATGATGTAAATAAGCAGGCGTATCACTTAGACAATTCTACAAGACAGCCTCTTTATTCAATATGCTGATAATGATGTATTAGCCTTCATCTGTGACTGCAATGGGTGATGCCACAGGCAACATATGTTAACAAAAAAAAATAAAAAACCAAGTGGAGACCCACCAAATATTCAGAACAGATTATCTTTAATTCAGACTACTAAAAAGAAAGAAAAAAAAAAAAAAAAAAAAAAAAAAGAAGAAACGTAAAGTGAAAGGCAAAGAATATTCACTGAGAATGTAAACAGATAAATGGAGGAAATTCAGAGATATAATTCCCTGTGTAAAACTAATTTGCATCCTTGGTTTCCTTTGCAGGCACAATCATTTCATTCTTATTGCCACAGGCAGAGACTAAGTTTTCCATATGAAATGGATATGATAATGCCATTAAATGGTTCACAGACAAGAGTGAGCTAAATTTCAGTCATCTCAGAGCACAGGCAGAGGAACTGCAGGACAGAACCAATCAAATAGTGGAAACCTGCCTGCAGATTCATAGAAACATATGACTGAAAAATACCTTGAGAAGCACAAAGGCTGGTAATTTTTATGGGCAGTATGACAGCTTGTATTTTATTCTCCTCAAATCAGTGTTTAAAAATACTGGTAGATTTTCAGTCCAATCCCAGAACCTTAGTGTTTCTCAAATATGTCTTTTAAAGTACCTGTGCTCCAAGCTCCTAGTTTGTCAACCCCTACTAAGACATATCCAACATCTATCACCTTCTGGCACTGTAAACTTAGGTCAAAACTGGGGCAGGAATAAGTCTCTAAATGAGGCCAGCAGGGCTGTAACCAGCTTCTAAAAAAATGGGATGAAATGATAAGAGGGAGATGATGCACTCACTGAAGTGTTTGGAAGACATAAGTTTCTTTCTCATAGTGTTCATAATTCCTCTGAAGGAAGCATTTAGCCTTTCTGTGTCTCTGTCATCTTAAATAATGGTAACAAGCTACTGTATGCCATGCAGTCACAGGGCACATACATTCATGAACACATATTCCATGGTTGAAACTGACAGCAACATGTAAATACCTCCTCTAGTTGGTATCACCTTGCACATGGGAAGGACACAAAACAAATACACACTAAACATGAAGAAACAGAAATATAAAAACCTGAGCCAGGACATTTGACATTTCTTTTTCTTTTTTTTTTTTTTTTTTTTTTTTTTTTTTTTTTTTTTTTCTAAATGTGAATTGGTCAGAAACAATCTGTTCACTTGCTTTGGAAAGAAGAGCATTTCAAGCCCAGAATAAGGTCCTTGAACAATTTTATAATTAAGGCATTTAAACAAAGTATTCATAGTAACTAAAAACTAAATACTGAGGCATAATGGGTGAAACCTCAGATCTACAGAGGTCAAAACCACAGCACTCCTGTTTTTTTTATGAAGTGAAACTTCAGTTATACTATTTAAATAAGTAAATTTTCTCTGTTTCTCTTTCCCTCTCACCTTCCCTGCCTATCTCCCCTAATCTTGCTCCTTCCCTCTCATGCTTGCTTGCTTGCTTGCTTGCTTCCTTCCTTCCTTCCTTCCCTCCTTCTTTCTTTTATAAAATAACTATTCATTACTATCATCTCAGAATGTTTTAAGAACATTAATTTATACATATGCAGAACACCTTGGGAGGTTAGAGTGTGACATTAACCTCAGAAGTCCTAAGAGACTTCTGGCCTGCTATTACAGAGGTCAAACAATTAATGCTCTGACCAGGAAGTATTTTCCAGTGCCATACCACTGCTGATGCACTATCATGGTAGCAATCAGCGATTGCTGCATTACAGCATGCAGCAACCCCACAATAGAAGTTATTTAATCTTCTTTGTATCGATGGTGGCTACACCAAAGGCCCACTGGTACCCTCTGAGTCCTGGAAGCAACCTCTTCTGAGGGAGCCTGTGCCAAGGATACATGGACCCACCTGGCCAGTCACAATAAGATGTTCCTGCCACTAGTCTCCTGGTAGACTCAGATAAGCCTCCAATACAGAAAACTATGCTATCCATGAACAGAAGCAGAATTAGAAACATTAAAGTAAAAAAATGTCTCCTAAATCGGGGATAATCTGAATTAAGGATGCCAAGGACCTAGAAATACTTCTTTTCCCAAAGAGCCAGTGTTACACACAAGTTTAAATGGTTAAAGCACAGCTGTCATAAGCTTCAGTTATAGCACCAACTACTGTGAGCTGTAAATGCTCATCTCTTTCACAAAAGAATAAAAAATATGTCTAGTCTCTAGCTGAACAAGTGAAGTGAAAAACGTGTGCAAAGATGTAAAAAGATACAATTAAGGTTGAGATATACTTGCTTTAATAACATCCATCTTAAAGTTAAGAGTTAAGTCCAAGAAATCTGAGTAACCTTATGACAGTACACAGTGGACAAAGGTACCTCTCACACAGGTTTCATTATATCTTGGATGCCTCTGCTAGGTAAGATAATTTATTACTAGAGATACTATTTCTCTCTGTTGGCTATAGAGAAACCCAGATTACTAGTTTAGGCAAGATGCTTGACTTTAAATCAAGTTAGATGAGGTGATCTAACAAAATTTCCTCTCTATGAACTTCTGCTCTGTCTGCCTGCAATCCTCTGCCTTATTCATGCACATATTCCAGCTGACAGTCTTTCTGGGTGAATATATTTAATGACAACTTTTCAACTCATATTAACCAGGTAAAGGTCTCTGATAATTTCTTATGGTATTATCCAGCAGCACAAATAACTTTCTAAAGGGAGAGATCAGAGGGAGAATTAGAGCTCTGTGATTTATTATCTGTTTCCTATACTGTTCCTAAACCAGTTAACAGGACTTAGGGTAACCTACTCACTTGAATTTAGTAAAGAAACTCCCACTGATGAGACAAGCATTGATGTGGCCTGAACCGGCTATTTAGAGACTTACAATATGTGATGAACTGGCATTTCTTGAAATTCATCCTGTGTTTCACTGAGATGAAGCATTCTGAGGTACATGAGGCTTGTATAGAAATTATATTTAGGATGTCTGGGGATTTTCAGTTTTGTTATACAAAGCACAAATTCTGATCTTACTGGCATGAGTGTAAACACAGACTAACTTCGCTGACGTCAATGGTGTAAAAGCCATATGTTGCTCCTCCTGGAACTGACTTCAAATGAACTAAGAGCTTATGGGCACCGTGGACCTCCCTGCGTACAAATGAGATCAGAATCTGTTTGTTAAACTTTTACCAGTTGATTTTATTCTTGGTAAGACTTTACTGTATCATGTTGCAGAACCATAATAGAGAAAAGTACTTGGAGCAACAAGGCTCAAAATAAGGTTCATTCACAATGAAGAGACTACAGTATACTTCAGTCATTTTTCAACAAGTAAGACTAAATGAGAAGGAAAAAATCAGCTGCAAGCAAAGGTCAGAGCTGGATAATATGCCATCCTTACTGCTCACTAGCTCTTCCATACCTGGCCTGCATTTGGAATGACAAGTGGCCAAGGTTTCAGTCACAGATATTCAATATGCAAAAATAAAAATTTAAACATTTTTATAGTGAATTGTTGGAGAACATTACATTCATACCTTTCCTCAGCACTTTGAGGTTCATGGGGGAAAAAGGTGCTAGGCAGGTGAAAGAACTATGGGTTTAAGATAATCAAATGATTTTTTACTTTGTTATGTTGTCAATTTTTACCATGTAATCTGTAGCACAACATTTTAAGCAAAGATTAATCTTTAAGTACATATTCAATCACATTTACTTTTGTTCAGCAAGTGTGGCAAGTGCACCCATCCAATGAAATTGTGGCTCCCTGGCTGTTGAACCTTTCCTGTGCCCTTGTTCTCAGGGCTTTACGGTAGTTGGGGTCTTTGGCCAATAGGAGCTGATATTGACCACAGGTCAGATTCGGCTCGGGTATAAATGGAGTCCCTGGGGGAGTCATTTGGAGCTTGTCCTGCCTGGAGCAGTGTGCTGCAGGTAAGGGCTCTCCCCTTGGGTTGGGACACCGCCCAAGGAGACTCCTAGGGGTTCCTACAGGTTGGGACGCTGCCCTGAGATGTTCCTCGAGGCTGAGAGTCCTCACCTTTTATTAGGTGAGTGAATGAGCATTTTGGGTTGTCATTAAACCCCTGATTGGTGTTTTGGGTTGTTGTTAAACACCAGAAGATTGTGTGGTGATAGTTTGTTCTCCTCTCATGGACATTTGGACCTGTTGTTTGTATGTTTGTGGAATGTTGATTAATTGTGTATAAAAATAAATTTTGCTTTTTTTTTTATTGTTAAGTGGTTTGGGAGTTTCTGCAACAGCAAGAAAGGAAGAAGAAAAATTAATAGCTATGACAGATGCTAGTTTGCTTATACTGATGTAGGTCCACTGTCATGCTGTTGAAGAGTACATTGTGCAGTCTATGCAAAAACACTGATTTCCAAATGCCCTAATCACCCTTAAACACTCTTACAGCTCTTTTCTTCACTCAGAGATGGCAGCCTTATAGCTGAACACATTTCTCTAGCCAGTGTGTCTAGAAATTATTATGATAATGTACAAGATATGCTGCCGTCACACTTCATCACTTCTTATTATGTACAGCATCAGCTACTGACTTAATGGTTTTATAATCAAACCTCTTGCATACAGCATGTCTTTGGCCAGATAGAAAAAAATTACAGTGCACATTTTACACCTGAGCCACATGTATATGGTGGTAATCTTGTCACTATTTTTCTTTAACTGATCTCCTTTAAGTTAATTATTGACATCTTCCACCAACCCACATTAAGCAAAGAGATGTGGGTGGCCTGAAGACTGACAGACTTAAATGATGCAGGAAGAAAAGATTAGTATGACTCACAGATCATCAGTTCTAACCCTCATGCTTGCAATCTTTAATCCCATGGGCTCATCTACTCCAAGTCTTTCTCACCTCTCTTACCTTCAAAGCCACCAGACCTTTATACAAAAAAACAAATGGTAAAAAAAAAAAAAAGGTATTTCAAAACTGGAATATAGCCTGAGAAATCTAGGGCATTCCTGATTTAGAGGCATGGATGATGTAAGCATTTAGAGCTATTACAGAATAATAATCCTTCCTCAGAAAAAGGATAGCTAAACATTTCATGCCTTGTTCACTAAGCATCCATTGGTGTTATAAGAAGCAAATTATTGAAAGACTTTTGGTTTACCTCTTATGTTGTTACTTCCAACATTTTTCATTCTGACTTCATCCTTCTCCTATCATTTTTCGCCATAAATTTACTAAGTTTCATGTTGGAACAATGCAATATTCTTACTTTATCTGTCTTATTTGGGAAGGTATTTCAAGACTTGATGTCAGCTAATTTTCAGTGTGAACATATCCATGATGAGTTTGTTTATATGATTTTCTACCAGAATTATCTTCTAATGTAAATATTTCTACTCTATAGGTACTATTAAATGTTTTCTCCTCATGCCAAAATATACTTGTATGAAGCAATTCAGTCCCTCTCACCAGACTAAACAAGCCAGGTTCTGCTGATTAATTTCTTAAGGTGTGTTTACTATTTCCCCAATTATTCAAAGAGACATTTTAGTCTCTGATATCTGATCTACCCAAGTAACTCTACATCAGGCCTTCCTAACGTTTATGTATTGGTCTTAAAATCTTACTTATTGTAGTGAAAAAAACTACCTAATCTGATACATCCAATGGTTCTATTATTCTTTTTTCATGGCCTCACTACCCTAATAATTCAATTACCTCAAGAGCAACAGGGATCCTAAGGGTATCTAATTTCTTTTGTTACCACCCAACCACTACAGAACAAGTTATTGATAAATCTCTATATAGTTTGTATTTTTCTGGTCAAAAAATGTTTATTTTTATGATGATTTGGTCCACTGCCAATAGCTTCCAATTCACAATCATTTCTAGATTTCATAACTAATTCTTATACCAGGATGTAAGAATATGCTATGTTGAGTATACTCAGTAGGTCTGTTTCCAAGACCAAACCTGGAGGAACATAACTAATAACAGCTCTCCACTCACATCTTATTCATACATCCATGAACTACTTGGAATATTTGTTCAGTTTCAATTATTTTCAGATTAGGTCCCATATGTGTCCTGAATCTACAATTAAGACAAAACGGAGTTCTTGCATTTGTACTTCTGTGTTATCAGCTTTGTTTTTCAATGGTTCTTCAGCATGTAAAGTAAAAAAAATAATACATTAATTTATGTTTTTATTTTTGAATGGTATTACAGCATTCAGGAATGAAGGTATGAGTGTAATACCATCAAATTGTGTGTTATTTCTGTGCTAAAGGTACTGAAAAGTGCTAGTCCAAATCAAAGGTAACAACACAGAAATGCTGGTTTATTTCTATTTGCCTGCTCTATTATATTGCAGCTATTGTGAAGGACAGTGACAAATTTAAGGTTATGTTTGACTACATGATATTTTTTTAGTAGTTGTTTGAAGATTCAAAAGGAGAAATAATACTGTTGCATCAACACTAAGTGTGCACCCCATACCTCACAGGTTAGAAATGTCCTAGTCTTTGGTTTAGATTTATTTGTATGAGCTGTAAATAACTTAATCACTGCATTTTAAAATCTGTGTTACTGATATATTAAAGCCAATTTTCCTTAATAAAATATATCTTTCTGAGCAGGCCTTGTATCAAAGATAAATGGTATAATAAATTTGGGTAAGAGATTCAAGATGAATAATACGATTAAATTCTCATTAAAATCCATGGGAGTTCATTAGAGTTTAAGAATGTGACTTCTTTAAAGTCCTCACTAGCTCACCAGCTATTCTTTATAATAGATTTTTCACTTCTGGGATGCAGATTCACGACCAGTTTAACCCAGTTTGTGGATGGGCTCTTGGAAAAAGGCATGGTTCTTCCTTTCCCTACATTTGTAACCATGTTTCCAAAGCTTCCCCTAAGGACATCCAATTAAAAACCACACTTACAAAAGTGGATTTGTTTTCAACCATACTTCCAACTTCCTGTCCTCACTTACCAAACACATGTGCTGATATTAGGAAAATCAGTGACAAAATGCATGGCTGATACACAGTGGAAAAGGGGCAACTGCCTCCATCAACAGTGATACAAATCAGCTGCACTGAATGTGAAATTTAGATCACCCTTACTTCAAACTGGCATATGATTTGGTCATTTGCAATTTATCTTATTACCTTTAATTAATCTAGGTGTTTGCTATCACAGACTGGAATCCATTTGGTCAATGTTATTTTAAACAATGTTAAAGGAAGGTATCAGTTGCAGGTAACTGATGCAGCAGACAAGAAGGAAAACTAAAATGTCCCCTTGTGTAATGAAAGTTGAGGAACTGCAGCCTAAAACACCAGTTAGCTTGCCAGTGCTTCAGCAGTGGTTAAACTGTGAGCCAAAGGGATTCTCCCCGAGGATTGATTGTAGAAGGCAGGGCTGAGCTCTGAATCATCTGCTTTGGAGCATTTATATGTCAACGGCAAGACAGAAGCCAGAAACCTCAGAGAACTCAGGCAATGGGAAAATCACTCTGAATATCTAAATATGCAGCAGGAAAACAGTCAATTTCTAAAATAATTTCCCTTCTTCATGGAACAAATTGGAATTGCCCTGCAAATTGTATAGAGTTTCAGATCTGGGTGAAGAAGGATCAAATCTTAGTTGTCCACTTCTTATATTGAGATCAGATATCCCTCTTCATTCTTCCTGGCCCATATGTTTCATTTGATCTTCATCTAGTCTCCCTGAGCTCATTTGCTAAACCTGTATTCCCACCCTTAAATCCCACACAAGTTATTCTCTGCTGATCATAAACCAAAATAACTGGTTAATAATGTACCTATTGTCTTCATCCTTCTCCCTTCCCTTCTGGCTGCACAATCTCATGTTCTGCCAAGGATTATCCATTATTTAAAGGCACCTATGTCCTGCCTCACAACAGAAGATTTCATTTTTGTTGGATTGGTTTTGTTTTCTTCATGGAAAGAAGCTTATGCTTGTTTGGGAAGTCAAACTGAGAAGCAGCAAGCCCAAGCCTTCATCTGCAATAATTAAATGATTTATTCCATATGATCTGACCTTTCTGAATTTTTCTTTTTACAATACTTAAGTGCTATATTTTGTTCAAATACAGTTTAGGACAATTTTTGAAATAATCTCTGTGGGTTTGTGGTTTTATTTTTGGGTCTTTTTTTTTGGGGGGTGGGGGCGGGAGCTGGCTTGAAAACCAGAAACCAGACTTAAGCTGTTTGACAATGTTTATCAAAAGTCTGCATGCTGATTTCCCTGTCAAAGTCTGTTATTCTCACAGTGTTATAGCAAGCAGCATAATGACTCTTTAACAGCAACATTTCAGTTTCTCGACCTTTCAATAAAAAGCCATATTTTCATTAATTGCAGAGATTATACAATTCCACATCAGGAGAATTGTCTTTACCATTTTGTCACCTCTGTAAAGGAAAAAAAAAAAACAATCAAAATCAGCATCATTTTCTGAAAACATTCAGTGGTTTCAGAACCACGACAGCTAAGTGATGTTCTTGAATTAGGAGTATAATCATGCTACATTACTACTATAGTCCAAGGAGAGGAGAGAGGGACACATTTCCAAAGAGTAATTCAGATCTCTAGTGCCTTGAATTGAGAGGTCTGTATCTCTCTGCAAAAAAAAAAAAAAAAAAGAGAAGCCTGTGGACACCATGCAGAACAATACCATCAACTTCGTAGAGAACATTGGGCAGAGAGGGGTCTTGCATAGGGCTTCATGGGAAGAGACTGACCAGGCTCCCAGCCCGCTTTGTTGGATAATAGAAACTGACAATATAAGCCATATTACCTCATTTCACCCTAGTCATAATTAAAGATGCTTTGTAAAAGAAAAATATTCACAATCACCCAAAAGAGTTTGGAGGCATGCTTATCATATATTTTAGCAAGATTGAGATATTAAAATATTTTCAATAGCCTGTAAATTGCCATCTATATGCACATTAAACATAAGACACCAATAAATTATCTTTAAATGAATCCTGGCCAAACATTCAGTGAAACTAGGACTGAACTAACACCACTGAACCAGCAAATATGAACAGTCCTTGCATATTTTTAGAGATCCCTACTAATCTCTTTGCAGATGGAAAAATGTAGTTTTAAAATAGCTCTGCTGCTTGGGCAAGCAAATAACATCAACACAGAACAGATGAGTCTATATTTTGCACCTTATGCATCGTTGCCAAATTCACTATTTAATTTAAAGTCTTATTAAGGATGAAATGAGTATTTATTCAAATAAAATGGAGAGAGAAGCAAAGTTCTAAAGAATCCAATGGCAAAATTTCCTTTGACTTACAAGAGGTCAGATTATTACTACTCAACAGATTTTGTTCCTTGAACATTTGCTGTGTCTACTCATTCCAATTACTTCAGTGACACATGGAGTGATAATTGTTCTTTGTTCCTCTTATCCCCTACTGCTGTGAAGTGGACTAGATGATTCAACCAGACTTCTACTAGAAATTCTATCCTGGTCCTGAAACAGCTGAGAAGATGGAATTTTAAAGACCAAAATGTTTAATTAAAAAGTACCCAGTCCATTACAGTTCTCACATCTGAGAAGGGTCCAATTTGCCTAGAAGCAGATAAGCCAATCACGCAGGATAGATTCAAGACCACATGCTCAAAGGGAGCTTAGTGACACACACAGCAATGACATCATCATCTCAACCTTGTCTTTTCCTGTACCATCACTACATTCATGCTTTACAATTCTAAACATGTTTCACCTATGTTTCAATTCTAATGTGATCAAAAATAATACTATTTTGAGCTAAGGGTTGGACCAGATGATCTCCAGAGGTTCCTTCCAACCTACATTATCTTATTATCCCTGTTCACCACTGCTTTTTGTTGTTACCCTTTCTTTGCTCTCTAAAATGGTTAATTTGTTTATATAGTTATTAGATTAATAATATTATATCAACATTGTACAATAGAAACTGCAAATTCCTCAGCATCTTATTCTTGATCCAGCAGCAAATCCCTGTAATAAACTTGAAGCCAACAAAATTATTCCAGATATTTCCTAATGTAGCCAAGTCTGTTTACAATAACAGTGCTTTAGATATTCAGGAAATGTCTCTCATTCTGTGATTTTGTGCTTAACGTCTTTAAAGAAGAAACAAGGATTTGTATTTCTGGTTCCTTGCTATCTATCTATTTATCTGTCTATCTGGTTTTGATTGTATTTTGGGTTTGTTTTTTTGTTTTGGGTTTTTTTTTTTTTTTTTTGAAAAATGCTTCTTTTCAGACTGAATTATCATTTCAAAAAAGGTATAAGAAAGTGAGACCTTAGAGACAAAGATGTCTTTCAGTTTTCAGCATTTCTGCCCTGTGGTGTCCAAACAAACTCCCAGTCTGCTGACCTTCTGTCAGAAAAGTACCATAAACTGACAAGATAGCAAAATCCCAGAAGTTTTTATGTTGATATCAGACTCATAGTCGTGCCATAGTTCCCTCAGTTCCCTAGTCAGCCTAACACCTTTGCCTTCTCCTCAGCTGCTGACCTGAGCAAACAATATTTTACCAGGAGAAAAATATGTCAGTTGTTAATCTTTACATTTTAATTGAAAACATACACAGTTAATGTTGATGGCAGGAGCTAAGGCTAAACTCTACACATGTTCTGAAGAGTAAAGGAGATTTTACATACTGCCATAGGTGCATAAGACTCCTTCAGGGGAACCTGGAGAGTTTTCTTGAATCTCTGAAGCTGTGTTGTTTGGTTTTCATGGTTCATTTTACATTAGTATTTTACTCCATTAATCCCTAGAAGTTCTGGTTATGCACCAGAATAAACTGCACAAACACAGACACTTCTAAGCAAAAACTGAAGAAGGCTCCTTCTCTACAGACATCAGAGACTGAAGAGATGGAAGTTTACCAGGGAAAACTTTCCCTTTTATTCTCACCTGTACATCTGGGAGCAGTGAGACACTGAGAGAGAGGATTTATCTATTGCCAGTTTCCACAGTAGCAGTCACACAGCTGTGCAGTTCCACATTCAAGATCGTATCCCTTTTGAAAAACAAGCTTTTAACTGTAGTTATTTCTCTACATGTGTTTTTACGTAGTTGTAAATACATGTATGTGCACTTAGGTACATAGAGAGACTTAGATAAGCATACTTCAATCAACATATAAAAAACTTATATACTGATATTTCTTACTCCTGCTAGTACTTACAGGTCTTATTTTGACAGTCAGATTTTGGCAACAGATGAGTTACACAACTTATATGAGTTCATATGTTAATATGTGTCAACCCAGGACAATATGTTACCCTGATCAGTCTATACAGAGGGAATACAAATTTGCTGGACTGGAAGATCAGGAACTTTCTAGGAAGAAAAAGGACCCAGCATTACAGCTATGAAATTATATTCAGTTCCTGAATGTGATGCAATTATTTTTTTTTTTTGTATTTATAAGTAATAATAACACTAATAATGTCAGTCTTCAACAAGACTAAAACAATGGGAAGACTAGCCTCTGACTTACAATGTGCTACAATGCCTGAGTAATCATCATCTTAACTTTTGGGTAACCTCTCATGACACATAATAGGAACATTGATTTGAAAATGTTTAAGCAAGCTGTCGTGGTTTAAGCCTGATTGACAGCCAACCACAATGCAGCAGCTCTCTCTCCCTTCCACTCCGGCAATGAGAAGGGACAGAGAGCCAGGCTTGGGGTTCAAGATAGGACTGGGATGGGGAAAAAATCCCCATTTTATGATCATGAGCAAAAGGCAGACTCGTTAGGGGAAGAAAAAAAAGAACATGCATTTATTACAGACACTAACAACACATAACAGAGTAGGACAGTGAGAGGCATTGCCACATCTTGAGAACACCTTCCCCCCCACCCCTCCCTTCTTCCCGGGCTCAGCTCTGCTCCCGATATCTCTACCTCCTCCCCCAGTGGCGCAGGGGCAGGGAATGGGGGGTGCAGTCAGCGCTGCCACTTTCTTCATCTTCGGTGAGGGGAGTGTCCGAAACTTGTTCCTCCTGCTCCATCGTGGTCCCCCTCTCACAGGAGACAGTCCTCCACAAACTTTCTCCGACATGAATTCCTCCCATGGGTCGCAGCGTTCCCCACACTGCTCTGTCATGGGTCACTAACTTCCTCCGACTGGATTATCTCCCACGGCTGCAGCCCTTCCCGAGCTGCTCCGGCGTGGGACTCCCCTGCATGCTGCAATCCTCCCAGCACTGAATTACAGCAGCGGGGCTACTTTTTCCCATGAGACCCCAGCCTTCTTCAGGCACAGAACCTTGATCATGCAAGCAGAAGCCACAGGCCATAAATCAATGTCTGCTCCACCGTAGATCTTCATGGGTGGCAGGGGGGTCCGCCCTGCCATCTCACCACAGGATACAGGGGGGTCTCTGCTCCGGCACACCTCCCCCCTCCTTTCTTCCTCCGTTCCTCCACTGACCTTGGTGTTCACGCAGCTGCAGCAACTCCTCCTCACAAGTCCCACTGCCCGTCACCACGTCCCTTCTTAAATACGTTATCACAGAGGTGCAGCCGATTGGCTCAATTTCCCAAACAGAAGTGGAGCTGACTTGGAGCTGGGGGAGCTTCGAGAAGGTTGTCACAGGGGGCCGCCCCGATATCCCCCTCCCCTGCCACCAAAAAACTCCACTATTCACTCAACCCAGGACACAAGCATAACATATTATAGACAAAATAAAAAATACTTAAATTTTCAAACCACTATGCACAAAAATATTGTGCTATTGCAGACAATAGAGACTGTGTTCACAGCTCACTATCAATTCAGCTCAACCCTATAGCTACTATTTCAGTCCCCCAAATTAATCAGAGCTGCACAATTTGAGAACAGTACAAAATGATTAATTAGAATCACTTGTTGTCAAACAAAAGAGACCTACTGTGTGGAGGGTAAGAATGAGAAGGTAGTAGGACAAAAACCAAATCCTGATAACACAAATTAGGTTGGGAAATCTATCCCACTAGGGAACAAATAATAACAAAGCCAGAGAACTGAATAAGCTCAGTGAGGCTGATTACAAGCATTGGTTCAAGCTTTGCTTGCTAAGTTGCATCCAGAGCAGTTTCTCTGAGGTCTAATGGTGTGTGAAGTTAGTCGGGAGATCTCCAGGACACTACAATTCTGTCTCTACTGACCATCATTTCTCATACCCCTTCAAAATGGTTAGTTTTATGACTTCTTCCTTTCACTCAACTAAAGCAGAAATTAGCCAAAATATTCAAAGAATGTCAAGATGGACAGACATACTAACAACACAAGAGTGATTGAATAAACCTTATTCTTTTATTAAATCTAGCTTAATGTGTATGCCGCAACTGTGCAAGACAGAAAGAAAAGCAAAATATATATACTGTCTTTAAATATCTCAAACATTTTAGATTTGATCGCCCTTCTTTTCTCTAGTAGTTAGTGCCTGTACCATTAGCTGTCCTAGCCCCTTCTACGCTTCAGTCCTCCTCTCCACTCACTTTTTGTCTTCTCCAGAATACCTATCTACCCCAGTCCCCGATTTTCCTCCATTTAACATATCTAGTCCTGCCTACCATTTCCTCTACCCCATGACAAGAAACTTTTGCAGTCCATTATCCTCCCTCTATTCCTGTCCCAACTGGCCTGTTGTACACAACAACTGCCAGAAAAAGAAGAGGAGAAAGAGGAGAGAAGAGGCTAAATCAGGACAGATTTTTACAGAAGCTTTTCCTACCCATTATAAAACACAATCATATCTGTTAAAGAGGAGATCCACACACACTCCTCACCTCCTTTTCACCACCTGGCTTTGATATCTACTGTGCTGCACAAAGGCAAATATTTTGCCTCTCTGGTAGACCAGAAAGGCAGTATGCTTGACTTTCATCTGACATTCCTGTACAGTATTGCCTTTTTCTTCCAAGGGAGCATGCTGTCCTGTGACATGTGACTCATTGCTAGTTGACACCACTGATGCTTTAGCCAGATGGTGTGTGGTGGTTTGTTCTGAATCCCATTTGTGCAGAAGACAAGACCTGGTTAAGCCAGATCTCAGAGACACCACAAAGGACATAAGCAGCAATAACACTGGTCTGAGTTTCTGTGTTTCTTTGACTACAACTCATGTAGCATGTTTGACCTGACTTTAAATTAAAAAGCTCAGATTGTCATGGCAGGAGGGTACAACTTAACCATACAAGTTCTTACTCCACTTTTTACAGCCACTTCTCAGCTGTCGACTGCCAACTGGTTTCAAGTAGAGTTGTTAGTCAGCTACGTTCAGAGCAGTTACTGTACTATATTTGTTCTCTGTGAGTCATCTTTATGGTACTTTAGACAACTTCTAATCTACTACTGACTGTAGTGAAATCTCATCCATTACAAGGTGCATGTGTGTTGGTGGTGCATTGGAGTAAGCTGTACTGAATTGTAAGACTAGAACAAGGCCTAAAGTAGAGACTTCCCACCAACGTTTTATTTCAAACACAATGCCCAATGAGAAATAAAACAGGGTTTTGCCTAATCTGTTATTTGAAAAGAGAATTGGTCACTTCCTGAAATATTTTCTTGGATGTATGTGTAGGGGAGGTACTATTGTTTCCTTCAGGGTGTTTTTTACACTAGAAATTATGAAGACAATATTTGATGTCATATGGACAATTGAAGATGTGGCAGGACTAAAAACAGAGGAGGCTGTAATGTAAGGCAAATTATATTTTTCTTTTTTTTTTGATGGATAAAATACAAATTTTGACAACACTATGGGGAAACTGGTACTGAGTCCTGATAACACTGAAATTTGATGTAACCTCCATTATAGCTAAGACTACATCTATTTTTAAATAGCTGATACTTGCACATACTCATATAAAAGCTGAACAATTTATGAAACACTGTTTTTCTTGAAAGCATAGGTAATATACTAGTCAATGACTCTAGTTTCACAAACTTATTTCTACTTGTAAAAACTTGCTTGTGTTATATAGTAAAACAGATAAGAGAAACTTTTTGGTTTCCATGGTCTGGTAAAAGTAAAGGATCACTGCCCCAAGGAATAATGGGTCAGGAAGCAATGAAGTGCATATAACTAATGTAATGGAAAGTCTGATTGCCACTTACGTTAATATTAAGAAAGCTTAGTTGTAAGGGAGACACAGCTGATGTTATATGTCTAAATGGGGAGGGCAGGTGAAATTGTATTTCAGGGGGGCTGAAACTAGCCAGTAGATACAATAGCCATTAGATTCATGCATCCTTTGTCCTTGATCCATGGAAGGGAGTGGTCAGGATGTTGATGGAAGTTGTCCTCTTCCCAAGAGCCTAATATGTCACAGCATTAGCACAATCACCATGAGCATATGTTGCCATTAGCATCCAGGGCTGCTTGGCAGACAGACAGGCTCTGCCATTATCCTGTTCTAAGCAGCAGCACTTTGACATAGTTACTTACCCTAAAACAGCAGGTTGTTTCTTCCACCTTAATGAACTTCATTGATTACTCTCTTGTTGCACCAAATTAAATTTTAGACTGAAAAGACTCAAAAGCAACAAAAGTGCTTTAATATCCTTGGACATAGGCAACAATTTGTTAAAGTTGCATGATCTGTGTGCTTATACTAAGAATTGTAAACATAATGATTGAATGTGTATGTTAAAATCTTTCTGTGTAGGATTGTTAAAATGAGTATAAGAGAAAAAGGTATGGTATATCCAAGTATTGAGCTGCCTACCACACAAGACATAGCTTAGTCTTTGATATGGTTTTTTGAATCCCCTGATATGTGAGTGCAGGAAGAAAAGATATCTTCTGCTTCCCATAAAATATTTCAGGAAAAAGAAAGGAATTCCATTTCTTGGAAGTGCAGGATAGGCAATTTAGATGTAAACTCTCAAGCTGATGGAAATTAGATAAAGGCAAACAGAGACTGGGAATCTACAGCTTACTGATGAACTGAATCTGCAGTTTGCTTAACCAAGAAAGATTTCAGTGTTTATGAGTTTTAAATCTCCATGAATACTCTGTTATAGGTGCTTGTCAATTAAAGATGTTGATTGTTTTTTTTTTCCAGAGAACTGCAGGCCCATATATCCATTACTAACTAAAACTGGAAACTAAGCTTGATTCCGGTTCAGGATAGGGAGAATCATGATATTCCCCTCTCACAGAGACAGAAGAAGCAAAACTTAAAGCTTGATAGAGTGTACTCAGAAAGCATAAATCCAAACAGTAGAGTACACTGCAGAGCTCCCAAAACCAACATTAGCTTCAGCTAGTGCCTCCACATGACAAAAAGCCAACCCAGAATTGAAAGATGTACATCATGCAAGTATGAGCCTGAACCTAAGCCTCTGACACTCATCAGAGCTGATTAGCATGATCACAGTTTTGTGACTACGTGGCTATTCCACTCCTGGTCTCTGGTCTAGAATGCTCTTCTCTGGTCTCTACACCATCCTCTACAATATGCAATAGAGAGGACACAGCAATATTCTGACCATGGAAACTTGTTTATCTTCATTCATTAGCACAGACATACTATTTGCAGAGAAGCATGTTGGCTGATTTATTAGTTAATGATGACTATTTTGCTCACCCTTGAATAAAGAGCTCAACAATACTGGTCAGCCTAGACCATAGTTTAGCTGAGAAATAACCTTCAACTTGATTGCCTTAATCTGAATCCTTGGGTAGGGTCTAGGGTGGTTTTTATTGTTGTTTTAAACTTTAATAATGTATCTAGGACCCTTGCCAGATTCCCCAGTCAGACAGTAGTGGTAGGATAACCCAGTTGTAACCATGGCATAGGTGTGTGCCTCAGGTTTTATATATTCATACTACAGGAGCCACACATGACAAACGCCCCTAAACACATGTCTTTGGCAAGTCAGCTGTGTCAGTGTGCCCATGCATACAGAATAGCTTCATGAGCATGTTCAGTACTCCTTGGGCAGCATTGTTTCTGGCTGTATTGATGTCTGTGTTGCTGTGGTTATTGTGCTTACTGTCTAAAGGGCTTGTTAGATTAAAACTGGCATGGAGTTATCTACATTAGTGTGTCTGTTTCAGAGACCAACTGCTGGACATGTTTGTACTAACCTAAGCCAACTCTGGAAGAATTAATTTCAGTGTTTTGTATAAGAATATATGACAATAAATGGCCATTGTCTAGACCTTCCTCATGAGTCACAAAAATGTGAGGATTCTGCTGAGTGCTGAGACATGTACTGGGGTTTCTTTAAGTGGGCAACTGCAATTAAACTCTGGAGGAAAAGTCCAGTGGATTTGAGACAGAAAATTAACAGTGGCTGTTAGCAGTTTTGATGCAGTTGCTAAAAGTTGCTTTTAGTTTTTAATATAAGTAGAAAAATTGATCACCTCAAACACTGTTCTCTGTCTCTAAAGTACTTTAACATCACCGCCTCTCAAACAATAGCAGTGCAGACTGAAATACTAAAAGCAGTCCTTTCATTCTATAGATTTTGAGCCCTGATAGTGTACTGCAATGTAGCATTTAGCCAAGACCTGGCCAAAATTGAATAGATGAAAGATATGCACTTAGCAGAACTGTGTGTCTTCAGTCACCTTACAGCATACACACACTAACCAACTTGTGTTTACCTGGAAACTACATGGGATGCTAGACATTAATAAATATCTTTATTATTATTATTATTTGCATGGTATTGCAAAAATCAAGGATATTAATGTCTTTATTAAAGCCACAAAAACATTAATTTGTAGGAAAATGGTATATTAATTCATAATGAAAAATTTTAATTATTTTTGATTTTTTACCATGAAGTTCATGTTTCTAAGGTTTTCTTTACCCTTTGGCTTGTTTGCTTTCTGATATATAAAAATGACAGTGTCTTAGAATCCAAGTCTCTAAAAACTCAGGCTTTCAGAAAATATCAAATGTGAGTCATGAGAATAAGTCACATGTGTTGGAGACATGAGAAATATAACACTGTTGAGCATCTTTCTAAAGTTCTAATATGTATAATGATACATTATTTATCTCATCATATTTCTAAGTATTTGATAGATACTGGAAATGCAGAATACTGTTACCAGCTATTATGGTGATAAATTATAACTATCATCTTAATCATACATGATTAGCTGATATTAAAGCTGGTCCAGGAGAACTAATATATTAGAATTTTTATCATTCTTTAAAGCACAAAACTATTCAAAGCCTAATAACTGCTATTTAAACAGAATAACTGCTATTTAAACAGAATGAATGCCATCAGATGACTCTTTTGCAACTAGATAAAACTCTTCGGTTTTCAGTAGACTTAAGTTTTGAATAATTTTTTGCAATATTGTTGAGTAGCTGAAGTTTTCATGAACGTATTAAAATCAGTAATAACAAGAATCTATGCTCTCAGCTGGTAGCAAGCATGGCTTAAAAACTGAATTGTCTCCCAAAATTAATAGAGGTCAGAAATGTTTTTTCATGAAAAAGGTTTATGCTTTAAAATTCTTAATCACTCAACCATCAGAATGAATATTTTCACCTATATCAGATATGTGGAAATGAAAATGTGGTAGAAACATAAAATACGTGCAGATTGGCGGGACAGCATTATGATGAAAACAGAAGGTAAATTATCTTTTCAAAAATCAGGAAGCAGCTTTCATAGAACCTTCATCTGCTGAGAGATAATTAAACATTAACAAGACCTTTTGGCTGAAATACTGGAGCTATTTATCTGTCAAAAATCTGCCTTCAGAGGCTCAGCATAGCGATTGAGCCAGGCCCATTTTACAAAATAATTCCCTTTATTCAAGAATATACCTTTTGCACCACGTTTCATTTGAGTATCTGTATAAATTCCCTTGAGATAAATGAGACTTAAGAGCCTATTTAACGTAAGAAAAAGTTTTAAAGATCACCTGAATAATAATGGACTTGAGTGGGTACTTTTCTGGATAGGTTTCATATTTAGATGTAAGCTAAATAAGAGCTGTACATAAATTGTCCTTTAGGGTAGACTCTCAATGCTAATGTAATCATTTCAAGGTGCTGAGCAACTGGGACATATCCTTATGCATTTTGTGAGTGTATTGGGTTTGTGTGGCAAGGTTTTGGCAAGGCGGGGGGTACAGGGGTGGCTTCTGTGAGAAGCTGACAGAAGCTTCCCCCATATTCAACAGAGCCAACGCCAGCCAGCTCCAAGACGGACCCACCACTGGCCAAGGACGAGCCCATCAGCGATGGTGATAGCAGCTCTGGGATAACGTATTTGTGAAGGGGAATAAAACCTGCACAACGGCTACTTCAGCCAGAAAGAGGAGTGAGAATGTGAAACAACTCTGCAGAAACCAAAGTCAGTGAAGAAAGTGGGGACAACATGCTCCAGGCACCAGATCAGAGATTCCCCTGCAGTCTGTGGTGAAGACCATGGTAAGGCAGGCTGTGCCCTGCACCCATGGAGGTCCATGGTGGAGCAGATCTCCACCTGCAGCTCGTAGAGGACCCCACACTGGAGCAAGGGGAGACTGTGACCCCGTGGGAAGTCCCCGCTGGAGCAGGCTTCTGGCAGGACCTGTGGCCCAGTGGAGAGAGAAGCCCACACTGGAGCAGGTTTGCTGGCAGGACTGGTGACCCCACAATTGACCCACTCTGGAGCAGCCTGTTCCTGAAGGACTGGACCCTGTGGAAAGGATCCACACTGGAGCAGTTTGTGAAGAGCTGCAGCCTATGGGAAGGACTCACATTGAAAAAGTTTGTGGAATACTGTCTCCCATGGGAGGGACCCCACTCTGGAGCAGGGGAAAAATGCGAGGAGTTCTCCTTTGGGGAGGAAGAAGCAGCAGAAACATGTGATGAACTGACCGTAACCCCATGGCATGCTACAGTTGACATTGCCAATGTGTTTTTTTCAATTCCTTTGGCAGCAGAGTGAAGGCTACAGTTTGCTTTCACATGGAGGGGTGTCCAATACAGCTGGAATTGACTGTCCCAGAGATGGAAGCACAGTCTTACCATTTGTCATGAACTAATCCAAACTGCACTAGAAAAGGATGATGTTCCTTAACATCTACACTACATTGATGACATCATTGTGTGGTGCAACAAGGCAGAAGTGTTCAAGAAGAGAAAAAGAGTAACAGATTCTTCTGAAAGCTGGTTTCACCATAACAAAAAAATAATAAAAAAAAAAAAAGCCAAGGTGAAGGGACCTGCACAGGAAATTCAGTTCTTGAGAATAAAATGGCAGGATGGATGCCATTGTGTGCCTATGTATGTGGTCAACAAGATAGCAACTATGCCTTCACCAGATAACAAGAAGGAAACACAAGCTTTCCTAGGCCTTGTAGGATTCTGGAGAATGCATATTCCAGGTTATAGTCACCTTGTGAGCCCTCTCTATCAAGTAACCAGAAGGAAGAACTGTTCTATGTGGGGCCATGAGCAACAACAAGACTGAGCATATTGAAGCTGAGAATTCAAACAGGAAATAGCTCATGTGGTAGCTCTTGGGCTTCCCCATACAGGACCAGCTGTGCATAATGTGCTCTACACTGCGGCTGGGGAACATGGTCTCACCTGGAGCCTCTGGCAGAAAACATCAGGAGAAACATTGGGGTTTTATAACCAGGGGTATCAAAGATCAGAAGCCCACTGCACCCCAAATGATAAAGAGATGCTAGCAGCATATGATGCAGGTAGAGCCACTTCAGAAGTTGTTGGTATAGAAGCATATCCCTTGGCACCGCAATTTCCTGTGCTACACTGAATGTTCAAAAGAAACATCCTTTCCATGCATCTTGCAACCAGCAGTACATGGGTAGCACTGCTCATGTAACAAGCTCAACTAGGGAAACCCAACCACCCAGGAATTTTGGAAGAGATCTTGGACTGGCCAGAACTCAGAGATTTTTGAGCATTACCTGAGGAAGTGGCTCACCCCTGAGGCACCAGTGTATAGTAAGTTATCAGAAGATGAAAGGTGTTACGCTTTGTTTACTGATGGATCCTGTTTTGTGGTAGGAAACTATCAGAAATGGAAAAGTGCTGTGTGGAGTCCCACATAACAAGTCGTTTAAGCCAGTGAAGTAGAAGGTGAGTCAAATAAGTTTGCAGAGTTAAAAGACAGATAACCCTAGAGATTGCTGAATGAGAAAAGTAGTCGGTATTCTATCTCTATACTGAATCCTGGATGGTGCAAATGTCCTATGGAGATGGATACAGCACTGTAAAAAGACCAGTTGGTAGCACAAGGATAAGCTCATCATTCCACCCCTCATCTCTATGAATCACATATTCAAGAATTATCATTAAAATACACAGTCATCACACAATCTTCACAAACTTCACTCACATCAAAAAAAAAAAAAAACACTGCCCACACCAAAAACCATAATAATGTCATCACAACAACAAAAGAAAGTGGACAATTTACACACAGTCCATCCCTCATCCTTTCCCCACAATTACAACAACTGAAATTCCCTACAATCATTCTACTCTTTAACATCATTCAGTCCATGTTTTGCCTGTTACCTCTTCCAATCACTACCCTTATCTTGAATTCCTCATGTTCCACATTGGGCACGAAAAAGGACTGGGGTGACCTGACCTTGGCTTGACACCAGGTGCCCACCGATCTGCTTTATCACTCTCCTCCTCATCAGGATAGGGCACGAAGAAAATAAGATGGAAAAAAAAAAAAAAAAACTCGTGGGTCAAAATAAAGGCAGTTTAGTAAAGCAACAGCAAAGGCTGCATGTGGAAGCAAAGGAAAACAAAAGATTTATTCTCTACTTCCCATCAGCAGGATATGTGTAGTCACTTCCCAAGAAGTAGGTCATAGACGTTACTCTGGAAGGCAAACACTGTAATAATGAATGCCTCCCACCCCCTTCCTCTTAGCTTTTATTTCTGAGCAGACATCGTATGGCGTGGAATATCCCTTTGACCAGTTTGGGTCAACAGTCCTGGCTGTGTCCCCTCCCAAGACCTTGCCCTTGCCCACCCACAGCCCACTGGTGAGGGGGAATGTTGGAGAGAGAGCCTTGATGATGTGGGAGCACTGCTCAGCAGTAGCCAGAACACTGGTGTGTTATCATCACCTTCCTAGCTACCGAAACAAAGCACAGCACTACGAGGGCTGCTATGGGGAAAATTAACTCCACTACAGCCAGATCAAATACAATGAGCTGGTCAGCAAGGAATATAATTACACCGATAAATATTGCCAGCATCTGGGCTAACTTCATTAATTTTTTCTAGTTGGATAATAACTGAAACACAGTTGTATGCTGCTGATGGTTGCAGGAGGCCTTTCTCTCTCATATTATTATTATTTACTTTTCAATAATACTTATAACATGCTAGTGGTTGATCACACACAAGAAACTGAATCCCTATAGTGTCAGAGTATGAGTCCAGATGAAGAGTTGAACTAGCCTATTTTTGCTTATTTCCTATCTGGGAAATACTTTCCTGATCACATCTGTTATCGTCCTCCCACTGAAGATTCAATGCCAGAGAAGAAGAGTGTTCAGCGGTAAACATTAACAGCATTAAGAGCTCAGTGTTTTTTTCTGCCTTGAATAACTTTGGTGAACTAAAGATTTCCCTTAGTACCTATGTACCCCTTGATTTTCCAAGTGTAACAAGAGACATGGGAAAAATGGGAATAATAATGCTCCCTCTCACAGGGCTGGCACAAATTAGAGGCTGTTAAGACAAGCTAGCAGTGTCTCTGGTTGAGTCACTCATGCATTACTCCACTTCAGGCCAGTGTAACTCTGATGGGATAAAGCTTTATTCATATATTTATATGAATGTTAAAATATATTCATATATTCAAAGATATTTATTCATATTACAGGAGCACCAAAAGATCTCTTAATGAGCCTGGAGTCATTATAGCAGGGAATGTGATAGAATATTGGAAAAATGGTCTCTAACGCTAATAATTTATTGTGGAAGTAGTGTGGATGAGGGAACCAAATGATCTGAGATTATAAAGACAGTAGTGAGATTGTAAAAGATGTAAAAGCTAGCTAATTATCCTAGCACTATCAGTAAGACTATAACTCATGCCTTCTGGCTCCATTACTCTGTGACTCCAGGCACAGCATCTCTGACCCTCCCCTTGGCATTTCTTTTTGCCACCCTCAACCATTCTGTTGTTTCTGAATTATCCTCAAACATAAAAAGAATTGAGATTCTTTGGTTAGCAACCACCTTTCCTAAGTTTATTTTCATTAATTTACTGTCACTTTAATCCTTAATGTATTAACCTAACGCCTGAGAGAATTTTACAGTCTCATCAGAAGAGGTGTGAGTGATTGGGAGGAGGAGGAGGCAGGAAGGTATTCAGAGGGTTTCAGATGCTGTAAGGTGTGGTGTAGGTATGCTAGTGAAGTGCCCCATAACCTCTGGATTTCAGACATGTAGTCTGAACCTGAATGTGAATGAGCAAGAGAGTCCATTTTGTACTGAGTTTGGAAGCATCCCTGATAAATTCAGCCCAGAAAGAATATGCATTGCAAGCAATATTCAAGTTCAATGTAAAATAGTTTCTAACTCATCCATGAGGAGGAGTATAATGGAAATGCCAACACAGTGACAACAATAGCAGCTGTGAGCTGCTATAGTAGTGAGCAAGTATTAGAGCCTCTGAACAATACATTACACCACAAGGCTACCTGCCTCAACGCTATAATTTCTGACAACCACGACTGATTGTTTTGTGAAGTGAAGGACAGATTTCTGAGTGCTTTCGGAAAGACACCATTATGAAAGTGTTCCCTGATTTCTTGTTATCCGCCTGTCTGAGCTTGTCTTCTTTAATTTCTCTTTGCCATTTAGAGGGAGGATTATTTGGGGTAGTATGAGGCAAAACCAAAAACAATCTAAGAATCTAAGAGTTTGAGGAAAGAACAGAGAAAAGAGCAAAAAGCCCTCTTAAATCAAAGGCAGCAAGGTTGGAAACAAGACAAAATAGTTGCCCCACAGGATCATGGCTGGAAATACTAATGGCTTCACAACTACTAGTAGAACTCTTCAAAACTGTTTCAGATGAAACTCTTTTCAAAAACGTACCTTCAGATCAGCTGAATGTTTCAGGAAAAAAATTATTACTGCAAAAGTCTTCACTTTTTGTTAAAAAATTAAAATTTTGTTTGGGAAATATGGCATGTCAACTTGAAAAGACAATTTATTCTTTGGAAGCTTTGTTTGTTTGTTTGTTTTCATTGACATTTTCTAAAACGTAATCCTATTCTGACATCCCAAATTACAAATTTTACAGTATTTTCAAATAACCTTCTTTGTGCTATTACAAATTCTATATGTTCTCTTTCAGGTGGAAAACGGAAACATATGGACTTATTAAATATCATATTGTAATAATTTTAAGTATTTTTTTCATAGAAACGTAAGAATGACAGAATGTTGATTTATCACTTACTCATCTCTTCTCTATGAAACACAGAAATATAAATCCAGGCAACATTTGAGAGATGTGCAATATTTATTATAAACTTTCAGCACAGGAGATCCAGTAGTTTACCCAAGCATCTGTCCCAGGGCTTTACTAATATGATAATTAGACATTTTTCCTAATCTCTACCCTACAACTTTGTATTTAAAATTCTGCATGAAATATTTTCTTTTGAATTAAGCCAACATGTCTTACAACACACACACAGGATGTGTAGAAAAAAGGCCATCATCCTCTTTAAACTAATTAATTTCATTTCATACATCATTATTTTTCCACCCGACCATCTTTTTACTGGATAAACAGAATTCTCCCAGCCTTCTGACATAAACTGTGCTTTCTATGCCTTGTCTTCTTTCTCTTCTTTAGAGATTGTCCAATTTATTTACACTTATTTTAATGCTTGTTCTTAGACTCGGGACAGTATACCAGCGGAGGTCTCACTACTACTTAGTACAGCGAAATAATTACTTCCCTTGTCATGCTGTTAAAATAGCCCAGAATGAGATTTGCCTTTTGTGCAACTGCATTATCTTGTCAGCTCATATGCAGTTTGTGAGCCATGATGACCTTGGACCTCTCCTACTGTACCGCTGTTCCTTCAGTTATTCTCCCATTTGTATTTGTGCACTTCAGGTTTCCTCTAAAGACATTAATATTCATGGCACTTGTCTTTATTGAATTTCATCCTCATGGTTCAAACACTTGCTACGGTTCAGCAGGATGGTTATGAATTCTGATCCTTTCCTCCAAAGTATACACAACCCTTCTCAGCCTGTCAACCAAGAACTTTTGTACATGTGCTTCATTCCTTCATCCAAGCCAAAAATAAAAAAATTGACCAGAACTGGGACCAAGGTAGGTCTCAGAGGTGCTCTACCGAAAATACCCTCCTAGTTCGATAGAGGAAGGACTGAAAATTACTCCCCAAGTGCCATTTTTCAGCCATTTACACATCTACACACAATGGCTATAATTCCTTATTTTGCTGGTATACAATGTCAAAAAGCTTAATAAGGTCAGCATTCTACACATTTTCTGCTTCTCCTCTATCTGCTAAGCAAGATCATCCATCAGAGAAAGATTTAGATAGGCTTAACATTATTTTGATAGATCCACGCTGGACATTTTTAAGTATTGTATTTTTCTCTGGTTTCTTATCTACTGATTATTTAGCGATCTATTCTACTATCTCCCCACATATGAAAGTTTAAATGACATGCATATCAATTTTGCAGGTCTTCCTTCATTAGTTGTGAGAGTAGGTATCACGTTTTGAGTAAATTCTCACTTTATTTAGTCTACTAGAGAAGTAACCACATTTTCAAAATAGCTAAGCACAGCAGGAAACCATACTGTTATGTAGAATTTCATCATAAATGTCACAAAAGGAAGTCAGCACTTGAAAACCCATCTCTGCATCACTTTCAAGTGTCTTGCAATACATCACTAGCAGTTGGAAATCATGTTCATATCACCTCACCTGAGTTTATTCATATTAGATTAATCCTATTCTTCCTTCTTCTCTCTTTCAAGGATCAGGGAGGATTTCCACCACTTCTCATACAAACCCAATGTGCTTTGTGGCCAAGGGAAGCAGAGGAGTTGGCCATCCTTCAGAGCACCTAAGATTGCTACCCACATGTAAGTTCTTTTCAAACCTCATCCTTCCCTAGCCCATGTAAGCATTATTCATATCCAGTTGTTTTGGGGTTAGTCAGTCTTTTCCTCTTTGTACACAAAAGGTTTATCGAAACAGGGACTTGAACCTTTGCTGCTCTGTTTTTCAAATAAGTTTTCAGAAAATGATAGACAATATCTTTGGAAGAAGTATCTGACCCAACACAGACACATAGCATTTAAACACCTCCATCTCAGCTAGCAGCACTTGACCCTCTTTTTTAACTGATGATGAGAAATAGGTGTTTTTTACACATCTCTTTTTGGTTTATCATCTGACTCATGCCTTAGGAGTAGCAATTCTCTCTACTGGCTAGAGAAATCTGAGGCTCACGCATTCAGATATAGACTCTGGGGAAAGATATTGCTTAATGAGGCTAATTACAGCCTTTCTGTCTCCCTTAAACTGGAAACTCTCACCAGCATGAGAGGAAGCTTCTCTGACAGAATAAAATTTGTCATAATTGATAAGTTCTCACTTAAAACTTTGGTTTGAAAAATGTGTATTTTTGATGTATGACCATGTAATGAGAAAATACCAGTTGCATTTACTTCTGCACATAGTTGAAACAGAGCTTAAAATCAATTTTTAAAAATAATTCTTCTAGAAAATTATATTGTGCATCTATGAAAAAATGTTTTCATGCCTATAACCACAAAACTATAAAATCATTAAAGGAACCCGAGAAATCATAAACTAAGTTAGAACACAAGATATTCAGCTGTTTTTAAATTATTCCCATGAAAGATTTGCGATCAGTAGCCAGGCTGAAGAATGTAGTTCATTTTTGGTCTGAAGTCATAAGCATCTAAACCAATTTTACTCAGATCTTCACTCCTCCCCAGAATTGCTGCTGAGCTGTAAATGAGACTGGAAAATTCCAGATCACTATTCAATTTGCAAATTGTTACAAATGACTGATTGGAAATAAAGGCATAGAAAGCAGGGAAACTGAGAACAAAAGTCACATTTTAACCTTACCTGTACTATTTATAAATTCTGTCATTAAAATAACCATCATTAAATGATTAATTAATCTATAAGTTTAAGAATAATGCATCTCATTTCCTAAATTTCAGTTTAAATATTGCAGTATATTGTTTGGGTACCCGATCATAATGCTCTCATGCTGAAAAAGATGTAGGAGGAGGAAGGTTTTAACATTATTGTGTGGTGCCTTACTGATTTCTTCCATAAAAATATTTGACTTAATAGTGCAGGTATTCATACAGTAAATTAAAACCTAAAATTGCAATCAATAATACTGCTTTAATTGCCTGGCAGGACTGGGATTATTTCTCACATTCTCTCTTGCACAGCTGAATATAGCCTTCCTAAAGAGGGAATATATTCACTGCTGAATAGGGTGAAGTGTGTTAATATATTGATCTCTAGGAAGCCCCTAAATAATGTGGTATAAAATACTAACATTTTTCACCCCTTTGAAGATCAAAGATGAGAAGTGTTAGTTGTATGCTGTTAGATTCATAGGCTATACCTAGGTGAGTGCCGAGCTGATATTGCAGGACCAAGTCTTACTGGAATACAAATCTTAGAATTAAAAGAAAAGCACAGGAGCAAGGATTTTTCAGTGTGTCCTTCTCCCGACATACCACATCTTGTGAAACAAGTCCCAGGTGCAGCTTGCCTTTTATAACCTTGCAGCCGAAATGTGAAATTGATGCTTCCATCAGTAAATGTTGATGAAGCTCCAAATAAATAGAGATCTAGAGGAGGCCCTCATGCTCTGGCACACTGTAGTTGTCTGAGACATTTGAGTTTGGTACCTCATCAATGTTCAGGCATAATTCTTTGTGCTGTTGAAGGGAACAACTGCATTTAAGCCTACAGCATCAGGTTCTAAAAAATCTGTATGAAATTCAGCTGCTGGAAGGGAAGTCTATGCTATGGGTGCAGAGTTGGGTGAACTGCTTACAAAACCTGGACAAATAATCTTAAACATGTGGATGCAATGCCCCACGAAAACAGAAGTACTGCTTCTGGATGCATGTTTGGTTGAAAATCACCATAGAGGCTCTGGTAGTATTGGGATTTTTGTTCTGTGCTCTTAATGCACTGCTGCTGTGAGATTCACAACAGTGCCGATGTGGGTAGCATGAGCCATGGCAGGTGGAATGTTGTGCCACATGCTCAAAGGGTCAAAGCCTCAGCTCTGACATTGCCTCTCTCAATAGCCAGGTCCAAGACATTTAATATGGAAAGTCTGTCTCTCCCTGTGAGTGTAGGGATTTTTCTAGCTTTAAGTAAACTCTGGAAATAACTGATAGCTAGTCATGGAAATCTCAGTAAGGATATGTGAGCAAAAAATCAAGGTACAATTCCAGGTACTTCCAACTACATGAGGGATTTTCCAATTAAAATGGAAGATTTTCTGACCTGGAAGTTGCAATGCCAAGGTGGTGTACAGCCCTTTGGGGATGGCAACTTCCTCACTCAAGAGAAGTGCTCCAGTGAGTAATGTAAATATCCAAGTCAGGTATCCCAGGGCTGGGGTATCGCCAGGGATAATGTAATGTCTCCCCATGGATGGGTAAATAATTAAGCTCCAACCTGTGCATTTCTTCCATAAACATTTGCTGGGGGGAGGGAAGTACTTATTTGTGTGTTTCTGTATTTCTTCCATGACCATCATATAGCACATAATCAGTCTCATGCAAACAGAAAATCTTAATTAAATAGTTCTAAAAAGCCAGTACGTAACTGTCTATCTACATGTGACATTATTCCAGACGTGTGTCAGCCATTCATTGTGGAAGGTAGTCCTGACCTTCTGAAATCACACAAGGCAGCTTTTGTCCACTGCTTTCTTCTTCCCTTTGCTCCCTTTGACTCTTATGAGCAAATAGTCATCTTAGAAAACACCTGTGCTCTGCAGGTGCCTGGAGCTTCCCTGTGGTACCTAAGCCTTTGAGGGGCTGTAACATCTCTACCAGTGTGCTCTGAATAGATTACCCCAGTAATTGACACAGAACCATGGACTACTGCATGGGGAGAGATGATATGGGGAGTAGATGGAGTAAGACATGTTTTTCTTAGGGCTCTAACAAGCTGTTGATTGAAGAAACAAATTCTAGTGAACAACCCACCAGGTTTACTAGGAAAAGTTTGTAGATTCAGTGTTAGTCTCATCTGGCAAGGAACACTAAATTCTGTAACTATATATGGTAAGTTTGCTAAGAAAATGGTATCCCTGAGGGAAAAAAAATGGAATATTCACGAAGTCCAATAGATTTGTCTTAACTAGAAAAAATCTGTTCTCCTCTCTTATAGTTTCTGCTCTGCCATTTGATCACATTAACTCAGTAATTTCCAAAAAAGACTTCTGTGTTATATTTACAGATGTGTTCTTCACTTTGGCTTCCTAGTGAGAGTTGGGTACCCTGTCACAGGGTAAAAAATTATGAATGTCAACCAGAGCTTCCAAGTGTTTCTTCTACATCACAACCTTGTTCTGTGTTTTGCCTGGGACCCAGGTATCATATGTGTGGTCTCTGTTTTATGACCCTTAGCCACTGAAAAATTGTGATGAAAAACTCATACAGCCAGAAAAGTCATCAGCCTTTCAGCTTGTGTTTAGACAACTTAATCAAGTCCCTCATCAGTGGAGCCCAGAGAGTGCAGTTTGGCTGCCAGACACCTACTTCAGGGGAGCTGAAAATCAGTCTGATTACTCTCAACCATAATGGCTGCTGGGCCCATAACTATTTAGCCCACTGGATGATACTTGCATAGAGAGGAATGAATATAGATGTCTTAATTCCAACCTGAAATTCTTCAATGAGTTGTTAAGGGAACAGATTTTTACACATATTTTAAGAGTAAAGATTTTGTTCCCACTTTGGTGTTTTTCCTCAAAGTTATTTATTTTGGGGAAGGAAGTGGGGTGTTGGTCTTAAATATTTTACCAAAGACCACCCAGGAAAGGCTGTCATGGCAGAGAACTGAACCCAAATGACCCATGCTTCAGCTAACAACAGGGTTACAGAACTTCCTGAATGTATCACAGTCCACTGTGAAATAAATAGTTATCTTTCTACCATTCCTTGAAAGAAAAACCCTACATATATATGAAACATAGAATCAGAACAGGGCAACCTATGCGGCACTTAAGACAGTAGCAAACAACATCCTCATTCTTTGGCAAGTGTGGCTGACTTCACCATTTCCAGAAAGAATATTGAAATAATTTGAAGAAATTTTCTGTACATCCACACACGAGCCAGAAAAAAGTCAGGGAAAATGTAATTTTGTTTTATACATAAATGTAGGTAAATCAGGTGCATTCAAGCCTGACTTCAAGCTTCAGACAACTCCTTGCCTAATTTCAGTTCAAGTCTTTGCTTGTTACAGGAATTTTGTGTGAATGGACACTGCTTATCAGTGTCATGAATACAATTGAATTCAGGCCAACTGATGCACTTGGAATTAACATTCAAGTTCTTTACCTCCACTGAGAACTCAACCATAAATTCTCAATTAAAGCCTGGCTGAGGCTCAGTGAAGCATGAGTGGAGATTTTCTTATGTAAATAAGATAGCAGTCAACTCATTTAACAAAACTTCAGCAGTAATAGAGAGGTAACTAGCTCATACTGCATCTTTCACCTCATCTATACTTGATTAAATTCACAAGGGCTTGGCTGCATTCCCTCTTTATTTTATCAAGTCCTTACTTGTCTGGTATCATTTGAGGCCTGACAATTGTTTCTAATGTAAACCTGTGTCAGACTAATTGTATGTTTTTACCTAGATCATTATTAGACAGCTACTAATTCTCAGGATTTTCTTTGCACTATGTAGTGAAGGCTCAAATTCAAAGATATTATTTTGCACAAATATATAAATATCTGTTTAAAGATGCTGTCATGATATTAAAAATTATGCTGCCAGACACTTCTTTTCTGTTGTTGTTGTTTTTCCAGATGGGTATTCCTGTTTTCTTTGGAGTATTGAGTCAGATGTCTAATTAATGCAAATCATCAGAGTACTACTGATATAAGTCTATTTACAAGAAATTTTATGTCAATTCCTATGTACTGTCTGTCCTACAGATTTTCATGAAGAGCACTAGTAGACTGTTGTATAAAAGCAATTAAAATCTGTGTGTATTTGTGTTCCAATGTGTGTTTTCACTGAATAATATTGTGCACCTGTATAAAAAAAGAGTTTGTAAAGAAAAAAAAAAGTGCTATTTGTGATGCAGGACTATATATAGCACATTCTAATACTCAAATTCATTACAAAAGTCACAAAATCTCCAAGGGGTGTCTGCACATTGCTGTAGTCCAGTCTGGTTTTCATGTTAATGATTTGAATCAGCTCATGAAACTGATACTGAGGGAGAGCTAACAAAAGGGTTATGGAGATAAGAAAAGAAAAAACAAAGGCCTCTTAGCTGAAATACCTAAAAAAACCCCAAAACAAAACAACCAATACAATAGTTTGAACTTATGCAAATGTAGTGTGGCTTTTAGTGCATTCTTCTGGTTTTAAAACTGCCTAAAAATTATGCTCTCTAAAATAATTTCGAATGGAAAATGTAATAAGTTTTAACAGCTGGACTAAATTATTCAGTTCAAAAGAATGTGAGTGTGAGAGCAAGAAATAATGTAACACTATTTATGTACTTCAGCAAATGCTTGATGCTTGCCCTAAGTGTCCAAGTTATCTAAACCACATACGTTGGCAAACACTATTCTTATACATAAAAAATTATATCTGACCATCACCCTGGAGGAATTGAAGGATCTATTTACATTATTTCTTTACAGTCATATTGCAATCACACACAACTCTACCGATTTGCAACAGCAGAGGAAGTAAAAGCGCATTTACCAAATTAGGGACTATATCAAGAATTCATGACGTTATTTGAAAATTTTCCTACAGAGTAGAGTTCTCTGAAGATTTTGAAGGGTTTTTTTCACCAAATTGATAATCCTCCTCCTTCTGGTGAAGCACTGACCTCCTCTAATCCATCACTATTTATCACAGCTTTTGGACTCAGCAATGCTAGATGTGACATATGAATTAATAAACATCTCTTCTCTCACTACATATGGATAATGAATTTAAATCCTATTGCATCAAGAACAGAAACATAATCTATAGCTAGGTTTGGATGACATATCTTGTAAGAACATTTCCCGTGTTTTCAGTTACTAATAGAAATGGTTTTAAATTTGACAGTTCAAGATGACATTTATTATGCTGGTATCTGCTTCTGGCTGCTTTTTATAATTATAACTAACTTTAGTCAGCTGTTTCCAATAATGCAACTAGGAAAAAAAGAAAAAAGAAAAAAGTTGGGTTTATCTATATTAAAACTTCCCTAACCTTTGAGAAGATCCAGTGTCTTTAGACTGTGGAGCACAAATTAAGAGACTTGGCAAGGAAGTTAGCTATTATATCAGCCCTTTAACTGTCCTGATGTTCACTTTGCTAAGGAATAATATTTGTCAACAAACCCTTGTTGATAGTTCACATCCAGCTCCTCTGTATTCTGTCCATTCAAATGAAGGGCTGGAAGGAAGAAACTGTTTTTTCCATGCAATTTTTGAGCGCATGAAGTCTCTCAACCCACCAATTTGGTTCCCTGCACTCATAAGGACCAGTGATGTGAATGCAAAGAGGGAGGAGAGTTGAAGAAGGAGGATATCATTAAGCAAGAAGAATGTGCAGATAAGGGCAGTAACAGGAGCTGTAGGAGGCAAGATAACTGTGACAGAGTTGGTGGAGTAGATTTAGAGTCTGGACCTGATTGAGAAAGAGTTTGGGGGAATGACATAGGTATGAGGTGGACTAGGAATGAATGAAGTGGCAAGATCAGAACAATCTGTGTAAGCACAAAAACAGGAGCAGGTGGGTAATGAGAAATTAATCTGATTAACTGGAACCTGTCAAGAACAGGACAAAAGAGTTGGAAGGTGGAACCTTAGATGAAGGACAACAAATTGGGAATGAGTACCAAGAGGAAATGTGAAAGAGCTGAATGCAGTAACAGAGAGGAGATTGGGTGGGATGAATGGAGAGGGGCAGAGTAAGGATAGTGGGAGCAGATAGGGAGATAGGTAGGTGGGACTTGGGCAGGAAATCTGTCAAAGGAAATGGAGCAGCAGCTAATGAGGCTCATTGGTGTCAGCCACAGCAGTATGGCTGGGAAGAGAGAGCAACTGACTCTGAGGGCACAGAGAGCTCATGACCAAGGAAGACCTGCCTGTTCCTTGTTACCAACCAGCTGCTTCTAGTGCTGAGCCGTGTGGGAGAAGATAATGCACTATTGCTAACAATCTTCTTTCCAAATGGAAGAATCAAAGGTGGTTCTTTTGTGATTGACTCATGGCAAATCAATGTTATGCCAAACTGTGGAGTAACTGTTTGTTGGTTTATCTAGTGATAGTATAAGTAAATCTTTACACACAGGCATAAACAGTACAGGGATATTATTTCTGTTTCAAACTCAAGACCCAGAAACTAGGGCTTTTCAGAATTAGGACTTTCTTTTGAAATCCTGGTGTTTTCTTTTAAAGCACTTTTTATAGATGGACAATATATTAAATATTCTCATAACTGTAGGTTAAAGACAATCCCTTCAATTTGACTAATTCTTGACCTCTGTTTGCAATACTGTCATGTGTATTTGTGCTGTTCCAGGACTGCACCTTTACTGTATCTAAAACTGAGGACCCTTTTTCCAAAACTGGATCATGGCTAAAGCAAGTATTTTATTTGCAGCTTTTATTAAACATATAAAATCTTGCCATATAGATAGATAATATTTTTACAAATCTTTACAGCCTAGAAAGATAATTGTTCTTTAAATATTTTTTTTTTTTTGGTCATGGAGAGAAAATCTATACAACTCTTTCACTGAACTTTATGAGCTATCCCAGCATTATTGCACAGAAACATATTCTGTTGCTTAGTATCCAGGATCCTTAAAAGGGACAGACAAAGGTGTACAATAATAAGCCTTATATAAATGAGTTCCTATGCCACTGTGAGCTATAGGAGTTGTGCTTTGCTCCTATGCTTATCCTAGGGAGTATAGTATGGGAGAGCAAAAGAGCTGGAGCATAGCAAGGCCTCTTAGCTTTCTGATTATTTGTGCTTCAGGGACTGTAGGAAAGACAGAATAAATTATAAGAAGCCTTTAGGCATTCCAACCTCTATAAGTATGTCAGCATGCACTGGGGGAGGCTATGTGGCTGTGCTGTCAGATATTTTGCCCTCAGCTGACCCATGGGGTGGTCATTCTGTTCTTAAATTCCATCTCCTGGAAAATCTATCCCTAAAAAGAAAAATTAAGCAGTGAAATCACTGCAGAGTTCCCAATGCCCTCAGTTATGCCAGCAACTTTAAAAATAATAAATTATTTTTTAATCAATTTTTCACTCATTCCAAGCCACTGTTTATTTCTTTACTGTAATTCATGGTGTATGTTTAATGGACAAGAAACTGGACACCAGGTCTCCTCATGCAAGAGCTGTAACCTGTATGCTAGAGACTCAGTTTTCCTGCTTTTTCTCTCACTCTCTGAATGATTACTGTAACGATGTCATTGCTCTATCACAAAGGACTGAGATCATTATCTTCCATCCAGACTGGTCTCAGAGTCAGCTTGACCTTCTGAAGGTGTGGCTTTGAGTCCTATGAGACAGAGATAGGCAGGTTGAGATGAGTTTTCATGGGCTATGCTGGATAAGTGTTCAAAGCACTGAGGTGCTAAAATCACTAGTTTGGAGAAAAGGAAATTGAAGGTAAACCTCACTGCTCTCAACAGCTTCCTGAGGAGGGGAAGTGGAGAAGGAGATGCTGATCTTTTCTCCCTGGTGCCCAGTAATATGATGCATAGGAATGGTTCAAAGCTGTGTCAGGGGATGTCCAGATGATATTAGGAAATATTTTCTTACAGAGAGGGTGATGAAACACTGGAATAAGCTTTCTAGAGAGGTGATCAATGTACCATGCCTGTCAGTGTTTAACAAGCATTTGGACAATGCCCCTAAAAATATACTTTAACTTTTGGTCAGCCCTGAAGCAGTCAAGCAGTTGAACTAATGATTGTTGCAAGTCCCTTCCAACAGGAACTATTCTATTCTATTCTATTCTATTCTATTCTATTCTATTCTATTCTATTCTATTCTATTCTATTCTATTCTATTCTATTCTATTCTATTCTATTCTATTCTATTCTATTCTATTCTATTCTATTCTATTCTATTCTATTCTACTGAGTTATGGTCATACCAACAGCATTATTTATTTTTTCTTGCAGCCCCTGTGTTTCTACAGCATCCTCTATCATGTATATTTGGAGAAAGACTTTTGGTAAGGTAAGTGGAAGGACAGTTAGGGGTAGCCCAACACCTGGCAGAATTTGTTGTGAACTGGGTGCTTAGCTGCTCCAGACTGTCAGGTTATCCACAGAATGTCAGGGCATTGTTAGGCTCTATAGATTTCAGTTGTTTCTTTATATATAAGACAGATGAGAAGAAGTTCTGAAGATCTGGGATTTAGTTGCCTTATGTTGCACTTAGACCCCTGTGTTCTTTTGCTGATTTAACCAATCTGCCTTACTGAAAATTATAAAATCTTTAGCAGAATGATTTTGCTTGAGTAACATATTCTGGCTAAGTCTACATTCATATATCAGATTAGTCCATATATCATCTATTATTAGCTTCAGGACCAGGAACTACATCTCCCTTTCTATGTCATCACTTGGCAGCTGCCCTAAAGCCATCCTCAATGGATGGCAGGGAATGTATAGCTGAAACATGCCCAAACTCTTTACACCATATAAAGACAAGCATTTGTTCTGCAGATTCAATTCTTTTTACAAGATGGTTTCCACATGCACATATTTGGATGCTGGTTTAATTCTTTAGGCTTCCTGTAAAAAAGAGATGATAAACCCAATGGGAAGCAAAACTGTGCTGTACAGTAAGCAGTGGGTTTTGTACCCAGATGTTCAGCTGATCCTTCTAGATCCTGCTCTGCTTGGGTGGTTGGGTGTGGCTGTATGCATGTTCTTAAGGGCAGATGATGCTAAGATCAGAATTGCCCATGAATATAGAAACAGATCAGACCCTTGCTTCCCATCACTGTTCTATAAATTTAAACCTAAAAAACAGCCCCCCCTCAAAAAAACCCAAACCCAACACCAAAACAGAAAACAGATCACTCTGACTTGCTATGCTGCTTGTGGGGTTTTTGCAAGTGGACCACAACATACAGGTTGCTCATGCACTTGCCAAATGAAGTCCAAATTATGAATAAAAAGTATAAATCTCTGACTTAGATAAGAATTTATTTAATATTTTTCTGCCATATGTATCCATATGTGATGGGTTAAGCATCACTTTTTAGAGGTCAAGGAGTGTGAGGGAATTGCAGCAGACTAGCTCAAACTGAAAATCCTGAGTTCAAGATAAAGCCAACTGAGACTAAACTGAAAGACACACGGATAAAAAGAACATGGTATTATTAATGCTTATCACTCTTTAGGTCCATACAGTTCAATGACAGTTTCAAAAGGATGTACTGATAAAGGATTTCCTAGTAGTTTGACACAGTATGTGGTGGTTCCAGTAAGCCTCTTTCTGAACAAAGAGCACTGGGGAACTTCTGAAGCCTGAATGGATGACTGACAGTGTTGAGCCTGAGAGGGAAGTACTTTATCCAGGCTTTTGTAATTTTTTCAACTAACTGGGCTAATACTCGAGCTGCCGTCTAAGCAATTGCCTTGTTAGTAAGATCATGAAGCAAAATCTTAATTGTTTGCAAAGTTTGTGATGTTTTCTTCCCCAGTCTCAGGATGCCCAGAAAACTGTTTTCAGGACTATTGAAATTTGATCAAAGACAGCTATGCTTTTTGGGCTGAATTCGATATGTCTGGGATCTGGAGAGTCTCCATCCCTCTCTCTGTGCCCACCACTCACTCTAAAAGTGTGGTGGGGTTCAGAATAAAAAAAAAAAAGCAGCTACCAGCCACAAATATTGCAAATTTGATTTTCTTTCTTGCACTGGGTCAATCTAAAATCTGTGACACTTGAAGTCCAGAGAACGATGCAGCAGATCAGGCCTCTTTGGCTTTGCCAAGTCTTAAATAAATGAGGCTACCTATCCCTTTTCTTTGGCAGTCTACCCTGAGCTTGTGTCTTCATTCCCTTGCAACTGGAGTCTCCCCGCAGAAATCAACCTTAGAGCACTGAGAAGTGCTGATCCAGTGTGATTTGGGAGACGAAAAAACTTGACATGAAAAATTTCTGATTGCCTCAGGGGAGCTGAAGGAGGATAGGACTGTTCCCTTTGCAGGAGGCTTGGCCATCATGACAATTCAGAACTAGACATTGTAGGAGGGACAAGAAGATTTATTGGATCGAGGAGCTGCTTATAAAGGAGGAACAAATTAAGAATATTTAGCATGAAAATTAACACTGGAAGCTAAGCTTAATACTGACCCAGATACAGAGAGGAAGCTACTCCCTGAGTAAAATAAAATCATTATTGTCTGCATGAGAGTATTTAACTCTAGTCATCTAGATTTATTTACGATGTAATGATACTTAGAGCAAGGAGGAGGGGTAGAACCAGGACCTAATCAGGTATGAATGTATTAAACAGGAAGGGAAGTGTAGGTCACACAGTGTTACCACAGGCAGACAGAAAAGCAGCATGGCCAGACCAACAGAAGCCCTACGGGTGCAGCAAGCACTGCAAGCAAGCCTCACGTACTGGCTGGGGCTCAGAGCAACAGTGATGCAGTTGGGCAACTTTTGGACTTGTTTGCCAGCATCAAATGAGTGATTCAGGAGCTGGCAAAACTCTCTCATGGAGACATGCCCTTTTCTACTTCTTCAGGAACCATGGTGGAGTCTGGCTCTCACTAGCACACTCTTGGATCACAAGTCATTACAATGCAATCAAAAATGTTGTAGTGAGTTATAGAACATGCTAGAAATCAACTTTGAGAGACAATTACTGATTTTTCCCCAGTATAGCCTCTCACACTACCATAGCTGTATGATTACAATATTTGATATGCTTGTCATAAAGAATCACACCTACAGCCCAGAAATTATGAACATATAAGGAGAGCCTGCGCCATGGTTTAACCCCAGATGGCAACTAAGCACCACACAGCCATTCACTCAGTGGTCTGCAACCCCCCTGGTGGAATGGGAGTAGAATCAGGAAAAAAAAAAGTAAAACTCATGGTTTGAGACAAGAACATTTTAATAATAGAAATAAAAATTCATAATAATATTAATAATAATAACAACAGTAATAATTTTAATGAAAAGGAAAATAACAGAGAAATAAAACCCAAGAAAGACAAGTGATGCATAATACAGTTGCTCACCCACTCACTGACTGATGCCCAGCCAGATCCTGAGCCGCAATTGGTCACCCCTGTCCAACTCCCCCCAGTTTATATACCAAGCATGACACCTATGGTATGGAATATCCCTTTGGCTGGTTCAGGTCAGCTCTCCTGGCCATGCTCCCTTCCAGGTCTTTGTGCACCTCCTTGCTGGCAGAGCATGGGAAACTGAAAAATCCTAAATCCTTGATTTAGGATAAGTGCTATTTAGCATCAACTAAAACATCAGTGTGCTATCAACTTTATTCTCATATTAAATCCAAAACACAGCACTGTACCAGCTACTAGGGAGAAAATTAACTCCACCCCAGCCAAAGCCAGGACAGACTGGCAAGTGTCTTTGGGAGGTTGTTAGGACCCTGCATGTTCCCTAGCTGCCATAACCAGTATTATGTCCTTGACAGATCCCCTGTCTCCTGTCTTGTCACCGTGTCATAGGTATGGGATGTTATCCTGCCTGTTACAATGTAATAAGCCCACATGTGTGCTAACTGAATGGTAATTGTCATCAGCAGTCTGAACTCTATGGACAAATTATCTTGGAAAAATGCTCATCCCCAGGTACCATGGAAAATACATCCTTTGAAGCTGATAGAAGATAATCATCTCAGATTAGTAGTGAATTTTAAAATAGTACAGATATGAATCAACATATTTAATGCTTTAAGCAAATTCATTTTATTACAACCAATCCTGACTAAAGTTTCCAGAACTTTGAACAAACTAAATGCTGTCTTTATCATTACTGTGTCTTCAAATACATTGGATGAGCTGTCTGGCACCCAAATATTGTCCACTACTTGTTTTCACATACCAGTCCCACCTGTTAAGGTTGTCTGTCGAAAAAATGCAGATAATCACTGCTTCAGACTAGTGGTCAACGGATCAAATGTTTTACACCCTCAAGCACCTAAGTTTTGCTTGGCCTGCAAATTCTCAGTATGTCTGCATTGCCTTTTCTGCCATAAGTAGATCTAGCAGCTTCAGCTGGCTATGATGTCAGTCATGGGGAGTTCACCATGGGCTGCAACACCTCCCACGGCATTTTAGAAAAAAGGTGAATGCTCACAGTTTTCTCAGCATGTTCTGAGCTCTCCTCTACCACCAGCTAAGTTAGCTATTTTAAAGCTAGTTTAGGTAAAACTACATGGTTCTGCAGTGATGAAATACCTTCTGCCATTTCCTATTAAAGAATGCATGACCTCCTTTCTTCATTACATGGAGCTTTAGCATATATTAGATGTTACTTCCACTCTAATAACACCCAAGGGGTTGAACATATTTATATGTACTTATACATGTTTCCAGTAGCTCTGAATTTTCTTGTAGCCTTCCCTCTTTAAGTAAGCCTCTGGTAATTCAACTGTGAAATTAAAGAAACAGGGGACACTGTAGTGAGCTCTACTTTCTTCTTCCCCTCGTGAAAAAATCTTAATAATGTTAAGTTTATGGCTGTCTATATTAAATAGGAAATACAAAATGCTATAGCTCAAGATAAAGAGCCAAACTTCTGTAGTCAGTAACTGGAACAGTTAATTTTTTCTCTTGAATTAATCCAGAGAAGTACCTGCAACATATCAGTGAAATGCCCTACTCTCTTAGTAAATAAGAGAAACCTGCTAGTGTTGCCTCTATTTGTGATAGCTGTGCTTTCCTTGATTTTGGTACTAAAATATTGTGGAGTATCCTAACAAATGCTCCCAGATTCATCCTACCTAATTTAAGGTATTTAAATTAGGAGCCTACTTACCTTAGATCATCTGTGCAGCAGTCTAAGTGAAAAGCTAGACAAACATCCCTACAGAGTAATTCAACCCCTCCAAGATATGAAGAAACGTCCACTAAAGCTGGAATTATTCTACCCTGTCTAGGTTTCTAATGGAAGCTTCTCATTAGCTATTAAGATAAATGAGAAAAAAATAATTTCAGGCTATTTACATTTACACGACTTTTGAATATTTGCTCCCTATAATTTGACAGGTTTTACTGATGTTATTATGGTTTGACTGATTTTGATGTTCAACAGTACATGGCATATTCATAGTCTGCAAAACTCAAATCCCTTTCTAGAGTACAGAGCAGTTAAAACAACATGAGTTTGCAATTAGAAAACTAGACAGTATTATAACACAAACTTGAGGGATTATATTAGCTGTTAACCTGCTCCTGGCTATCTAAACACAGGCAGCTTTATGCAAAGGCTGTTGTGAGTGAGGTTTAAGTGGGAACTCTGGTACTCTCTTCTTCTACTGACTTTGGACTGGATACTTAACTTTCAGGTAGGTATTAGGTAAAACAGAACTGTGCTACTAAGTAACATTAGGTTGTCACTTTACCAGTGAGTCTTCTAACTTACAGGTGAGATTCAGCTCATAGATGATACCTAAACTTAGATGTCTACTATATAGACATACCTACCACAACTCCTCTGTTGTATTTGTCAACTCTTCACATGTTTCCAATACATTAGTGCAGATCCCATTGGGTGCATATATTTAAGCAATTTACCTACTCTTTTAATAATCCAGGCACTCAATGCAATTCATATTGCTTCAAAATAAGCATCTAAGATGATTCAGGTTAATTGCTCATCCAAACTGCCTACTATTTGACATTGACTCTAAAACATAACTCACTCATACATAGGTATTTATCTCTTTAATACCAATAGTTAAGTGAGCTAAATCCCACTTTCTGGCTTTGGGCCTCTGTTATTCTATCTGTAAAATGCAGCTACTATTGCTCATTTGTATAGCATCTCATAAACAGGGATAAAGTTGTGCCCTGCTATTATACATCTGAATTACTACCTAGCCTTACTGTGGTGCATTGCTACCATCCCTGATTGAACTTATTGAATGCAGACAGTACTTGAGAGTTTGTGTCGGTCATGAGGTGTCTTCCACTTGCATTGCAGGGGAAGAACACTGAAAAATTTTGTTCAGTATCAGTTAATCACTGAGGAGACAGCAAGGAAAGTGGATGACACTAATGAATTTATTAATCCAGAACACATTGAAGGTTAGAAAGAGGATGCATGTTTAACTAGTTCACTAGTTAAGGCATTAATAAAAAAGATAATGAAACTGTAGGACTATCTCATTCATGTGGAGACTATAATAGTTTGGGGCAGGTCTCATCCCCTTATACTCTGTAGAGCAATGTATCTTGAAACTAACGAAGTGCTATGTCTTTATGAGACTTTTCATGGACAGTAAGGCTAATTGGAAAAAGGCGTATTAAAATAATGACTTTATCTTCACGTCAGTAAACTATGAAGGAGAATTAGGAAGCTGGAGGGGTATTGCTCTGTTCAGCAAAGTTTCTTACCTTTTTGCCTTAATATTTAATAAAGTTCTGAATGGTGCTGCTTAACACTCTGGAGTTATAAAAGATTTTTTTATATATTAGAGATCTTTGTATTTTTTCTATCAGACCTTCATGGAAATTCTTCATAATACTTAATTTCCTTGATCAGATAAGAATAGAAACAAAAAATCTTTTTTTTATGTTGGTCCAGTCAAATACAATACCACTGCTGGGGTCAAAATATATACTTAGTTTATTCAAATAATTCTGAACGATCTACTGTATCCTACCAAATTACTGGACAAAATGTTTGGCCTGTGATACTTGAGAGGTAAGATTAGACTGTTGGACATAGAACCAGTTTTTAATTATTAAAAGAGGTTTCTGCTCTTGCTCCCTCGTTCTTCTCTAGGGAAAATGCAAGGTAATTTCTGTGAAGTCCTTATTTACTATACAGTCTATCCAGCTGGCACTGGGACTCACCAGTTTTAAACCAGTTTTATACCAGTTGATGGTATTATAACCTTTATTGGGAAGGCAGATTTTTGATCACTACTTTTCTACTAAATACAAATAGCCATCACTACGTCTGTCAATTTTTTCAGAAATTGAGAACTGAATTTGGCCATGAACTTTGGCTATTCTTGTTGAGATATGACACAGGTCTGAATTATTTATGGAAGAAGTGGAGATAAAAAGTAACATCTTCACTGAAAACTTTAAAAAGTCAAATCTGAAAATAAAGTTATTGTTACTTGCTGTGAAAACTGCAAGCAAAGGCAAATAAACTTTAAGTACTCAGGAAAGACAAAAAATAAAACTATAGGCAATATCTTAGCTGCTCAAACTGTATGATCTGTAGAAAAGACTGACTGTGGTTTGAAGAAGACCCTTATAGATTCACTAAGATTCACTGGAGTTTTTAAAGATCTTGTTTGTTTCCATTTTCACTCATCTATAAAAGTAAACACAAACAGCCCTAAGATATAGTAGAAAAGGAAGAATAAAACCAACAAACAAAAAAGGAAAATAAGAAAATGTCAGCTATGATTATTATAGTAGTGGAAAAATTATCTGTACAAAGCAGTGCAATTTATGGCTATTCACATCTCAGTAGAAGACAAATAAAAGATATCATGATGGATAATGAAGAGGGGAATGTGGGATGTGTCATACAGTTTTAAGGCAAGTTTTATAGTGAGAAGAAGTGGTTTATTAGTCAAGTAATTAATCTGTGCAAGTCATTGTCACAAGGTATAATGGAGTTAAGTCTTGCAGAAGGATTTTAAAAACATCAGATATTTCTGTGAACTTCATCATTTTATCAAACAGATTGTGTAATATACAAAAACTCTCATATCACTGATTCTGTCCATGCTGGGCATATCAGATTAGTTTAAACTTCTCTAACTTAATTTGGAAGTTCCTACGTGCCTTTATACCATCCAGCTCATTTGCATTATTACAGCAGTTAACTTACATTAACCAGGGTGAATATACTCCTGCTGTGCTCTGTTTTATCCTTGTGATCATTTTGACTGCATCTAGACTGTTCTTCTTTTTCAACTAGTTTAGTTATAAATTGTCAAGAATGTAAAGTTTTCAGCTTTTCTATGAATCAGTGTTCAGATGTAGCTAAAGACACAAATATCTATAAACTTTGGAACACTAGGATTTACAACATGCGCCATATAACATATGTCTTCTTAGCCTTCTATATCCTTTCTTTTTTCCATGATCTTTCCTCCTCTCATAAATTTTCTTATTTGTGAATTATGGAAAATTAAATTTAAATGCTTTGCCTGGCATCTTGAAGCTCTGTGTCAGAGAAACACATATGAAGTTACACTTCAAAGCCTAACAAATACCTCCAGTAGTAATATCTGCAAGAGGCTCCTGGAGGTGTCTCAAGAACCCTAACATCTCTTGAGTGAGAGTAACCCAAGAGTACTCTCCTCCAGCTTCTCAAAGGACACCAAGCCTCAAGACACTTAGTACCCTGTGTGCCATTCCTTCCTGCCTTGAGTAAGACTGGCAAGTAATTTTCCTGTTCTTTTAAGTGATTAAAAAAGTTCCCTCTGCCCTACAAAAAATTCAAACCACATTTCTTTCCCTCTTGGCCCACACAGTTGAAGGTCATATGCATGAAATTGCTCTATCTGTTATTCTTTTGCCCATATTTCTTCTTATATCTGTGTAATATTGGACACAGTGTTTCAAGTCTAAAAAAATAAAATACAACCACAGCTTTAAACTGCACATGACAAATTTGGGTTGAAATAATCAAAGCTTTCTCAAATCTATAAGCAAACCAGTCCTACAATGGAAAGTTTTGAATAAGCTTAATAAAAGCTGACGCAGTGAAGCTCTGCCTAGAATAAGTACATAGGAATGTTGCATTGAGAAAAACAGCATGTTAATAACCATGAAATTCTGATTAGCTTTTAAAAGAACAGATCTCCATCTCTTAGTGTGAAACCCACTGTTTGAGAAAAATTCCCATAACTTTCTCCTCTCAAGAGAGACACGTAGGAAGATGTAGATGGAGGGAACAATGATGAGGAGGCTATAAAATGGGACTGAACACACATATCTACAGGGAAAACAAGAAAACTGTGAGGTTATTCAAGTTTTCAAATGCCAATAACCTGTTCATGGAGGGGTAAATAAAAGAGAAGCTTAAATTAATCTCTTTGGTTTATAAAATAAGATTATACTTACTAAAATCTCAAAATTACGGGTGAATAGACAGTGATTTATAGGAAAGTTTGTCTTCAGTTACATTAATTCAGGACTGGTTTCTCTATTCATGATTTTATAGTGCTTTTCTCTAATGTCATTAATAACAACAGTTACTCAATTGTTGTTCTCTTCCTTTTTTGACCAGAAGGGTCTCTTACCTGAATATAGAAAATTTCTTTCGTCCTTTTACCAAGCTTTCTAAACTTGTCTTGTTTTCTTTCACTATGTTAACTGGATTTTTTTTCTACTTGTCACTATCAATTATTATTTCACTCAGTATTTTTGAGTTTTGAAACAGCAACATTAAACATTAAAGTTCGCATAACATATACAACCAAGTCATGCTAACTTCTTTACATGTAACTAACAAGTGCCAGTCAGGAACCCAATTCATCTATATTCAATAGAACAGATTTTTGCTCTGTGTGAGTACTGCTTGTTTTGTGAGAAAAAAAATAAAAGGCTTCAGTATAATTTTTCTTCAGAAGTATGTATGAAGGATTCTCTGTATGTCTCCCAAACTGAAGTTTCCTGCAGTTTTGTCACTTTCTTGCAGATGAATTTGGTTTAGTGTCTTTGAAACATGTCTCCTCCTAGGTTTTATTAGTTAGAAAACAGATCTACCAGCATTCAAGATCATGTATTACTGAATTTCTAAGAACTCTAAAAGAAGGAATACTGGTTGTAATAAAAAGAAACGTCTTTCTCTCTTCTTATGACAATTTTATCCTTCTTAAATAGAAACTCCCACTTAATTTTAACTTTTGAATCAAAAATTCTAACTAGGTTTTTGTGTGATGATTCTATCAAATTTTAACAGTAAGAATTGCAGTTGTTCTGCTCGGTTCTGTTTTGGTCTTTGGACAATTCAATTTTTTTCTCTTCCCTTTCACACTTTTCACCTTGTCCAATATGCTTGTGGTACCCTAAGTCTAAGTCAGAACCACATTTTTCTTGTTCCAGTTTGGTTGTTGGTTCAGTGTACTCCTGGCTACCCAATAAAATTGCACCCAGCTCTCCTGCTGAGGTCTCCCCAGTTCTGAATGGAGAGATGGATTGTGTTATGTGACTCACTCCTGCTTATACTGATTTGGCTGGAATTTAATTTCTTCTGCCACAACCTGTCATTGTGTTTTATACTCACTTGTGAGCAACAAAACCCTCCTAGTTGTTTTCTATAGACCTGCAACCCAACCGCTGCTTCACATATATTAGAACAGCTGACTGGTTTTGCCTGGGAACAGTGTCTGTATCCCAGTCATGTAGAATTCAGCATTTTTTTCAATTCTCACTGTTTCACAGGATCATTTTGATTCCTTCCCTCCAGTTCTACAAGCCCTCTCCACTTAATGTCACCTGCAAAATTTCAAAGCTTATAACCACTCATTAATGACAATACTGAATAGCAACAGACTCAGTACAGGTCCTTCAGGGACACCATTAAATTCATCCTTCAGTTTCAACATTGAACCATCAAAATATATCATTTTCCAAAGAGGTTTCCATCTACTGTGTACTATATTGCTCTCTTCCATTTAGTCTTCCTCTGTTTTTTTGAATTACTGTGAAAGACTATCAAGGTGCTTACTCTTCAAGTTGAGGTATGGGACATAAGACATTTTACATATGTCCTCTTACTCTGTAATCAAGGAAATTAGGTTTGATTTGGTATTATTTATTCTTATTCTGTTTATGGTTATTAATCTTTTGATGACTGTCTTTCAGGTGAACATGATTATTTGTTTTTTGCTTTCAGGAACTGATTTGCTCTGAAGATTGAACTGACCAGGTGGTGAAGCTTCTTAAAGCAATTTGTATCTAGTCCCATGATTAATCACAGTTCCTTCATTATCTCTGTTTCCTTCTATGATCACCAATGATCTAAGTACTTCACAACTACCATGCTTTTCTGTTTTTCCAACATGCAGAGCAAAATGTACAGTAGGAGGACCAAAGAATGCATGTTGTGAGTATCACTGCATGCTACACTGGATACATCTATAGAGAGCTTCTCCTAGGCAACTGGGGCAGGGAAGAGGGCTTGTTTATGAATTAATTCCTTTGGAGCCACAAAGAAACCTTGGGACTTGCACTAGCCTCCCTGAGATCTTTCAGGTACCCAGGCCTGGGAGCATTTGTCTCCTGCCCAGGCTTTCCCAGGAGGGCAGCACTGGAAGAAGCTGAGATGATTTTCCCAGCTCTCAGACTGGGTTCCTCTTCTCTAGCATAGTCCCCAGGAAAGAGGAAGTTTGACCAACACTGTAGCCTAAGTAGACCTTCGTTTGAGCTCCTCCCTAGAGAAAGGGTTTTGGGAGTGAATTAGAGAACTAAGATATTCAAGCCACCTAATATATAGATAGGTCCTTCCTTGTATAGCACACGAGTATTTTAAACTGCAAATTGATACTGAAATGGTACATTTTCAACCCTTCATCCCACAGGGAAAAGCTCACCATACCAATATCATAGTTGTTTATAATTTCCCAGTTGCTAACCTTCTTTCCCTCAGTATTTCTGTTAGCCATGTCAGAATTTCCATTTTCTTTCATCAGGCTCTAGTTACTTGGTTACAGAAGTCCACCACATGTCCCAGCTTTATTTTATCATTTGCATTCTTCCCTTTTCTGCATGGCTCCACATTGGTTAGTCTTGTGTAAACATCTGAGTCCTAAGTCAATGCACATAGGCACCAAGATATATTCCCACTGAAATCAATACAAGGCTATACCAGCTTTTCAGAATCTCATTGAAATGAATCATACCAGTTACTGCACAAGCAGGGGTACAATTCAAATCCATACCATAAGTTTTTCCAGTCTACCATGAACATGCTTTTCCATAGACTGCAAGACATTTTCATTGAATAATTATCTGCAAGAGATCCACTTGTCAGAGAGAGGAAAAAGCACAAGATGTTTAAATTGTGTCCAAAAACTTTACAGGACAGTTTTCAGTTTTGCTCTCAGTTCTTCCTAGAGGAGAACTGTTAACCTCAAAATACCCTTTCCAATGGGCTTCCAACATATGAATGGAGACCCAGGACACTGTCCCATAGTTTCTCAGAAGGAAAACATTTGGTCCTGGACTATGAATCAAGGGTCTTTGTGATAGGACTCCTATGCCTACCTCTGGGTGTCTACATCTACACAAATATCCTATGACCCCTTTATAGACAGTGTTAATGGTAATTGGCACAGTCACTGGAGTTAAGAGATCAGTAATTTTATTCTAACATGGGCACCTGAGGCTAGTCAAGCAAATGACCGTAGTGACTAACCATCCATTATTATAAGGAGACACTAAGGAACTAGTTCAGATATAGAAACCTACATGTTAAATTTAGCCAGTAAAACACTAATTTCATCCCCATTTCTATCAGTTATTCAGATACCTTGGGTTTTTCTATGCATTTTCTCTAGTTTTGTTATCCAAACATTGTCCTTCAATCTTATTATGTCCCAATTCTCATACCTTATCTCAGTTTTCTCTGACTAGTTCACCTTCTTTCTGTCCCTTTCTTCTTCACATGAAGTCCTGGTTTTCCTCCCAAAGTATCCACTTTTAATCTCTACACTGTTATCTGGATCATTATTTGAAACTTTTATTTTTGTAGATCACTACTGTTCAGATTTTTTCATTCCATTTGCAATTTCTTTATCCAGCTAGTTTTAATATCACACCACTGGACTCTCAACTCTAACATTCCCATCCCAGACATCTTTTCCTTTCTCCTTTTATTCCAATTTCCACTTCCACAAGTCTGTTCCCCTTACTTAGGCCTGGTCCACCCATTCTTCACTGTAAATGCTCTGTTCTTGATTTTTCATTTTTCCACAAACATTTCTCCCCAGTGTCACATTTCTTGTTTTTCTTCCATCCCCTCCTTAGAGGTTTCCAATCCCTGTTTTACATGCCCATTTCAGGTACATACCAGTTTTCCTTTTCCTCTTCCCATCTGTCTTTCCCATCATCTTGTACTATTTTCTGCCCTTAGAATTCAAGTAACTTTCTTCCAGCTTGCTCTATCGTTTCTTATGAACATCCCAAATCACTCATATATCTTTACTTTCCTCTTCATGAAAATAAAGCACTTGACTCTTCTGAATGCTTCCTGGATGAACTCAATTTGGAAACAAGCTGATAACAGGGACACTCCCTAGCTCAGTCTGAGTGCCTGCACTTAGCACTTGTAGAAGTGCTCAGAACTGCAACCATAGTGTTCTGAGGTCTGGAGATCTCAGTAAACATCTTCAGGATAATTAATGACTAAATATAGGTACGCACTACAAATATGCAAATCATGATCTCTTAACACATTTGTACAGTGTTTATTCATGAAGAGAAACAACATCCATCTGAAACAAAGACTACCCTCTTCCCCCTTATAATTTTTAGTCTTCACTCCAAACTTTAGGAAAATTAATGACAGCTTTAATAAAATGCTTAAAGGTTTTTTTTTCACCTCGAAAGTGGTGTTTAACAGCAAGCAGTCTTACCAGCCTCACCTATAGTACTGCTTGCTGCCTGGAGAAACTATCCGTGTGTGCAGCCTGGAGAGCCGAGCCCTGTGGAGACAAAGGCACATGACAAACCCTCACATAGCTTCGGAGCTGCCTGAAGAGGAGAATCTGATCTATTGACTTGTTCTGAAAATAGCACCCAGTGGGAGGTGACTGACTGGCTAATACCTGTGGTGTTTCCATTAACGATTGGGATGAAGTCTGTTGCCAGGAATCCTAAGGTGGTTTCCTTGACAACCAGAAGAAATGCACAACTGCGATGCACATGACTTTTCAGGTGCTTTTTTAACTCCTCTGAAACAATGAACTGCCCTACCAGAACCATACCTCAGATAAATAAAACCTAGGTGTACATCCAAATGGTGAATAGAGCTCATGTTCAAGGATAAATTTGACCTGAAATCTGTCATGAAACAAATCCTCAAGAGAGCAAACAGGATGGAAGTATTGCTACTATTCAAGGTGTCAGAAAGTTAGCAAGGTTATCTACTTCTTTATTTTATAACCTATGGATGAGAAATGTAAAGAGACTGAAGTTATTTCCATGAGATATACAGATAAATCTAACATGGAATTAATGTGCACATCTCTATTAAACCCAAAGCCCTCAAATTTCAAAGCTGATTGCATATAATGTGTTGTTCATCAGACTTACAGAAATCAGAACATAATTTGAAATTATTTTAACAAGAAAGTAAGAAATCTAAGCCAAAGTATACAACAATAATAAGAGTAACAGTATGTAGTTAATCATGGTTGGCATGCAGAGTTGGCAAAAGATTTTCTATGGACAGTAATTTTATGGAAAAATTCACAGTTACATGAATTCAAGTTATACCGAGAAGCAGTTTCAGCCCAAGTATGGCCAATATGATCCAAAAAAGAGTTCCAGTATGAAATAATGAAATATATTTTATAGTAATTTCAAAAGAAAGGCTCTTTTAGATTCCAAAGTTCTGGGGTTTGATTTGAAAAATTACCTAATATTTAGGGAAAAATCAATTAAAAAAAGATAAACCCAAGTCAAGAAATAGGCAATTGATTGATAAGTAGTGATAAGACCAAAACTATCTTGGGGATTTTTTTTTTTTTTTTGTTATCCCTTTGAGATGAAAAACCAAAATATTATTTCAGTTGAACACAGAGTTTTATTTTTCAGTTTAATAAATATCCAGAGACATTCATTTCCCTGCTTTGTGCTTGGGAGAAAAAAGCACATGGGAGGAAGGTAAGCAGAATTGAAAGGGATGCAGCAGATCAAATAAGCAAATTAGAGAGAATGAAGAAAGGGATTTATCAAAGGTGATAAGCCAGATGACAAATGTAAATGTTTTTGAACTCTATCAGGAGGCTGAATCCACTCTCTTTCCTAATTAGTATTGATGGATGATAATCACTAGAGGAGCACCAAGGGCCAGAGCTAATTGTTTTAGAGTTGAGAAAGGGGTGTCATCTGAGATCTAGAATCACAGATAAAACTGGCCAGATCACAAGAAATTTCATAAAACTTCCCTAATTTTCACTTGTGGCTGAGAGAGTGAGCTGCTGGGAAAGGATGATAATAAAGTGTTACTGTGGCAAAAAATAACTATAGAATACAAAGAGTGTTGCATAAGGAAATAAATCAGCCCAGCCTATCATTAGGGAGTCAGGCAAAAAACATCTGAAACAGAGTGAGACTGGAAGCAAACCAGTTAAGATAGAACAATATGCACTATTAGAATAATCAGAGAAAGCTGGGTCGACCTGGACATTTTAAATGAGGACACTGCATGCATCTGAATGAATCATTAGCAGAGATTTAGGTGCTTTCCTAAAACAGATTACATTCATAATAAATAGACTTGAGTAGAGAATTTTAAAACCATATTAGTGGTAAAGGTTGATGCCTAGGGCCACATTAGCTCAGCATCAAGCTCTGATCTGTCATAGATCAATGAAATGTAGCAAGCCTGAATTGCTGATTCAATTTAGTATTCATTTACTTTCAGAGCAGAACATAAATAGCAAGGAAGAAAATGTGAAACATGATCTCTGAGACCAAGATCATGTTCTATGGGGAACTTAGTATGCATGCACGCATTTATCTTGTGAATATTTAGGGAGCCCAGTATTGAAACAGCCCAATCAGTTCTGAAGGTGAATCTGCCTCAATGCCACAAAGGCCTTCTACCACTGAAGCTGGAAGAAACTTTGCCTTCCTCCCCAGCAGATGCTGAACACAACATTATTAAGTGCATAAGCAAGAACAAACCTTGGCAGAGTAGTAGTGAAACCCCCCCAATAAGAATGTAGTGATTCTACATCTGATTTAGAATCACAGAATATCTCAAGTTGGAAGGGACCCATAAGGATCATCGAGCCCAACTCCCTGTTCCTTACAGGACTACTTAAAATTAAACTACATGAATAAAGGTGTAATCCAGATGCTCCTTGAACTCTGACAGGATTGATGCTGTGACCACTTCACTGGGGAGCCTGTTCTGGTGACTGACCACCTGATCAGTGAAGAACCTTTTCCTAATGTCCCATCTGAACTTCTTATGATGCAGCTTGATTCCACTTCCTAGTGTCCTATAGCTGATCACCAGAGAGAGGAGATCAGCATCTTCCCCTTCACTGTCTCCCCTGAGGAAGGTGTAGACTGGAGTGAGGTCACCCCTCAGACTTCTCTTCTTCAAGCTGAACAAACCAAGTGACTTTAGCCCCTCCTCATAAGTCTTGGTCTTGAGGCCTGTCACCATCTTGGCCACCCTCCTCTGGACACACTTTAATAATTTTATGTCCTTCTTATATTGAGGCACTCAAAACTACACACAGTACTCGAGATGCAACCACACCAGTGCAGTGTAGAGTGGGACAATGACCTCCCTTGACCAGCTAGCTATGCTGTGTTTGATTCATCCCGGGATATGGTTGGCCCTTTCAGCTCCCAGAGCACACCATTGACTCATATTCAACCTGTCATCCACCCATACCCCCAGATCTCTTTTCACAGGGCTACTCTCCAGCCTCTCATTCCCCATTTTGTAGGTTTAATCAACATTGCCCCACTCCAGGTGAAGATTCTGACACTTGCTCTTGTTAAATGTCATATGGTTGTTGATTGCCCAGTTCTCTAGCTTATCCAGATCTCATGCCTGAATGGACAGCTAAGTGACAGGAAAAAGAAAGGAAATATATTTTTTCTTGTTTCAAATGGATTCAAAATTTTTCCAAAGATCTTAAGACAACCTGACGAGTCCTTATTAAGCTATGAAAGGTTGATTAATATTCCATTTGTATTCAGCTAGAATCATCTTATATTTATATTAGATCAGACACTGAATTTAAAGACAATACAACATATATGTGGTCACTCAGTTTTTAGGTGATCTTTCCTGTAACATATGTACTACAACACCACAGCATTTGCTATGGGAACATGGAGCTGCCGAACATGATCAGATGCTGGCAGTGAGGCAAACAGCAGCTTAGAGAAGTATTAAGACTTCTCCAGAAGTTTTGAAATCTTTTTCAAAAATTATTTTAAACTGTAGCCTAGTCTCACAGAAGTCATCATGGGATACTTCTACCTGAGCCACTCCATGCAGTAGCATTATTTAGTCTTTGAAGGCAGAATTATACTGGACCCTTCCTACTGCTCTACTGATAGTGTTGACATTCTTTTTACTCACAAAATATGAACTGTTTATACCATCTCTTTTACCATGTATGACCCTGCAATGCCTGAATACTCCTATTTCAACAACCTCTATGAATTTTTAAAGATTCTTCCTTTTATTTTTTTTCCCAAAATATCACATTCTATCTAGTCACACAAATAACAACTGACCAACAAAATATCACCAATCATTGACATATCCTGTGAAGTCTAGGTTTGCTTTCAAACTGTCTCTACTCTGTTTCTTATTTTGGTGTGGCAATAAACAGCTTTAGATTAGAGTGCATAGCCGCTAGAGTGTGTTTATACTTAGCAACTATCTACAGAAATAAAGATTAACATCAAGGCTTTACTAGCTCTCCTGTCAAGATGCTGATCTTTTGAAGCTACAGTGTAACCAGCAAACTCATATTTACCTACAGAATTATCTTTGCCATTTCATATATGGATATACTAACACTTGGGGTAGGAATAAAAGACTATTTTTCTTTCTTGACCGATTTTGCAGTAATCCTATCTATGTCAAGAAAATTTCAGAAGGGAGTCCTATAGTGAAAACATATAGTTATTGTGATATACTCAGAAACAAGAATTTATTCCGCCATTTTTTTTCAGGCTTAATATTCTTAAATGGAAAATTTAAAATGTCTGTAATGCAAGAAGTTTTATCTGTGTCTATATATGCTTGCATTTTTGCTTGTCTGTGGGTGTGGGTGCACACACGTGTGGATATGTATGTATATGTATGTGTATATTCCCACAGGCTTATATATATTGCACTAGAATGTATTTTAATACTAACTAAATAATAAAATTCATCTTCTTTAGCTTCTGAACTGATATCTCATTGAAACTGTACTCTGTAAAGGTTTTAGGATTCATTGGCATTCTCTCATTTTTGTGCGTGTGTGTTTGGGATCTGACCTAAATAACCGAATCCCATGGGAGCACAGTTGGACAAAGGTTGTATCTTTCTGCAATGTTTGGACAGGAGCATTCTGCTATGTTTACAGTGAGAAGAGTAGGACAGCCTTGATGTTGACAAATATTCTTGGCCATCTCCGCAGTATCAAAGCTACATAGTAATTGCTACTATTATGGTAGGTAACTATTGATTATAGTATTTAATCTGCTCAGTAGCAAAATAAAAAGATATGCATAAGTGTGCAACACATTTTTTTCTATAATGGCAATCATAACAACCTCTATACAAAATTACACTCTAGAAAAATCATGGTTCTTCTATGGGTATGTACAGAGCTCTTTTTGCTGCCAATTCCTTCTTTGGTTGGTTGGTCAGTGGCTTGCAAAAGTTGCTGTCTCCTCTGTGCTTGGTAAAAAGGAAAAATTTTGTGCATTTTGCAAAAGCAGCCATTAACAGCACAAATGTTAATTGTGGTGGGTTTTATTTTTTCACAAAAAATGTATGTTTCATACTCAATACCCACCTCTTGGAATAACATTCAGTGGATATTGAAACTGATCAAGATTTAACAAATTATTTCTTCAACTTAAATATCCTGGTGGGTGATAATTCTCAAAACACATGAAACTCTGTAAGGGACTGACTGCTCTGTATTCAGCCATTGTAGCTGTCTAACCTACCAGCCTCAGGCATTCTGCTTTGCATCTATTGTATCCTTTCCACCATCATTTTTTCTGTTGGATTAGCTTTAATGTTACGACCAAGGTGATTTGGTGTTCTCCTGTTGGCATACATATAAATGGAGCAGAATTTCAATATTGATGTTTCTATTAATTTTCTTCTCAGGCAACCATATTCCACAACATTCTTAGACTGGATACAAGACATAAACTCCCAAAAGCTCTCAAATGAACTTCGGAATGATGCCGTCTTAGAGTAGGTCTCTGGTGAAGAATTAATTATGGTGAATCATATCTGAACATCTGTGCTGAATTGATCATCTACATTACTAAGGCTTTGTTATTGCAGTGTCAGTGTTGAAGCTGCAGCTAGTACGTGTTCCTGCAGAACTTCAAGGGGACATAATCCCCAGTCCTTTGCATTGCTGTATGTTAAGCAACACTGTGATTCTTGCTCAGTGAATCATACAGCCACATTCTTACCCAGAGCAAGAAAGGAGTGATGTGCATTAGTAAGAGTTATTTTTCATCCACAGTGCATAAATCTGTGTAGTTATATGACAGCTTACACACCTATTAAAACCAGTTAGCCACAGAGGAAAACATTATTAACGTGCCCAAGAAGCTTTTATGTAGGTAGAAGTGACAACTCTTCTGCAAAAACCATAAAACCCATATCTGACTGGGATGTGGACACTTATGGTTCTAAGCTAGAGATGCCAGACAAATGAAAGGGATCCACATAAAACTGTGCTGTAAAAGTATTCAGCTTTTTCACTTATACAGACCTTCCTGTAAAGATTTGATCTATACTACTAAAATGAAGATCTTCTAGGAAGTGAGCAACTATAAAAATGAGTGAAAAGCTCAAGAAACTGAGATCACAGTCTGATGTTTTTTTCTGAGAGCTACAGGAGATCAAAGTTAAACTCCACGATCCTCTGTCAAAAGGTTTGTGTCTCAATGTTTGGGAAGTGATGATTTAATGACACTTAAATTTCAAATTTCTCACTTTTCTCAATTGTTTATATTGAAAAAAGACAGAAAAAATAAGAAATAGAATTCTAAATAATTAATTCTGATATCTGCAAAATGGCATTTTCAATTCAAAGTGGTATTTTAAAATATTCATTCATTCCCTGTTTTTAAAAGTCTATAAATGTAACTTCATCATGGATCAAAATATTTTTTTTGATGAAACTAAATTGCTGTGCATCATTTTTAGTTTCACCAGTGATCACTAAAATTAAAACTATTGGTTGTTTCTTTCAAAACCTCTTATAATTTCATCCATAACAAATTCTAAATTAGTTGTCTTGCAGTTTACAGAATTGAAGGATTAAAATTAATCCATTTAAGATCATACTTCATTCTCTTGATTATAAAGAATATGTTCTCCATCACTAAATTTTTTTTTCACTTCCTGCTTAGTGTTAGGAATATTTGATGTGATATTTTAACATTGAAACATTCTCTATTAAGAAAATAATCAATAAAACTCTTTCATGTGTTTCATTCCAAAGGAACATTGAGTTAATTTAGAAACAGCCAGTGATGAAAGAGAGATTTTGACCTTGATAAGGTCAAAATTGAAAATAAATATTATTTATGTGAATATGTGATATAGGCACAGAATTGAAAAAGTTAATTCCTGCAGATACCACAGATGTACATAATTATGATCAAATTTTTGTGCTTTATATCAGATTCATTCAATGTCAGGCTCTCAGTATTCTCCCTATGGTCAGCAATATGTGACCCTTCAGAAAACACAGAAGTTTTCTTCTAATGTGGGTGCCTTGAGATACATAAAGAGAAGATAGAAGATAATAGAATCATTTGGGTTGGAAAAGACCTTAGGATCATCAAGTCCAACCACAAACCTAACACAGCCAAGACCACCACTAAACCATGTCCCTGAGTGCCACATCTACCCATCTTTTAAATACCTCTAGAGGTAGTGACTCAACCATTTCCCTGGGCAGTCTGTTCCACTGCTTGACAACACTGACAGTTTTTGATGATTGTAGCTGCATACAAATGGAATGTTAATCAATCTTTCATACCTTTATTAAAGACATGTCAGATTACAACTGTGATGCATCAGAACAGTTTAGATATCTGCATCATTTACTATCTGGAATCATTTACTATTTTCTTTTGGCTATAAGAGGAGATCAAATACTAAGTTATTTGTTTGCCTACACAGGTTTGCCTAGTGACATGGTACATATATTGGAGAATCCAAGACATCTGTGTGGGACTGACATGTGACACAGAAACTACAGGAGTGTTTTAGTTTTCTGGACTGGCATCTATAAACAAACAGGATACTTGAGGGCATGTCAAATGATACTGCATGGCTGCATTTAGGCATCTGAGTGAAGCTCTAGATGAATAGCTCAGTGGTTGATAGGGGAGAGAATCTCTGCACATTTGGTTTTTATCTGTACAACAGGGAAAATTTTTGGCTATGTTACAGGAGTATTGTGAAGACAGCTTCTAAAGTGTATTTCTCTTCTCATGCTTCCTTTATATCCCTCAGAGTTGGCAGAATTTTATCCACAGAAATTTCTACTATTTATTAGTTGCAACTCAGTAACCCAGTCATGGAGTTGATCAACCAAAGCAAAAGAAAGATTTGGTTGCACAGACCGTGTAATTTCCAAATTTGCCTTAAGTTGCAGTTAAGCTCTGGAAAGGCACTAGTACTGAGAGTTCTACATCAGCACAGTCATTCAGAGCTCTTGGGTTTATGAGTCAGACAAACTGCTTGAAAAGCACTCTGATTCTTTTCTGTATGCGCCAGAGAACTGATTCAAAATGAAAGCTTCTAAAATAACCTCTCTTCCTGATTTTCCAAATTAAAAACTTGATATGAAGAACAATCATGGCTTTTCTGAAGTAAATTTATTTAGAAGGAGAGAATTTTTCCACTTTCCTTAATAATCAGAGTAAATTACATTGTAATAATAATATTCAGTGTTTTATATCTTCTTTTCAATTATATTCAGAACTTGAGAGCCTTAAATCCTCACTATAAAGCACTGCTTGATGTTGTTTTAACCAAAGCAGTTTACTCACTCTCTGATTTTTAAATAAAATGACTACTATGTTCTAATCTACCCTGAGACTCAAATAGAAAAAAAACTGATTGCATGAAAGACAAATAAAGAATATTTAAAAAAAAAAAAAAAAAAAAACAAAGAAAACCAGGCATAGTATTTTCTAGTATCTCTGCGTACTCCTTCTTGTACTCACACATGAATAAACACACTGTGAAGTAGGTGGAAAAAATACATATCTTCTGATGAATCCTGTCTTTCTTTACGTATACATAACTGTCACGTGAGAAGCAGGACTCATCATCTCCTGATTAAGACCCTGTCCTGGGTTGAGTGAGTGGTGGAGTTTTTTGGTGGCAGGGGAGGGGGATATCGGGGCGGCCCCCTGTGAGAAGCTTCTCGAAGCTCCCCCAGCTCCACGTCAGCTCCACTTCTGTTTGGGAAATTGAGCCAATCGGCTGCGCCTCTGCGATAACGTATTTAAGAAGGGACGTGGTGACGGGCAGTCGGACTTGTGAGGAGGAGTTGCTGCAGCTGCATGAACACCAAGGTCAGTGGAGGAACGGAGGAAGAAAGGAGGGGGGAGGTGTGCCGGAGCAGAGACCCTCCTGTATCCTGTGGTGAGATGGCAGGGCGGCCCCCCCCTGCCACCCATGAAGATCTACGGTGGAGCAGACATTGATTTGTGGCCTGTTGTTCCTGCTCGGATGATCAAGGTTCTGTGCCCGAAGAAGGCCGGGGTCTCATGGAAAAAGGTAGCCCCGCTTCTGTAATTCAGTGCTGGGAGGATTGCAGCCTGCGGGGGAGTCCCACGCCGGAGCAGCTCGGGAAGGGCTGCAGCCGTGGGAGAGAATCCAGTCGGAGGAAGTTAGTGACCCATGACGGAGCAGTGTGGGGAACGCTGCGGCCCGTGGGAGGAATTCAAGTCAGAGAAAGTTTGTGGAGGACTGTCTCCTGTGAGAGGGGGACCACGATGGAGCAGGGGGTAACAAGTTTTGGACACTCCCTCACCGAAGATGAAGGAAGTGGCAGCGCTGACTGCACCCCCCATTCCCTGCCCCTGCGCCACTGGGGGAGGAGGTAGAGATATCGGGAGCAGAGCTGAGCCCGGGAAGAAGGGAGGGGTGGGGGGAAGGTGTTCTCAAGATGTGGCAATGCTTCTCACTGTCCTACTCTGTTATGTGTTGTTAGTGTCTGTAATAAATGTATGTTCTTTTTTCCTCCCCCTAACGAGTCTGCCTTTTGCTCATGATCATAAAAGGGGGATTTTTCCCCATCCTAGTCCTATCTTGAACCCCAAGCCTGGCTCTCTGTCCCTTCTCATTGCCAGAGGGGAAGGGAGAGAGAGGTGCTGCATTGTGGTTGGCTGTCAATCAGGCCTAAACCACGACAGACCCACACTCAGCTGTCAATACATAAATGTCTGCATGTGATCTAGGTGTATAAGCTCCAGCTATAGTCAAAGGAGTTCGAGAGCTCAATATAGTTGCCAGATGGTCAGCATTTAGTGTTAGTATTGTTTGAGGTGTTCTACAGTATCCAAGGATCATTAAATCATGGGATAATTCAGGTGTGAAGGGACCTCAGGAGGTCTCTAGTCCAACCTTCTGTTCATCTAGGAGGCCACAGGGTCATCCATGAGGCCCGATCTGCCTGCTCGGGGTTATTTATCTGGTCAGGTCTTGAAGAACTCCATGAACAGAGACTACACCACCTGTCAGCAACCCTGTTGACTGTCCTGATCAGTGACCATATCTTACAGAAGTGGCAGCCGGAGATAAAGACCTAATAACAGATCAGGTAAACGGCTTTGCAGGCTCCATGGGTTTTTCTGGTTAGAGCTCCTTCATCTATAACAGGAGCTTAGACACCTACCTCACATCTGAAGATTCAGATGTGGGATTCCATTGCCCAAAATTAATTGTCCCAAAATACCTACTTTCCATCCAGCCAGAACATATAAATAAGAGTTATGGTGTTCTTTAAGTCTGATGTTGCACTTGTCAGTCTCTCATAGATGCCTAAATAATCTGGGATATCTCAAAAAACACTGAAGTCTACTTATAAGCAACTGAAATCAGGTGATGTAGGATACCCAAAGAGATTTATTTGTTTCCTTCATCAGACTGGTTGAAGGAAGTTCTATATTATTCCATTCTTGACAACCCCATCATGCATTAGCATCACAGGTTTCCCATATGCAGATATCAGACTGTGCAGCAGTTCTTCCAAGAATTCCTGAGAGCTTCTATAGGAAAAATGGCCACACCTTTACCTTCATCTGTACAAGTTATCTGAGACTATCAGGTACTGCCAAAACTGAAGGTTTAAACCTGAACTTAACTACTAGGACCTTTCAGTCAAATACAAAAGGAATATTTTCATGCAGATGAGAATGACTGTTCAAAACACCGAAATAACTACAAAGTTTTTTATTAGAGTATTTGATATGATCATAAATGATTAGATTATCATTTTCCTATCACACAGCTGGATAATTGTATGAAAATTTTAGAAAAGTGTATTCAGGGAAGTAAATTGAACTACTCTTTTTTTTTTTTTTTAATAAAAAGAAATCTTTTGTTTGCAAGTCACAGATAACTTTCCTATTGCTTGCTAGAGATGAAGCATTATAAATGCCCATTTATTTTTTACTGTGAGGTTAGTCTTTGGAGTAATGGAAAATAATTTTCCTCATCTTTAATGAATAAATCATTGTGGGAGGCTCTGCATGATAGTTTGATCCTGCATAGCTATTTCTTCTGATTGTTAGCAGGGTTGTACATTTTAATTCCTGAAACATTATTAACTCATAACCATTTACTTTTAGACCTTTCTGATAACTTTGTTTTTTCATTAATTCCTTTTCACTGAGGTAATAGGGAATTACTTTTTTTAATGATTCTCTAAAAATCCAAGAAGGCTAAATACCCTAATAAGGCAATTTTATTTCACAAGCAATATTGCAGCCACCAATATCATTAAATTTTAATGTTTTCTGCAGCAGGCCATGTCCCTAGCAATGGGGTATGCCACATCTTAATTCAGAAGCAATTTTGGCAAAATGAGCCTGTCCTTTCCCAGAGCTAAGTATCAGTCAGTGGAAATTCATTTAATATATTGTTTACTCTGGGAGAATATTTAATATCCCAGGAAAAAGAGAGAAGAACCCTGATCACTGACTTCCTTTGGAGTAAAATTCCCCATGATCTCTGCTTCCATGGGCAGTTAAGCTATTGAGCCCCTTGAAGACATCCTTAAAGGTAAAAAGCTCATGACCTGACCACTCTAAGGCGAGACCCTCCAACCCAACCCTCCTGTGACTGAGCCTTCAGGCTGCTTCATGGCCACAGAGACTTGCAGAAGGCTCAGTGGGCTCTGTGTGTGCCAAAGTCTGGCCCGTGGGCAGTAATGGTGGCAGAGAACTTAGTCCTGCAAAAGAAAATATGACTTGCCAAAGCAGTGCGGTAGGGCATGGTTGAACAGAAGAGGCAGAGGCACATGCTGCAGTAGGTCTCAAATACTGCCTCCCAGCTCCTGCACTGGTGTGATTTATCCTTGGGACTGAGTTTCTCTGGATGCCCTGCTTGCTGCAGACTTTATGTCCTTGAAGCTTGTACTGATATGCTCTAAGGAATTTCTTCCCTCCTAGACCACTCACCAAGACCTCCTCTGTTTTCTATACTCAGGGTTTTACAATAGTTAGCATACTCCTTTGATTGTAAGTGTAGCCTCAGGAAAGGAAATTATTCTAAAATTGTCTATCCCCTAATCAAAAACTTTGTTGTCTTCTGTCAAAGAGTTCAAATTCTGTCATTGTTTTGCCTTTCCTACTTGGTCTTTTTAAATTATTTTCCCTGATTGAAGTAGTTAAGGTTGAAAATCCTTTAAAACAAAAACAAAAACAAGAAAAAACTTGCTTTTTTCTTAGTAAAAGTCCATGAGTTAACTCAGTGTTATATTTTGCCCTGCAATTAAGAGATCCCCCTGGACTTCTGTATGTATGTCAGAGATCAGGTAAATTAATGCATTTTAAATCTGTGACATAAGAAACATGGCCATGGAAATGGAGTAGCAAATGAACTTGAAACTTTGGTATACATTCCCTGCTCTACCTAAAGAATTAATCCACACGTGAGGCAGACTCACCTGCAGTTTAGAATGTGGACTAGATAAAGAAAACACAGCAGCTTTCAATTTTTTTTATATTTAAGTTTTAAATAGAGATACTACATCACCCACAGGTGCTCTTTTATTTCCTGTTTTCAAACTGGGATCAAGAAAAAAATACTTAAGGGAAGACATAAACATATCTTATTACACTATTTTTTTAATAAAAACTGTCATCTTACTTCACATGCAAATAATATTTTTTAGGGTAGAATAAGAAAGTCTACTGACTGCATTCATTGTGTTTACTTTAAAAGTAAATGAGCTCAGCCTTCTCAGAAAGGGTGATTGGACTGCTTCTTGCTTTGCATGTCAATTTGGGGTGCAGCTTCAGGATGGCACTAAAAATACGTTACTCTTTTTTGGATCATAGGCATGTAATAACATTTGAATTATATCATATCATAGCATGAATGTGTTTTGATATTTGACTTTAATATTATTTATTTTTTATCTTTCTCAGAATTACTAGATGAAACTAGGGGAAGATGTCTCCTAGATAGGGAGCTTATAAAGCAGTTCTTGGAGATACTTTCTCTTGTTTGTACAGAACATTAATAGTTTTCCACCATCTAGACAGATGTTTCAAAACTAGTGGTTATGGACCCTTGTCTAATCCAAGCGGTTACAAGTAAAGTTCTGAGATGGGCAAAATTTCCAGGTACCTGGGATCCATAACTATGGCCTGAGAATGTATTAGAAATCTGAAAAAGATTAGGATACGCTGATGTAGCACTCCAGCCTATACCAATAGCACAGCTCTTCTTCCAATGGAAGGAAATGGTACAGAAACCACAGCTAAGTCAAACAGCTTGGTATGGTAAATAATGAGTCTTTTATAGGAACCTCAGGGTATTTAATGCATGTAGTGTCATAAACAGTCCAAGGACATTCTGCATGCATTTCTATTCCCTGCAGTTTTTATAGTGAAGTTTCCAAGCTGTGCATAAGAAATAGTATAATAGGATCTCTATTCATTTCTCCTTCAGGGTTGCTGTACAAGTTTACTTGGTCATATTTCTTCTATTTCCCCTGATCACTTTGCTGGAAAACAAGTATTCACTAATAATTTTCTTTTTCCATCTGTTTATTTTAGCAAGCAGGTTTGATATTTTTCTATTTTGCTCTGATATTTTTCTTCCCTTCTTTGTGACAACAGGATAAGGGATGCAGACTCTGAACCAAGGTGTTGAAGGATGTCTTTAGTGTGTCCTTTATTAGTAAAAAGTCTCAGTGTGAGAAGAAGGATGGACCGATGGATACTCATTCAGAAAATTGGATCCAGTATTTGGTTCTGCTAAATGCCTCTTGTTAGTGTTCAGATCAAAATTTGGAAGTGTAAAGCAACTGCAGCTAGAGACAAATTCTCAAAAATCCTCAGAAAGTCTGTCAGTTCACATTACGCTGTCTGATGCCAGACTCTGAATGCTGTATTATCCTGATAATGTTGCTGCTTATTTTGATCCCTAAAGAGGAACTAAGTTCTCTGGTGAGTCTCACATGTTTTCAAGATTACTTAGAGGACCATGTTTTAATTTTTTATGGGCCCTAGCACCCTGCCAGTCAAAGAGAGTCTCTTCTTTCACTCTTCATTCTTTCAATTATTTAGTTTGTAAAGTTTTCTGCTTCTCACTACCTCAGTGAGCAGCTTCAAAGTCTGTAAACAGAGACGTGTACAAAATCGTCAAATCATCAAATGTTGGAGGGCATTTATATCTTGTGGGTTTGAGTTGTCTTCCTCCCTGCATTTCCCTGGAGTCACTATGAAGGTGCAAATCCAGACTTTAGTCTTCTCTGAAAAGTTTCATCATCCACCAGCTCTAGATGAGATACATATGTGTTATCTGAGCCACAATCCCTATCTTAATCCTTCCTCAGAAGGATATTCAGTATGGCCAGTGACAGGGATAAGGATAAGGAAAGAATCTGGGAAAAAGTTGAACTGGGTGCAGCTAATGAGACACTGATTCTTCAATATCATCTTTCAAGTGTAAGTAATAGTTTCTTATATTCCAACATAAGGAATGGAACCACACTGCAGTCCTTGGGGAGGTCTCGGTATTTTGCGATAGGCAATCTAAGCTCAATCAAGCAGCAGTGCATTCAATTTGAGCTTTTATTTGCTGTTGCATCTGAGCAAAAAGTTCCTTGAAAAATTTCAGGGTAACCAATTAGCCAAATATTTCTTCGCTTTCCAAACAGCTTGGAAGCACAGCTTCTGACACACTACTCACTCTTGTCTCCATTATTCTCTAAAACAAGTTTTTCCCAAAGCAGAAAGGTGTACCACAAAAATAAGGACATAGAATATATTTAAACATTTTGAATACAGGTATAACAGAAAAACTGTCTTTTATTTTGATTTTTGAGTTGTTAAGAAACTCTTCTTCTGAATAAGTCAAGGAAGTCTTCTTATATTTTGAAAAAATATATACTTATCATGGCTCAGACAGTCACATAAAAGGAAAAAAAAAAAAAAAAAAAGGCAAAGAAAAGGGAAGTAAATGTCACTGTGCAATTTCCTGGTACATAAAAATTTGCTGGACTTTTAGGAAAAAGGGATAAAATGGATGAATTGGAACCTGAGAGATTTGTGAGGAATATTCTTGAATGATGTACACTGGCAAAAAAGACCTCATCCCTGTGCTTACCTCCTGGTGTTTACTGAGCTTTCTAGAAGTGGCACATGTAAATTTGATGAGAATTGCCTCTTCTTTTCTTAGTTGCTAGACAAATGCCTGAAACCACTGGGACATTTTAGAGAAAATAGGAAATAGTATCACTTTTACAATCTCTTCTGAGTTCTTGGAAAGAGTTTCTGTAGATTTCTTTACAGTAGAGGGTTCTAGATGCTGGATATTGAATCTGTCCTTCCATTTTCCATCAACTCTGAGCCGTATGACTAAGCTGCAAAGGAGGGGGAGAATTTCAGACATGGTCCTATATTAAGCAGTTTTACAGTCAGTTCTCAGGGCTATCTGCTATACTGTATAGAGTATTCTGAAGTTGCTAACGCTTCCCAGGCACTGGGAAATTTCCTAAATTCCATGTAAATGCCTTAGATCTCCTCTTGGCTGGGTCTGTACTGCCAGAGCATGTAGGTAGTAGGAATCATGGGGATGTTGTTGGAATTAGGCCAGAAGAACTTGAGCCAAGGCACCTACCTCACGAGTTTCAGTTTCTGTTTCAGGACCCAGGCATAGAGGAATAAATTTCTAGCTACTTCGGTCATTTATTAAAGCAAACATGAGTCCTTTGTGGTGAAAGTTGCCAGAAAATTATAGTGCAAAGTATAAGACATCCTTGAAAGATGTAGATATATATTTTTTCCATCAGTAATAATTCATTCAGATGAAGATCTCTTTCAAGTCCTCTCCAGATACTTCATGCCATCTCAGCTACAAAACAAGCCAGCATAGTGAAACTAGCACATATTTTGAAAATTGACAGTTAGGAAAACTGATGAAGGATAATGCAGTAGCAGCAATGATTCAGATTAATATGGACAACATGGGGAACATTCCACCTACGCAGGGAGCAGTGCCTGATATCAGAGGGCTCTTTCATCTATGATAACAAGACCCAGTGGCTGAAAGCCAAAACTTCAAACTGAAAATGAGATGCAATTTTTTAGCAGGAACATATTCAACCATTTGAACTGTTTACCAATAGATATAAAATATATGCTTTCATTCAGTCTTTAAACCATGGGTGATTTTCTTTCAAAATGAGAAGCAAATGACTTCACAAGGAACTGAAAGTTGTCAGGGTGATCACAGCACTGTCTGGGTAAAATATGAGTTATGGAGATGGTCAAATTGATAATGGCCTTAAAAATTAATGTCTCTACTAGTGAAGAAGCAGCTAGAATGTATCTGTGCTCTGGGAAACCAGAATTTAGTCTGAACATTTTCATGGAATTTTAGGAGCTTGAGTATTGTAGAAAAACCTACATTGTGCTGGAGTTATATGATTTTTCATAAAACCAGAATCTTTTAAGCATTTAAACTTTAATGTTCTGAATAGAGCAGATTTCTTCACAGGAAACACGATTTCAAAAATATATCTTTATGTTAGTCACAACTTTCATATTTTTCTGTGAAAAAAAGCATTCTTCCCCTATTCTCAAGTTTTGCTTATTAACAACAATTTCTGGACCTTTGGACACTTGTCAAGTGTTCACAACAGATAATAAATTAAAATACTCTTTATCTACCAAATGAAATCAACAACTTCTTCGAGAAGAACAACAACTAAATCAACCTAGATATTTGTTGTGGTGAATAAATTGAAGTATCTCAAAAAAATAACTCTACCAAGATCCAAACACTGTATATATAAAAGGCTGCAAAAGACCTGGAACTATCAGTGAATGACTGACTTAAAACTTTACAAATTCCAGCTAATATGAAGTCCTGCCATTCCTTCTGTCGCATGACCTGTTTTATATTGATCACTGCTTCTGAGTGATTTTTCAAGGGTGCCCTCACATCATATGTGTTCAAATTTGTCTGAGAGACCATGCAGAAGTGATTCTTTTATGGCTACTGTTTACAACTGGAAATGCTTGCTAATTGGCAAACTTCTACATTTTCCATCCTTCTTAAACAGAATAATCAGGAAGGTGCCACCTCAAGCTTTGCCACTGACTCTGCTGCAGACTTAAGTATCAAAATGACTTCCAGTCCAGACACTGTATAATTTAATCATGCTCAAAGGATTTCCATAATTGTATCCACAAACATTACTGCAAGATCAGCTTTCTGCTCCACAAGTTTCAATTAGAATGTGCAACACACCAATGCATTTGAAAAAAATGAGTGCTTCTATTCCTCTCGTCTTCGAGAGTTTTTATACAAATACTTAGCAAGTGAGCACTGCCAATTCTCACTTCCTAAATATTGCCTTTTATAGTGTTCCTCTCTTCTGCACTGCATGTCATCCTTGTAATTTCTTGCATTTTGCTAAAGGGACAGGGAACACCGAATGGTGCTGAAAATTACTAATGAAATATGGAGCCTCTCACTGCTAAGTTGCACATAAAATGTCTGGCCTAGGTTGTTCATGGTGCAAAGATGTAACTACTGTCTGCTGGATGTTCAGTAGGCTATATGAAAAACAGTTAGTTTCAGTCTGCTTCCTACTGAATCAGGGGGGAATTAACTGACTGAGAGACAGACAAACTGAAGGCAACATTTTCGGAAGTGAACTGCCTGAAAATCAGACTGCTTTCTAAACAGTGATGTTAGATCAAGGTGCTAAATTTTTGATATACCAGTCTGAAAAATGTGGATTAAAAATCTGAACAGTTCATGATATCTTGGTAAGTCTTGGTAAAACTGGAAAAAGAAAGGATGAATTAAATGCTTCACACTCAAGAGACAAAAAGTTGACAGAGATTTTAAATATACTTAAAACACATTTAAAACTAGATTCCTAATTATAAAGTATTTCTTTATGGCTTAATTAATTCAAACTCCAAATCCATGAGTTGTAATGACTAATAAGTCATTCTGTTTGATATATAGCTATATTCTGTCCTACATGAGTGTGTTAAAACACTTATATGTAAAGACCAAACACTACGAAAATTATTTATGGGATCTGAAGAAATAATGTGAAATATGTTACTCTTCTCATGATGATTTGGTTAAATTTTAGAACACAGTAAATGTTTAAGAAAGAAGAGAATCAACAATGGCCTAGTACTAGTGCATTGAAAGAAAAATGATTCATCAAAGGTACATGAAAGACAAGAATGTGGTTGTGAACTGCTACCAACGATTTACTAAGATCTGTCAGGTTTAATCAACTTGAGTGCCTTCTCTAATGGAATGTCTGACTCTGTGAATGAGGGGAGATTAGCAGATATTGATCACTCAAATTAAACAAGGCTTTAAACACAGTATCAAATAAACTCCCAAAAACCAAACTGAAGAAATGCAGGCTGGATAGGTGGACCACAAAGTGTATGGAAAGCAAACTGGACTGCTGGGCCCAAAAGATGGTGGTCAATGATTTCAAGCCTAGCTAACCAGCTCAATGTGAGAGATATTCCTCAGGGGTTGATAGTGGGGCACAGTGACAACTCAGCTGGGTAAGACTGAACAACCAGATCTAACTTTGCAATTAGCCTTGCTTTTAGCAGGATATTGGACTGTAGTCCTCCAGAGACCCTTCCTGACTTGAGTGGCTCCAGGAGGCTAAATATTGAAAATTCACAACCAGTAGCTGGCTAACAACTAATGCCTGCTCTTATCGTTTGAACCTTACTGTACTTATTTGCATGGTTAACTTCAACGTGCTCTTCAAAATATAATTTTCGTGCTGTTGCTTTGTCTACAGTGACAACAGTTTTCCCAAATGTCTAAAACAGGTTGCTTTGAATAATGAATTATATACCTTGGTTGATAAGTGAGAGTCTGTCATCATGTTACGCAGCTGTCTGGTTATCACAAAAGGAATATGTGGGTAGACCTGTTCTTAATGGGCCTGTAGATTTTCCAACCATGTCATGGTTTGAGCCTGGTCAGCAGCTAAATGCCACAGCCACTCACCCACCCTCCTCGACTTGGGAATGGGGAGGGAATGGGAGGGGCAAAGGGAGAGTCGCGGGTTGAGATAAAAACAGTTTAATAACAGTAATAGAATAATACAGTGGTGGTATAAACGGGTAGTGTACAATACAGTTGCCCACCATCCGCCAACCAACACCTGCCTCTTCCTGGCTGGCGATCCCGAACACAAAGACGCTGTGGCAACACTCCCAGAACTGAGAGCCCCTTCCAGCTCACTCCTTCCTTTATATAGTGAGCATAACATCACATGACATGGAATATCGGCCAATCCGGGACCAGCACTCCAACTGTGCTCCCCCCACCCCCGCACATAGGCAAGGGCACTCTGAGGTAGAGAACCCCTGGAATCTCAGTGTGCATCAGCACTCCTCCAGCTACCGAAACAAACATGAACTCTATTCCAGCCCGAACCAGGACAAACCATTAGAATTAGACAACATTGTCCAAGAGGTGATTCTCCATCAGTTTTCACACATAGAACTTAATCAATAAAAGGTACATGGGAATATATGACTTAACCTTTCCAATCAGAGTCCATCAAGAGTTTTCTAACCTTCAAATAAGCAAAGCTTGCAATGGGAAATAAGGGCAACATAATCCAGCTGTAGCAAAAGTTGACAAGTGTTTAAGTGCTTGATCAAAGTCCATGAAGACTGTTACTAACTTGAATAGTTATTGGATCATGGCTCTACTCAGCAAAGAGATAATTTTTACCATAATCCACATTTGTAACACATTTTCTGAGAGCTGTTTTATGATGAAACTGGGACACAACCTAAGTGTTTACATTATTGACTAATTATCCTTCCAGATCAGTGGGTAACTATGATCTGAAGACCATGATCATAAAGACACTTTTACAGCTGACAGTAGTACTCGGATGAGGTGATGAGGTAGTGACATGTCTCACTGTCTTCTCCACACAGAAGTACCAAGCTCAGTATAGTGTGTCACTTTCCAAATATTTTAAGCTTAACTCCTGAGATAGCATGAAATTGCACCATATATTATATTCTGAATTAGTGCTTGCTCTGATGGAACTTGTTAATACTTCATTTGTTATTTTTAAGAGCAATCTCAGTTATTTTATAAACAGTAGATGCTCACATGAAAATGTACAGATTTTCCTCTCCACTTTCCTAAGAACCACTTGAAAAAGTCAAGCTCTAGTACAAATGCTGGAGGTCACCTATCTCATAATTTTGCCTCAGTGACTTGAAAGCAAAAACTCTTTAGTGACTTCATTGTTATCTCCATCTTTTTTTCCTCCTTTTCTTGTGTTTTTATTTTTGCCAGTATATTCTGGTTTTCAATTCCTTGAGGTAGAGTATGTCAGCAAAAAAGCGTCCAAACAGCTTTGAAACAATAGTATGAATATCTTCAATATCAACCTTCTTTGTATATGCTCAGAAATTTGGAGAAAAAAAAAAATGTTCTTTGCCTTTACTTTTATTCACCCCGGCCTTTAGAGTTAATAAACAATATCAAACAAATATTTACATTTATTTTAGAATTAAGATAATGTTTTAAAAACATTATTATTTTCCAGAAGTATTAGAGATATAAAGCCCTAATTCATCAGCTGTGACAACATGACAAATTCTTCACATTAATTGCTCAGTGTTTAAAATAAGAGATGTTAGGCAGAGCTGGTGGCAGTTTAAGCATAGATATGCTCTAGAACTGTAATTACTAAGAAAAATAAATCAATTATGATAGTTTGCTAACATAGCACCATTAGATCACTTATTTTCTGTTTCATTTATGGCCATATGGTGAAGGATTCATTTTGTCCTGGCATAAGGACATTTCTGCAGAAGAAAAATTGAATTGACATTTTATTTTTACACCAAGCTAAATTTCCTTGTAAGATAATTATTTATGAAATATGATGTGTAATTTAATGCATGATCTCTGGAATAGGTTACTAAAGAAGGAATTAAGTTGATATTTTTAGCAGTAGTACATAAAATATGTTCTTAGGAATGTGGTAAAGAAAATTGTCTGGTTACCAACATAGGAGCTGCTGTTGTCATAACTGCTCTGCTGGCTGATATAGCTGGAATTTAACCCAGTACCTCTACAGAGAAAATCATCAGCTGGTGTAGCTATAAAGCTCTGCTACCAACAGCTCTCATCCTGATGGAATGTGTAGAGAGGGAGGAACTTGTAATACACAGTTTCTGTAAATGTAACTTTTATTATCTGTATGAGATTATACATACTGATAAGGAAATCACTTTTTAATGCCAGTGATAGGCCACTGGGAATTATTACGCTGATACTCAGACTTAAATCTTGCCACAAGCCTAAAGCTATTCAAATTGAGATGAAAACTGACAAACCCAATATTTGATCCAAAGATGTTGGCTTTTTGTCAGCAGTGGCAGGCTTCCCCCTCCCATAACTATCTCTTTCCATAGCAGGAACCATTATGTCATCCTCTAGTCTGAACCTGTTTTTATCTCAGATATTAATGATTCATTCCATTATTGCTTTGTGGAGTTAACATCTTGTCTGTGACCAAATCACATCCTCTTGGAAGACCACTGGTATGAAGAAACCAGGAGAGAAGAATACAGCACAATTTTATTAATTTCTCAAGTGCGTTCACATTTAATTACTGACTAAACACTGTATTAAAACAATATGTCTCCCATCTGAATGACCTTTAGTGTCCAGACTTCTCAGTGGGTCTTTCCCCGCTAGATCAAAAAAAGCTAAACACCATAGTATAATTCACTGCAATTCATAATCCCCAGATCTTGAATAATTATAATAGATTTATGTTCCAATTTTATATCATCTCTTTGAAACTGTAAACTCTAGAACTATAAGTAGTATGATAATATCCATCTCACCAATACTATAGAAGGAGATGTTTATTATTTCAACTGCTGCCACATACAAGACTTGATATGAGTGTTTTTTGATGCAGAAAACCACTGGAGCATCCGCTGATTCATGCTTTACTATGATTCCTGAACCTTTTAAATAACATAATCTTTTGGAGTCCTGTTCCTCTATTTTCAGAATAAACTGCATTCTTGATACTTAAATGGATAAAACTATGCTTTTATCTGAACAGAAAAAGCATCTTGTTTGAATAAACCAGTTCACCAAGCAGTCTTGGTCATTGTATCTGACTACTCCACCATTTTTTCCTGTTCCTCTAGTTTTTGAACCAACAACAGATTTTATTGACAGTGACAATATATTTATTACAAGATCATGGATAAAAATCTTGAGTAGTATCAGGTACATTTTTCATGGTGTATTTTCCCACTAGAAAAAGCTATAATGAAAAATCTCCATGAATAACAACTCCTTAACATTTGTCAGTTATACCATTCATCAAGTCCTTCTTGGTAATGCACAGTGCTATGTTTTTAATTAGAATGTCACAAGGTTCTAAATCTTTACAGAAGTTTAAGCAATGTAATAATTAATAATGACTTGAATAATTCAGGTACTTTTGGCATCCAAAATTCTAATCTCTTAAAAAATACTTTTTTCTTTTTTTTTTAACAACCATGAAGTACACTGGCATTACTTAAATTTGAAGCCTTTAATCTTTGTTAATCAAATTCCATTAATTTGCCTTTGGCCTGGAAAAATAGAAAAATTGTTAACCAAAGATCCCTTTTTAATACTTTCAAGTTTTACAGGCTGTTGCCACTCTTTTGAGCTGCTTCTGGGTTTTCCTCAGGATCTGACAAAATGTTCAACATCAGTTTGGATTGTGATACATAAGTCATCTAGACTACAAAAATTCCTCATTGTTTATCTTTGGTAGATGATATGTGGACTGAACGATACTTCATCATCTTTATGTTGTATAAGTACATTATTCTCGCCTGTTTCCAATTATGGAACAGAAATATTTACTGCTTGCTTCTGCTTTCTATACATGGTTGTTAATTGCATCATCTCCTTCTACAAATTACCCTTTATCATCTCTTATGATGCATCTAATCTACTTAGGAAATGCTCCTATGGAGGAAGTCAAAATACTCTGTCTTGCCCAAGCTTCTCCCAGCTGGAGAAGTGTTATTGAAGTTAGTGCAGTGTCTCAGGAAAAAAAAATTAAAAAAAATAATAAAAAAAAACCCACACAACAAAACAAAAAACCCCACAGAACCTAGCTGCTTTGATGTTGCTATCTCTGTGTGTTAATTCATCTAACCATCTTTGCTCTCATGCTGTGACTTTCTCTGCAGAACATTTTTTTTTCCTCAGAGATTCAGACATAAAAGCTACATCATGAATGCTTTCTTGGGATACATTGTGCCTTTATATTAAGACTTCTCAGTAGCCTTTGTCTTATTTCAAGCTTCTTTACTCCCAAATGAAAAATTATCTTTAAAGATTTCTTGCAAAAAAAGTTTCCAAGGAAACAGCTAATAACAGTCTTCGTCCAAATAAACTGAAAATATGTAAGTATTTTCTCCTTTCATTTGTTTTCTTGGAATAAATGTAACTTGTATATAAAATTGATTTTGTATTAAATACTATTAAATCCTTATAATGACAGTTTTATATAAACTGTAAAAGAATAGAGCAGCAGTGATAAGAATATTAGTTGATGCGTGGCCCTATAGTAGAAGACATTTGCTGAGTCCATACAGATACAGAACTGTAGAGATCAAGTCATTTGCCTGAAGTCACATGTGAAAGCACATGTGAAAGGCAGGATGTGAGCTGTAGGATTTCTCTCCCACAGCCCAGCACTTTTTCCATGTCATTGAGGATATTTTGTTGGTTTTGTTGTTGATGTTGTTGGGGTTTTTTTTAATTACATCTGTCAAGATTCCTTGAAAACATTCATCCTTATGGATGGAAAATGTAATTTTTCCTGAAAGAACTAGAAAGAAAATAAGTGGGGTGCAGTGAAGTCATCTTCTGCATTGTCTGTACCTACAAGAAGAAAAGTGACATAGAAAAAAGCATTAATTTTCCATTAGAAAAATGACTATGCTAAAATCCTTGTTCAGGTTGTAAGCACCAGACTGAAGCATATTTCACTTCAGAAGTTCAATAACTGTAATATTTATCTGGAGACTGTCAGTTTTGTTCTGAGGATGAACTGAGGACCAGCAGCTGTAGAACCAGACTTTCTCCCTCCTTTCCTCTTTAATAAAAATATTTATTTAAAAAGAAGTACAAACAAATCTAAGTAAATTATAGTAAAGATTACAAGGGCCCTCTACTTGTTTACTATGACGTTTGCTCATGAAACAAGAGGAGTGTGAATCAGAGAAGGAACATTTTATGCTGGGGGGAAAAAAAATACAATGTTGATTCAAATTATTTCCATAGGGGAGCAACGTTGAGAGGCTCCATTAAGTTGCCTGGTACTAGCTGGCAGAAAAAAAATAAATGAAAACACAGCTTTAAGAACACTGCTTTATTTACTGATGACCATAAACGGAGCAAAGCTGGAAGGTGTTCAAGATTGCTGACTGGCTGTTTGTCACAACTAATTGTTTTTGACATCCAAGTGTCCTACACATTGATATGCATAACCTGCCAAGCCACAGGCTGCATTTATTGGGGTGTCAAAACTCTATAAAGGCACAAAGCATGCAGTGTTAATGCAATGTATAGTCATGAGTTTAGGCACATCACTTAGCATAAATTGTTTTCCATACCCATTGTGTTATCTTTATAAGCAGGTTTTCTACCTGACAAATTAAAATTAATTTTCTAATATATGATGACAGTGTTAAATGACTGCTTTACTAAGTTTTGCCCAGAAATGTCATTCTTGTTTTGATAGGCACCAATGGAACTTGAACTCAAGATTTGAAGAAATACTAAAAAAAAAGGCTTAGAAACTGACTGGTAGTGAAAGCACGGTTTGGAAGAAACAGTAGAGCAAACATACTGTCTGCTGCTTTCTGTGGTTGCGAGTATAATTTTCAGGAAACTAGAGGCACTTTCAGGTATGAATTCAGTAAAATGAAGCCAATATCTTGCTATATTCTGACATTAGTTCTATCACCTGAAGTAATAATTAATCCATCAAAATGAATGACTTTTCCTTTAAGTCTATGTTAGTAATTGATGTTTTTCAATACATTAGCAATTCATCTATAGTCGTAACATTGTAAATACAAACAGAACAAAGATATCTGTGTGATCCTACTGTTGGGTAAGAGTAAAGCCCATATTATCAAATCTGTTGAGAGCTTTATAATCATTTCAATATTTGAATGCCCAAATAAAAATATCTTACTGTGATTTAATGTTCTGAGATTAAATGTTCCTTACTTTGTGAAGATTTCTTTGTTTCTATTTGAATACACTGAAATTGAAGTATATGAGTTCACCAATGACTTCTAAGTGTATGGACCTAAATGTCTAAGCAAAAAAGATTTGAACAATTATAACTATTAGGAGCTAGATTTTAGTACCTACTCTAAATAGTAAATCTATAAAAATTGATGTTTGTTATTTGCTGTCTTCTATTCATCATGCTTCACTCACCTCCAGGTCTGATTTTTTCATCATAGAAATGGAAAACAAGTTTCTCCTCAGAGCCACTCATTCAGAGTCACTCTGGTTTCTGACAGTGGGCCTTTCTCTCTGACACAATATCAGTGATAACAGAGATTCTGTTAGGCAAAACTGTGATCTAATCTCCTCTTCAATTCTACCATTGTCCTCAGAATGTGATCTCAGTGACACCAGGGTCAATGTCCATCAGATTCTTTGGCCTAAAGGATACATGAGAGTAAGAGATAAAAACGTGAAAATTATTCTGCTGCAGAGTTGGAGTTCAGGGTTTATTTTTTCCAGACTTCTTCATTAATCTGGCTGCAATTCTTCATTCACCCTTTCCACCTTCAAAATAGAGGTATTTTTCCTTTTCCCCACATCTTTTTATTTTTGAGGAATCTTGAACATTTGCATTTAAAACAGTTTCTCTCCTTTAATCCCCTCTCTGCTTTCTAAGATTTAGCAATCTGACCTTAAAGCCATACCTCTGTCCCCTTTCTACATCTTGGCAAGTACCCAAACATGCTGTTACACAAATCAGATTGTCCCCCAAAGAACTACAATTAGGATGTTTATGTTTTCTAAGGACATGTGCTGAAATTCCTGCTGGTCAATGGACAGGTATCACAGTTATCATGTTTAGCCATTGTTATCTGTTGTACATGTTTTACTACATATCAGCTCCGCAGCTTTTCTTTCTCATTCCTCTTGAAAGTCCCTCTAGTTTGTTAATATCTTTCAAGGAATCAAGTGTTCAGAACAAGTCATAAACCATTTCAAATTTAACATTTATGGGGGGCATAGAGCATAAAAATAAAGAGCATGTAGAACTATAACTATGAGGAACTATGACTTTGAGATTAGGTACAGTTCATGTGTTGGTGGGGGGAAGCAGATCACAGTAGACACCCACATACAATATGCTGTCTACCATCATTCACAAGAGCTTTCAGACACCTCCCACCCATCCAGAGTATTTGTCTTGGGTTCCTTTCCCCTCTTGATGCATTAGTGCTGCCACTTTGTGGTTTAAACCTTCTCTCTGCTCACTCTTCCAACCTGCTGTAATTTGTTCCTTGCTTGCCTTTGCTTCTTCACATTATGTCATTCCCTCAATTGCCGTGATCTTAAAATAAATCCAACAGACAGAATCCCATTCACATGCTCAATGGAATATCCTGTTCGAAATTCTAGAGGTTCAAAGAAGGGCTTTAACAATCATGAAATTCAGCAAATATCCATTGGAAAGATAAGTTGTATGAGTACTTCAAGCCTGCAAGTTCCAAAGCTGTTGCTGCACTACATAGAAGTAAGAAGACCTTCTCTTCATTTAATGGGTAACAAAATAACACAGCCCTTATCTGGGTCATTGACACCAAAAAAAAAAAAAAAAAAAAAACAAAAAAAAAACAAAAAAAAAAAAAAAAAAAAAAAACAAACCATAATATCATTAGAATCCAGTTTGCTGCTTCACAGTAGAAGAGGTAACAAAGTTCTCTGCATGCATTTATGAGTAGGACTGCCTCCAGAACTGTTATACCAAAATAATTCTGAGTGGGCATCACAAAAACATTTGAAAAAATAAAGTAAATTTGCTATGTTTTTCTTTCACAGGGAAAACGTCAGAGCTAATAATTGTTTGAAATCTCATTGATATTACGAAGGCAATTTAAAATAAATGTCATTGGTAATCTCTGTGCTAAGGCTGGACTAAAGAGACTTCAGGGTAAACAGATATGTCTATTTACTAGTTACTGTCTTCTTCAAAATGTCTTTTAGAAATCACAGTAGATCTTTGGCCAAGAAACTTTTGATCTCATTAGTGACGAAGACTAAGCAAATACTAACCATCTGGAAACTAGAACAAGAAAGTAGGACTAACCCACCAGAAAGTCAATCCCAATATATTTAACCACAGTTAATTATTATTCTTTCACCAAAATCAACACTGGACAGACCATTGAACAAAATATGAGTCACAGTCATTTGACAATTTTGTGACTGAAGTGACTACTACAGTCCTAGAGGAATACCATACACATTCCAAATGCCTATTTAAAACATGGTGTAATGAATTCCACTTGGAGTATCTGACACACTGGCTTGTGTCAGCTGTCTTTCAGCTCATACTTATGAGCTGTCCCCTTATCACAGACTCTCATCCAAGGTATAGGCCCTCTGCAGTAACATAAAAGAGGCCTTGTGAGCAGTAATGTTGATCTGAGTCATTATGAAACATCACAGGGGAGCCTGGATTCCCTGTTTCTAGGATTTAGGACACACAGGTGATGACATTTGTATTTAGTCCTTCAATTGCTTAAGTTTCAATGACCTAAAATGAGATTCAAGCCTTGTGATTCTCAATCAATTCAGAAAATAGGATTTGAGCAGGTCTGATATTTTTTTCTTACAATTTTTATCCTGAAAAATTTGATTTAGAGATTTAAAAATACCATATGCACTTTAATTTACATACGTCATTCTACTTTGCATTGTTGACTAGAGTCTGCATCTTCCTACTCATAACTTTTGCATTTGATCCTTTGACTGTTTAGGTTGCCCACAGTAACAAAGACTATGTTCATTTAGTCCAGCAAAGATGAATGTAATATGTTCTACTTCATATCAATTAGATTAGTCATTCATCAATAATTTATGCTTCTACTATAAGGATTTCTTAGTATTTGATACATAATTTGACACAAATTTGGGATCTGTCACTAGCATAAAACAATTATAAATAAATAAAAATATAATTAAAATAATAATTAAATAATATTGATCAAAATATAGGAAATCTATAACAAAAATAAATTCTAAAATTAAATTTATCAAAATAATTTATATATTTTTTAAGTTTAAATGAAATTAAATACTAATTTGGATGTAGTTCCCATTTGACAAATATTTCCTTCATTTCAGGCTGCCAAGAAGCTTATGCTGAATGTCATCCTCTTGATTAATTCCTTGGGAAAATGTTTCAGCTAATAAGAAACCAGTGATGACATCAAAAGAAACTTGTCCCATGAACAGTAAATTTGATCAGAGGTACTATGGGCCTTAACACCTTGGCAAAAAATAGGGTATGACTGAAGTCTGGTACCTAAGGGATTGATTTTGAATGCAGCTTCAGATTTTCAGTACTTCAATTTTTTGTGTTTAATCTAAGCTGTCTGGAAATGGATTTCTTTATTTTGATACAGAATTTTCTGAAAATTGGAATTTTTTAGAAAGCAAAACTATCTGCCAAACTTCTAATTGTCAAAGTTCTCAAAACTGTCTGTCTTCCTTTATCAAAGTAAGTATCTTATTGCTTTTAAATCAATCATTTTTGCACAGATTTTCTAGAAAAACATTCAGAAGAAAACCTCCCCTGTGTCTTCAGAAACAGATGACACATGGAGATGACAACTCATGACTTTTTGACATTTAAAGAGAGAAGACACATCACTCTCCTCTCTTAGTCAGATGCTTGAGAATGATAAAACACACCAAAGGTTAAGCTTGCCTCCAGATCACTATATCTATGGAAAAGTTTCAAAAGCCAGAGAGAGATAAAAGAAGAAAAATACATTTCTTGCCTTAATTACATGAAAAGGAATCACACATTTAAAAATTTAGTAGTCCCTTTTGGATTTTTGGCTGCAGTTTTCTGGTAACACTTCTATCAGTCACATTCATTTGAAACATGTGGCGACACATATTGGAGATACGAAGACACAGTTTCTGCATTTTCAATTTCCCGTCTTCAAAGTGCTTTTCAGTTTTAACATAAATCTGGAGAAAACCCTGTGATGTGTGAAAGATATTTTCTCCCTTATTTTTTTTCTTAATTCGCAACTGTTATTTTATTTAGTTTCTCCCTTAGCCAGGATGCTAATATTTATTTGCCTCTAGGATATCTTTCAAGCTTTATGGAGCCAACATCAGATATCACATCCATTTATGCCTTCATTAAACATAGATTTCAACCATTATACTTCAATAAAAAGGAAAAACTCATGCAAACATTGCAACAAAAATCTTCTGTTCTTCAGTCTTAAACCTGAATGGACCTGGACAACATATAAAAGGACCCAAGAGCTAAATTAGCATTACACTGAGTCACCCCAATCAAGTTCCATTGGTTTCAAGTACAATTCACTTTCAAGTACCCATTAATCTAAGCAGATAATTTTAGTGAGACAGAAAAAGGCCATACGTAAAAATATTAGTCATGTGTAAGAGACCACTGGAACATCCTAAAATATCCTGAACAATTAGTGGAGAAGGATTGTTGCATGGCAGAAATGTGCAAAACCCTAAACAGACAGTGTGTGGGCAAATAAATACCGGGTGCGCAAGTTCATTTATATATATCAACAAAAGTGGAAATATAGAAACTCTTTTAGAGTATTATGGAAAAGAAGAAATGTCAGTCTAGATATTTTTAAGTTCTTCCTCTTCATCCTATTTCCCACACACAGAAAGTGCCAGTACATGTGCTTGAAACACTGTTGTGGCAGACTGGCATATAATTGACCATGTAATGACTTCATACCTGGGCCTGATCCAGAATCTGAGTGAAAAAGGTGCTTGAAATGAAGCTTTATTTGGGTCAGTGGTGTTTCACAGAGGTATGTGAAGGCATTTCATCTGTGAAATAGTATTTTCAGATGTCAAAATACAGACTGATCTCAATAAACTGGAGATTTGGTTTGAAATAATCAATTTAAAAATGAGAGATGTTACATTTGAAAGAAGCACCAAGATAAAAATGTTTATGCTACCACAAAGCAGTATCAAATCTGAAGGAATACAGCATATCACAAACATATTAAGAAGCAAAATTTTGTATGATTTTTAAAAACATATATAGCAATGTAAAATGTATTATTAGATTTGTTTATAAGGCAAACATGGTTTTTTATGTTAAGACTATAAGAAAGATTGAGACAAACTAGAAAAAGTCCAAAGGAGACAGGAAGACAATAAGAGGTTTAGGAAGCATATCCTAAAATAAAAGGTTAAAATAATTGGGTTTATTTAATCTAATAAATATTAAACAAAGACATGATAGTAATCTTCCAGTAGTTGTTGCTTTTACAGTAACAACAAAGGATGTTAAGAAAAGTGATCAATTGTTCAGAGAGTTCAGTAGGTGTCAAACAAGAAATAATTGGTTTATTTTGCAGCAACAAAGATTTAGGTTAGATACTAGGGAAAACTTGCTAACTAAAAGCATAAGGAAGCACTACAATAGGTTACTTAGATGGGTTGAAGAACTATCTTGGAGATTTTAAAGGAAATATCTGCTAGAAGTGACCTCACTACACAATACTTGTCTTTTTCAGTGCAGCATATGGAATTAGGAGATTAAGATACTTCCCAGCTTTATTTTTTTGAAGATTTATGATACATCAGATCATGAACTGTGATATATAAACTCTTTTCTTAAAGATGGATAAGAAAAACTATCACACTTAACTCTTTTTTTTTTCCTTTAAGCAAGTATCTAGCCCTTATATTTAAGCAAAAATCTTACTTTTTATGATCCAAGAAGCAATATTCAAACTTCAGTTCAACTGGATTTGTCTTCCTTTCTGTTGGAGGTCTATCATGCAAAGGGCAATGACCTACTGTCTATCTCCTAGAAACACAAATGCCAAGCATGTTAGAACATTAAGTAGAAATTAACATTAGCAATTTCCCACAAAATTAACAATTCCCACAGAGACCCAACAGACTGATAGAAGTCAAATACCACTGTAAATCAGCAGTATTGTTCCTAGATCGTTAAGTTCTTTCTGTAATGGAATCCTACCCCATTTCATCCAACAGTGTTACCTGAATACATGGGAATATGTTGCAATATATTGCAATTCACAGAGAGGAAGGAAGCAAAAGATTTCTGTTGCTTTGGCTAAGAAACGGGTTATTGTTGCGATATTCTTTTATTTCCTTGAGTGAAGCCTACAGGCTGACGAGGAGGATGGACACTACATCCCAAATCAAGCCATTATCTCCAGCCTATGTGTACACCCCCAGGCAGAGAATATATGAACATCTCAAGAGCCAAAGAATGTAACCTTAAAACATCAAGACAAAGACAGGAAAATATATAGCATAAACTTTGAGGTTTATTTCAAGCAGTTTGTCATTGATTAAAGATCTTCAAATTTCAGTCTCTGAGGCAGTCTTGCTTTGGGTACAGTTCCTATGAAAACACTTCAGACATGCATGAATAATGACAAATCTGACTTTACCAAAAAATAAGAAAAAAGAAGAAGAAAAAAAAAAAAGTTACTAGCTATGTAATTTAAAAATACTGTCTACATATTTTGTATTTCTTCTGCCGGGTCTTGGCTAATTGTTTGCTTAATTTGCACTGCTGTTACAGTCTAATATTTTACTGTGATGTGGTAAAGGCTGTAGGTCAGGTGGGTGCTGAGGGTGAGAGGTTCCCTGGACTGGGCTGTGTCCTGCTGTAGCCTCCCCACAGGCTGTTTGGGGCGTCTCCCTATAGATGTGGGGCATGGGGGACACTCTGAGCCCCAGCAGCCAGACCTGACCTCCCAGAGGGACAAGGGTACACGCAGTATCCTCACATATGTCTCTAAAGGAGACATATCGAGCATCAGGTATTAAAGACCAGTAATGGACTGACCCACCATTCCTTTCCTCCAGCATTTTGCCAACTTATTCTCTGATATGACCAAAAAACACTGGTATAGCACTTCTGTGTCTCTTACACAGGACTGTGCTTATGTCCAAGCAGCTCTCCAGCACCTCACCAGCATTACTGATCATGTTATGTTCCACTGAAGAACTCCTAGTTTGGAAAGCACAAACAGACAGCTATGTCAATCATTACTCACATCTCCTGACATATGAGTGGCACTCAGTTCATATGTCCTCATCAGAACTAGAAACTCGGGTAGGATTACCTCCTTTTTTTAAAATCATAGTCACTATTTCAGGATCTAGCTATAGCCAGCTGCTCTGTAGGATCTGTGAAATTCATGACCCACCTCCTCCATACTTGCTAGAGCCCCATCCTATACCTATTAAGGAAGATTTCTGATCCCGGAATTTCACACGTTTTCTACATACCCAGCACAAGCACTAACATTTCACAGCATGCATTCACTGAGGTGAGTTCAGGGAAATGTTGATGAGTAGAGAAATACCCTTATCCATTCTTTTGTAACATCCACCTTGGATGCTGACAGCAAACATCAGCAGCCTCATTCATGTGTTGTCTCTTAAGAATGTGTACAAATGGACCCAGAATAAAAAGTGCAATGTCAGACTCCTCTATAGACCATTTTTATTAAATGGTCCATACAGTGTGGACATAAACAAAGTTGCCTCTCTCCCTTCATGCCTCTTTACTCTGCATTGAGAAATGGTATCATCTGTCAATAAGGATAATTCTTATTGGACACTGTAGTTAAGACACTAGGTCAAGTTCTGCCCCATTACATCTCTGGGGAAAATACTTGTCTAGATGGATGCGAGTGTTATATTGAAGAGGAAAAAAAATGGAAAAATATAAACCTGAGCAGAATATATGTAGTTTTCCTTCTGGCCTTAGCTCCTGGAGTAGCACGAGCGAGTTTTTAGTTTGTGGATCTGCACATACTACAATTTTATTGGAATTACAGAAGCCTGAAGTGAGCTATGGACCAGGGTCAATTTGGTAGCCAATAAACTGAAACTGGAGCAATTTATCTTGGATCTCATTAGAAGAAAGTGTGAACTCACAGATCCATAAAAGTGATGGTTCTTTCATGCTGTGTTAATTACAAAACACCTAATAGTTCACCACTGGAAATCCATAACACGTCATAAGATTGAATGTTTCTACAGTGGATTTAGCTTTACCACTTGCAGTAACTAATGAAGTGAGTGAGTTATAGGGAAACAAAAACCCCAGTGTGCATGTATTTGCATTCTTCAGACTTTCTTTTTACATGTTCATAGGGCAACTATTTTACAAGAACATACCACTGTATTTTAAATTAAAAAATGTCATATACTATGACAGTAGTAGAAAAAAAAAGATACAGATTTCTCAGTATCTTGTATCTGATACCTTCATATCAGATATGTTGGGCCACGTCGGGCCATATCATAAGCTACTCTCAAAGTCTAAACAAACCACTGCCTTTCACTCTCCCTGACCATAACCAATCCACTCTATGACCCATGGGACTGAGCATACTTGACCTTTCACGGTCGAGAATTTTCTATTAAACCTATCTGGATTTGCTTAACAATCAATGGAGAGATGTACATACCTCTTGAAGGCAACTTGTAGCTGTGTAAGACAAATGACTAAAAGACAGATTAATTACTCCCTAGAGATAGTTCTTCCACTCTGTACTCAGTATAAAGAGCCAAGAGGACTGCTTTAATTTAGACACTTAAATTTCAAGGAGATGAAGTTAGGTTAGGTGAATCACACATTTAATCTTTGGTTTTGTTCCTTTCTTACAGATAGTTCCATTATTTGTGGAAAGAAAATTTTCTTTCAGTGAGGCTTGTAAGAGTGATTCTTTTCAGATCTACCAGATGCAGACATGTGATCACTTCCAGAAAGGAGAAAGCTTGATGTCTCATTGCTGGTTCAACCCATGGTGTCAGAAGAACCTCTCTCAAAACCACGTCCAGGATCTACAGGAGCCACAGACAAAAAATGTTCATCATTGGAGTACTTTGTCAGGCAAAGTAGTTCCTTTCTGGTGAGAGACAGCTGATGTTCAGGCCTGAGCTGTAAACACAACTGATCAAGAACAGGAAAAAGATTGGCAACTGGCATGGACTGCAGGGCTACGAGGTTCTGGGAGCTGCCTTGTCCCAGAATCAGACCACTCTGTTGCTATTAGCCAAGGAAGGATGTCTGGCTGGCCCTGTATCTTTTGTCTCCCACCCATTTCTCTGTCCACTTAATGTCTCTTCGGTGCATCTGGAACAGCACTTTCCAGCAGCAAGACGTGTGTCTGAGGAAACAAGTACGAATTTTCATTCATTCAGATTCATAGATACTGATGTCCTGGGGAAAACACTCTTAATGTGAGAAAGTGAACAGCCAGCACGACAAAGGCCCTGGAGGTGGGAAGGAGAAGATTAAGGGCACAACATAATCTCTTGGTCTGTGAAACAGCATAGCTGCTTACTTTTTGGGATGCCAATGTTGAAAAGAGAGAAAGGGAGGAAATTGCTGAAAAGCTGTCTGCTTGTTAGGCCTCTTCACAGTTGGAGATGAATTAGGGAAGACTGAAGATACAATTGCTTCTTCACCTTTTCTTGCCCACTTCCAAATAATGGGAGTTGCTCTTCTGTTGCTTATTTTACTGCTGTGTTCGGAGTATACCATTCGCAACATATCTCCTATTAGCGTGTGTGGAAAGAACAGATAATTTCAGACAAAATAAATCTTATTTTTCTAGAATTTGTTTTCTTTCAAACACTAGACTGAGCAGCAAAACACTTGCTCTTGCTGCAGGGTACTGATCCCAGTTCTTTAATTTTCTGTTCATTTCTGTACTGACAAAGATTATTGTCTGTGCTTAACCTGGTGCTAGGATTGGGGATTATACAGATATTTTGCTCCTTATTCTTTAACAGTTTAGTTCCAAACAATGTAGAATGAGATTTATTCTTTGATGACTGCACATTTCTTACAAGTGTTGACTGTCTTCAGGCCATATACATACACATATACTTATATATATATATATAAAACGTGCAGATGGTGAAGACTGACTGAAAAGCAGGCAGGTTTGACGACACTGTTTTTTTCTCAGACTACACTCACAGAGCTAAACTTGTTGCTGTGTTTTCATTCTCTGGGATTTGACATGAAAGAATCAGTTTGTAAGGAGGAGAAACAAAATGTCTCTCTCATTGAACTTTGCTTTTCTTGTTTTTCATTCTCCACCCTCAACTTCCCCTGACAGAAGATAGCAACAACTATTCAGGCTCCCTTTTCCAGCTGGTGTATTGTGTGCAGTAATTACACAACATGTAACCAAGCTTCAGGAGTGACGGACAAGTGTGTCAAGGCCGGAAGGAAGAAGGTGGGTTTGGATGATTGAACTTTATCCCTATTCCTTGCTATTAATTGGGAGAACCATTTCCTCATAGAAGAATAATGAGTAGAAAACTCAAAAGCATTTCCCAAACTTGCAAACAGCTTTTGCTTCCAGGTGTCTTATAAACTTGATAGATTTACACAGATAGAAGTGAAATACAATTCAGTGACGTTGCAGGATTTTTAGTACAGAACTTGTGCAGAAATGCCTTACACGGCTCCTTCCTTCCAAGAAGAGATTCTAACTTATTCTGAGCTTACCTGCTCATGCACAAATAAACGTATGACAGAAGAAAGACTGAGGGTGGATTTGAATGACTAATGCATTGGGAAGTGTGAACACTGCTCCGCTTCTCACAGACATTAGAAAGCTGGCACCCCGTAGTCCTCCTAACATGACTCAGAGTGGTGTGTGAAAAGACGATGTTGTACAAGTTCACCCATTAGAATCAGGGACTTCAGGCAGTGAATTGACTGCCATCTCCACCTATTCCTGCTGTAATAAAGTAGACAAGGGATAGCTGGTAGCTGGCATCCCTCTTCCAGCAGTTACCTTGACATGTTCTTCCAGTAGTTACTGAACTGTAGAAGGTAAGTGTCTGCTCTCAGTGGAGTCAGAGGCAAACTTCTTGATGGGGGCAATCCTAGCCCTCTTGTAATATATGAGAATAAAAAGGTGCCAGCAAAATTGCAGAGGGTGAAATGCTGCCGCCAGCTCGTGACTGTATCAAAGAGACATTTGGCCCTTTTGAGTGTGTTCAAAGTTTTGTCAAGGCTAACAGAAAAGGTCTCTTGTTTCCACTCTCAGTCTAGCATTTACTTTGCCAATCGATAGTTCAAGGCATGAACCTTTCACAGGCAATATCTGTGGTCTGTGGCTAAAAATCCCCTGTTGCTGTTGGCTGAGGTCAGCATCAAATTCATGCAGACACAGATGTCCATGGTGGGCAGTAAAATAGCATTAACTACTGCAAAGTCAGGTTATTGGTAACGTAAGGTAAGGTAGCATCAACAATGGATTTTGTGTTAACCTCGAAAAAACACAGCCATGAACAGGAAAACTGCAATTGTTAAATAATTAGATAGACTCACTGTGTATCAGTACCCAAGGACTTGTCAATAAATTCATTATAGACAAACCTTGAGTAATAGTGTCTTTTGACTATAATGTAGATATCTGGAACTGAAATAAGTAAACAGTTTGATAGGTCCACTAGTAATCTCTCTTAGAGCTATTTATCTATCCCATGTTGGCTGTTTTTATGTAAGTTAGAAAGGGTGAGCTTTCTTGTCCTGGTTCAGTCTCAACTGGCACTCTCCTGCTGAAACCTCCTCAGACCACTCACACCTGCCTCGTGCTCTCCAGAAGTTTACATCTGTAGCTATTTGTGTGGTAATTCCTGCTATGAAACAAATGGATGTGGAAGCACTGATAAGCAAGATTAGCTTCCCCGTATGGCAGCAGATGCATTACTCCTCAAATCTGAATCAATCTGCTGACTGTGAGACTCCTGTGGCCACAGCTTCACCTCTGGAATGCTCCTGTGTTTGTGGATATCTCATCACTATGGCAGCTGGTTGAGTTGACTGACTCCATCATCTTCTCTATGCTGTCACTGCAGACTGTCCTTGCAAGAGTGTTCAGATATCTGTCTCCAACCTAAGAGTTTTATTGACAAGAAGGATGTACAGGAAAACTGAATAATTCATAAGGAAAGCTTCCAAAAATATGCTGGTTGGATATTAGACATGGGTCTACTCCCCAAAATCAAAATACTTTTTCTAAGTGCAAAATTAAATGCTTTCTTGGAAATGTTTCAGCAGTGCCTTATGGGAGGTGATTCTTCACGGTTCATCTTCTCTGCAGACAATCTCTTTAGAGCAAACTCTGACTCCCATGAGACATCATAACCTGTTCTCTTGGGGACTGTGCATTATGGGAGCTGACAGTCAGCAATGCAGTCAGTTGGAAGCAAAGAAGACCCAGAGAGGAAGGGTAAACTGCATTCAGACACCATCAACCATAACTGCCATAAAGGATTTTCACACTCAAAATATTTTGGTTTGACAGTGAGCTTGTTTTAGAGGCAATATCAAAATTATCCATCTAAAGTAGACATATTTTGTAAAGTGATTCTCTTAAAAGGTACTTTTCCAAGGCAAAACAGTTTTGCTGGAGATTTTATGTCCAGAAAGACAATGTATCAGCACCAAAGATATTCTTAGGCTATCTATGTGTTTAAAATGAAAAATATCATTCTGTCACCTGTCCAGAATATCTTCTATGCCTGATATTCAAAAGCAGCTTAAATTTACCAAAATACAGGTGTTTCAAGGATAGAGATCATAAGTTTTTGATGAAAACTGTTGGTAGAGAGAGGTAAGAGACTCAAAGTAGGTCTACCACTGTGGCAAAAGACACCTAAATGTCAACTTCTTAACCACTGAGAGAGAGGGAAGCCAGAGCCACTCAGCATAGGTACTACCCCAATGTTCAAGCATTCATAATTTTGAAAAAACAGTGCATGACATTCTATTCACTCAGAAAAGCTGTAGAGGAATCAGGAAGGAGCTAGAAGTCCTGTGAGATGAACAGGAGGAATGTTAAGCACACCAATACAAAGAAAATCAGCCTTCATATTCCCTGATGTTACCCAGGTGGTCCATTCTTCCTCCACCAGGTGTGAGGTTGGTAGCTCGAGGTCCTGGGTATTGTGCATACTGGAATGAAGGATTCATAACCACAGAACTCTTTTCAATACTGCTGTTAATATGAGCAGTTGTGTCATGCAGTTTTTATACCAAAGGCATTAGATATATTGCAGAGTGGGAAAAGGAATAAATTATAACTTTTCTGACGTTTCTGAGATGCGAAGTCATGTGTTATGAATTCTTCATAGAGATGTCACTACTAGCCATTTTCTGGTTTATTTCTATCTGCAACACTTAGTTTCTGTGAGAAATGAATGAATATGTTAGCCAAGAATTTCCAAAGCAATGAGTCATTTAAGATTGGCAAAGGAGAGAGAATAGAGAGCAATAGCTCCTTCCCCATTAGTATGACCTGGCTCAGAGTGCCTACTCCAAGATACATGATTGGGTAGAAATGTCAGCATACACATTGCTCTCCATCTTCTTTTCCTCTCTATATACAGTCCAGACACCTCCCTCTGACAAGTTTCCATTTTTAAGTTCCCTAGTCAATTAATTGGCACATTCCTTTAGACCTCTCAGCTCTGGAGTGCAAAGATGCCAGTTATTTTTAGAAATATTATCTGCTGCTTTTCATGAGTTGAAAATCTGCATTTTAAGAAAAACTGTCAAAGTCGTTTTGTCTTCAAGAAAATGCACCACTAGAAGCTAAAGCCTGTGTTTTTGCAGCTTTGTGTTTGCATTGCATGGGTCAACTATAGAGTGTCTGAAGGCTCTGACATTCGATAAAAAATCAGTAGGCACATTCAAAACAAGATAAGATAGAAGGACATTTCCTTATCAAGCTGACAGAGAGGTCTTTTCTGGTGATATGTTCAGAATTATTGGGCATGTCTTTGTGTTTCTTTATCTCCTTTCTCTCCGACTTTGAGTTCCATCTCAGGGAAAATAATTAACATTTACCAACAGCATCTTTTAAGAATTTCCCTCTTGGGATTAGGGAGATTTACTAGCCCAGAACCTCTGATGTGCTCAGACTCCAACTGTGCGTAAAAAGAGGCACTCATTCTCCAGGCATGTCAGTCTGACACCTTTCACCAGTACTACATTCACAGAGAAAAGAAACATGGAATTATAGTTCTAATCCAACAAAGGGCCAAATACATAATGCCCTCTCTTTCTAAACATATCGACTTGATAAGAATTTCCCCTGTTATCATTCCTAGCTTAATGAATGGGGGGAAGACAGAAAAAGAGGCTTTAGAAAGCTGCAAAAATGAGTGAACTGTGGGGGTCACTTATTGCTTCTCTGAGTTTGTATCTGACCACAACTCCAGTGGAGGAGGAGCTGAACTCCTAATAGTCCCACCACAAACAGGGGTTAACTGGAATAAATCTGGGTGCAGTCTGGTCTCTGCAGTTTCCTGTTATATTTGTAACTCTAATTCCAAACTGGACAGTGAATACAGCCCTGAAGGAAGCTCACAGATATTCCTCAAATTATAACATAGATATAAGGGACCTGGTGAGTCCTCTTCTTACAGCTCTTACTCAGAATCATCTACTCAAGGCAATCTTTCTTCTAAATACGTTTAAATTATGCTTCATTAGAGTTAGTTCTGCAGCATCAACAGATCCATGTAGGACAGAGGTGGAGTTTATGGCTCATATTTTAACAGCATGGCAAGGCTAAAAAATGCTTCAACTCACACCTAGTCCTGTTGACACTCCCTTGCTGATGGAGTGAGGTATTGAAGGGAAGGTTTGGTCCAGACTAAGAGCATCTGATCTGGAAATCAAGCAGCTAAAAAACATGGAATCTGCATGGCTATTTTTACATTAATTTTCCCTTAGGCAAGAGATTACAATTTTAGAAACACCTAAGACTATACCTATATGACATAAAGCAGTGCGGCATGAAGATACCTGAGCAAGTGCTGAACAAACAAACTTTATTGTGGAGCTCCACTGTGACTAATTAACACAGCTAGAAGTAGCTATATTAGTCCGGGCAAACTGCCATGCAAACCTACTATACTGCTTTTTGTATCCAAGCAAATTACTTTAGCGTTACCTAAGGCAGCTGGAATGCAATACACTTTAAGGGATAGAGGAGCCTTAGTCCCACAAATTATTGGAGATGCAAGGCTCCCAAAAACCTAAGTCACCCTTGAATTCTATTTTAAAGTAGGAATAAGCTTAAGGGAAAGGGCTACTTCAGGAAATTGGTCTCTATATAATCTTTATTTAGTAAATTCTCACTATATTATCCACTAAAATTATTCAATCATCTTGTCTGATTTAGATAAAGGTTGCCTGTGCTTAAGGAGTATGAAAAGAAATAACCCCTAAGAAGCCCAGAGAAAGGCAATTCCTTCATTTTAAAGGTTACTAGTATGATTTGTAACTGGTTAATTTTTTTTTTCATCTAACATACATTTTGCTCCAATTTCTCCCTTCCAAGCATGAACTCACAGTTTTTACCATACTCTTGAGCCAAGGTCCTAGTATACTACCCTAGGTTTTTGTAATTCTTTTTAAGTGCAATGTTATTCCTCCTAACTTTTATCTTCACGTGTAGCAAAGAAACTACCTCCTGTAATGGGCTTAAGAAGGTGACATTTATTATCTTTGAAACTTTAATCATGTAGGTTTCGTGAGCACTCCTGGAGAAATGTTTATCCTCAGAAGTAGCTGAGACAATGCAAGTTGTTCAATGCATCCTTATGTGGGAGTATGTTGAGAATTGTGCATTGAAGCTTACAAATGCGATGAGATGTTTTAATAAAACAGGAGATATAAGAACTACTGAGGGAGGAAAAGGAATCTGCCTGTTTCCTCTCTGCCAAGATACTGTCACCCAAATTTAACAACTCCTATTTCAAATCATAATATTTCAATGAAAGGACTAATCACCACCCATGCATAACTGTGGGATACTGTCTTAATCTACAGGGCTGATCATAGCTTGGAAGCAATTCCCACCAGCCATTAAGGCCATGAGGACTTTGCTGGAGCATCAAGCAAAGGTGTTGTAGATAGCCAGTTTCTGGTTTCTGAGAAATGAAGCCATAGCTGCTGGGAGCTGGTACAAACCCCTCACTTAATTTGATAAAAGCTTTCCAGTGTTACTGCTATCACTTACAGTTTCTGTTACTATAATGCACAGTAGTTGTGTTCAAACCACTAATATAAGTGCCTGATTTAAACTTTCCAGCACGTCTCAGGGAAGAGTGATGGAAGTATTTATTTATTTATTTATTTATTTATATTTGTCTTCTGGAGCTGACAGATCTGCTTCTTTATATAGTAAATGAGAAGGCACAGCAGATACCAGAAGCATCTAGGTAACATACATCTCCCCTAATTTTAAACATATAGATACTTTTCATATTCAGAAGAGAAAAAAACAAACAAACAAACAAAAAAAAACAACAAAAAAAACAGAACAACAACAAAAAAATTTGACACTGATTCTTCTTATCGACTATATATCTCTGTCTTGGAGTAAGGTGAATCCTATTCCCAGCATAAACAGTCTAGCTAACTTGGGTAGCATGACTATTTCTCTTCTTCAGGCTTTCCAGCACATTAAATCATCGAAACCATGACAGTAGCTTTGATACCAATGCTAGGTCTCTTTCTTAAATTATTGATACATGAAATGTAGTCATGGACCATGATTTCAACATGAGAAGTGCTGTAAAGACACTTACCAGCATGCAATAGATGCAATATAAAATGTAAGGCAGGAATCTGTAGATGGACAGGAGAACGCGGAGTAGCAAGAGATCTTATTAATTTTTATGATGGGACATTATCACAGCACATAAACAATGTAACTACAGCCAACCTTTGTGTGCATCATGACAGAGACTAGTTTTAAGGATCATAAAATGGCATTGCAGATATCCAAACACCACTTCCCAAATGCATCTAAGCACTCTTCCAAGCATGAAGGCTCTCGATCTACCAACCTTGCTCGTTCAGATATCTGAGAACACCAAAGTGAAAGGAGAAATCCCACTCACCTTGCCTGGACTGTATCCTCCTGAAAGCTACTTCATCCAGTGTGCAGTTTCATTGTACAAAGTCAAGGTGGACAGGATATCCAGAGCACCTGGGAATGGAAGGCAAGCCTGTTGTGGCCATTCCTTTGAGTGCACACATAAGCAAGACAAAAATCAAGCCTCAAAAGGTCCAAGGACTTTTTGATTGCCTTCAGTATTTGAGTGCCTTCCAAAACAATATGTGTAATAATAGCATCACATCAATTTGGAAAAAAACAGACAACCTTCACAAGTTTCTGTACCCCAAAGCAGATGCAATTTTTCAATTAGATCAGTCTAATAAAACCCTATAAACATTATTTCATTGGTATTCATAGTCTAGAACAGTTACACTGACACTAGTATTACTTAACATTAGATATTATCAAACTGCTCTTCATAAAATATGTTTATGAGCCCTGAAACAAATAATTTGAGTGTTTTTGAGGAAATATTTTATTTTTCTATTTACTCCAAAGCCATCATCAAGGAACAAAATGGCAGATTGATGCAGAAGTTGGAAGGGTTGAGCTATGTTATTTCACTCCTGGTAAATAAAACATCATTTGTACTCTAAATTTGATATTAAATATTGGTATTTTCCAAACATTTTATTTTATAGCTCATGCAAGCACTAAAAGAAGCACCAACGCCTGCTTCTCTCCTAGATTTGTTTGACGTAAAGACTAGTGAGGGACCTGTAATATTTTCAAGACCTAATATGTTTACTGCTACTATTTGCATCCTTTTCTAATGAATTCCTCCTGAGGTTCCCAATTCGGGAGAGTTATGGGGTTTTTTTGGTTTGGTTTTTTTTTTTTTTTTTTAAGAAGCTTGCTTGCAAGGTATATTTTTCCACATATAAACTGCAGTTGTAACTGAATCTCAAAGATGACACCAATCTTATTTTTCTTAAGTAAAAAGAAACATTAAGATGATGCCTAACAGAAGCAGAACATAGTTGAAGTAGAGTATCATGATAAATACATAGTTGCTAGCTAAGTTTCCTCTTGACATACAATTTAGATTAACTGATGTTTAGTCTAAAAAATCATGGTCCAAGATTTCAGCTGGTGCAAAGAGTAATTTTCACAAAGTTCAGTGGAGTGGTTAGGACTATTCAAGAAGCTGGCATTTTACTACTGGATATTTTCTTCCTAACCCTAGATTTCATGTCCTAAGTGGTCATTTCCTGGTAACACCTCGGTAAACGTCATACTCCTGAGTATTTGTCTGAAGATATGCCTACACAATAGTGCTTGTTCCTGGGGCACAGACTCTGATGTGTAACAAACAGGATGCCCTATAACATAATACAGGAGCAGGGAATATAGCCGTTACCTGCAGCCAGATGAATCAACATGGCACATTTCCTGCTGCTTGTGTTTGAGTAGGAGTTTCCAGGCTGGGCATCATAATCAAGATTTAAGTGTTTGTGAGTAACATAATTTCATTTAAATCAAAAAGCAAAAGGAGTATAAAAGGAAAGCAGGCTCTTTTCTCTGTAACCCACACTGTCAGAAATGTATAATAAGCTTTAATGTTTAGAACAAGTTTTCCAGCTCCATTATAATTGGAAAAACACAGGTAATTTCTGTGAATAAGAGCTCTGCTTGTAAAAGTCTTTTCTATTAAGCACCCAATATCTCCACAATGTTTCTGGCTTTCTATAGCTAATGATTTGTATTTTCATACCATACACCAAACTGTAAGTGCAACTTTTATGTCTGAATGTGAAATTATGGCCATTTTGAATGTGTTTTGACTGTGTTCATCAATATACATTATCTCGGATAATTGTTAGGTCAGTATAAAGGATTATAAAGCTCAAAAACATAAAACAAGCCTAATTTTTTTCTTCCAGTGGAGCTTCTCTGAATTTTGCTACAAAAGAACTCCCTGAAGTGTCATATTGTTGATAATAGGAAATATTTTTTTTCTGAACCAAAGATGCATTCAGCAATAGTTGGATTGCCCACTAGTTGAAGTGCTAGCAGACAATAAAACATGACTGTAAACAATTTCTTCAGATTTATCTTTCAAAAAATCATAAAGTCAAAATGTAGTTTCTTCCAAACAAATAAAGAACGCATTTATAGCAAAATATACTCTCTACTGAATAAGACATATAGTCAGCTGTAACCCCAACTATGTGCCAGACTCGATTCATTTTTTTAAGGAAATATGTGGGTTGCTTATAAACATACTGAACCAAAATATTTAGGTTATCACTTAAAAGGGTCCCTCCATTGATATTAATCCAGGCAAGTTGAAAGCCTAGAGGTTGTTCTACAAATATGTGTGTATGTGTCTATAAATATTCCAGCATTTCCTGTAATTAGTATTGCTTGATACTCTCTATTTTAGGACCTTTTATTAGTTGCTCATAACTTTCCTAATCATTTTGATTAAGACTTTTCCATGCTGGTGTTATCCAGGCAGACTCAGAACTAGTTTGTTTGAATCAAAACAGTTAAGACTTTCCTGAGAATGCTGTTGTTCAATATTAGAAAAAAAAAATGGGGACCAATTTTTATTAGAAATATTAGATAGCTCTAGGATGTTTTGTGGAGAGATTTGAAATTTGGTCTGTTCTACACAGTGTGTATAAGAAAAACTACAAGGAGATGAACAAATTAAAAGCCTTGGAAAAAAAGATCTCAGATCATGGATGCTTGAGACATTACTCTGAGTGTAACAACTGCAATTAACAACAGTGCTCTCTCTCCCCTGATCATGCTTCAGTCCCAGCAAGGCCCATTAGTGCTTGGGTGTCCCGTCTGTCATTTCCCACACAGCAAACAAGCATGCCCCAAACAGTTCCCATCTGTCTGGCCAGACATTTTCTTCTTCACTCTTCTTTGAGACTTTCCTCTTTTTTCACCTCCTCACATCTCTGAGCCCCAACTCAAGCCTGTTCTCAGACTACAGATGCATCAAGTACTGACCTACCCCTGCACTTCTTTCTCCTTCCTGGTCTCTTGGGCCATCCTTTTTTTTCCTGGACAACTGCCATCATTGCCCCTTCTCCTAGTGCCCTAAGATCTTTCTTATTTGTATTTTGATGCTAGCTCTCATTCCCTTTGACCTGTAGCCATTAGCCATCCTTCCCAAATATGTTCCATATTCCAGATTTTCATGCTACCCCCACGTTGTGCACCAACACATGGGCTTGCAACACTTTCCCAACCGGCTCACCCAAACCTCCATCCCTTCATGGTTCTTTGTCCATTTTACACACTACCAGTGCTGGCATCCACTTACAGTTAGTCAGTTCCAGTCTTTCCTCCATGTGTCCAGTCCCATCAGATCTTTTAACCTAATGTCTGCATCCAAATTCGGGAGGCGGTGGGGAGGGGTGTTTGTGCGTGTTAAATATTTTTTCCTTTATTCTGCCTGAGTTCAAAAAGGGTTATTGATAGTATGGAAGACTTTGGTTTTCTGGGTAGCACTTAACAAGACTGTAAACAACTGCTGTTGTCAGCAGAGATGATGGCTAAATTTAATACCAGATAGTTTTACCAGGCCCACCACATACTTGCAGAGTTGTGACTGTATACGTGCAAACACACATGCATGCACACATACAAACAAATACACTACTGTATATATACAAATGTTTTCTTCAAACTACTTTCAGTAGAAGAAGCTTTATCTGTCTAGAAAGATGCAGCTGCCGCTTGTCCTGGATTTGTTGATACACCAGAGCTCTTTGGCATTGCTCCACTGATGCAGAGAATCACAAATGCTGCTTATACCAGTTTACAGCTGCTTTACATCATCTGAGATGCACCACACAGAAATCTCATACCAGCAGATCTGGTCTTATCTTTATCTTCAGAAATTTTCAACCCTGATCACTCTGTCCTTTCCCTGATTATCCTTATGTAAATGGTCTTTAGATTTTAGATGATGAGAGAGATTTGCACTGTGATTTTTCACTCCGGAAAGTGAAACTTGTCCAAGAACAAGTTTCCTTGGAACACTCCCAGGTAAAATTATCCTGTCCCAGAAAATATTATTAAATATTTTCAGATCAGTATTTTTTTATTAAGAATAGGCCTTTTCTTCTGATAACTTGTAGGAAGAATTAACAGCACGCTCAGAAGAGCTGGGTATGAAAACCATGGGGAAGTACAGTATTAACTAAGTTTGAAGACTGAATAATGGCCCTCAGTCGCATAATTTTGCACCTTAATTGTGAAACTGTGGGATATATAATAGTTATCTAAATGGAATCTGTGTAGCTATTCACTTTGAGTACTATTGAGAGTTTCATTTATTAACATTCTGAGAGTACCTTTGGTAGAGAAAATGCTGCCCAGGTATTGTTAGTATGCAGCCTTAATGTCACCTGCCTATATTAACATCTGATCTTTTCCAACAGCTGAATGGAACTCCATATTTATATAAACAAATTTTGGAATTACCAGAGTTTCAAAACAGAGGAATACTAGATAATACAAGATATTCACCTGATGTCCTTTGTGATATTAAGCTATTTATAACTTCAATTTCTGAGAAAAGCTATTTGATTTAAATCCCTCTAGTTTATAAAGTTTGAAGTAATGTTCTGTTTAAAGATTAAAATTATCATTGAAATGAATTGATTGAAATGAAAATTAACATTTTCTGTGGCTATATTTCTCCTTGCGGTTGAATGAATTCTCTTCTCCTTTCGATCAGTGTAAGTCAAAATTAAATCTGCAGATGCTATTCCAGTGTATGATGAGACTATGAGACCGGAATCCAGTCAATGTAAGTTAAACTGTGATTAGTGAATCAGACAATGAAGCATCCCACTTTTGCAGTATCTTGTTCTCAGTAAAATCCAGTGCATTGATGATAAAAACACTATTATTTGTTTTGTTATCCTGAAACTTCAAAGAAGAATCATCAGCCAGCTCAACTGATGTAACTAAAGTTAAGTGATCACATAATCACAGAATGGTTAAGGTTTGGAAGGAGCTGTGGAGGTCAACTGGCCCAGTCCCCCTGCTCAAACAGGGCCACCAAGAGCCAGTTGCCCGGAACTGTGTCTAGACAGTTTTTAAATATCTCCAAGGATGGAGATTCCACAACCTCCCTGGGAAACCTGTACTAGTGCTCAGTCATCCTCACAGTAAGAAAGTGTTTCCTGATGTTCAGAGGGAACCTTCTGTTTCTGTTTGTGTCCTTTGCCTTTGGTCCCAGCCTTGGGTTAACCCATGGCTGTCCACCAGGTGCCCACCAAACTGCCCTACAGCTCCCCCTCCATCAACAGGACAGTGGGAGAAAATGCAATGAAAAAGCTTGTAGGTTAAGATAAAGACAGGAAAATCTCTTACCATTTATCAACAGGGGCAAAATAGTCTCCACTTTGGGAAATTAAATTTATTATCAATTAATCAGAGTAGGATAGTGACAAAAAAAAACAAATCTAAAAACACCTTCCTCCACCCTTCCCTGATTCCTGCGCCTAACTTCACTCCTGACTCTACTACCTCCTCCCACTGAGAGGAACAAATGGATGGAGAATGGGGGTTCTGGTCAGTTCATTATGAGTTGTCTCTGCTGCTCATTTATCCTCATGCTCTTTCCTGCTTCACTAAAGGATCTTACCCACCAGCTGCAGTCCTTCACAAATTGCTCCAGCATGGGTCCTTTCCACAGGGTGCAGACCTTCAGGAACAGACTGCTCCAGAGTGGGTACCCCACAGGGTCACAGGTCCTTCCAGAAAACCTGATCCCATGTAGGCTCCTCTACACTGGCCCCAGGTTCTGCCAGGAGCCTGCTCCAACGTAGGCTCTCTATGGGCTACAGCTTGGCACATCCCCCTGCTCCAGCATGGGGTCCTCCACGGGCTGCAGGTGGAGATCTGCTCCACCACAGACCTCCATGGGTGCAGGGCACAGCCTGACTCACCATGGTCTTCACCACGGGCTGCAGGGGAATCTCTGCTCCAGCTCCTGGAGCACCTCCTCCCCCTCCTTCTTCACTAGCCTTGGTGTCTGCAGAGTTGTTTCTCACATATTCTCACTCCTCTTTCTAAGGTGCTGTTGTGCAGCAGTTTTTACCCTTTCTTATATACGTTATCCCAGAGGAACTACCACAGTCACTGATTGGCTCAGCTGTGACTAGCAGCAGGTCTGTTTTGGAGCTGTCTGGAACTGGCTGTGTCGGACATGGGGGAAGCATCTGGCATCTCTCAGAAACCACCCCTGCACCCCTCCCCCTCTTCTACCAAAACCTTGCTACATAAACTGAATGCATGCTGGGCACCATGGAAGAAAGCTGGCTCCATCTTTTTTGTACCCTCTCTTCAGATATTTATATACATTAATAAGATCCCCCTGTTGCAGTTACCTTAATGAAACAGTTTGAATCCTAGAATATTATTTTGATTTTAGTTTAAAAGTATGATTTTGATTTAACATGAAGCTACAGTAGCTCTGAGAACATAAAGTACACTGAGGCCCTTAGGATTAAGCAATTAGTATGCTGTGTGCCTTGAAGACTATAACAATCGTCATGGACTCTGAATTAACGCAATGGGTACTGGTTATGGATCTTGACTTGAAACAATAGGTACCTGAGGAAAACTGGTTTGGTTGGAAAGATCGGCCAAGGGAGAGGTGAACATTAACCAAAGGTGGAATGAGCATGTGCAAGGATGGAGTTCAATCAGCCGACACAGTGATGAAGACTATCAACGACCACCAGAGACCCCCATCCAGTATAACCACGCATGCGTCGGAGACATTTGCATATGATAATAATTTCCAAGAAATAACATGAATATGCTAATAATTGCCCTCCCCCCATTCTATTTAAATCAATTAGTGAGGATGACCAATGATTTCTGCAGAATAGGAATATAGGTAAGGTGAGGTAACTAAAAGCCAATCATTATAAAGGTCAATTTAAACGTTATGGAATTATTGATCTTATGTAACTATGACTCTGCTGAAAAAGTGTATAAATATGTTGTGCTTTGTACCTATCGATGAACACGTCTTTGGCGGAGTTATCCCCCGTGTTCCCCAGCGCTGGAATAAAGAAGTGCCTGCTTATCTCCTTTGTGTAGATAAGTTCTATTCGCAATTGCGACCGCTAACACCCCTCAGCCTTCTCATCTCCAGGCTAAACAGTCCCAGCTTCTTCAGCCTTTCCTCATATGTGAATTGCTCTACACTCTTAATCAGCTTTGTGGTCCTTCATTGAACTCTCTGCAGTATGTCCATGTCTCACTTGTACTTGAGAGCACATAACTGGACACAGTACTCCAGGCATGGCCTCACCAGTGCTGAGTAGAGGGCAAAGATCACCTCCTTTGATCTGGCAATACTTTACCAAATGCAGCTTCAGGATACTGTTTCCTTTCTTTGCAGCAAGGTCATGTTTCTAGATTGTGTTCAACCTGGTGTCCACGAGGACACCGAGATCCTTTTCTGCAAAGCTGCTCTCCAGCTGGATGGGCCCCAGCGTATTCTGGTGCATGGGGTTGCTCCTGCCCAGGTGCAGGACTTTAAACACTTCCCCTTGATGAACTGTACCAGGATCCTGTCAGCCCCTTTATCCAGCATGTTGAGGTGCCTCTGGGTGGCAGCACAACCCTCGGGCTTATCAACCACTCCTCGCAGTTTTGTGTCATCAGCAGACTTGTTGAGAGTACACTCTACCCCATTATCCAGATGTTAGGCAGGAAAGGACCCAGTATTGATCCCTAATCACTGGTCTATGCCACTGATCACCACCCTCTGGCCTGGGAATTCAGCCAGTTTTCCATCCACCTCACTGTCGGCTCATCCAGCCCGTACATCAACAGCTTCTCAATGAGTATCTGATGGAAGACATTGACAAAGGCCTCACTGAAATCCAGGTAGACAATACTCACGACTCTTCCCTCATCTATCAGGCTAGTCACTTCATCATAAAAGTTATCAAGTTCATCAAGCATGACTTCCACTTGGTTAATCCATGCTGACTACTTCTGATGATTTGCCTGGAAATGGTTTCCAGGATTAACTGTGATCCTAAAACCTAAACTCAGCAAAGATCCTAGGAAGCTAAAAACTGTACAAATGAAATCTGAGCAAAACATAACAGTATACAGTTCTGTCCATACCTTCCTATTAAGTTATAACAATTCAGAGATTTACATGGTGTGTAATTCAAGCACTTATCCAGTTCAAACCTGAACAGGAAAAGACAATTCCAAAAAACCCCACAATTAAGAAAATGGGAGTTGGGAGATCTAGAACTAATTAGTACTATACATCACAAAGATAACTGAAGGGAGATCTGTTAACTTAGTGTTTACATCCCACATGATACATATTTAAACTTTTTAATTTATCGTAGTAGTTACACATTGTACAATTTTAAACTCTACTTTTTTCACTTCTATTGATCTGAGTGCTGTGCAAACATATTGAAAGACATCAGGTAGCATTTCTAAATATGGCTGAAACTTAGTAACCTGCAGTCCTGTTTTACCATAAAGCTTTGGGTCCAGAATTTAAACAGGCTTTTAGTATTCATTGAGCTGCAGAAGTTTTATCCAAAACATCCTGCCGTAAGGATGAAACCTATAGGGCTCAATATTCCAGCCTTCCTAGGGTTTGTGAATTCTGCACAGCCAGATTTGTTATAAAATGTCCAGGTGGACTGTACTGCTGAGTTATGCCTTGAAGCCATGAGACAGGCTCCCAGGATCTGAGAGTTTGTAGCAGAAAACAAAAAAGACACTTCAGGTTTCAGTAGGTTTGCAGCAACTGATGCTTTTGGCAGTTCAGTCTAAAAACCTAGCTCCATTCAAGTATTTTCATTTTCCAGGGTCAACACCCCAGGTCCTTGAAAACCTTCTCCAGAGCTGTAAGCCTCAGTAGCCTTTTCAGAGACTGCATGAAATTCTTGATCATTTTCCAGCTCTTATTACCTCTGTGGAACGGAAAAAAAAACATCAGGCAGACACCCTGTAGTCTCAGTCTCACCATGCATCAGACTAAGTCCTAAATAAGAAGAAGAAAAAAAAAAAAAAAAAGTGAAAGAAGTTATTTTTTCTGAAGCAGTATTTCACTGACTGCAGCACTCCTTAGTGGGAATGAGGGTCTGAATTAAATCCCTATGGAAGTGGTCTTTTACCCAGTAGTCTATAAGCAGTATATGGAGTTATGAGACACCTCAACATAAATCCCATTTCTTTGTGAATAGATATTGATCCTCATCCCCAAAGTAAACTTGAAGCATCACTTCTGAGACAAGTAGGGAGAGCACTTCAGTCAATAACTGATTTACCTGCCTGGATCAGAGACTCTTTCCACCTTTTTATTTCCATCTCAGTCATCCCCGTAATGGTCCCATGTGCAGTGAGAAACCTTCAGAAAGAGCAGTTCAGAGATGCTGATAGTTCCCTCTCCTCTGCCTCCAAAAACAGAAGCCTGGTGGTTGTATATATTCCTCATACATAACATCTGCAAGTTCATGTCTCTCAGAGAGTGGTGCCATGTTAGTGTAAACAACCATTCTACACCTCATATGAATAAAATCAACTTATATGGAAACCAGAAATACACCTTTCTTGCTGCTTATACATATATTGGGAGTATGTAAGGGCTGCTACCACACTAGGCTAGGATAGAGGCAGGTGCTTTACTTGTTACTCCAGGTGGTGCTTAGCCATAAGAGTCAATGTTCTTCCCAGAACTGTCAGTGTTTCACTGGTTTTTCATATGCTGAGTGCCACAAATATATGGGCTTGACACTATTCCAGTAGGAAGTTGAGCTATCAATGTCTTCAATCATCCACTGGTTTAAGAAATGCTTCAATCACATTTAAATACACTCTAGACTTCTAAATCGTGTTGGCATGTCTAAAAATTTTGCTGAGGAGCTCTGTGAAATATATGATGTGTATTTAAAAATGGCAGTGTGAAAGAGTTTGCTGAAGCTATAAATCTATCCAAGTTTCAGAAGCTAAGAACATTGTTATTGACTAGCTAGGCAGAATAAAATTTAAATGCCAACTTTCCTCCACAAAAATCAAGACACCTTCAAATCCAGCTATTTACAATTAATTTTATATGTGTTCTGTTAAGAATAAAGTTGGAAAGAAGACAAATCTCATATATAGGTCACTATTTGTTTGCAGTTGTTTGTCAAAATGAGAATGCTGGTTTCCACATGCAGTATTAAATTTGAACAAATATATTGATCATACAACGACAGTATAACCAGAAGAATATGCTGATTTCCCCTGTGGAGAGGAGTTAGCTAGTACTGCAGAATTTTTCCTCTTAATCTAAAGATATGACAAATCTCTACTTGGCAGCAATATTGTGAACCATCAAGTGAATCCATTGCTCAGGGAGATTACTTGGATTCAGAGAAGTCCCAGAAGGAGCCATTCAACTTCAAGGCATACGCTTGCGTCTTCACAGCTCTAAGAGAAAAGCTCACACTGGTCAGTTCTCACAGACAGCACTTACAGTATTTATTTATCGAACAACTAGATATTTCTGTATCCCCACTCTTACAAGTAGTATCAGATTCAATCCATATAAGCACGAATGGCCTAATAAAACACTTCATGGCACATGGAGAATTGAGCACAGTTATCTTAACAGAGATGTCAAAAGGTCATAAATACAAACAGGGTTCATAAAATAGAACCAAACTCCTGCAAGCAGAAATATGTTTCTTTTTCACTATCATAATAATAATTTCCTATGGTTGAGTATTTTACTTCTCTTTGTTTTGTACTCTGGGATTTTGATTTTCTAACCTCACCCTCCTTATTCTGTTTCCCTGGTGTGTAATGCTCTAAATTCAATCTGTTTTCGTTCATTTCAACTATGTGGGAAGTCTGTAAAATTCCTTAATTTAATTGCCTTGCTGATGCTGCAGCCCTGGAATAATGGACCTTTACTTACTTGGTCTGAGAGGAACAGCCTGGTTCCATCAGACACGCCAGCTCCCATTCACCTCTTGTTTGCATCAGGCACTTGTCAGCATAATACCATTGGTCTGATTTTTTTCTGGTTTACAAAAATTCAAATTAGTATTACACAGAGGAAAAAAAAATAATAATAATAATAAAAAAAAAAAAAACACGGCCCTAGAAAATCACTTAATTGTCCTCCACAAAAGAAGTCTTCAGGGGTCCAAACCATCACTTTTATAATTTTCATATCTGGGAGAAAAACCTTCTTTGGAACATTGAAATATTTTGTTTTGACATTTATACAATAACATGTTATTATCTAGGAGGCAACATTTAGAAAAATAGATATTAATAACAAAACCAGATCCCGTTTTCCCAGTTTTTGTGTACACATCAGACACTAGAATATCCTACAGTGTGTGGAAAGCCCACATTCAGATTGCTTCTTACCTGACTTGGACTATGTACAGGACCTCTCTGGATCTCAGATTACACCACTCAAGCCTTAAAGAAATCTGAGTCTACTCAGATAAACTTGTTCTCTATTGCAAGCCAAGAGAAAATCCACTTGACACAACAAACAGCATAGAAGTTCCTTTATTCAGTGTAAGGTTTTTATTTTTTTTTTTAACCTTTTCATCTTATATTTTAGACCATGGCCTACACAGCCAACTATTTATACAACTCTAATTAAGACTAACCACAAGGAAGCCAAAGGTCAGAAAGAGATGTGTTAAGTAAATTCAGGGAAGTTATTCCTGATTAACACTAACATAAGTGAGAAGAAAATCAGGCACTCCACATTTATCACTTCTGTCATTTACCTCCATATATTAAAAAAAATAAAGTACAAATAGACAGATCCCATGTTTCTGTAACTCAGCAAATCTCCACTGAGCTTTGAAAACCTGCACCACCTGTGATTCTGGCCCAACTGTTTAAGCCAGTTAAAACCATGCTATGTGTGCTCGTTTAAACATCGTTTTCACATTTGATTGATTCATTCTAGGAAGTGATGTGCCACACACCTGCTCTGAGAACATCTTCTGGCAATTGCCCTGTTTGTTTGAACCACCAGTATGTTTCACCTGACCCTTCCTTTCATCTTTAAGTAAATATTCTATCCTGATGTGTCTGAATTCCTGTACAAAATTTCTAGTGTGATGGTATTTGCTTGATCTTTTATTTTCAATAACTGTTCTAAAAAGCCAAGGTGTTATTTTGTTCTCATTCTTACGTGGTTTCAATTGTTTTCAATGGAACCATTAGGCATAAGGGTGTAAAATACATATTTCCTAAAGGATCAGAATCCATCTCTGTTCCTGCATTTGAGCAAGGAAAGGCCTACAAAGTTTTATGAACCAGTGTGTCCATTTCAGAACTTGTGTTTGTCGTAACCTCTCCTCTCTGGACAACACCTTGTTCTGCAGGGGATTTCTGTCTATTTAAAATAAGGGCAGCAGGATCAAGACCCAGCTGAGGATGGGTCAGACTCTGAGTCTTATGTGGATATACAGCACTATTTTCTTCGCATAGGAGTGTGAGAGAATTGCAGCCCCCAAGTTCAGGCAGATTTATGAATCTCTCCTTCCTCCATCCAGGAAGCCAAAAAACCAAAAAGTACAAGCTATCAGCCTAGACCAAGATGAACTACTTCTGGACAAAGACCCTAAAAGAAAAATTGCCAGGCAATATTCAGGAGGGGAGAAGGCTCCCTTTTTGCTATCCCCTCCTCAACAAATTTCATATCTTAAGTCCTATGAAATATTACTCTTTCTTAATGATAAAGTTATGTCCCCAGATCTCATTCCACCATTTCAAATGAGGTTACTTTCAGCTCAAAAATGGTGTAGATAAGGTCAGCATAAGGCCAGGTTTACTACACTTGCTTAAGTTTGGAGTCCAGTTGGGACAAGCTCATAGGCCTTTACTACTTCTAAACTTTTCTTTCCTCTTCAAGTAATATCCTTGTGTTCCTTGCACACTCTCCTTCCAAGTTCACAAACTTCAGCTAGAATAGTAATTATTAATGGGTGTAAAAAGAGAAACAGACATAGTTCACTTGTAGTTCAAAGCCACAACGAATAGGTAACTAAACACTAGTCAAAATGATGCAGACAGGTAAAGGCACTGTATCCAGACACAGCACTGAGAAGTGAATACAGATCATCCCTTCCAAGAGTCATGTTGATGTGCACATCATCCAAATGTCTGTTACACATGTGGCACAGATTTCAGAAATCAAGAGGATGAAGCTACGTTTATTTTGTTCTTATCTCTATTATGGTTTGTTCTGCATCAACAATAACCCCTTATTGGTTTTGTATTCCAGATGCAATAAACAGTTTTTATGAGAGATTAGTACCTCAACTTTGCTTCTGCATTTGATCAGCCAGAGCAGCTGTTCATTATTTTGTGTATTTCATGGCAGCAGAGATTATCACTTAAATAGACATTAAAACTTGAGGTGGGGGGAGTAATCACTTCAGCTGTTGAAAAACAGATTTTCTTGCTCTTTTAAAATATTGTAAAATGTTCAAATGTTTCTTTGACAGATGTGGTGTTTTGACAGCACACTCTATTTTTCTGATTTAGTGTATAAGCAGTAGTTATTGCCCTTCTGCTGGTCTGGTAGGTGTCAGAGGTTTGCAGAAAAGCCCAGATGTTGATTTTAATAGAAATCAAGACTCCTGCCATAGAGAACACTTAACTAGGAGTCCAAAATCCAGATTTTATTCCTGGCTATGTGTGTTACTTTATGTGAGTCACACAGGTCAAGCTATTCTAACATATCGAGAAATTAAAGGAATTTTGGAGAATCTAAAGTTTAATCTCACTGTGCCCCATATCTCTCCAAAACAGGGTAATAGATTTCTTTAAGAGTTAGCTACAAATTTTGAACTTGGAAATCAGCATCTTTTACTGGTTGACATACCACAACCCCTCTTATATAGGCAAGCAAATTAGATGATCATGATGAAAACTTCTGGGTTTGAAATCTGTTCATCTGTTCATTCCTAATGAAGTGTTTAGATACTGAGACAGTTATTTGTTTTCTTGATCATGATATTAAAGAAAATAAATTGGTAAAAATGCATGTTTGCCATCAGAAGTGGCCAGAGAGTGGAAAAAAAAAAGCCCTGCTCTGTAACTGTTTTCAAAAGTTAAGGGTCTGGTGTGTTCTGGTTCCAGTATTCACTAAGGTAACAAATCTCAAAATGAGAGGGATTTGTTAATTTAAGCCCATTGAAGGCTTAAAATGTACTTGAAAATATTTGTTTAGAAATTGTGCTGATTGGAGACAATCTTCTTGCTCCAAAATCTTATGGTCATCCAATTAAGTGCAGAAACACTGTTCACTGTAATAACAGAAGCCCTGTTGCCTGCACATGCTGTGCTGCCTGCATATGTATATAAAAAGAGAAAGATAGTTTCTACCCTGATAATTTTCTAAAGACTGAGATCAGCTAAAGACAGCTGTTGTGCTGAGAAATGAGGGCAAAGCAGGCTGATAAAGATAGGCACCTTGTGAGATTTTCAGTTGCGCATATATATAGGCACCTAAAGTACATAAGACTGAATGAAATCAAGTAGGCAAAAGTACACTCTAAGCTAGTAAATTGGAAAATATTGATGGAATATATACTTACCTTTAGGGGTCTGAACACCTTTGAGGATCTGGTCCAAGACCAGGTTTGCAACAGAACAGGGACTATCTGTCTCCTGTGTCATATCAAGCATCTTACCAATAGGACTAACAAGCAATGACTATAAGGCACAACATTTTCTTAAAGGAACTTATGGAAGTGTCATGGAGAAAAAGGAAAAATAATGTTCTTATTACAATGCAGATCCTCACTGATTACTTTCCTGGGTCAGAAAGTGTAAAGGAAGCTATTCAGAAAATTTGGCAACACTGACATGAACCTCCCTAGCTCTCGGCACCTGGGGATCAGAAATCCCCAGTTTTATGGATTCCATTCTAACAGCTTCTTTGTCCCTGTTCATAATCTGCCCAGCTGAGAGGCAGGGATAACACTTCCAAACCCCAACACTTTCTGGCTGCATGGTGCAACGAGGTAAAACCAAGTGAGTTTAACATGCATCTCTATTTTAATTCTCTTGCCATATAGTAAGTCAGCTGAGTATGCAGATGCCTCCTTTGTGTGCTAGCATATGGTTGGAAGACCAGCAGAAAGTTCCTACTGGAGTTTTGTTCTGACATAACTGACCTTCAAAGGCACAGGGAATCTTGTCAGAACATTACAAGCCAAATTGAGGAATGTATCACCTGAGCAAAATAGTCTTGAGGACCACCCATCTTTTTGTCCCTTCCTTCTCTGAGGTCACAAATCAAACACAGACATCTACTTCTGTCTCTGAATAATATCTTAGGACCTGTTTTAAAATATATTGAGCATTTGTATTCCTGAGAGGATTGAAATATTGTCAATGTAAATTATAAATTCTCCAAGAATGTTATTTCCTCTCAACTCTATTGTTATATCTCTCTAGATTTCATGACACAGTCCCTTTCAAAGCTCTTTAATTTACATTCCACAAGCAGAACACATCCTTCCATTCAGTGCATCCTCTAGGTTCAACGTATCTTGAAAAGTCCGAGTCCATCCTAATGTGTAATTCACTTCTTACAATGGTAAGGTATTTGTTTATTTAAATGCAATTTACATTTCTGTATTGTTCTGGAGTCATCAGGCTAGCCTTATCTGAAGAAATGGTGATCTTGCAATGAAATATTAATAGCTATCCTATAATTAATACCATATTGTCATCACAAGAATTGACAGGAATCGTTTTCCTCCAATGTCACTCTATTATTTCCTCTTTTTTTTTTTTTTTTTAATAAAAATCATTAATTCAGAACCTCATATCTGAATAATCCCTGGTGCATAGGATGTTACTTTGAAAGCACAACTTAAACTTTTTTTTTGCCCATTTATTGCTTGGCTTGTTGCATTAACAAGAAAACTGATAAGTTTAATATCTTATGAAAATGAAAGGGGACTGTTATTATTTTGCTAAAGTGCTAATGGTAGTGCCACTTTAAACTAAACTAAAGCATACCACAGGCTAAGTGAGATTCTTGGTAGGGAGCATATCAAGCAATGGAAGAGAATTCTTATTTATTGGGACAACATTAGCATTTTATGGTACAGAGATTGATTACCCAACCCCTATTTGTTTATTTCTTGCCTGCTATGCAGCGTTCTCCTTTAGGCTCTTGTATAATTCCCTGTTTCCCAACAGTAATAGCGATTATTTGATTCAATGATAGATTATGTAGCCTGTATATAATCAAGAGCTGGTAGCAATTACATTCCAAATTTAAAGGCTTTTAAAAAGATGTTTACATGGTAGATTTAAAATAATATAGATTAAGTGTCATGGTTTTCCTCCTTGAGAACAAAGTAAGGGATTTTGTTTGTGTTTCGATTCTGTAAAGAATTCACCATTGTGTATATCATGCACATTTTATTGATGAATTATTAAGCCAACTTCTCCCTTGTTAAAATCACACAGTTCTTTTGCCCTCGTTAACACTGTCCAAATGTGAATTAGGAAGTAATCCTGTCTATGCTATACTGCCACATAAATGTAACTCATGTAATTCCATTAGTTGTTTCAGGAGTTACTTTTGACTTCACACCAGAAGAAGTTAGAGAGGAACTCGCCCCAGAGATTTCACTGGGTAGGTCATCTGTCACCAAAAGCTCCATTGTTCCTTCACAGCAACTTTACTTTCCACAACAGATTGAGAGAGGGTTAAAAAAATAAGCATCTTATTACAGCCTAAAATAAATTAGAAGGCCATTAGGCCATTTTGCATTTGAGTCATGAATAGCAGTTGGGGTTTTAATTGTCTCTGAACATTTTTAATGGCACAACTTTTCATAGTCATTGCATGAGTTCATTTAGCACTTGGGGAACTTAAGGTTAAAAAACATAGATGCAATCCTTGTCTCCTTATTATACTTTTAGTAAGAGATCTGGTTAAGCTTTGGGCATATCCACACCAAGTCAACTGACATGATTTCTTTGATTTTGATCAATGACATAATAGTTTATATAGCTGAAGAGATAGACCTTAGATAGAAGGAGATGGGCAAGATCTTTTCTCCTTTAATTGTCTGGGATTTTTTTGAACAACATTTCAAAAACAAAGCAAAAACATCCATTCTTTCCATCACTAACAGGACTGCAAAATTTATTTTTTGTAATTATTTATATCACAGTGCTATCTTGTAGAAAGGTGGAGTAGAATTCCTCTTTACTAAGTTCAAGATGAGGAGTGTCTGCAGTATAAGGGTGCAAATCAGCTGTCTGAACATGTTTCTCTAATATTCTGATTGGTTTCTAGCTGCTGCTCTGCAAAAGTATGGTCCTCCAGTAATTCTTGTGTCTTACGGACATGCAGGTAGCTCAAGTGTTCTGGGGTATCTCAAATGACATTCCATGACTATGTTTAGGTGACTGACATACCCCTGGTGCCTACATTCATCCAGGTGTTTACATTCAGGACAGTTGTCTAATCTCCCATTCTAGTCAAAGAAGGTCAAATCAAAATAGTCCATAAAGTCTAGGGAATTATTCATCCCATTGTTACATTCTGCAAAAGGTCAGAAAAATGCTATTCAAGAGCTTACCTCCTCCCTATAAACAGATTGCACAGTCAGGTGTAGCCATCCATGCTGTAAGCACTGTAAGCTCCCACCCTTCCTGCCTGGGATGTTGCTGACTCTAAGTATTGCAAGTATGACCTCTGGTAGTACAGTTCATCTCAAGAGTGAAGGAGCTGATGTAGTCTCACACTGGTAAGTGCTTAGAGAACTAATACTTCAGACTTTGGAATAAAACACAGAAAATAAGGGTTTAGGTCCTGTCTCTGTCAGGGACTTTATATGAAGTCTCCAACAGAAAAGGGGATTAATCATACACAAAAATTTTACAGTCAAAACTGTCAAGAAAAAAATTTACAGATAAACTGGTGGGCTCATTTTTGCACACAGCCCTTTTTCTCTGGGCAGCATGGGGAACAGCTGTCACTAGGAATCATTAACTATAGATGGAGGAGAAGAAAGGACAAAGTAGAAATATTTTAGAATTTGAAGTATCATGGTTTGTGGTCATAGCCTGAGTCAAGGTGGTGTGGCCTCTCCATTTTATCATTAGGATTAAAAAAAGATCCTTAAATAGGGTGAAGGAGTGCAGTAACCTCCTCCTTACCTTCTTTGTTGATTAGATGTAATTTTTAAGTTCCTTGGTTTTATTTAAGCACAGTAGATCCTGTCTGCAGACAGAAATAGGGATTAATGAACTTCTGAGGTCACTTTGGAGATTTTCCTCTGCAGGATCAGGATGATATTATGGTCATACTCCCACTTTCTGTTCATACTAGAAAGATCTGGGTATTTAGTCTCCTTGGGATACTTTCTTGTCTGAATTCTTTTAATACACATTTGTGTCTAAATGGCTGAGTTGAACTTTCCTTACATGTGAAAACTAAAAGTCAGGCCGCTTCTGTACAACAGTGCCTAAAAACTACTTACTTACAAAATACCTATGCGCTTAAATGCTATATGTACTTTGAAAGTCTTCTGCTTAGCTTCTGGGCCAAATATAGGAAAATATTTACATGCTTGCATTCTCTCTGAGAGAAATAGAAATGTAAGTACTTTGATGTATCCATCTCTGTGCCTGATCCACTAGTTTATATAAAGGAGCAATTTCTTTATTGTTCTTTCACCTTTTCTCTCCCTTACATAGAATTATGGTAACTGTGTTCTTAGACAATCCACTGGGAACTGAACTGCAAGCATCCAAGGCTTAAATGCAAAGTACTAGAGCTTGAAGGCACAAGCCAAACTTCTAGGTCAAGTTGGATTATCATGGGACAGACAAGAAAGGAAAACTTGCCTCAGGTAATTTTGTAAGGTAACTGTTATCTGCACTTATTTTTCTCTGTGGTCATATTATAACACCTCACTTAACTAGAGTTGTCACTTGACTTCTCTACACCATACCAAAATGCACATAATAAGTTACAGTTCTTCTCTCTGTCTGCTATGCTTGTTATCAATGATCTAGCTGATTAGCAGTGTGAAATTGCACAGCAAAGAAATACGCTGTGCTTCTTTCTGGGGAAAATATAATAGTTTAGAAAGATATTAGCTTGCAAATTTTATGTGTATGACTTCATATTGCTATTCAGTGGAGGAAAGAACAGAAGGAGAACAGGAAGGTCTCCTCTTAACCCCTAAAACACTGAAGAAGCAAGTTGTATAGAATTTTCAAATACCATTAGGCAAAGAATTGGGTGAGAATTCATTGATTACACTGGCTCATTAATCAAACAGAAATGAGGTGTCACCTCAAGAGCACTCCTATTTTTTAAGTATTTGTGGTGTTAATCTCACTACCCAAACAAAAGCATGGGATGAAAAAAGACTGAGAATAAAAAAGCTTTTCTCACATAGTAGTATAAGAAAGAGAGATTGTTCTGAACATCAAAACAATCTTCTGAGATCCTTTACTAAGTCCTGTTCTTCTGCATCCTTTTATCAACAAATAAATGTACCCCAGATGAAAAGTGTTGATTTAAATACAGAATTGCTTGCTATAGAATTGTCTCTGTGAAATTTAAACAAAGGAACTTGGGTAAGAGGAGAATTATTAAGTAAGGCTTGGTGGAGAACAGAGAAGTTTAACAAAAGGTTATTATAACAAACCTGCCAGCCTCAGGTTTTCCAAAATCAGGAGACAAAGCTCAGACATTTTATGAATAAGAAATACTGGGTTCGTATGAAGTTGTGTCCTCATCTTGGAAATGTTAAACTGGGCATCAAGGCCCAAGACATCTATTCAGGCACTGAAGTATAGTAGCATCTAAAAATTCAGCAGCTACTCTAACTGGGTGGCTACATTTTCTATGCAGTCACTCAGAGAAAAGAAGGTGACTCTGAAGAGTAATCCAGAGAATGAATATTATTAATAGAGGCACTAAAAATAATAATTAAAAAAAAAATTTAAAACACACAGAAAAACCCCACACCAAAAAACACAAAAATAAACAGCAAGAAAACCAAACCCAAACAGTCCAAACTAACATGAACCACCCAAAACCCGACCAAGTAATCAAAACAAAACCCACTAGGCATGATCTGCATCATTAAGTAATAATTTTCTGAAGGTTCGGTACCTGACCAAGGCTAGCCCTCAGCAATGCCTTGATTCAGGGTTGAGCCCAGTTCAAAGGTTTCACACCCGGGCTATGGGACAGTCCATCATTCTGGTAAAATGATGTTTCAAAGGTGGAGACAGCACAACAAAAAGTGGCTTTATAACCAAACAGCAGGGGCACTTATCTGCAAAGGAGCAATCTCTACTACTTCTCTGTCGGTTCCTTGGGACAGGAAATGTCTTTTGATCTGATTAAGAATAGGTCACAGCTGAGGCAGATGAGGGCTACCAAGATATTGTTAATCCACAGAGTGAGGAAAAATAATTGAAATATTAAGAAAAAAATAAATAATGGCAAGTGACTGATGCATAGAAAGAGATAAATTCAGAAAATATATATTTTGGGGTTGAAGTCCAGAGGCTCATTAAAGTCATGGAATTAAAAGCCAATGAACCTGAAAATACAGTCAGTGGGAAGGAGCAGGAGCATGACAAAGGCTGAGGGAACAGAAACGTCCTAACCCAGAGGTAAAAACATGGATGAAAGAGAAAAGGGACAGGGCCTAAAAATATGGCAAGTCATCTAAATTAATGTTTCTATATAACTTGTCTAAGACAAATGATAATTTCCAGTGTGAAAAGGCCTGAAATGTTCACTATACACCACTTTTCTGTCTTTTGTGTACCCTATCCCAAATTAATATATGGTCCATATCTTGTAATGGGAAAATAACAGCTATTTTCCAGAAGTTGGAAATACCACATCCCTGAACACAGTATAAATGACCACATTTCAAGAAATAGGGGCATATCTGACTGCCTACCTCTGCAGGTTGCACCCATGCAGGAAGCACTGATGCATATGTGTAACAGTACTAGTGTCTGAGAGAAATGGATTAGGAAAGATTGCAAGTGAAAGACTGCAAAGTTCATTTTATATGCAGTTAACAAATGGCTTTGCAATATATTCCATTCATATTGTATCACAGGTATGTATTTGACATAGGTATATATGCAGAAGTTTTAGTACTATAAGAAATAACATAAGATAAACAGAGTTTGTTCACAAAAATGTATTTTTACTTAAAGAATAGCTCTTAGCAACATTAAAATCTGAACATGAATGTGTCATTCAGAGCAAAACAATATATGTGTCTGTTACAAAAATATTTGTTGCTATTTCTGTAACACGAATAGGACAAAAATGAAAAATAAAAATCATACAATCTGAGGTTTTTATTTCCCCCTTTCAATGTTATTTCCCCACATTTGCTAAAGGAATTCCTTCAGTCACATGGAAATGAATTAATTAATTTTAGGTTTAGAGAAAGTAAGAAGGTAAGATTTTACACATCCTACAAAGCTTTTTTTTTTTTTTTTTGCAACTCCTTTTTTATAATTAGGTTTATAATTATGTAATTAAACTTTTCTCAGTGCAGACTTTTCAACTTCCTGCTGGCACAGAAGGATTAAATACATGAGACTGACTAGGAAGCCACCCTATAAATCAAGGTGATCCTGGCATGTCTGTTACTGCAGTCCGCTGCTGCCCCAAGGCAAAAAAGCAGTGGGGATTTTCTTTATTTTTTTCTAATCCTCTCAGTTTCAGTAAGTGACAGCATTAGTAACACTGCAGAGGAAAGGAATGGCTTAGTGGCTGCGCTGTGGCCATGTGAGCTGCAGGGCCGGGCACTGCAGGGCTGCGGCTGCGTGACGTGGTGGGAGGATGAGCATTGCCAGAAGGAAGCTGCAGACCCTTCTGACCACCTTGCCATGTACATCTCCACATCTGTCAGGGCTTATTTTAGGGTTCAGACACGGACAGCAACTACAACATTTACAGAGATGTTCGTGTGGTCAAATGTCTAGGGGACAACTCTATCTGAGTTAGCCCGCAAGGCTCATTTTACAATTAGCAGAGTGAAACGGGAAATTTAAGGCTGTGAATCATCTAACACCCTACATATAAAAAGATATATCTAAAATGGGTAAGATCGACTATACTCATTAAATAAAAAAAGAGAAAAAACAAGCATGTTTTCTCTCCATTGGCTGTTTAGTGACCCAAAAGCGTCTAGTCCACTCATTTATGCTATAGGTGTTTCACACTTGAGGTCTCATTCTCAGCACTGCAATTCACAGCTGATGTGTCAGCTGGGTTTCAGAACTTTTTCATTCTGTCTCAGTTGCTTGGATTGTAATCCATGGCTAATCAAATCTTTCTTTTGTCTATCTCACCTGCTTCAGCAGCGGCAGGCATTGATTGCTCCCGGCACCTATGGCCTCTGCACCGGCAGTCCGAGGGAGCTGGACCTCGGCCTTCACTTTGCCTTAGCCCCACGCAGGTGGGAGATGCCACACGTGATTTCACACCTGCATTTTCACATTGTACTTCCTTGTGTGTGCAATAATCACCTTTAAAACCAAGAGCTGCACTTCTCAACATTATTGTAAGGTTCGTGACTTATGCGGTGTACTTTGTAGGAAGAGGAGAAGGGAACTTTGGAAAGTATGTGGAGGATTAACATGATTTACTGTAGCGGTACTAACCAGAATTGGCATACATTGAGAGGTTCTGCTAGCACTTATGGAGTTGCACTGACATGATTTGCAGGCTGTCCTTCTTTGGAGCCATCCAATTTGAAAAAAAAGCATCACTATATTGTACTAGCAATTGTATGTGTGTGTTTTGACTGAATATAACTGCAGAAAAGATGAGCCCCAGTAACACATAACGCATTTATTGTGGTGGCACCACATCTCAAAGACTTCTATGTACCATATTTTTTGCATGGTGCTTAACATATATATAACATATTAATTATTAATATTGTTAGTTATAACAATTCTTGTAATAATACAAGCTTGAGGACTACTAAGAACCATAGCTTTAGGATTATATCAGCTGTATCTCTGACTCCAGCTTTGTCCTTACACATACTTTCCTGCTGAGACAATGTCATCTCTTTGACACAGATTTCCACCTGGAGATATTTTGATCCCTTGTTGTTGCAGAGATTCTCAAAATAAACAGGGCATAATTAAAATAAAATTTATTTTTAGGTGAATTGGCACTCCAGTCATTATTCATAAACAGCAGATCCAAATGTCCATGAGAGAAAAAAACTATTTCTGCACAACCGATTAAATGAATTCCTAGGATTTAACAGCAATCCAAAATGTTCAATCACTGACCTAAAAAAGCGAGGGCTCTTAACCTCAGAGAGTTTCCCTGGGTGGTGTCCCAACCCAAAGGGTGAGTCTGCAATCACAGCCATGCTGCTCCAAAGGACACTACCTCAAAATGGCTCCTCCAGGGGACTCCATTTATACCCAAGCCAAATCTGATCTGTGGTCAGTATCAATTCCCATTGGTAAAGGACTCCAACTACCATAAAGACTAGAGAACAAGGGCTCAAAAAAGAAATCAGCAGCCCCTATATCTTAACAGCTAGGGAGCCACATCTTCATCAGCATGGGTGCGCCAGCCATATCTGTGGGATCAGCAGCATGTGCTTCAGAAATACCTTTTATCGGTTTCCCTGTGTTCATATGTGATTATATGTTCAACTAGCTTTTTATTACTTTGTCTGTAGCAAGTCCTAGCAAGTTAGGAAAGTTAGTTATTCTGACAGTCACCTCTGAGCATAGAGTTGTCTGAAGTACTTAGGAATATGTGTTTATATGTTATATACAGGTAGTTGTAACTTGGTGTTTGTAATAAATCTGCCAGGCCTTTTGCAAACACCTAGTGCCAGTTTTCCTCTTTCTCTAGTTGAGCTACATCAACAAGACCCATTATTTCTGAACCAGAGGGAAATGCCTTTTCTCTGCAGACATCCTCAAGTTTTTTTATTCATTAGCATGCACAAGTTTCCTTTGGGTCTGTCTAGCCTGAAGTAAAGAAAGTTAGTTGCAAGCTGTGAAACCTACTAAGCCAACTTTATCTTTCTACTGTAGTGCAAAAAAGACATATATTGATCAGTCTGGTGTAATAAGTTGGACATTTCACTTCCCGTTCTCCTTTTCTGTTCTCATAAAAGCAATTCAGGAAATATGAAACAGAGACAGAAGAAAAAAGGTCTTTTTTACTGCCAGGGTAATATCTCTGACACTCTTAATGTTTAGAAGTATGACCAGAAAGGTGAGGGAGTCAGAAATTAAATAACCAGTCCAAAAAATGAGTGTTCTTTCAAGCAGGGTCAGCAAAGTATTTCCCATTTATTTCTCTGCAAGGATTTCTACAGTAAGCCTTGACAGCCTGATAAGAATTGATGAAGTAAACCTGTGTCGCTGGACCGATGGAAGAGGTAGCTAGCTGTGAGTAGACTTTGAGATTCCACTAAACTGACCTTAGGAGTCCTGCATCTACCTCATACTTGTACAAGTCACTTCAAATGCCACTCAAATGGCCACAAATATCCCCGCCTTCCCAAATATTTGGGAAGCCCATCTTCAGCACAACTTATTTACATTTTTCCTTCTTCTGCAGTGGGTTGCCTATAGGTCTTAGAGGTAAGATTTAGGCAATTGCCTTATGATATATAAAATCTTCAGTGTCATACATTAAACAGAAAAAGGTTTTGAGGTGCAATGTCCAAAAAAAACATAAAGGCAAATAGCATTTTTTTTCTTTACTACATCAGAAGAAAGCTGACAGGGTTAAGGTGTCAATAAATAGTCCAGATATAGAAGAAGCACCTAAGGTTGTTAAGGCTATAACAGAAAACACAAATGATTTTTTTGCATCAGTGCTCAACATTGCTTTTCTTTACAGATGACAAGTCTGAGGAACTGTCTCAAATCTAGCTGTCAAGAGCAGTGACATATAAGAAAATGATAAAATGAACAGTAAAAATTTGCCAAACCCAAGTGATAAAGAGATTTAGATATGAAACTGCTGACCTATTGCCTGTGGTTTGTAACTTATTTCTTAAATCAGGCCTGTTACCAAAGGGATAGAATATGTTAGGTGTTGTTTAAAAACATTTTAGGAGTGATCTGGAGAAATACAGAGGAATAAATCCGTCTGTCATACCAAAAAATTATTAAGAAAACAACAGCAAGGAATGATGTTAACTAATGGAAAAATCTATTGGGAACATGTTCTTTATATGGAGAAAGCTGTGCTGCGCATGGCCACAAGAGCACATTGGAGCCTGTAAACAAACAGATACAGGTGACCTATATTTGGATCTTTGGAATATTTTTGGCAAATTTCCTCATAAAAGACTCTCAAGGAAACTTAAAAAAGTCAAGAGGATGTAGAAGGTTCCTGAAAATGAAGAAGCAAAGGGTAAGGATTTATGTTCAATTTTTATTATGAAGGAAGACCTCTCAGTGAGTTCCTCAGATGTCTGTTCTGCAACCTATAGACCTGGAAAATGATTGACTAATGAGACATGAGACTGTTACTCGTATATATATCCAGAATAGTAAAAAGTAAAACTGAAGGCTTGAAGGCACAAAAAGATCTCACAATATTGACTGACTGGACAATAAAATTGCAGATGAAAGTCACAGCTGATGAATGAGAAACACTGCAGAAGAGACAAAAAATAACTCAAGCTATGCATATGATACAATGGACTCTAAATTAACTATTACTGTTTAGGATAGTTCTCTGAAAATGTCAGATCAGCTGTCAAAATGATGAAGAAAATGTTAGAACTTATTAGGAAGGAACAACAAAAAAAAATAAAGAAAACCAGTATCACCATTATGACACTGTAATTTCTCCCACACCTTAAGGACTTCAAATGGTGGTCTGCTGATTTCAAAAAAAGGTATTGTGAAGCTAAAAAAAGAAGAGAGAAGAGCAAAAATGTGGTCAGAAGTAAAATATGAGAAAGGAAAACTAAGCAGAATAAAATTTTTCAACTTTTATGCAGAGGAGGGATATGGTAAATGTCTAAAGCCATGAAGAGTGTGAAGAGGATGAGGAAAGAAAAAGTATTCATGGTTTCTCAGAGTACAGTAAATCAGGGTTCTCACTGAGGCAGGTTTAAAATGAGAGAAATGGAAGTGCTTTTCACACACTGCCTAATTAGATGAGGGAATTCCCCACAGCAGGGTTTTGTAAAGGCAAACAGAATAATGGGATCAAAGACTAAAGTTCCTAAGGCTACTGAAAGGCAGTGGTGTATCAGGAGAAATATTTGTCCATACCTCATGTTTTTCTAAGCATCTGCTACTGACCATCACTGGACAGAAATACTGTCCTGGATATATATGTGGTGCAATCCCATAATACTGTTCTTAGAAAGCTATTTCTGTTCCTAGGCCAAGCTCTGATAACTGTCACCACATGAAGTGCTTCTTTCACACCATAAGAAAGCTATCTCGCTCTTGATTTCCTTCCCAAAACCCTTCCTCCACAATAGTCCAAAATCTAGAACTTTTAGAGCATGCTGTAAAGTTAAGCCACAGGATATAAGGACATAGTACAACGAGAGGTTTTAATGTTTTATTATTTGAAAAATTTATTATTTGAAAAATTAAGGGTTTTTTCCTTCATTAAGCCTTTGCATGGAAAATTACGTTGCATAAATGGAATTGCTGTCATGTATTTGCAGTCAGACTATTTAGTACTGATGCACAGCTCGGGCCTTATGGCTATAAAAGAGCCTAAAAGAGACAGAAACCAATAAAAGAGCAAGGCACCCAATCCCCTGCCATCTCACAGGACTCATGAAATTGGTTTTGCAAAGTGAAGGTATCAATGAGCTTTGGATAATGTATGATTATTATCTTACTGATGTTAATTGGTATTTTAAACCAAATTATCTTCACTATTTAATACCAAGTTACTGGAGTCTGTTAGAACTCCAGGATCAATACGAAGTAGTAGTCTAACTACTGATCTTTTCCCACCATGAAACTCTAATTATAATGGTTTACACCTTTGTCACAATTTAGTTGTCAGCATAGACTTTGCCATGTTGATTGTCTCTATGCATAATTTCATACAAAAAGATTTAGTCATTTACAAGAATGAGTGTAAGAAAATTATACTGTTCTCCCAGACAAACTAGAAAAACAAAACCCAGCAACTGGGAGCACAGACTTAAAATGAGTTGAGCAACAGCCATTGTTTCAAGGTGTAATGTAAACTATTCAGAAAGTGTACACCTCCTAAATGTGAAAAATCAGGCACTTAAAAGTCACAAACACTTCCAGGTTTTAATGCCTATGTCCCATCTGTGAAATGGAAAACCAAAGTACCAACCCCTACCGTAGGAATGTAGTAAAACTAAATGAAGAAAAAAAAAAAAAAATAAAGTTTGTAAAACACTTGCATGCTTTTCTGGAGAAGAAATGAACCATTCTGTCTGTAACACAGTGTGTGAATAGTGTACAGTATACAAGGGAGAGTCACTGAGCAGTGCAGAGAAATCAAACTATTGACAAAATCCTATTTCTTTAGGGTGCTGAATGTGTCAGGATTTTCTGAAATAGAAAAAAGACAGAATTAAACCAATTAAAGAGCGTATCAACATGCTCATGCACAAGGGAGCTGAATTAAACTCCACTGTCATTGTTAATTCTCATATTTCCTAAATTTGGATTGTTTTACAACCTTGTTATTCTCCTAACCATATTTGCTGGTGTGCAATTTAAATAGTGCAAGCTGAAGTAAAACATACAGCTCTCTCAATTTGCCTGTATTTCCTCTTTTCTTAAATTAGACAGGACAACAGCGTTCTGACACACACACACCCCACCCAAAAAAAAAAAAAAAAAAAAAAAAAAAAAAAAAAAGATACGTTCAATAAAAGGCTTTAAAACAGCCCAAATGTTATTTTCATCACCATCTGCTCAATTATATTTTGTGTTAGTAGCAGTTTTCCAAGCACAGGTATGTCTTCTTTGTTTGAAAATGGTTTGTCTTTGTTAAGGGAAAGTCAAGATCCTTAGCTTGTGACTGGTTTGGGGTTTTTTTTTCTTTTTCCTTTTTTTTTTTTTTTTTTTTTCCCCCATTCTCATTTCCAGGAATTTCATCCCTTTTATTTCAGCTTTCTAACTCTGGACTCACTGTTCCTTTCAGGGGTGCTAGTAAAATTAAATGGTTGGGAAAAAAACAAAACAAAACACCACCAACCAAACCCCCAGCCAAGATAAAATCCAGAATATCTTTCAGAAGACAAACACAATAAACTTCCTGTTTATAAATTTAGCCATTCATTTTTAACTAGTGGCAAAGCAGAATCTCAGCAGGACATTTAGACGGTAGTATATCCAGATGGATTCTCAGTGTGAAGGAAGTCTGAAATACACTCACTGACATAATAAAAACAGGGTTTTCAGGCTTGCAATGCTGAGGCATAGGGGCTGTGAGTAAATTTATTTCACAGGAAGCCCGTACCTTGAGCTAATGGGAAAATGTAGTTCTTTTGCCTTGCTCTGTATGTGGTAGGTCATAGATATGGTAGGATTATAAAGGAAATGGATCTATATGCCACAGCCCTTGACAGCACTGTGCTACATTTCTTGGTCCGTGCCCTAATTCAGAGTCACAAGCAATCCCTTCTATGAGCCAGTCAATGCTTTAAGTGGCTCACAGCTTGACTGTGTCGCATAACCCCCAAGGGGCAAAGCAAACTTGTCAATAATTCCTAAGCACCTTACACAAAATATGCAAATGCAGTAATTCCTACAGAGAAGAGAGATGGGGGAAGGGAAAGTGTTTCAGAAGAGAAGAAATATTGTTAGGGGATTTTCAGGGGAAAGGATGGAGTAGTGTGAAGAAGAGAGGTTGCTAGAAGCTGAAATACTGATAAAGATAATAATAATGCACAGAAACATAAAAACAAGTCAAAAGCAAAATGTATTAGGTGATTTCAGTATCTGATACCAAATTATTCACATGGTAGAAAAATTAGATAACCGTCAGGATTTTGTAGAACAGGATCATCTGCACATATTAATTTAAAGAATATGGCAGAGATTGGAATATGGTACTGTGCCATGCCCTGTTCCCTTATGTGAGAGACCCCTGCTTCTGAGAAAGGCTAGTCTCCTCTCTGAAGAAAATTATCACCTCCTATATCAGAGTCTTAGGGGAGGATGGAGTGAGAAGATGCAGACTGGTGGTGGATCTTGGCTCCAGTGTAACGAGTGATGGAAACTGGAGGTGGTCCAAAGTGTGCTGCACGTGTTGGGCATACATCAGGCAGAGCCTGGGTTATGTTCATCCTTGAACCTGCACAGACTGCAGTAGGATCTTGGCTAGGGAAGGGTTGTAGGGTGCAAGTGGAGTATGTATACTAGTGCGTCTGGCAGGGACTTGGAGGGAGCCTTGCCTATTCATGTATTTTTATGAAGGAGCCCCACTTGGACAACAGCTGAGTGTCATGTGTGTCCCCGGCAGTATGTTGGGAAACCTGATTTCTGAGAAGGAAGCAGAGGTGGAATGAGGGCAGCTAGTTCCCACAGTGAAGCCAGACCTTTTCCCCCGTTGTAGCTGATGAAGATGAACAACAGCTGCTGTTTTTTTCCATGGAAAGAGGTCTCTCTGCTGAGAAAGGCCAAGGAAACCTTGGGGTTAAATGGAGACATGACCAGCAGTCGTGAGCAGGCAGCCAACTGTCTAAAGAGTAGAAGAGAAGGTGAGAAAGGCAGAAAGAAACTGTTTGAAGGAAACGGGAAAGTTGCCTGGAGAAAGGGGAGCAGAAGTGTAGGGGTAGGTAGAGACACTGATGTTCATGGGAGATGGAGACAGAAGAGAAGATGCTGCTGCATGTGCACAAACAATGTTGAATGCAGTCTTCTTTCCATGTGCCATAACATACTATATGAAGCCCAGGGTTTTGTCGTGTTGAGCCTTGTAGTCAGAGTTTCCACTGTCCTTGTGGCTGAGAAAGCTTCAGATTTCCCAAGAAATGCCTGAGCACATCATGGCATATTCTCCATGTTGGTGCTAGGACAATATCACTTCAGTCAGTTGAAAAAGTCGTCACTGGACATCTGACAGAGAATAACAATGTTGCTGAAGTCCATTGGGTGCCACACGAATCAGCCATAAGAGGATAGGCATTGTTAGTAGTAATGTACATGGGGAATTTTTACACCATGCGTATTGGCTTAAGATCTCTTCAAAATCACTTAATAATAAGAAAAAAAAAAAGATATTCCATTTTGATGATGAGCTTCATGATGAACTTAATCAACAATCAGTGTTATTAAGAGAGAAGAAAGTGCATAATTGTCCCAGGAGAAACTCACGAGATTGCCACTTCTTGGTACAGTCATGTTGGGTTTGTGTGGCAAGGTTTTGGTAGTGGGGTGTCTTCTGTGAGAAGCTCCTAGAAGCTTCCCCTATATCCAACAGAGCCAATGCCAGCTGGCTCCAAGAGGCACCCACCACTGGCCAAGGCTGAGCCCATCAGTGATGGTGGTAGCACCTCGGTGATAATATATTGAAGAAGGGGGGGAAAAAAACACTGCACAACTGCAGCTGGAGACGGGAGTAAAAATATGTGAAAGGAACAACTCTGCAGACACCAAGGTTGTTGAAGAAGGAGGGAGAGGAGGTGCCTCAGATGCTGGAGCAGAGATTCCCCTGCAGCCCATGGTGAAAGCCATGGTGAGGAAGGCTGTGCCCCTGCACCCATGGAGGTCCATGGTGGAGCAGATCTCCACCTGAAGCCCATGAAGGACCCCATACCAAAGTAAATGGATGCCCAAAAGAGAGTAAAGTCAAGTGTGGGATGAAAGAAGGTGTGGAGGACACGTGTTTTTAAGATTTTGTTTTATTTCTCATTATCTTTCTCTGATTTGATTGGTGATAAATTAAATTAATTTTTCCCCAAATCGGTTCTGTTTTGCCCATGATAGTAATTGGTGAATAATCTCTCCCTGTCCTTATCTCAACCCACAAGTCTTTGGTTATATTTTCTCTCCTCTGTCCAGCTGAGGAGGGGTACTTTGATGGTACTGAGGATAGGTACTGAGGATAGGGTAGCTTTGATGGGCACCTGGCATCCTGCCAGGGTCAACCCACCACAAAAGTGCATAATTTTCCACAGCGATCTGTAAGGACCTTAAGTACAACAGAGTAACATCCCTTACACTTTTCAGAGCTGTGGGTCTCCCCCAGGAACTACCACATGGGGACACATGTCCCTCTGAAAGCCCTGAGCCATTGGCCTGTTCCTTTGGATCATGTCAGCGTCACCTATAATTGGCGGGTAGGGAAGAACCAGACAGTGTGGGACTTTGTAGATGTCTGCATCATTCACTATGAACTTTTTGTCTTTGTATCCTCAAAGATGGAGACTGCCATAATCATAGTGCTATGAAGACACATCTAGGCCCCTGTGGCTACCCAAAAATGAGGGAGTAGCCCTTCTGTTCCATCCAGCTGGTGTTTTACACCCTGAGATTGGCAGAATCCCATGAGAACATGATATCATCTCTAGGTGCTGCTGATGTGTGCCCCAAACCACTGACATATGCCAGGCTTGGTCCTGTGGTGATGACCACAACTGTTAGCTCACGACACCTGTCTCAGAATGAGGTTGTGACCAGTCACACACAAAGGAAGCTGCAGATCTGTTGGAAATCAGGTGGCAGGGAGCAATTTGCTAGAAAAAAACTCATTGATCCATGGCCCTATTCCCTGTCCATTTCTGTAAGGTCCCCAGGAAAGGAGGAAAGATCATTGGCCTCATGAATTATTCATGTAGGTTGGGCCCAATCCATAGATCACTCACTGGCTGTAAATGCATACTTGCAATTTTTCTAAATCATTGCTTTAGGCTTGAATCAGCAAATATATTGAGTGTGTCTCAAAACAGCTGCTTATAGCAAGTTAGGGAACCCTACAAAGTGTTTTGTTGGAACAGTATCTTGCCATCAAATGCAAAATTGGAAAGTTCCCATGTGTACAATCTTGAAGCTCATGCTAAAATTCCATGTAAGAAAAAGATAGACATCTGTTTATTTGTGGTGGCAAGCCTGTTAATTAATCACATTCATGAATTTTATAAAAACAAATTCTTCTGCTCGTGAAAGCTTTCTACAAACTCAGTTTGGTGTGATGTGGGAATTCAGTTTGAAAGGAATCTATTTTTTAACTAGTGATAACTATTATTTCACTAACATAATTCACAAAGGCAAAATACTCTTATTTCAGAAACTTTTAATGCTGCTTTCTGTGTCAGACAGAAAATAAATAAATAAATACATCTCATATTAAGACTCCTTCTTTGGATCCAGGTCAAATTGAGGGCTGTTGATTGTTTTCTTAAAGCTGTCCCCTGACAGGACATTTACTGCCTGATTGCTGTGTCTAACCATGGGTATATTTACAATCAAGCTTAGTATAAGGTGCACAATTTAGCCTCGAGTGAGTAATTTTCCTAGTAACACTCAAACACATCTTAGCACAGAGCTTCACTGACATCTTTGGATTGCCCTGCATTGTAACACTGGGTGTACCTATAAGTGTCAGCATCCGACTGCCTGAAGACACATGCTCAGTATGGGACTGCAACTTCATAACACCCTCTGGACGTAGCACATGCTATCCCAAAAAGGAATTGAGGCACTGTTGTTTTCCCTATAAAACTAAAGATAGTTCTTCCAGAATCATACACTGCAATAAGGTCTCCAGAATCCTGTTTTGAGGTCACTTGGTCAGTTCTCCTGTGGCTAAAACAAGACCCCGTTGTGTTGGGAGAACCAGCTGAGGAAGAGTACTGGCAGAACGTGGGACTGAAACCCTTGTACCTTCACCTGCATCTTGGTCAGCTGGTAAGGTGTGTTTCCCTGCTTCTCAGTAGCCATAAATCGGGTGTAAATGCAAGTCATAGCCGTGTTAGAGACCATCGCACAGCAGGAGTCACGGAAAAAGAGTGAACGATCAGTGACAAGGATGCTTCTCAAAGAGAAGGCATGAATGACCAGGTCACCTCCTTGACTTTAAGTGGCCTGCTGCCAATCATACAATACATCTCAGCCAAATTCCACTTGGTGCCTGTGGTGACCAATTTCATACACATTGGGTTTTATATCCTACACAACCAAAAATTTACTTCCATACTCACTTTGAGCCATGGCTGCTGTGTACAAGGCAATGCAGAATCAGATCCTTTCTTCCACTAGTCTTTCCTGGCAACCAGCCTGCAAGACTGTTAAAATAAATAAATAAATAAATAAATAAATAAATAAATAAATAAATAAATAAATAAATAAATAAATAAATAAATAAGTATTCCAGACCTGTTTGTCAAATTGTGTTATGATTTAAAAGGCACAGGGCTGATTTCCTATTCATTCCAGCTTGTCCTGATGTTACTGTAATGTCTCATGTACATTTTAATCCAATTTACAGTAGGGTAAACCTGAGAGGAACTGAACTCTTTCATTTTGCTCCCTGCTTAACTTTGAAGTCCTTAATGAAACAGTTTAACGTGCACATCTTAGCAAATGTCCTTGGCTTCCAAGAAAAGAACACTTACAAAATTAGCCAAGTAGCTCAAATGTAATGGGTAGATCACAAAAGTAAGCAGATGTTAAATAACTTAACATAAAATATTAAAAAACAGAAACAGATTTTTTGTTTTGTTTTATTTCATTTTACTTTGGCTTAATTCCTTTCTGGAACCATGGCTGCTGAAACAATAGTGGCCCCGTGTGAGTTGCTGGATTGCAGCTCCTGACTGCAGTGCCTCTTTCCTTGCTTTACCTGAGCACTGATGGCATGCAATGGGGAGCAGGGCTGGGGGCAAGCCTGAAGGTGGGGGGAAGCATTCAGGGAGAAGTGGATGATGGCTTTGCCCCTGCTGAAGATTTGGAGGTGAGAAATTCACAGCGTCCCAACCAGAGCTGTGATGGAAAGGGAGATACTGGGATTTTATGGACACCCTCTCCATACTACAGTCAACCAGTAGGAAGCAGCTGCTCGCTGTCCCCTGTAGCAGAGAATGAGCGATGAAGCCACATGTCATATCAGTGGTGCCCCGAACAACACAGCTTAAACTCACCCTCTCTGAAGCCACCACATCCACCCTCACTGACTGTTACAGTTCACTCACCTCATGGTGTTTAACTCTCTTTTCAGGACCATCACCTCCTGTTAACACTCCAGGTGATGCAAACCTTTAGTTTTCAGACTAATATAACACAAAATGTAGCTTTCTGGAGTGATCTTTCCCCAGTAACTATTCTTCTTCTGTCTTCCCATATGGGAGAGTTAGAATATAGAAAGATGACACAAAGACTATAGGCAATACAGATGGCATGTATAGAATATATATGTTTACTTATATACATCTATATAAACACATATATTTTTATATTTTGTGTGTGTGTGTATATAGATACACAACAAATACATTCTTTTTCTAGGAGATATAGAGCAGAAGGGAATTTATCAAGCCAGCTGGAAGAGAGAAGGCAGGAGGATGGTGATATACCACCCTGAACTGCCTCGGCTCTCCCGCCTGCTCTCGGTCCCCCCTGCCCGCTCCCGGTTTTTTGAGGATGCGACAAGTCGCAGTGCCAGAGCGCAGCATCCTCGGAGGGGCGTCCCCCCGCCCCGCCCCGTTCCCCCCCCGTCCCCGTCCAATCAGGGCGCTGGGGGAGGGATGCTCGGGGCAGGGATGCGGGGTTGCCAGGCGACAGCAGCGTCCCTGTGTCCCGTCCCCCCCCCCACCCCCTCCCTCCTCCCTCCGTGTCCTCCCCCCGCGGGACCGGGCTGCGCTCCTGCCCGCGCTGCCGGCGCGGTTAAACAGCCGCGGGGAGCTCCGCGCCGCGCAGCCCCGCAGCATGGGGACAGCGGCTCGCCGCCCTCCGAGGGCTCCCTGCCACAGCCCCGCTCCCGGCCGTGCCAGGAGCAATAGCCAGCTTCAAAGTTAGAACGGGAGAGGCAGTAAATGAATAAATGGTAGGACAGAGCCTCAGGCAGCCCCTCCGCGCAGCGCCGGCTGCAGAGCTACCGCCCGCCCCGCGTGCCGGCAGAGGCAGTCTGCAAAATGCCATCCGGTTCTCACTCCTTGTCTTTGCAACTCTAGGTCGCCTCCAAATTTAAAGCTTTGCACCAATCCCCTTTGCCCGGGAAGGAGAGGAAATCTAGAAAGATGCCAGGCTGCGAAAAGGGACCCCAATTACCAGCGCTGGTACCAGGCGCTGCCTGGCCGACGAGAGCCAAAGTTGCTCAAAGGAACGGGAAGCGAGTGCTCCAGAGGAGAGGGGAAGGGAAGGGAATCTTTGCCTGGTGATTGCACTCTCTCCTCCCGTTGTCCCCTTCTCCTCCTCCTCCCTCCCAGCCTTACCCCTGACCGTTTAGGAGGCCTTGATGAGTTTCCACCGGGATCCGATCCAAGGTGGGGGGGGAGAAAGCGTGACTGTTCCCAGAGGAAACAGCTCACACAAGTTTGGGGGGTGAGAATCCCCGGTGGATGTTTAACGAGCACATCGGGAGGCCCGCTATGCCCGGGAGCAGCTGGAGACCCTCGCTGGGACACACCTTCACTGCACGGTAAGGAGCTGGGCACTGGTGTCCCGCACCCTGGTCCCTGCATCCCACATCCCGGTCCCTGCATCCTGCGTGGCAGATCCGTGCATCCTAGTCCTCACATCCCTGTATCCTGCATCCCAGTCCTCTCATCCCACACCCTGCAGCCTTGATCCCTGCATCCCGGGTCCCTGCAACCCGACCGGCGCTCCCCCATCCTGCTTTTCCAAGGAGATGTAGCTGCTGCCGGGGGGATTGTGGGTTGTGTAGCCGAGGAAAAAGTTTAGAGAGATGGTTTGAAAAGGGGTTTGCTGACGAGAGTCAGGGGCCAGGAGAAGTGGGGTTGCAGGGCGGGGTGGGGGGGGGGGGTTGGGGGACACAAGGGTTTTCACACCTGCAGAGAGCAGGTAGGGTGCAGGGGGACCTCTGTAGTGTGCAGTTGGGGGTGGAGGGGGGCGGGCAGAAGGGGGCTGGCTCACTCAGGGCAAAACAGCTGTGTCCAGATGTTGCCCAGAGGTTCCTGCTCCCGCAGAGGCAGGCTTTGGGGGTGAAGGGAGGAAATCTTAAACTCACCGTTCTACACCCTTCATTAAGCTGGGATGGAAAGTGCCAAGCCAGCAGCTGGGAGAGCCGTGCTGGGTACCCAGCACATCTCCCTGGATCTGCTGCTGGGAGAGAGGGGGAGAGGTGGGGAACATTAAAGGAACTGGAAATGCTTTTCTCCTCCTGAGGTATCTCCTCTGCAGGGACCTGGCTCACTCCAGGATCCTAAAATTGGAAGGCTTCAAAAAGAAAGGAGAAATTAGCAGGGACAATAGAGACAATGTAAACTCTCCCTCATATATGCCTGTATATCTATCTGTCCATGTGAGTATGCATCCAGCTGTATAGGTATATGTTTGTGCTTCTAGAGTTGCTTGTGCCTATGTATGTGCTGTGCCTGTGTTGCTATGTCTCTGGGTGTGTATGTGTGTAAATCTATGCTTGTGTTTGCTTGGATGCATATAGATGTATTGTATGTACAGATTCATAGGAATGTGTTTTTATTCCTAGACAGTGTAGACCTATAGGTGTGTGGGTACATATCTTTCATCTGTGTGTGTGTCAGGCACACATTTCTGATGAGATACACATGTGGGTGTGAGACAGTGTATCTCTATGCCTGTGTGTAGGTAGAATTTGGGGTGTATGTTGGATTTTGGGAGTTTTTTCCCCCCAGGTTATTGTAGTGTTTCCATGGATCATTTTATGGATACATCCCTGCATTTCAGCAATCTTGATAAAACCCAAAGAAATCCTGAAAAACTAATCTTACCGATGCTAAGGATTTGATGGTAGTTTATGAGTTCTTTGGCTTTTTCTCAGTTTATGCCACCTGCTGAAGATGATTTTAGCTCCTTTTTAAAATAATTTGTTCAGCTTTAAAAAATATCAGTCAGAAGACTGTGAAACAGAACAGCCTGGGACACAGACTGGTACTTATTTCAGCTTGCATAAGTATATGTCTCACATCGATTACATATGCATGAAAACAATTTGAAAAGCACACAACCCACCTGATCAAACACATATTTTAGGAAAACTACTTTTTTTTCATTTTCTTCAAATACACCTAAATAATTATGACTTCTTCTGCTGTTGTTTATGTTGATAAATGCAAACGTTACAAGAAAATGTAACTTCCCCAGTTATAGTTGGGATAATTGTACATTAAGCTAATTTTATTTGCAGTTAGGGTAATAGAAAAATTCTATTTTTGTAATGATCATTCTTTGAGTGACAGTCGCAGTAACAATCCATGAAAATCAGTCTTAATAAATTGATTACTTGAGGAACAATGCAAGCTAATTTGTCCTCTGCTAGATTATTTCATACTTTGATTTCTGTGGCTTTTTGCTGATTTCTTTCTTGTTTGTTTGTTTGGGTTTTTTGTTTTTTTCTTTTTTAAGAATTATGACATCCACTGCTACTTTCGGTATTTCTGGAGTCCTGCATTATATATAAAAACATAAAACACACTTCAAAACAGAAAGTACACCAATTGCTTTATTGTTCTGTAACTTAAAAACAAGCAAAATGGCATTGGTATCAAGTATATTAAAACAAGACTTTCACCCCGGAGCCAAGATGCTTTTCTAATTGCTCTTGATGTTTGTCTAGGTTACTTGTGCTGATGACCTACTTATAAGCTTTTACAAATAAAGTTTTTTAGGCAAAAGCTGATACCTTGTCTAGCAGTAAGAATCTAATTTTATCTTTGAAAGAGTAAATCTAAAGCAAGATGAAGGAGTAAAGTATCTGTCTAGATTCGCTTAATGTTTTTATACTTAATTAAACTGTGATGAAGCAAAGTACTGAATCAGACTGGAAAGCCAAAAGAAAAGAAATACATTATAAATATTGGTATCATTCAGTGCTGTGGTCTACATTATGTAAGTGAAGCTGAATTTGGAAATGAAGAAAGTTTAAGGGCATGTACTGGAATTTAAAGAAAGAGCTATTTAGATGTTTTTTGCAAAAACAACTCTTCTGTGGAAGTGTCCTACAGAACGTAAACTATTTTGAAGCTCACAGAGTCCTATATAGAATACAGTAAGACCTAAATGCTCTGGTTCTAATGGTGCTTATGCTGGGGTCAAATTGCAATTTTACCTTTAAACCTGGTGAACTAAATTCTCTATTGGGCTACAAGAATTCAGTAGGGTCACATGAAGTGTGTGTGCACCAAAAGTCTGGTTTAGCAGTGTGATTTGAGAATCCAACCTAAAGCTTTTATAGGGTGCAAGATCCTGTCTATGAGGCTGTTGAGCTTGCCAACAGTATCCTGCAGAAGGGATTTCACTCTCTGATCAGTTTTTGAAAGCTGCTTCCAAAGCCCTAATAAATGTTTATCAGGATTTCTACACCTTGTTTCTTCCAACACTTTGTGCTATAGTTATTGAGCACCTAGTATGAATTTTTCTGGTTGATAAAATACTAGGCATACTATCACTCTCAGGATGCCAGAGAACACCACAGAGATGTCTGGCACACTCCAGAATCAGACAGCATTATAGTTTGTGTGTGAATCTGTGTAACTACAGCAAGCTACAGAAGCTCTTGTGAAGAAGGTCATGTAATATTGACTGGCTTTTTACCTGCTTGTTGATATAAAACTGAAAGCTGGTTTAAATCTTAATCAAGACCTTATCCCAGGTCAGAGAGTTAAAGAGAAGACTGTCTTCTTGCTCTCTACTAGAGAATAAAGTTGTGCTTTAATTCCTATTTGGGTTGCATTCACAATGGAGGGGTATCTGCAGGCAACATGGGCTGACCAGAAGGATGATCAGCGACCCTGCCCCAGCACCCAGCACTGAATGTCCAAAGCATGGCAGTGATGGATCTGGGCTCCAAAGATGGCAGGGAAAGAGCATAGTCTTCAACTGGCAACATCTTCTTAAATCTCTGCACATGACTGTTCCTGTCAATGAACTTAATAGGGCCAACTTTCTCTGTGATAAAATAGCCCTAAACTGGCAGAAAAATCTGGGACACATTTCCTCTCATGAAAATACAGATTGGCTTGAAAATCATGAGTTTATTTTAGTAGTAGGAGTAAAATGACAAAAAAAAAATAGGAATTCCTCCTGGGCACAGTGATGTCTGGGAATAGCCTCAGTGTGATTGTGAGATATTTCCTCTGAGACAAAACCACAGTTCATTGTTAGAAGTGTTTTAACTATTACGGATTAGTGCAATTGGTTCTTTTTTTTCAGGTAAGCCCAGAATCCAGTGTGTGACCCAAATGAATTTGCTGGACTATCTATTGTTTCATGAGGCTTTTGGATATTTTACTTTAAAGGTGTTCATATTTTTAAAAATACTGTAAGGAGTAGACTGTCTTGTTTCTAGCTGCCTTTCCAAAGCAATGCGGAAAATTTTCATAGGGGTTAAATCACTATGAACCTATTAAAGTCAAAAGGAAGAGAGTTTACTAGACCTATAAAAAATTACACACACACACACAAAAAAAAAAAAAAAAAAGACTGTAGAATGATAGTGCTTTTATCTGATATTGGACCTCTCAAATATAAAATGATGCAGATGGAACTATTATGTCAGCTATACTGACATTATTGAATCATTTACGTAGTTAGCAATTGTACTGCATGTAAATCAATAGGTTGTCTCAAAAACCTAAGTAGCAGTGTAGCAGCTTTTCCAAACCTTCTAAGACCCAACTTATCTGCATGCAAAGGCATGGTCTTAACCTCAGTTGCTGAGGCAGTCTTCCTTTCAGAGCACTTTAAAGTTTAGCAAGTGGCTTGACCTTAATAGTACTGATGGCCTTGACCTTGAAAGTCCCTTTCCTTGTACATCCAAAGGGATACAGGGTGATGACCAAGTATACAAAGTATGTCAAGTATGTACAGAGGAAATCGTTGATGAACATTTTATGGATGAAATGGGAAGTGGAGAAGTCTTCTGGTGGATGCTGTGAGACCTTGAAATTCTCCATTAGAAAAATGACTAGAGAAGGGAAAAAGTTGTGAAGACAAAAAAAGGTTGTGGAAAATAGATCTATAGGAGACAAAATGGGAAAAATAAAGAGAAGAAAATAGCTTGAGAGGAAATTAAAGAAAGAGAAGTAAACACACTCAGATGATTATTCAAGCTGGAAGAAAATTAATGGAATGATAAGTCAGTTGTGGAATTAAGAGGTTGTAAAACAGGGGAAGGTGATGAAGAAGACACTTTCATTAAAGAGATTAGAAATTATCCTGTGATCTAACTATCAGGGGAAAAATACTGCTCATGTTATGGAAGTGGTAACTGCAAAATTTAACCAGGCAGAAGATTGCATTCAGGCATATTGACTAAGGAAGGGAACGGCAGCTGAGATATAGGAAACGGTGAGCTAGTAGAGAAAATGTCATAGAGCTGATTTTATCCATTTAAAGGAATATGAAAGATAAAGAATCTATGTGGACAGGTGGAATGTAACAGAATTTTAAAGTCCATGGTGACCAAGAAGTCTTATCAAGTATCAGCATACAGTGAGCACACATTGACAAATTAAGCATATCCTTGAGAAAAGGAGAGAGGGGAAACCTGTAGTCATGCATGGTCTTCAGGTAAAATCCAGAGACAGTGCAGTAAAACCAAAGGAGACAAAAGCACGTTGATGGAGTCTCTTAGGAAGTCAGTGGAGAGATTATCAGATTCCAGAGGAAAACCAAGCAAGTACATACAAGGAAGAATGAAGTCAAAAGCTCAGTGGGTGACCATGAAGTCAGCAAATTCATAGGTCAGAACTCTATTAGAAGAATTAGGGTGTTAGAATAAAGGTATTCATGGGAAAAAGGATTATTATGTTGACTTAGAGTACCCCTTAAGGAACAGCCTGAGAGGAGGGTTGCAGAGAAGGGGAGGTAGAGTATGCATGTGAGAAGAAACAGAACTGTTCTTGAGAAAATAAGAGGTGCTCGAGGAGAGGACAAAGGGAAGAATAAAATAGGGAAGAAAAATTCAAGGGTTATGACCGAGATGAAAAGAGACAAAAAGCTTGGACAAAGGCTAGAAGCAAGGACTGACAAAAAGAGGAGCAGAGAGGGTGGGTGATATGGGAAAATCACCTCCCACTGGTACAAAAGAAGAGGCAGGGCCTGGGCTAGCCAGGAGGAAGGAGCTGAAGGGAACATGAAAACTGTGAAAAGCCTTTGTCTAGAAGATGACATGCTGGTGGAAAACAGATTTAAAAAAAAAAAAAAAAAAAACAAACAAACGTGTGCAGGATGTAACAATTGAGTGTACCCTCAGCTGAGAAATATAGTAAGACTCATACATTAGCTTCCATTCCCATGGAAAGCTCCACTAACAAGTCCACATTCAAATCAGGGACAGTTTTCATGTTATCTAAATGCTGAACCTGGAGAGGTTAACATAACTGCATAGCTGCATAATCCGGGGCTCTACAAAGCCTCAGACTCTCTGGTTTGTGGTGGTTGGTCCTCAAAAGCAAATCGTGTTGGGCTGACTGAGATATTACCTTGCAGTCTGTGAAGGAGGATGCTGCAGGCAATTTATTGAGTCTGAGATTTGGCAGTACTGTGACTCTTCTCTGGAATTAGCCCTGCAAAGAGGCTCACTGAGATAAGTGGCCAACAAGGTGCTGCCTGATTTTACGGTGCAACTCTGTCAAACTCTTCCAGCAAAACTAGTGTGTCAGATGCCAGATCTAGCACTCAGGGACATTAGTGGTTTGCAACAGTTATTGAATACTGTGTGATCAAACTAATGACCATTACATCAACATATGAAATATAGGATAAAACACCATTTGGAAAGGGTTTGAAAATCTTAAAAAATATTGCTTCCTCCCTAAATTCCTAAAATTTAACCCTAAATTTATTCCTAAAATTTTTCATCCCTAAAAATCCTTAAATACTGTTTCATTAGTGGTGTGGCTCCCTGCCCCATGGACATCTCAGCAGGGCTGAGATGGTGCAGGAGCTGCCAGGCAACCCCAATCCTCTACTATGGCAATAAAGAGATCCTACAGTCTAGATACATTCCTCCTCCCTGGTGAGGAATGGAGCCCTACAGAAAGCTAATGTGTTCTCTGAGAGGCTCCTAGGCCATTCTTGACCTTGTTGACCTTGGTTATCTCATGTCAGGTATGCATTTCAGTTCTTGACTATTTTAATGTAGAGCTCACAGAATCAGTATGGTTCTCTTAATTATATAAAGTAGCTGTGATTAAGGCTCCTTAGATTCCATACCAGGTCCAGCTTGTATGTGCCATGCCTTACTGATGAGAGACTTGCAGCTGTGCTTGAGTGAATATTTCTACATGTATGTTTTATAGGGGCTTTTTGGCTGAGTTGTTTTTTGATCCAGTACTTACTGCTTAGCAATTTCCGTATTAATTTATAGTTATTATGTATTTGTAAAGTTATTATTAATTTCATTCACATTGCTTGCACCATTCAGTGAAGAAATTATTAGGAAATCATGAGAAGACACTGTTCTGCTAGTGTTTGAAAATATTACATTGTGTTTGTGATGCTTAGCAGAAATTGGCTGCCCTGCTGTTAGAATCACATAGCCAGAGCTCTGATCAAAATCAAGAAGTAAATTTTGGGGATGTTTCCAGAACTCATAGAATTTTTTTTTTCCTCGCTTGTGTATTTTCATAAGATAAAACAAATAAACATAGAAAACAATGGAGACAAAGAGAAAGATAAAGATATTGTGCTGTAAGACATAGAGCTCAGTTTTGAGCTGTTAAAATAGTTTGATTACTTGGATCAGCTCACATGGATAAGAAATGTCAAAAATTACTTTATCTGTAAGAACATTTAAAAATTTATATTTTTTGCAAAAATATAATTTGTTTTACCATGACGAGGGAGTTCTCAAAAAGCCTAATTATAATTTTTGGTGGGATTATATAATTATCTGAGTGTTGAGTGTCACCAGTTGAGAATATCATCATAGAATTTTCTTTGGCTTTTTATCATACCTTTTTAATGACATTTTTACTAATATTCAGTCAGTCAGAAAGACATCATCACTGTATGTCAACTAACACCTACTTTGGTTCCACTATGAAAGATTCCAGATGTTTCAGTATACAACAGATGAAAGAACTTGATTTTACCTTATAACAGATGTATTTTACCAGTATTTAATATTACCTTGAAAAAGCAGGGGAAAACCCCACTCACATAGAATCATAGAGCCATAGAATGGTTTGGGTTGGAAGGGAATTTAAAGATCATCTAGTTCCAACCCCGCTGCCACAGGCAGGGACACCTTCCACTAGACCAGGTTGCTCAAAACCCCGTGCAACCTGGCCTTGAACACTTCCAGGGAGGGGGCAGCCACAGCTTCTCTGCGCAAGCTGTTCTAGTGTCTCACCACTGTCACAGTAAAGAATTTCTTCCTTATATCTAATCTAACTGTATCCTTTTTCATCTTAAAATCATTACCCCTTCTCTTATCACTACACTCCCTGATAAAGAGTCCCTCCCCGTCTTTCCTTTAGGCCCCCTATATAAGTCTATGTCCTTCTTATGTTGGGGACAGAGCTGAACACAGTACTCCAGGTAGGGTGTCACAAGATGGGGGTAATGGGGAATAATCCCCTCCCTTGACCTGCTGGCCACACTTCTGTTGATGCAGCCCAGATACGGCTGACTTTCTAGGCTGCAAACGCACGTTGCTGGGTCATGTTGAACTTTTCGTCAATCAACACCCCGAAGTCCTTCCCCTCAGCGCTACTCTCAATCCACTCATCAATCGCCCTGTATTTGTGCTTGGGTTTTCCCTGACCTATGTGCACAACCTTGCACTTGTCCTTGTTGTACTTCATGAGGTTCATACAGGCCCACCTCTCAAGCCCATCAAGGTCCTCTGGATGACATTCCTTCCCTCCAGCATATCAACAGCACCACAGAGCTCGGTGTTGTCATCAAACTTGCTGAGGATGAACTCAATGTCACTGTCCATGTCACTGACGAAGACGCTAAACAGTGTCGGTCCCAATACAGATCCCTGAGGAACACCATTTATTACTGGTCATTGACCACAACACTTTGAATACAACAATCCAGCCAATTCTTTATCCACCAAGTAGTCTGTCTCTCCAATTTAGAGACAAGGATGTCATATGGGATAGTGTCAAATGCTTTGCACAAGTCCAGGTAGATGACGTCAGTTGCTCTTCCCTCATTCACCAACACTGTAACCCCGTCAGACAAGGCCACCAAATTCATCAGGCACAATTTGCCCTTAATAAAGCCATGTTGGCTATCACCAATGACCTCCTTATTTGCCATGTGCCCGAGCATAGTTTCCAGGAGGATCCACTCTGTGATCTTGCCAGGCACAGAGGTGAGACTGACTGGCCTGTAGTTCCCTGAGTCTTCCTTTTTTCCCTTTTTAAAAATGGGGGTTATGTTTCCCCCTTTCCAGTCACTGGGAACTTCACCGGGCTTCCACGACTTCTCAAATATGATGGATAGTGGCTCAGCCACTTCATCTGCCAGTTCCCTCAGGACCCGTGGATGCATCTCATCAGGTCCTATGAGTGTGTGCACCTTCAGGTTCCTTTGATAGTCTCAAACCTGATCTTCTACTACAGTGGGTGGTTTTTCATTCTCCCAGTTACCTCCATTGCCTCTGCAACTTGGGCAGTGTGGCTGGATTACTTGCTGATGAAGATTGAGGCAAAAATGTCATTGAGTATCTCAGCCTTATCCGTGTCCTGGGCAACCAAATCTCCCACTTCCTTCCAGAGAGGGCCCACATTTTCCTTAGTCTTCATTTTATCACCGACATATCTATAGAAGCTTTTCTTGTTGCCCTTGATGTCCCTGGCCAGATTTAACTCTATCAGGGCTTTGGCTTTCCTAACCTGTTCCCTGGTTGCTCAGACAATTTCTCTGTATTCGTCCCAGGCTACCTGTCCTTTCTTCCACCCTCTGTAGGCTTCCTTTTTTGTGTTTGAGGTTTTCCTGGACCATCTTGTTCATCCATACAGGCCTCCTGGAGTTCTTACCTGACTTCCTCTTTGTTGGGATGTATCACTCCTGACCTTGAAAGAGGTGATCCTTCAATATTAACCAGTTTTCTTGGGCCTCTCTTCCCTCCAGGGCTTTATCCCATGCTACTCTACCAAATCCCCAAAGGGGACAAAGTCTGCCCTCCTGAAGTCCAGCTAGCTGCACATCCTCCTCACTGACCTAAGGATCTTGAACTCCACCATTTCATGGTCATTGCTGCCAAGGCTGCCCTTGAGTTTCACACTCCCCACCAGCCCCTCCTTGTTGGTGAGAACAAGGTGCAGCATAGCATGTCTTCCTCATTGGCTCCTCTATCACTTGGAGAAGGAAGTTATCATCAACACATTCCAGGAACCTCCTGAGTTGCTTGTGTCCTGCTGTGGTGTCTCTCCAACAGATATTGGGGTGGTTGAAGTCTCCCATGAGGACCAGGACTTGTGAACATGAGGCTGCTCCTATCTGCCTATAGAAGGTCTCATCCACTTGGTCTTCCTAGTTGGGTGATCTGTATCAGACCTCCACTCCATAAGGTCTCCTGTCCCTGCCCTCCCTTTAATCCTGACTCTTGGTTGGCTCCTTATTCATCCTCAGGCAGAGCCTCATGCACTCCAGCTGGTTATCGACATAGAGGGTGACATCTGGTCCTCATCTCCCCTGCCTTTCCTTCCTAAAGAACCTGTACCCTTCCATTCCAACACTGCAGTAATAGGAGCCATCCCACCACATCTCTGTAATGCCAGTAAGATCATAGCCCTGCCAATGTGTGCACATCTTTAGCTCCTGTTTATTCCTCATGCTATGTGTATTTGCATAAAGGCATTTAAGTTGGGCCCCCCAGTGAAGCTGACTTAGTGGCTGGAATTCCCAATTCACATGGGACATCAATGCAGTAATATTGGATTAAACTTTTGTAAAATTATGTGAAAAGGATACCTTACAATGTTGGTCTGTACAGCACATTATTTGCATAGACAGTAATAAGGTCCTGCTTTTCCTCAGCATGAAATACTTGTCTGAAAAATGCTACCATAGAATGACATTTTAGTAAACAATTTATGGAGTTTATAGGAATCTTTTTAGCATTTTTTTTCCAAATGCTGTAAGAATATGCTAAAGTACACTTGTCAAATCTACCTTGCAACTGTTTTCATTGTATTCCGTAGGGGTCTCTTAATTGTGTTTGTTCACTTTCTTCCTTGCAACCGTCAGGTCTTTAGAAGAGCCCTGACAGTAATAGACAATGACATCAACAGACAATGCATTTTCTTAAAAAGGTGCAGGCCCATCCTACGTGAGACTAATGCATTAGGTTGAGTTATTGAGCTAATCCTTGCTCTCAAAAGTTGAGAAAATGGTAGTATTTTTCTGTGTGGGAATAGTAGACCAACACTGAAGTCTGTTTCAGCCAAATACTCTTAAAACCATCCAGCACATGCTTCTTTATCTTACCATTATTACAGGATACATATACCTTGAAAAAGAACATTTTCTTCATAACCAAGAAATAAGCTGTCTGCCTCAGGGTCTTGAAAGCAGAACAGAAATGACTGCTGTTCTAGCAAAAGCAACATGCAGCCCATGCCCTTTTTCATCCATTCACTTGTCAGTGTGGCTGTCAATAAGGATGTATTTACATATGGCTAATCCCACAGTTGATTCATTAAGATGATTTTATGTTTGAAAAGGGAAGATGACCTAATGGGGTAGCTCCAGGAATACAAATAAAGTGAGGTAACTTTCATAGAATAATAATTTTGCTTTCTGAAGTGGACTTTAAATCTCCAAGAAGAGAATAGCTCTGCTTAAAACAACCTTTTCTTCTTCACTCAGAAGTGATCTCCGATTAATTGTGCAGTTTAGCTGAACTTTGCTATCCTTGGTATCCTAGGAGAAAAGCTCTGACAGACTGGGAATTTTAACTTGTTTGTAATGTAAACTCAGTATACCCATGGTGCTTTTTAACACTCCAGAAACTGTTTGGGAGGAAAAAGAAATAAATAAAAAAGCTTTGATCCTTTAAGCAAACAAAGAGGGGAGAAGGAGGTTAAAAGAACCATCATTTGTGAAAGGCAGAGAAAGAAAATGTGGGAAAAGTGTCCTTTTTTTTAACAGCTTCATAGTCTGTTTGAAAGACTATTGGAAATATCAGCCACTTCAACAACATTAGAGCCCTCTGATGAATAGAGAAAGATCAATTTCTTTTTATTGTTTCATTGACATTTTTGAGATTTCTAAGAATTATGAATTTCTCAATTGTATCTGTTCATCTGACCAAGATCTTTCCCAGAAGCAGGTATCCAGGATAAAAATATAGAGGTTAATGCTGATACCTTGAGTATCAAGCTCCAATAAACATATTCCTAGTAGCATCATTCAGTATGAAGAAAGGAAGAATAAACTAGTCTGGAGGCAACGTCAGCTCCTGGGAGCTGGGAGATGACTTGCAACCCAGGTTTCTTGGCCAAAGGGTGAAATGTAATTTGAAACATCCATTTGTAGCAGCATGGAGTGATGTGACCCAGCAATGCCTTGTTGTCTTCTTATCTGTGAGAGATATTCCTGCTTCCTAAAATACCACTGATCTAGGTATTTTGGACAGTAGGTAAGAAGGTGGAGTCAAGTCTCCATATATTCCTTTGAATCTGCCTGTCTATTCCACATTCAACAGTTTTAAGGAAGGAAGGAGACAAATAGCTCCATTTAGACCTAGATACCTTGAATCAATGTCCAGGGAGTGGCTGCAGAGAATAATAGGGTTTCTTAGTTCCTGTGATTTCCTGGTGAGGGCACAAGGTCCCAATTAAAACTTATCCTGAAAGGGTGCAGCATCCATTAGGGCAGAAATAGATAGAAAGGCTTTTTTATGTAAGCTTCTTCATTTTCAAAGATTGTACACAACGTTTCATTTTCCTGAATGTGGCATTTATAGTTCCATGGATAATGACACCAGTAAGGACTTCATCTGATCCATCTCCCTCTCCAGAGAAAGCATAAGCTGTCTCTAAGTCTTTATTAACTAATACTTATTGAATGTTTCCCTTAAAATCTGCAACAACAGAGATTTCACAGCCTGTAACAACACATGCTTGCGCTTCACTGTTCTTACGAACAGGTCTCAACAAATTTAAGTAGAACCTGTTTTTTGCAGCCAAGCCTGTCACCCTTTTCCTCTCTGCTATGGAAATTAGAAGCAATTTAGTACTTTCCTTTCCATTCCAGTCTTTTATATAACAAAGGGATTAGATATTGGCTTTTTGACATTCATTTATAAGACATTCCCCTCAGTCATCTCCTCTTGACTCAATGAAATAACTGCTTTTCTTTTAGCCATGTGCTTTTTTTAGAATCTTGTTATTCTTGCTGTTTTCCTTTGGACCTTCTCCAGTTGCCCATTTGGACCCGTACCCAAAAGATGAGTACAGCTGAAGAATGGCTTGACTTCACTTGTCTTGAATACAGCATTCCCCAAAGAAATCCTTTGTGCTAGTTCTTTGTTCTATGCTCCAAGCATCACTCCAGCCAGCATTTTGCCCAAAGAGACCTCAGGAGTCTCACAGAACCATAGTGATGTCCTTGTCCTGTCACCTTCCAATTTGATACATTTTTCTTGACTGCTTCTGGTCATTTCTAGTTCACAAACACATACAACTCCAACCAAAAAATTATCAGACCTCACATATACATTAACATTTCATTAAAAAAATTCTGAGTTATTCTGAGCAACCCGTTGCTTTGTCTTTGCCGGAGGGATCTGTATTTGTGATGGCTTCTGTTGGTTCAGTCATTACTGAACAGAGGGATGCTTAACTGCTGCATTGTCTAGCATGTATCATGACACATGATTAACATGTTTAGTATGAAGTGACCATCATGATTACTAACTTCAGCTAGCAGCCTGATTGTCCACAAGTCAGAGAAAATCTCCCTGGCAGTGCTTGTAGACGGGAAGGCTCCAGGCCAACTCTAAGCATAAAATATAGCAATGAATGAGTGATGGATACAAATGGGACTGGTATTCATTTGGGTATTCCAGCTATAGGCACATAGGAAGGCAAAAGGTGCTCATGTTTTCAGGATCATAACTGCAGGGCAATGTGTCAGGAAGTCTGAAATGAGAAGTTCAACTTTGCTGCTGGCAAACCCACACAGATTTCAACTACATTAAGAATGTTGCATTAGGCAAGAATCCAGAACTTCATGCCCCCTAGGCACACTTTCTGCCGCTCTCGTTTAATTTCTCTTCTTGTATTAAGACTCCAACTTTTCCCTGACCAGCCTAGAACGTATCCCAAACTGGCTAGGACATGGATAATGTCAGAGGGGTCCTAATGGAGCTGCCACAGGTACTTGCCCCAAATGCTCCTTAGAGAACTCTGCAGCAGTTAGGTTCATGCATATAAGAGTAGTAGTTACTACAAAAAAAAAAAAAAATCCTCAGAAAGGAAGAAAAAAGCAAAAAGCATTCACTCATGTATCTCTAGCAATTCATGGAGCACCTTAACATTGCAACAAAAAAAAGTCCCCTCTAGCCTTCAAATTAATCAACATGTTCTTTTAGCATATCTCAGTAAATTAAAACATCCAGTCCAATTCATTAGTTCCTGACCATTAACATCCAAGCCTTGAATTCCCACTGAACAGGTAAGCAGCTGCTTTGAAGATTTAACTGGCATGAATCTACCAGAGTACAAGCCACCATTATGCCTGAAAGTAGTCCCTTTCCTTCACCCTCTGTCTAACTTGGTCATGCTGGGACTGCTAAATAAACATTATGTGGATGCACTGAGTGAAGGGGTAGGTTTGTCTCGGTGTGAGAGAACTTTTTTAGTCTGGGAAAGAAAAAATCAGGGAGGCACATTCAGGCAACCAGTGGGATGCAGCTTGATTCTTTGTCCCTCCATCGGTAATAAATGCATTCAGAGTTTAGCAATTCTGTATACTCACTTGATATGTTGTCTCTTGAACCTAGATCATGCTAAGTAAATTAAGTACCTAAGATACACTGTCTGATCATGGTCAGCAGAGCCTAGCATTGTAATGCCACTTATTGGATGGTCAATAGTGTGTTCCTAAGGCCTTAAAAAACAGTTTCCATGTAAAAAGTCACCTATATTTAACCAACAGGAGTCATCTCAGCCTTATTTTAGAGTGCTGCAAGTTTTTTGCAACACTTTTTTTAAAGCACCAAGTAATAGGTGCTCTAACATGTCCCATTTTTGTCCATTCCCATTTATAACAGTTTCCATGCCAGAGATTACAATGTAATACTAATGTAAGTAGTTTCAAAAACAAAAGCACATTTTGAATCATCTGTGTTTATCTTTAGAGTAAGAGCTGCAAAAATGAATGGATTGAGGGGGATTAAGCACTAGGCTAATTGTTCATTAGGCAACCTAAGACCAATTAAGTGTGCTAATCCATTCAATATTTTTTCTATTTGTTTCCATTATTATCCCTGCCAAAATTATTTTACATGTATTAATTCACCTATATTTATTTATTAATAAAGGAATTCACATGAAATGCAAGTCTTAAATCCTATAGTCCTTTCTTGAGCAAAACTTCCATGACAGCAGTAGCAGAAGGACTTCAAGATGTGACTGGAACTCTCTGTACTGCTCTTTTCCTAAAATAAAACTTAAACTCTTTCAATAAGATTAATGTGAATGCATTCTCCATCTGTATTGATTCCAGATACTTTTCACGTTTAATTAAGACATATTATTCTGCAAAATTATGCGTAGTTCTATGTAACATCCTATGAAAGTGGTCCTGATTGTACCTAACCCAAAAGAATTGTCCTGAAATTGATTGCTGATTGCTGACTACTATTATGTAATAATTTTTACATTATTTTGATGTGTAATTGACTACCTATTTGCCAGACAAGTAGAAGACAGAGGGTTACTGATAGCTAACTAGATTATCAAATCTTCCAAGTTCCAGAAAGCAACATTCTTTTCAGATCAGCTACACATTAAAATTGCCAGATTCTGGGTCCCAAAATAACCCGTGGAGGAAAGTAGATCTACTATAAAATTATTCACATGGGTATTACCACAAATATGGGAAGGTGGGCAACAGGCCAGGTAGCAGTTCAACAGAAATGGATCTAAGGCTATGGAAGGTCAGAAGCAGAGCATGACTCAACACCATGGTATCATATTGTTGTGAAAAAGGGAAATTTCATACTGGGATTAATAAGTAAGAATACTGTCTGCAAGATATGGAATGTAAACACTATTCTCTACTCAACACTATTAGGGACACATTTGGAGTATGGTGCCCGGCTTTGAGCATTATGTTTTAAGAAGAAATATAAATCACTGAGACAGAGTCCAGAGAATATCAAGAAGTAGAATTAAAGGTGTGAAAAAACAGATTTATCACGGGTAAGTAACAGGCTTAAATTGTCACACACAATATTAGACCTCAAGAAAAGCTTTGAATGGTAAGGAGAGTGAAGCAACAGCATAAACTGCTGGGAAGTCTATGAAGTTCCTTTCACCAAAGGTGTTTAAAAACAAGCTAGCCAAGACATGAGTTAGGTAAGACATAAGTAAAGCTGATCCTGATTTGAGTAACAGCAAAGGAAGATGAAGATCTTTCAAGGTCCCTTCCAGCCCTCTTCTTCTTTAAGTGTCCTGAACATCATTCAGGGTTCCTACCCTGTGATCTTACAACCTAGCACTCTGCATTGCAAACATCTACCTCCCTAGGAGGCAGCCTCGACATCTGCCAGCAAAGCACAGCTTCCACTGCTCCCTTTCTCAAGTGAAGCAAAGGCAGTAAGAACAGAGTAACATGCTTCTCTTGGGGAAGAGGAGGAAAAATGGACAAGTTTTGGGAGCAAACAAGGTTGTCCTGCAAGAGAGAAGTAAGCTCTGCCATGCAAAGGTAGATCATGTGTGCATGAAGGGAGAGAACGTGTGACAAGTCTGATTAATTCACACATAGACTTCTTATGAGTGTATTCAGTTCTTGCTCTACTCTAGGAGCAGCAGAATGCTGCATTAAGACAGATAGCAATGTAGTCTGTCATGTAAAGACCATTAGCAGTCCTGCCTCTTACTGTAAGGACTGTGCAGAAGTGTATGTGTCTACAAAAATCAACATTAAACAAGCTCTAATATTAGGACAACAAAGAAATAAGAAAGGAAGGAACAGTGTGTCTTGTTCTGTCAACTTCAAAGTCTACTCTGCATGTTCATAGTCTTTGATGCCCGTATGTGTAGGCAATACACTATATAAGATTATGAAGTAATATATGTTTTTGGAATATTTGCATAAGGAAATGAATGCAGTAAATCTATTGATGTCATCAATGCAGAACTAGTGTAGCTCTAATACTTTCTGCACTGCAGTGATGATTATGAAACTAGTAGGTATTTTATGTTATTAACTCAAGGCATCATCTTTAATAAATACTCATAAAACACACTAGCAAAATCATAAACTGCAGAAACACAAGGAGGAAATTCATGCTATGTTCCCTATCACAGACAAATTGTTAATACTGTTACCCAGTAATTATTTAATCGAAAGTATACTTAAGGAAAATCTGAAATAACTGTGAGATTTCAGTTGTTAGAAATAAGGGCTTTATCTTCATGTTAATTACTGAAGCAGGTTTAGAGTATATTTTAATAAAAATGTGAGACAGTATTGAAATTCAAATAACTCCTTGGAGGCTTTATGCTCATGCAAAATGCAGAGAAATTCAGAAAGAAGATTTTTCAAAATTAATAACTCTTTCTTAAAGAGAGATAGAGAATTATATGTCATCTTCTAAAAGGACATTATATTTTGTCATGAGTTTGTGAAAAAATGTATTATTCATATCATCGATAAGAAAGATATTTAGCCTAAATTACACTCTTTCCTTTCTACCCTGAAATTTTCCTTCCATTCGAAAATTATTGTACCTTTCATCATTCAAAGCCTCTCTGCATTGACCCTGGAGAATACTGAAATATTCCTTTTAACCATCCTAAATCAGGTGAACAATAAAATGGTATTGATTTTTCATACAGTATAAATAGTTCACAAATATATATAAAAATATAATTCAGGATTCAGTGGGTCAAATCCTAGATTCTGATAAATTAGCAACAAAGCCAACAGAGCTGCTCTATGTTACACCAACTGGCAATGCTGTTCAGTTTGTCAGGTGTACTGCACTTCAGTCATTTAATAGCTTCAAGAGATCAATAAGATCTGCAGTTTCAGGTTTTCAAATGTCAGTCTGCTTGTTTCCCATACCCTTACTCAAGCAGTAGAGTGGACTTTGCAGCAAAAACCTTGCATTGCAATAAAGTATTACCTTCAGGCATGCTCACTAGCCTGTTTAATTGAGATTGGATACTGCACTCTGAGCTTGGTTGTCACCAGTGGGAAGCCGCTGAGGAGCTGATGGCATGAGAACATGGGTCATAAACATGTTATCCCAATCCTCCAACCAGTGTAAATCAGTGTAACTGCACTGTTACAAGCTCCAAGGACAGAGACAGCTTGTAAATATGGAAAATATGGGGGTTGTGCAACATAAACAAGGCAGGAAGAGACAATTCAGTCTATCTCCTACCCCAAAGCAGTCAGGATTATTGTGTCACTCCTGAAAAAATATTTTTTTTTCTTGAAAACTTCTGATGGTGGAGATTCCATAACTTTCCCAGGTAGAATGTACTTGTGCCTCAATACCTTTATGATGAGAACATTTTCCCTAGTATCTAGCCTAAACATTTGTTTTTGCAGTATGAGTTCATTTCTGCTTTAGCTAATGACTGCAGCCAAAGTTCTCCTTTCACCCCAATTAATTTCTCACCTCCTGAACTTGATAAAGCTTTGCTTACAGTCTGCTCTGACCACATCTGTGATGAAATTGAGAATGTTGATGGGACCTGGAAAACTGTGAGTCTCAGGCCAGTCTGTCTATGATTTCTCTAGCTTTTTTGAAACTGGACCACTTCTCAGACTGAGGCAGTTTCCAGTCTGGTGAACTGGCCATCAAGCCATGAAACATTCATTGCCACTGGAAAGACTCAAAGTAATGCTTGTGGAACAGCAAGAGTCCTAAGGCTGAGGGTTTTCATTTGTCACCTATTACAGGAACACTTATGATTTTTAGCATAAGAAATATAAAACAAGACACATTTTAGACTGTTTTTGCAATTAATGTGGTGTGTTCCAAAAGAAAGCATTTCTTTCTGGTGTTTGGCACAATCTCATCAGTGGGATAATGCTTCCTTTCTCAATTGTAGCACCAAATAATCTTATGCTCCTTAACAAGATGACAAACTTCAGTCCATGTATTAAGTGTTTTTTAAATGTCATCAAGTTCTTGTTGCACAATGGTTCCAACTAATGATTAAAATGATTCATTGTTATCTTCTATGCTCATTAGAGAAAATATTTAGATTCTATTAGAGTAAAGGACTCAGTGTTTGGTGAAGAAAATAATATCGATTTGAAAATAAAATAGAGTGTAAGTAAAAGAAAGAGCTATTGCTGATGAAGTCATTGATGAAAAAGGTATTGAGAATAGCAGAAATGTCTATTTTTCTCTGATATTTATTTCTCTATCAGTGGACTATTCTGCTATGATCAATAAAACCTCGCAGACTGACTCAAATTGTTTAAGGGTCACTGTGCTTCCTAAGTTGATTATTGAAAAGAAAATAAACCAGTTCAAAACTTTTCCTGAGTAAACAGTTACTAGTAATACTTCATCTTCCTTGTTCATTGTTCTTCACTAGGGCTCGGTCTTCTCTAGCAAAGCTACCTGGCGTCAGCAGCCTTGGCTAAACCTCAGGCTGGTAGGTATTTCTTCACTGAGGAGATTCACTACAGTATTTTCCTGTCCTATACTCAGCCTCCTCTTGGTGCCAGGGCCACTTCCCTTTTGCTGAGAGGGAGGTGTCTGGTGGCCAGCGATATGTGCAGACTTTTCCATGACTGTTGTCATCATTGCTGACTGTCAGCCATGTTACAGAAACTGAAGCTCTTCCTCTGTCTAATCCTCTGCAGGATTCACTGCAGAACCCATGCATACAGCTTAATGACATCCTTCAGATGCTTCTAAGCCACTTTGCTCCCTGAAATTTTCTAAAAGTCTCCAGACTATGGACAGATTTTCTATCACCTTTCTGCCTCTAGCATCTCGAGGAGCTGATCCTCTATAGCTTCTAACACCCGTGCTGACTTTTGCAGAGTGAAAGCAGAGAAGAATACCTGAAATTACAAAGCAGGCTTATTTTATCAGTTCAGACACATTCCTCTGGAGTAAAATGGCAATGCACTGAAAGACCTTTGGGCCTGTAGAGAGTACAATAAGATCTGGATCTGTGCCTGGCACGTAGGCAGTTGTCTCCTTGCTCTTGCCCACAAGCTTCCCGCTGTCTGCAGTGCTGGGAACCTTGTGCCCCAAGACCTTGAGGTCATGTGTGACTCCAACCCAACCAAGTGTATGGAGAGCAACTGTAAAGGCTCAGCTGATTGCACAACTATGCTAATTGTTTTGCCTTCAGGTCTGAACTTTGTCTCATTTAGTCTCCCTGTGAACTCCTTGCAGTTAACCAAATAGTTACATTTTATCTCAGACACTTCAGACTTACATCACATAAAAACTTCTTCTAAGCAAGCAAGTAGTCATTTCCACTTAAAATAAAATACATATCTTTATATTGAGTCCTTCTGCTTGTGATTAACACCAACAGTGAAGGTAATATTTAATTTGCCTCATAAAGACCAAAACCGCCTTGACTGCCACTCAGATGTCTGGAATAACAAACAGTCCATCTCCACTGACTTTTCTATGAGATAATCTCCCTTTCACTATGTCAGGAGGAGCTTGTGGACTTGGGGGGCACAGGGGGAAAGGGAGTATCAGTAGTGGTTTTTTGCACTTTTCACCATTCTGTGACTACCCAGGAACGGGGACTTCACAACTTCATTCTTTATTCAAATCAAGAAAAAGAAGCATCTGAGGGTGGGATTTATCTTATCAGACATAGCATGAAGACAGAGACAGCCACAGTGTGGAGGTCTGCATATTTGGAAAATCGTATTTCATGATAAAAAGAAGAATTACACTTTTAAGGAGTGATTCAACTGACCTGTTTAAGACATCTAATATAGGAAGAGAGGTATTATGTCCAAAAATATTTTGGTTTTTTTTTCCAAGGGGTTTTTGAATAACCAGATCACATGTAAGAACAATAATCAGGCTGCTTGGTTAAAAGACTCTCATGTAAATGTCTAGTGTAGAAAGCCAGCAGACCAGACTCAGTTTAATCTATTTCTTGAATGACTGAAATTTTAATCATAATTTTAGTCAGAGACTGCTCTGTGACTGACCTCCAACAAAATGCCATGTCAGCAAAAGTGGAAAACGGTGGTGCTGGTTTTTCTCTGGTCTTTACAAGGTTGTACTCCCTCATTTAGTTCCACAAGGGTCTGCTCTGCATTTCTTCCAAAAAGAAAATCTCTCTGCAATACAAGGTCCTTAGTAGGAGAAACACAAAATGTGTCTGAGACCCGAAGATACCATCTGTATTATTTGGAGATAAGTTTATCTTGCAAAGGGAATTTTCTCTCCCAGAATTTAGAGTTTGACTCTCCACTGAGATTTTACTTTTTTACCACATGAAAAAGCAACAATTTACTTATGCTGATTAGGAATTTTTTGCCATCTGAAACTTTAAGAGATACAAAGTTTTTGAAAAACTTGTTATCACAGGAAATTACCAAAATGATCACTCTATATATGCACTGTTATGCTTCCCTAAGTGTACACTGGTGACCTCTGTCAGAGACTGAATGCTGACAGACATGGGCTACAGAGGCCTTTGTTTTAACTCAGTCCAAAAGTTCTTCAATTCTGGATGCTAAACTGTTAGACTTGACGTGGGAATTAATACAGAGAAGTCCCTTTGCTTGCTTTATGTGAGACATCAAGCTGGAAGGTCATTGTGGTCTCTGTCTTTAAAGCTACGAGGTCTGTGAATTAGCTATTCATAATCTTCGGGGATGGCAAATTAAAACTGTGCTAAAGTGAGGAAAAAAAATATTATTAGAAAACCTGGCAAGCATTCAAGTCTAGGCTCACTGTTCATCTTGAACTTGTTGATTTGAAAGATTTGCATTTCAGACCTTTCTGAAAATATTAAGTTATTCTTCCAATCATCTTATAGTGTCAACACTCTGGTCCAATATTAAAGTATTCAAATATGTAAACTCTTCTCAGTTTACATAGAATGCATATGTGATAACTTTCATCTTGGTTATAATATGGACTGAACCAACAATTTCTAAAGCCAGAAACTTAACATTCTTTAAAACACTGCTTCCTGTTTATAAAGCTGAATTAGGCTCAGAGCTTCTGTGGTTTGAGTGTGGAGGAGGTTACACTGAACAAATTAAAGCAAATACACTTCCTTCCAAGTGATGCTGTCAGAAAGTGACTTTTGCTAGACTCAAGGTTTTCATGTAGACGTGTTTGCTATATCATAAATATCTGCTCTTCCTCCTCAGGAGTTCCTGAGACCTTGGGTCCCCTGATTTCCTTTTTGAGCACAGATTCCCTGACAGGATTCACCAAAGTTTAGTTTAGTTTAAATTCAGTGACAGGTGGGTTGAGTTGTTTCTTTTATTTCTTTAGCCTTTGATGCCTTCTGTTAAAAGCTGTCATGCATTTGAAGCTCTCTGATAAAAGGCTGGACTTTGCCCCTTCTGCATAAAACAGCACGAATCTCAGTCTTATAGCCCCCGGGAGAGGATTCTCATGATTTCCCTTGTGTGCTCCTTTCTCTTTCTCAAAGCTACCTTCTGTTCTTCCTCCCCTGCTGCACTTTACACTGTCTCTCTTTCTGAGGCTGGCTCAACTGGAGTTAGGTGAAGTCTTTCCTGGGGCTGTCAAAGCTTCCTGAAGATCCTCATGTACCATAATCTTGCGAAGAATTCCCCACCTGCTTGATTTTCTCCTCTCTAAATCAACAGACTTTAAGCCCCCCAAAACAGTAATATTAACAGGATCAGGACAAGGCCATTATAACATCCATCATCTGTTAGATGGGTCTTCGCCACAGTCAGAAATAGAATCACTTTCCTGGTATGATTTGGATTAATATGGCTCATTCCTTTACATATTCAAATTGTTCTACATATTAATTCAAGATGGTCCTTCTGACTTTGAGTGTCATAACCAGGTAACAGCAACAATTACAAGTACATTCACCTGCTGAACCTCAAGGGGATGCACCATCTGCATCGCTCAGTCCTTATAGCGTGGGTTATATTTATGCTTTGGAGTTCAGGTATTTGGGGAAATTTTTACCCCTTTCACCACTTTATGATCTATCCTTGTATCAAGGGTCTATAATCACACACACACACACACCCTTCCATCAATATCTGTCAGTGTGGCCAAGAACTAGATACAACACAGACCTGCACAGGGACTGCATGTAGCTCTGCCTCGCTAGTACTGGTCCCCAGTACTGACCTGCCAGGATTATGCTGTTGCACTGGTGGTTTTGATGATTTAGTTTTCCTTCTCTAGGACTGCATTATTAAAATTGGAATTTAGTATTAGCCCATTCCTGCTGTGTTTAGAAATGTCTAATTTTGCTAATGTCTTTACAGTTGAAAACGTCTCTCCAGCATGAAATTGAAGGTTCTCCACTGATTTTCACTGAATAACTCTTCAGATACAGTGCCATAAGCATCAGGGAAGCAGATCAAGTTATCCTTTTGTAGCATCTGAATTTGAAAATCCACCAGCATTAACTTTCTTGTGGCCATAGATAAATAAATAGACTAAGGAAGCTGTTTTGATAGATAAACCTTTGTTTATGTCTCATCAGGATGCATATTTACTGCTTAAACCAGTCAAAAAATACTTACAGAACAAAGGAAACATCTCTCCTTATGACTCATATATTACTAGGTCCAAACTGTTCTTAAACTGCTCCAGTCCACAGTTAACATATTTTAAAAATAAATCCCAGCTGTCAATGGATGACTAGAGGTACAGAACTCATGTCTAAAAATTATTCAGTTCTAATGTCATGTCATGTTAAAAAAAATGTGTGATATTAGGCTAGATATTTCATAATACTGGACAACTGTCTTTGACAAATAAATATGTAATTTTCAAACAAAACAATTCTAGGAGATTATTAAGGATGGTACTCATCTTTTTAAGAAGAGAAAATCATAATGAATTGAAAGAGTTAAATTCATGTTTTCCACAAATACAGATGAACAGCTAAAGATTAATAAAATGACATCAAAGACTGTAATTTCATAAAGTTTTATCCATAGCTTGTATCATATATCTGAGCTCTGTGATATCAATGCCCCCCTCCGTGATTTTACTCAAAGATACACATTTTACCTAATTGGTCTCCCAGATCACGGGTTTTATCTGGCCAATTAACAGTCTTTTTTCCTGGATGATTTTTTGGTTTGGTTTGGTTCTGTTCTGAGAGTTGAGAAATGTCACAGATATTAAGCAGAGCAGAAAACCTTTGATCTCCAATCCACCTGCTAATTCTTCATTGGATATTCAACATAAAATCCTTGCACAAACCTGCCACAGAAACAAACAGCAGCTCAACATGCAGCAAGTGAGGAATGCAGACAATACCGAGGACAAAGCGTTTTTTATCTCTGTGAGCTATTTTTAGCTCACAGGCTGTTATTCCACTGAGTAAACTCAAGTCAGGTAAAAGAAAATGCACTTTGCAGGCTTATCTGCATAGAGCGCTGGATCGGTTGGAATTCTCACTACCTTTAACGTGCTCATATTTTTAACACTTGCCTGACAAAGTTGCATCTGGCAGATTGCTGTGGCAAACCCAGTAGAACTTCTATAGACCAGTCATCCTGCTGTATAATAAAATAGCCCAAATTTGCATTGTGCTAAAATAGGTGCCATGATCATCTAAAATCAGCTGGCTAGCAACTTGCAGAGGCCCATGCTATGTTTATATTGTTGCAATAAAAATGGCAATGAGCCCTTTTCCCTTACTAACTGCCTCTTACCAGCCTCCTGACTTCTTTCTTCTGTCATCAAGAGTGATGATAAGATTTCAGGTCTCCCATTTCTCAGAGCAAAGGGCCATGACTCACACACCAGGTTGGAGATGTAGGCCACAGTCTAAATCTCCAATTCCCAGTGATCAATTTAGCAAGTCTGACTTCAGTTCAGCACTTTCTGTACTACTTTCTTTGGGCAATGTCAGTGTCATTGTCACTGAAAGTGTCAGTGACTGTTTCCATCTAGCTTCTCTACATTACAGTCTTTCCTGATACAAGTGTAGGTGGTCTTCCATTAACCAAGGTGTTTCCATTCAAAAAAAGGCCATGGGAATCTTGATCCATTTTCTCCTGTGTCAAGTTCAAAAATATTCCTTTTATACCCGTGTTTTTCACTCTTTTTCTTATTGCTAAACCCTTCCTATATTCCTCTGTGGATGCAGATTCTGCTGTAAGTGTACTGTCATTAGGGTTGCTTTTCTCAGAAAATTAGAAAAGCATGGATGTCGGGAAATTAATCCTGGACCCACACAGATTCACAGACTGCAAGTTAAACCTGCCGTTTTACTGTTATTGGTAAACTAATCCTGGACCCATGTAGATTCACAGATCAAAGGTTAAACCTGCAATTTTACTGTTATTGGGAAACAGCATTTAAAAAAAAAAAAAAAAAAAAAAAGAAAACGGAAAACCAAAATCCTTACGTTAAAATCAGTCTCGGAGCTACCAGATCACACACTGAGAAACAGTGTTTCAGACAGATTTCTGTCTAAGGCTTTGGAAGAACTGACAATTATATGGATTAATTTTTTCTTTACCTAAGTGCTTTTCCACAGTTTTTTCTTCTTTATTATCCTCTTGAAGTGGGATTTTGCATTCTTGCCTCCCTAGAAATACACCTCTAACCCAGAGATTTACCTAATTCATCTTTTCCTATCATTCCAAAAAACATCAGTACTGTTTATGTTGAAATATATTAGTAGAAATATACTTCTCCGTGATAACAAACCCTACTTGTGTTCTTAGTTCAGCAGGTAGCTGTCTTCATTTTCCCATCACTCTGGCAGCTATATCTTCACAATGGCTGTGTCCTAACATGTAAAGTATTCTGGTTTGTGATTGCTGGATGGGATGTCCTACACATTTTTCCAGTCGATGCTCCAAAGATGGTGTCCAGCTTTCATTCTGTTGATTCATTACTGGACAAAGTGAAGGAGATTTCACTTTTCATATCAGTGTGATTACTTCCCATGTGACTTCTTGTCAGCTCTTTTCAACCTGTTAAAGCAGAACAACAAATTGTCCATGTGAGGCCAAGGTTTCTCCAGTTTGTTTGCCTGCTTGAAGATTTGTGGCAGCTATTCTCAAACCCCTCTGTGATATCAGCTCACACAGGTAACTTCCCCTTAGGCTCACACAGGTACACAGAATGTTTACAAAGTTGATATATAGGTTGTTGAGCATCCTGAGTATCTGATAAAACTGTGTAGCTCTGCTTCCAACACCTTACATCTGGCAGAGATTTTTCCAGTGCATCTAGAAAAATCCATGAGCTGCCTCTGTGTTATTAAACAAATAGAAATGATCTTACTTTTTTTTCAGAATATCAGAAACCACAAATAGTTCTACTAATCCTAGTCATGCCATAGTGACCTTAGGCCATTTTTTAAAAATGTTGTTGAGAAATAGGAAGCTCCCAAGTGTAGCTGTTGGAAGGGTTAGACATCCTGTCTACATAGGACTAGATTAATTAGTCTCCTCCAGTTAAGGGAGAGCCAGTGTCTTCAGCTCCCCCCTTCTTAGGTGTTTGTCCTGGGTTGGGATGTATCAGTCTCCCTTGAGGTGTCTGTCTCTCTGTACGGATGAGGGACGGAGCTCTGCTGATATACATGGCTAGGCTCTAGTCCTTTGTATGATTAAAATTAAATATTTTTTTCACCTATTGTAACAACAAGGAATAATTTGTCTAACCTTCTTTCTTCCCAGTAGCAGTTTGGAGGCATTCATTTTTTATCACTTTTAAGTTTCAGACTTTTTTAGTGCATCTATAGTGTATATTACCAGTGGAAATATTATGATATAGTAGGGTCTTCACCACATGCTTCAGTTGTTTTTATACCCATTATTGCTGTGCCATCTTAATGTAATTTTCCGCAGACTCCCATGTTATTAACCTGCATTCATCATTTATATCCTTCTCCTGAGGCTTGTTGTAAGACTCTATAGAAGAAGATAAACAAATTACAGATACAGGAATTAATTGTTGCCTCATTGGAACACCCCAGTCAAGGGATTTTAGCAACATTGGTTGGAGTGAGGCAGCCCATAGGCCACAGTGATGGGAATGGTAGAAAGATGGGTTGAACAGAACTGAAGAAAACGATAAGCAAGAAAACTCACAGATTAGTACAGATATAAAAATGGAAGCCAGGGAGGGTGGTAAAATTACTGTAGATCTCCAAGGAATGAAGTTTTGCAAGACAGATGTTAAATATTCCTTCCAGCAAGGTTTGCTCGCTGCTGCTCACACAGTCTTTTCTACAAGCCATGTCATCTCTGCTGAGCTCTTTCAGCAGCTCTGCCTCTTCTTTCTCTTTGTTTCCCTGCCCATGTAGAATTAGGCATAGAAATCCCCACTCCCTCTGGAGGGGTCAAAATGTCTCAATCTTTCCTGCCAGACCCTTTCTGGCCCCTGATCCCAGACCAATCTCCACCCCAGGATGGCTGCCCAAGCCCTGGGGGAGGGCAAGGAGAGCGAGGGGAAAAGGAAGAAGGACCACAGTGCCGAAAAGGAAAGTGGTGTTAAAACAGCAGTAGAGAGTGGAGGAAAAAAGGACAGAAGGGCAAAGTGAGTTCAGAGAAATGTGAGGGCACATTAAAATGACTGTGTATATTAAAGAAGCATATGGTGCCTTGAACCACAGGAGACCTGTGTTGTGCTACAGTGGGTAATGACAAAGAGTAACAGACTGTCCCTTTCCCTGAAAATCATGTGGTTGAAATGGATAAAATACATCAGAGGGAAGAGGAGTGACTGGCTCAATGCCCAACAGGAGCTCTGCATCAGAGCCACCGGCAGCACCCAGGCTAGTCCCAGCCAGATATGCCAGCAGCGAGACAGGGGAAAACCTGGGAAATGGGAGACAAATAGCTGTGGTGAGGCAGAGAGTATGAAAACGGCAAGGGAAGGATGCAAAATTTGGCTCCAGAGAGAGTCGGGTTTACTAGCCTGACCTCAAGTGTACACAGAGCCCATAAGAGGGTGAGAGCATGACTGAGTTCTTTGCTTGGAGCAAAACTAGCAACTGTGAAAGAAATGGGAAAGAGGCAGGCAGACACAAAAGAGAAGAAAGCTGTGGAAGAAAGGAAAAGAACATGAAAACACTATCCTCAAAACCAAGGCAGACATGCCAGCCATATTAATTTCCAGTGCAAATGCCCTTCCTCTGCTGCAGCTCAGTGAGGGATCTGACCACAGTTAAGTTTAAATTGTGCCTTTTAAATAATAATAATAAGAAAAAAAAAAAAAAAAACATGGTCAAGAAATAAAAGTCAAAGGCTTAGCTTAATTCTGCAGGAAAAACATAAGGAGAAGCTTTGCATGGAGGTGAATGTGTTCTCTGTCTAAGGAAGAGATTTGTGGGTGGTTTCAAGCAATTTCGGTGATGGAACTAATAATCCTAAAAAACAATATCTTCAGTTATGTTCTACAGTTATTTTTTAGCCACAGCTATCAATCACACTGCTTTTCAAATAAGATAAGTGTCAGTATCTCTGTTCTGTAGAGGTAGCAGAGAGAGGGGAAACAGCTTGCCCATAGCCAGCCAGTATCAGTAAAGACCCCCATCAACAGGGTCTCAGCCTGGCCCGTGCCTCCCCTGTGTCCCCTGAGGGACTTTGGTGTTGATCTGCTGGTGTGACAGAAAGTCAGGTCATGAGAATGAGGTCCCATACCCCATTCAAAACCACAGGAAAGATTCCCATTTGCTTTGATTGGTGTGTGGCCAAGTGGTCATTTTTATGCCAGCGAGCTGAGGTAGATTATGGGTATCTGTACTGGAAACATGCACTGGAATAACTAACTGCATAGGCAGAAGTCAGGTTCTTCAGCTTGATTCTAATCATTAAGTGTATAACAGGGAGGAAGAATTTTATGCTTCGGACAATGATATCTAAAGTCTGAAATATATACCTCTCTCTTTAATTTTTGCCCTGTAGATAGAAATTAAATCTACGCATAATATCAGCAACAAAAATAACTGGAAATTAGGAAGATGTTTCCCCCCACTTGTGGAAACATAACTTCTACAAATTCTCTTGTACCTTCCCTTGCAGCATCTTGTGCTGGCCACTCTCTGACACAAGATGTTGAACTAGATTGGACTTGGGTGCAGTCCAGCCTGCAAATGTCTGTGTTCCTAAATAAGTTGTGAAGTATTCTCACATTCTGCTTCTCAGCCTGCATAGAAAAGCCCAAATAAAGCATAATCTTCTCCTTCGAGAAATCTCACATTACATACTTTCTTATATTCTGAAGCAAAATTCCTTTCAATGCTCTCTTCAAAGCACTTGTACTCCCAACAATGGTTTTGTAATGTGCTTATCAAGGCTTCTCTTTCCCAGTGGAGAGCCACAGTTAATTACTACAGTCACAGAGTGTTTGCAGCAGTGGTTCTTAAACACCCTGCTGTCCTCAAATGTGTCTGGTTGATTCATTCTTGAAATGACCACCTAAAAGAACAGAGTGCGTAGAGATGCTCCAATTGTTTTGCATATTTTAATATGGGACCATTTATCACCTTTCCTACTTCACATTTGCAGTTTGTTAGACCAGAAACACAGAAACAGAAGATGAAAGCACAGCCTTTGAATTCCATCATCCCATGGAAAAAAGTGCTACAAATGGACGACAGATAAATAAAAGTTATTTGTTTAGAAACCAGAGAGGCCAGATTGGTCCACGGATGAAATTGTTCATTTTCATTATCTCTTTAAATTCAGGTTAGTGTTGTTTTAATATACTTTTTGCAATTACAAAAGAGGTTGTGTCTTTTATTATATGCATGTAACTTGCTTTGCAGAAGGTAAATATCTACATTCCTTAATTGACACTGTTTCAAACAAACTACATAATGAATAATCAACATGTACAGTTCACTGTAGAAAAATGCACTGTCCCAATGCTCCAGCAGGCAGAATCCAGGATCTGAACCACATCTAAAGAGCTAACAGGAAAAGACGTGGCCGGTTATGTTTGAGGGTCAGGCATAGAGCTGCTGCCCTATATAAGAAGCTGGTAGATAATGGATCCAACCTTGAAAAAGTGGTGAGCAGCCTAAATTTTCATATAGTTCTGTGGGAATGATGAGGGAAAAATCAAGTCCACATAACCAATAGTCTTAAGCAGAAAAATCCTCAAGGGGATCTTTAAGCTGTGGATTAAGCTGTGGAAGCTGGGAAATTTATTAGAAAAAAACAAACCACTAAATGTTTCCCTGATCTTGTATTTTATGCGCTTCCGTGCCATTTAAGGAATTGTGTAACATACAAAGGAAGAGGACAAAGAAAAACAACCACGACTCTAAATTCATATAACAAGACACAGCAGAGAAAGCAATCAGCAGTATTCATCATCTTCAGTTCATCCAATTTACACCTGATGTAGAGCTGACTCTTGTAGGAAAAGAAATACCTGGAAGCTATTGTCCAGTCACGTTAGGTATTACATTCCCTCCACACAGACCACCAGTGGCCAATACATTGATTTTACAATCAGTCCAAAAGCAACATCTTTAACACCATGCTGGATTATTCCCCAGCTCTGACTCAGGGAACTTTTCTTCTAGGTCTTGCTTTTTCCTTGGAGACCTCTCCATCTAAGCACTGACCAAGCTCAACCTGCTTTAGCTTTTGAAATATGACAAGGTAATAAATCACAGCTGTGGGCGAGTGGGGCAGCTGTGTTATTGCAGTTTAGCAGGAAGGCTGCTATACAGTGCCATGCCAGCTTCTCACTTTGCAAGCAGCTGTGTGTATGTCCAAATCATACCCTGCGGTCAATAGACAGGATCGTTCCTGTGTGCCCAGACCCCAGAGGGCGATGGGGATTGGACACAAGTAGTCAGGCCACAGTTACAGTAACAGATTTTCAAAATTAACCTGAATACCATAGACTTCTCAAACAGGCCATAGGACTCCATAGATACCACCCTCCACAGCCAAGCTCCTGCCTCAGGTGTTGGTAACCTGTCTCCTGCCCTGTGATCCTCCAGGCTGGAGGCAAGCAAGCAGGAAAGCTTCAACAGCACTGCGCTGCAGCAGTGAACAAGCCCCATGAAACAGTCCCCATGTTCAAAGATGCTACAGCGGGCGCATCTGCTGCCCACTCCGGCAGTCTTTCCTCTCCCACACAACCCTGGAAGCGTTGCACTTCTCCTCAGACCACTCCTCTCTTGTTGAGAAATAAGAAACTTCAGAGGTTTGGTACTAAACACTGGAGGAGTCATAGGGTGACTTTCAGATGAGTTTAGGGGATTTTCATCCAGCAGATACAGGGTATCAGACAGTGGAGCTGCTTTGCTGCCAGGCTCCTCCCAGGGGAACTCGGTCTCTCGCTAGCAGACCTCTGCCCAGCAGACCAGCTCCCTGCTGAAAAGAGGAATCCTCTTCCAGGCACTTGCAGCCAGTGTACAGCTGCTGCAACAGTTTCGAGGGAAATCTGGCCCTCTGCTGCCAGCAGCAATTTATGCACATTTGCAGGTGTGACACATTTGCTTCACATGACCTCTGGGAAGGCAAAAGCATTGCCTTGAAAGTGTGTCAGTGATACCACTTAGCACTTACATTTTCTACTTCAAAGTGTTCTACCAATATTAATGAAGTGAGCTTAAAAATAAGAGCTGAAAACACCCTAATAATATGAAAATACTGCCCTGGAATAAGAAGTCAAGAAAGCCATTATAAAATGAGGACTTTTTTTTTTATTATTTCTTTCTTTAATGAGCTGTCTTTGCCCAATCTATTTTAAATGTAGCTCATCTGTTTAGCTGAAACCCTCCAGCCATTTCTTGATAGTACTGTGCTGTGAAATATAGCAACTCGGCATGTAAAATTTCAGTTCCTGTGACCCTGGTGGCCTGGGAGAATATAGTACTCTATTTAGGAAGATCTTCAATTACTCCACATATCACTCCAGACTATTTTTCTAGATATGTAAATGTATGCTACAGAGTCCCTCAAAGATAGATTCAACCCCTGTTTTGAAGTTCTGGGAATGAAGGACTCAGCTGAGATTTGACTGGGAGACGTAGACAGTTGGAGGTGCAATTTTCTTCTGAAAGCATCATCAGGACACACGTAACTGTGAACAGATCAGATGATAGGTTTGAACAAAGCAGGCAAAATTGTCAAATCCAGACGTCTTTTAAGCTAGTCTCCCGTTGCTTTTAATAGGGTTAGGATTCTGCCTGCTGGCCTGAATTCCCAGCTCTACACTGAATTTACTGTAGTAGAAATCCCTTAATCTCTCTGATCTTCCTTCTCTCTGTGCTCCTCCCTATCTTCTCATCTGCAGATAAGGATGATACTAAGGTCTGCCTCCATGGGTGTTACAAGAACTAATTAACTGAGCTTTCAGAGAAATTTCAGCAGCAAAGGAAAATTTCTCATCTGGAGGTGAAATACACATACACACACCTGTATAGATATAGATATTTGTCTGTATAGAGACACAGATATAGATATAAAAGCCATACCTACCACCTGCCAGACCTTTCTGAACATCAAGGCTCTTCTCTTTGCCTTGTCTTTCTGTTACAATCCCACTATTTTTAAATGCTGGGCTCTATTCCCAGTCAGTGTGGGAATGTCAGGCAGGTAGTTGTTAAAAAAAAAAAAAAAAAAAAAAAGCCTTTGCCTTCTCTTTTTTTTAATAGCATTTTTGTTCTGTTACCATTGTTCCTGCCAGTCAGAAAAACTGCTTGGTTTTTAATGAAAAATCCAAACACCAACAAATTGCAACCCTGCCTTTCAACACAGACATGCCCTTTGAATTTAATTATGCCTCAGGCAATGCATTATAACAGGCATGCGATAAGTGACACCAAAATCTTACAATAAACACAGAAAATATCCCCCACCGGGTAAAAATAATTCAGTACCAGATTGCCTCATTTGGTACCAAGTCACTCAGGGCCGGAGTCTGCCTGATTTACCCCATCTGGGCTGAGATGTTGCAGCTTGGCCCCACTGATGCCAGTGGAACTGAGCCCCTTTATAGCTGCTGAGGGTCCGCTCACTGCGCACCCCTCAGTCTCCAGCTCTGGCAGGAAGGGATGGCTGCAGGAAAACGTTAACCCCAAGGAAGGCGTGGAGGACCCTGTTCTGGGGCAGGGACATTCCTGGTGGGGTGATTCAGAGCACCCAGCGGGAGCTGAGAGGAGCTGGGGGCAAAGGAAGCGGAGGAGTTTGGGAGGTTTCCTTTCCTCCCAGAATAATTTCTCACAAGCTGTGTCAACTATCTGCAGTTAAACAAATACTTGAAATATCAACATTTCCCGTTTGGAGGGAGAGGCAGCACCAGTTACCTTTGGTTTTGTTGTCTTGGGAGCTGCAACAGTCAGTGGGAGGACACTGCCTGGGATTTTTTGTATGTTCGCAGAAGAAAATTTCCATTGAAAACAAACACCCACAGCCCTGCCTGTAATGCAACACCAGGGTCAAGCTCTGTCCTTTGCATCCTTTTGGATGCTAACATGGGATAGTGTTATTTAGATCTTGTGATGGCCAGTGACTCTCAGGCTGCAGCAAATCTACGTTTGCCAGCTCTTTGGCAATGATGGTGGTGCACAGTTATTGGGTCTGCTTATTATCAGGATGTAAAGTATTCATATGTATGGGGAGACAACAGTCACAGATGCTTCTTGACTGCTGGTGGGCAAATATCAAGACAAATTCCACCTAACCTCAAAACCCAGGAAGGGCTCTGTCTTTCATTCCCTTTCTCTTCTACACAGGTGCCTTGGCTCACTGACATTTTATAAGAAAGACAATTTTTCAAATTGTATATCAGATATAGCTGCTCTGGGTTTGAAGATCCTTGCTCATGTCAGGGAACTGGATCCCTGCAGTGGTGCAGCTCTCTCATGAGCTTCTGCAGTACCTGTTTTCATTGAAGTTTTAAAGATGAAAGACAGATAGTGCTTTATAGAAGAGAGGGCTGGGATGCACAATCAAGTTATTTGTTTTAATGTGTTTCTGTGCAGCAGCTGAGCCACACCAGCCAGCTGGGTTCATACCTTCAGCTTGTGGTAAATGCAGGATTTAAATTACACATTATCATGGCCTGAGTATGTCTCTGGTTAGATAGTCACAATAAATCATTCACTTTCTTGAGCACAATAACTCCATCACATAAGTGAGGCCTCCAGATACTTAAATGTTTAATTCTTGATTTCACCACTAACTTGCCCTGCAACCATGGGTCACATAACCTTGTTAGGTTTCAAACTTCAAGTATAAAATGGATATAACATGAGTGCTTACTCAAGAGGGTATTGTAAGGATAAATACAATAAAGCCTGTGAGGTGTTGAGATCTTCTGAATACCTCAGCTGGTCTGAAGGACATTTTACACACACCATTCTGTTAAGAGGAATCAGAACAACGGTGCTTTACTTTTAATCACTCGCAGGGCTCCTCACTATTTATACAGCTGTGGAGCTGATAAACAATTTAGAGTCTTGTCTTTTGCTGCAGTAAATAGAAACCAACAGGGCCACATTGCTCTACAGGAACCAAGAGGATGGACTTCTTTGCTGCATGTTTTAATGCAAACCTGCAAGTCACAATTCTTGAACCAAAATATTTTCAAGTGTATTTCCTTTGAAAGATGAAATTTTAGGAGCTACTGTCATATATCCTGCATAAACAATGTGAAGGATAACATCAAACATTTGGAAAGTGTGCAAGTACACCAAAGGGAAATATGGTGATTTACTGAGCTTTAATCAGTTCAATATTATTCCATGAATTTTACACCTAGAGGACTCAGATTACTGTAACCGTTACCTGTGAATAAAGCTTGCTTCTGGCAAGTGATAATTAATTCTTAAATCTTGGAAGCTTCTGAGTTTCAGAGACCCTTGATCACATTTGTATGAAGATTAGACATTGTTTCTTTCCTTCTTTTTTCTTTGAAGTCTTTTCTCCAAAGATTGCAGCTCGCTGTTCAGACTGCATAAATCCCCTCTTGACAGAGAACGCTTTTCTCTGAGCTTGCAGAGGCTTTGGGTCTGACTCTGCTCCCTTACTCCTCTCTGCACCCCATCAAAGAGTATAGAGAGATGCCAGCACCACATAGCTGTGAGTGGGGAGGAGAATCAAACCCTTTACCAAATACGTCAAGTGAATTGCTCACCCCCTGTGGGGAAAATTTACCACATAACAACACAGTAATTGATATTGATGGTGCATGTTGTTCACATTTCATTTCTTTAGACACTTGTTTTCAGGGTTGTGAGAAGCCAGGTTACAGTGATCAAAGGTCGAAACCTTAAGTTGCCTGTAAAACAACTTCCCCAGGGCTATACCTAATGTGGGAAGAAATCAGTGGTGAGATTTATACAAGGCACGTACTTAAACTAAAAAAGGCCAAAGATGCTAAATTACAAGAGTGAGATTTTCTTCTTATTTACATTAATTGTAAGCAACTGCTCTGATGCTGAAGAAATTACCTTCTCCCGATTTTTAGTTGGAGTAGGAAGTGTTTGGTCCAGAGCTAATACATCTGAACTCTTACGTTCACACCTTAGATGAACTTCCTACTTATCTCTCCTCAAACTGTGCTCTTCTTGATCTTGTCATGAAAAAGATATTTTGCAACTTCTTTTCTAATGAAAAAAAAAAAAAAATAACTGCAGTCAAGAAGAAGTGTTTGGGTTTTGTTTCTTTTTGTATTCTGGGGAACTGCTTTTTATCAGCTCATTATGGAGAGGAGAGAACAGGAAAGGAGAGGAGATGGTTCATATAATCAATTAATTAATTTTTTTACAGCTTGGGATAGACAACCCCGATTAGCAAGAAACTAGAAAACAAGGGTTCTACTTTTATAATTCAGAAACCATAAGGATGGCTCAGTTATATGTATAGCTGGACTCCAGGGTCTTAGCGTTAAATAGTACAAGTCTTCAAATATTTCTACTGCTGCCAGTACTCTCAGATGTCCCCCCTCAGTGACAACTTACCCCCCATAACGTGTGTAAGGAAGTCACTGCCATGGTGAATAAAGGTTGCACCATCCAGATGAATTCTTGTAGATTAAGTTTCTACTCAATGTAATTCCGGTAATGACTTAAAACATTGGGAAAGGGCAAACAACGTTCTACAGTCTGGCCAAAATCGACACTTTTCCGTTCAGCAACAACATGGTTTTAGCCAAATCAGTGCAAGTCACTGCAGAAACCTTCACACTGAAAATACATGGCTGTATGTTCAGTGATGCAAATGATACTTAATTCACACAATGTCTTGCTTATTAGTAGATATCTTTTAAAAAAGTTTATCATTAAACCTCTGTTAGGCATGAGAAAATAGAAGTATCAGAGAAGTGAAGTGTCTTGCTCAAGATGTCAGGGCCAATGACAGAATCAGGAGTGGAGCCTGGAGCACTCACACATCCTATCTTCAAACTATGTCTTATGCTACCTTGCTTCCTGATTTAGTGTCCGAACTGCTATATTTATGATCAGTCCTTCTAAGCACTCTTGAGAGTTTGCTCTCGTGTCATTTCATAGAGCCCAGCCTGGTGAAGTAAATGTCTTTCACTTTTGCTATGAGTCTCTTTTTTTTTTTTTTTTTCCCCAGAAATTCAAAGCACGGACCTGAAATTTTGTACCACTTCTTGAAATTGGGACTGCAAGCCCCATAGGCCTCCATCGCCCACCCTGGGCATGCACAGCACTGCCCCAGGGTAGCCCAACATGACAGACACGCAAGCACAAGTGCAACTGTATGAGGAGAGAGGCAAGACCTCTCTCCAGGGGCCACAGGCCAGATGACAAAGAGCCAGGAGAGGAGGTTTATAGCTGAATATCTTTGCCCAAGGGGAAGCAGGCCAAAGAATACAAAATGTCAGCAGAGGGCATGTTGCCCTTGATTGAGTGGAGAAGGGCCCCAGTTGGCTGGAAACCCAGAATTAACAACAACAGCAAAATTAATAAGATTTGCCAGCTGGGAAGAGACATCTGGCTAGTGATCAGAGGGGCCTGTGAGTCAATTAATCCATCTCCGAGCTGGATTAGCACATTGAAACATGCTTCCTTTCACTGCTGCAGAGGGACCTGTTGAATGAGCTATAAAGATGAATGGAACTAAAGAAATTTCATTTAGATTAAGAGAAATGGCTCTGAAGTAGTGGGTGGGTGGATTTTACATGCCTTATGTGCTGCAAGAATTAAGCACAACTCAGAGAATTTAGGGCATGAAACAGCCATTTGGATACAAAAGCTCTTGAATTTAAGATCTATTTGATTTAAAAGTTATATCTAGCTATCTGCCTATTTATTTCTTATGCTTATAGCATACCCAGGATGAAAGATACTGCAAACATAGATTAGGATAAATAACTCTTTCAGTTCATTCTTCCCCAACTGTGTTATATCACGTTATTGTGTGTGTCTCTGCAGAAGCTATTCCTGGGCTCTTTTGCTATTATATGGAATGGTAGGACTGTCACTCAAGGACATGATCCTGCATTTAGCTCTGAAGAGACTGAGACTCAGTCTCCACCTTCTCTGTCATTGCATATCAATGGGATGTGGTCTCCTTAGATACTTTTTAGATCATCAGATATAGGACTTGAAGGGACCTCTTTGTTCACTGAGTTCAGTTCCTGCTGTCATGAGCTATCAAATCATATAATCCCTTCACAGATTTCTTAAATTCCCTCTTCAATTTTGATTTTTTTGGCTGTTATCCCTGACCCTGCTGTTGGAAGACTTTTCTAAAACTTCATTCCTCTATTGGTTAGAAACTTCTTTACAATTTCCAATGTCCGTTTATTCAGGACCAGACTATAGTAATTTTTTCTTGTGCCAGAAATGTATTTTAGTCTCCTCCCTCCTGAGTACTCACCCCTGTGAGGCGTCTACGGATAGCTGTCAAAAACTTCAGTTTTCCTTTTACTCAGCTAAACAAGCGAAGCCACGTTTTTATCTTCCCTTAAAACAGATTCATCAGTCCCCTGGTTATCACAGTAGTCCTTTTCTGCACCTCTTCTTATTTTAGTTATTATTTTCACAATAATACATGGATTATACACAATTTTTAAATGGCATCCTGTACAATAATACCAGCAGCACCTTGCATCTACAGAAAATACTCTTTCTGTCTATACCTTGAAAGTTGTATTCATTGATCAGGTGCGGCATGCACCCAAGCAGTCTCCTCTGTTTTCAGCAAAGGAGTTTTCAGCTTTAGGAAAGTATAAGGAATTTCTTTAGCACCTGGAATTTTATACTAGAGATCTCTTAGGAAGAAACACGAGAGTTTTCTCATCCAGAAGAGGATGCCCAGGAACTATCCTGATGCAGCTATGAGCAAAGCAAATTCAGTGCTAGGATGCATCAGGCAAGATTTCTCTAGAAGTAGTGAGGAATGTATTTGTGTATTAGTGATAAGATAAATAGTGCCAGTAAACAGTCTTAGACAATATAATTTGCCCATACTGAGAAATTGCTAGAACAGTCCCCGGCATAGTTCTGATCTGTGTCACATAGCTTTTTTGGGACATGATCTTGTCCCAGATAATTCCTAGGCATGGCATGGGGCTTTGCACATAGTGGGGACCGTATACATTTTCCTATACAGGTACCCTGTTTTAGAGGCTGACAGGTTAGCTGTATGGGTGCACACCACTATGGGCCTAATGATCTCATTGAATGAGAACAGTCCCACATAAACTTAATTTATGAGACTAGACATAGCTATTGACACTAGTGTACAGCTCTTTGAAGGACTGTGGACAGTTCTGACTATCCGTATTCATGACAGAGGATCATGAAGGTTGCAACTGCAGCTCTTAAACAGTGACAGACACCAGAATATGATTATCTATATCACTTAATTGCTAGCACAATCCCTGGTCCTTGAGTATTGGCCAAGATAACTCTCCCAAGACAACTCTTGTGAAGAGGCTGGAGATTGTCTCAGCCCCAGCAGCATTCACAACAGACCCCTGGGATGTGACCATCCAGTTGTGGAGTGCCAGACATTTTAGCTGCAAACGCACAGCATAGCTGTGCCAGATGGTATCTGGACCAGATAGTGGTCCATGTCCCATCCTATTTGCTAAGATAATTGCAGCTAGATCCTATTTGCTAAGATAATTTCACTACAACTGGATCAGATGTAGTGAAGGGTTATTTGGGTGATCAAGAGAATGCAGAATTAACTCTATGACATCAAGTAAAACAGATTTTGAGTGCTTTTGAAAATTTTCCTTTATACTCAAAGAGAGTTTTATGTACAAAAACTGTCCACAGCTCCTGGGAATTTAAGATTCCTCGATTCCTTTAACTCAAGCATCCTAAATGATTTCAGCTGTCACATGTCATGTCTGAGAGACAGTGGGCTTTGACACTATATGTACCTTCAAATCGATGCAGCACTTCTCTGGGAGGCAATGACAGTTGCTGAGCATGATTTTCTTCCCAATAAATATGAAAACTCCACAGGCAGCAGTCAAAAGATATTTACCCTCCTTTAAGATGTTTCATATGAATCTCCTTCTTTCCTCTGTCCTTCTGCCATCTGTCTCCTCTCTCAAGCAAAGTGCCAAAGTAGATAAATTCAGGGCATACCCCTCTGAAAAAACAAAGGGGCCTAGAGTAATGAAATCCCAAAGCTGTGAACATCTGTACATAACTAGGGTTGTATCAGGTTTGCAGATACCTAGTCCCTATTGATACTGTATTGCTCAGTGTCCATTGACAGCTATTGACTGTTATGCAACACAGACAGTCCCAGAGGTAAAGAGGGAAGGACTCCCTCTTGGCATGTGTATAAAGCCTGCTGCAGTGAGTGCTTTGCTTTGTTAGGACTCTTAGTTATACTTACACAATGCTTAAACTACAATATTAGTCAAAAATTCAGTTACCTCATCTGAGATACCGGGGAGGGGATGAGAAGCGTTTATCTGCCTTTTTGTTTAAGTGTAAAAGAAAGACTCAAACCTGGTTCCCAGTTTGGGGCATGTTCAGTCCAGAGATCCAAAAATGCAAAACGCTCTTTGTCTGGAGACCGCCATCAGTTCTTCCTCCTCTGATGGTGTCTTAGAACAAGCAGGTGAAGTACATGCAAGCATTTTGGAGAGGAGAGGATACATGCAGAGAGGGATCACTGCCATGGTCTACAAGGATGCAGAAGCACCTCCATCCACTTCCCTACAGGTCTGAGGAACGCATCTCAGGACTAACCCACCAAGCATCATGTCCCTCCCCATCAGCTTCAGACACCCCCTGCTCAGTATGCCACCAGTCAGCCTTCTCTTCTAGGGCTTCTGATTTTCGCTCTGTGCATGTGCAGTGACACATTGAGTGCTGTGAACCAACAGCAAGTGGTTTAGGGCTTTTGTTACAGGTGCTCCTCAAACATGTTTATCCACTCATTTCCACCCCTCCACCCTAATTAGCAGCCAAATGCTGCTAATTTTTACAATTTTGAGATATCCATATATTCCTTAATTCATTCATTTCACAGTTGTGTTCTAAGCAATACATCTTCTAAAACTTTTTGATGCATAAATCAAAAAGTAATCTAATTAAACAAGTGATCATAAATAGATATGTATGCTTGAAAATAAAAATTTTAATATGAAATGCAAGCAGATATTAATAGAAAATCTGAATTTATAGACTTTATAAATATACCCAAACTTATTTTCAGAGCCCATCAGTGTGATGAAAGGACTCCAACTTGTCTTATATCACCAGTGGGGAATTTAGGACTATCAGGTATGGAGAAATGTGCCTACAGTCACACTTGACACAGAACTGTGAATTCAGTTGAGGTTTCCTGATCATCAGCACATAAGTTAATCATGATGAGAGAAAAGAGTCAATTAGGACAGCTCTAGGAGCTTGAAATAGCTCTAAATATCCCTTTATAGCTGTTAAGCCATTTTCCTTCAAAATGGCACAGCAAGAGACACAGGGAAAGTACTAAGGAAAGACAAACCTGGTCAGGATGATTGTCACCCATCTAATCTCTGTCAGCTGTGACACTGAGGGTGTTTTAAACATACCTGCAAACTGCACTGACCTTACACTGATGTATAAGGGAGTCTGTGCATTATAAAAAGAAAGCATTGTTTAGAGAGAGATTATTAGCTTGTTTGAGAGCATGTTCAACAGAAACTCTGGGAATAATAAGGAAGTGTTTAAAGCAGATTGCCTGCCTCTTTCAGATGTGTCAAGGAGCTGATCCAAAGATACCCAGGAACTTTAACAGGCACTGGAGCAGGCCCATCAGTTTCTAGTACTGATAAGAGCAGAGCTGTTAGCGCTTTTGCATGGCATCCTGTAAAAAAAAGCACTGGCATTTGGCTTACTCAGGAGAGATTTCACCATCTGTTATCGTAGAGACCCAATAATGATACAAAAAAACAAAAAACAAACAAAAAAAAAACCTAACACTGTCACCATTTCAAATTTAGTGAGGTCCTAAAATATTCCTGCACAGGTAGAGGATTTTGCTGGAGGAGAATCAACAGAGCAACAGGCTCAATTACATCTGAGTTTCCTGTGTCAGATCTGTCAAGCAACTCATATCATCACGTCTGTAAGTGAATATGAGTAATGCATTTTATTTGAATTCATGTGGTATTTACTACCTACACCCAGACAGATAATGGACAGATAGTAGAACAATGATCAGCAAGTGGCTACCACTTAAATCCTGTTTTATTCTGCAGCTTGCCTGCCTTCATCTGTCTTCCCTTCTGAAGAAGTAAGCAGGATCTTTGTGTCTCAGATGGAAATGCAATGGCTTATTATGAATTCATTTTAAGTTTTCCATCTTCCATCCAAAATCATGACAGTGATAAAAAAATAAAATCCCACAGTATTTGTTTCCAAAAGCATTCAGCTCCATGCATATATGTTTAGCATTCTGCAATTGGATTTCTCATCCCCAAAAAGACACAGTCAACAACTGAACTTTCTAAGTAGCAACAATGCCATTTAAGGAGTCTATTTGCCTTGCCAAAAACAATAGGTACTAAGTATGGCGGTGAGGGCAGAGCATCCTGAGAAATACTGAAATAATCTGTTGCTGCAGTTCTATTGATTTTGGAAGCACAGAGAATATGCTGAACAAGATGAAAAAAAAAAAAAAAAAACAAAAAACCAAACATTAAGTAACATCACGTGAATGTGGTAATAAAACATCATACATACTTTCCTCATTGTCAGGTTCCTGAAGGAACAAAATATGTGTTCAGCCCTGAAAACTACCTTCTTTCAATACAAGTATTGGTACACATTCATTTGCTCTAGCTGTCTGAATTCCTTCGGGTTTAGTGAAGCTGTCAAAACCTTACAAGTGCGAATGCTGTTGTGTAAGTAGAACTAATGACTCCTTTTCTGCTTCCCATATTTTAAAGCTTTAAATGAGTCTTACTGCTGGGGTTAAAGGGGAGGAGGAGTGGAGGGGCTGTCAAAATGGTATTGTAAATCTGTCAGCATTTAAAATCTTAGACCTGATTGACCTCATGACAGTGCTTCAGACCAGCATTTATCTTGGTGTTGTAAAGCAAGCAAACTATCTTTACCGAGGCATGAATCCCATTTTGCAATCTGTTGTAACTAACTAGGGTATGAGTCTCAAGTGGAACGCTCCAGTCAAGCAAATAAACATCGAAAAACAAACAAAAGCATTTGCATTTCTGGAAGTACTAAATGTATTTTTATTATGCCCTTTGAGTGTGTGTAAATGTTGGAGTAAGGGGACAGTAATGTGCACATAGATGAGCATCGATTATTTTTTAAAATAATTAAATAACTAAAGAATTAATATCAATAATAACTTGTGCTTGCCTGAATGTTGTGTGTTGAGGTTTTAGCTGATGCTTGTCATGATATGGGATCACAGGCTAAGGGCTGTTTAGGGAGAGGGTTTCCTCAGTGTCCAGATCCACCAGCACATTGTGGTCTGCACCGTGAGCTATAGGATGGTTATTTTTAGTACAAGGAGGAGGACTTCCCAGCAACATCCTGCTTACTGCTGCAAGATGAAGGCTGGCTTCAGAAAGCAGTGTCAGCCTGCCAAGCACCACTACCTACATGCTGTCCATCTATGCCAGTGGTTCTATCCCAGGGTAATTTAGATTCAACTGAATAGAGGTTATTGACACCCTCATATTTCAGCCGGCTATGTTACACTCCTCCACAGTCATTAGAAAGGCTCTCCAGAAAGCACTTTGGAGCAGGAGCCAGACCCAGGTGTTCTGAAAATTTATGACTTTCTCTACATACTAGCAGCAGAGACGACCCCCACATGCCTTATTTAATTGTTCTTCCAACAATTCATTCATTCAGAGGTGATGTAATTCTCTGGAGAGTGCCTCCTGTTTTACCAGAGTGTGTGCTCCTAGTTCTTGCTCAACCTACAAACACACCCTCTCACAACCCAGAAATAAAATCTTTCCGTGTAAGATATGTCACAACATTGAAGTTTGGTCTGAGGCATGTCTTCAGCTGAATGAAATCTGGTTGAAGCCTGTAGAAGATAGGATTAACATTGCTATCCAATGGGGCCAAATTTCTTCTGCCACCAGAGGCATACCTAATTTAGCTCCATGCAAAGAACAGAGTGTACTCACTGACTAGACTACCATTCACTGCAGGAGTGCATAGAACATTGCAAGCATAAATTCTTAGGATGCAACTGCAAAGTCAGAAAGTAATATTATCCCTATTTTATATAGGCACAAGGAGGTGAGCCAAAGACAGAGATGAGACTGGAACCAAGTTTCAGTACACTGTTTTACCTACTAGACTGGAGTCCTTCCAACAAATGGAAAAGGATTTTGTATATTATACTGTGAGCTCAAAGCCAATAAAAAAATTCTCATAGGTTGTAATGAGTTAACTGCAGGAAATAGGGGGTGTACATGACTTTTCTTAAGTGATTTGGAGAAGTCAGTCTTTAAATTAAAGATTATCATAAAGTCAAAAAGTACTGAAGGGTATCTGCATAGAAAATGCCAGGATTTTCTCCTTCTCATAAACAAAAAAAAAAATAATATTCAGGGAACTTTGAGTGTTTCTGATCTAATGTTGTAGAACTCTTTCTTCTTGGTTCCGCTACTGGCTGTGCAGTCACTTCCCCACTGAAATTATCACCTTTCTGAACAAATAACTTTCTAAAGGGTTAGTACTGTGGCCATAGTGGTCTAGTGTGAGACAACATTTGTAAAAAGAAATGGAAAATCAATTAATGTTTTTGAGGAGAAACAAATAAGCTTTTGTTAACAAAGAACTGAAAAAGAATTTTGGTGCTCTAAATGGTGTCTACTTTTTGTAGCCATATCAATCTTATAACAGGAACCACTTCTTGTGTATGGACTGGGCTGTATTGAAGGTCATACCGCACTGCCTCTAGCTTCTTGTTCTCTTCTTTGCTCTTAGACACTGATGATCTCAGAATTAGATCCTGGAACTGGGAATGAAGTGATATTTGCTTCTTCTGCCATTGATTCATGTCATAGTTTGTTTTCTCCACAGCTTCTGATTGGTAAAATACAGGGATGGCACTTATCTCCAGTAATAAAGGGATTTGTATGTGGTAGGGAAGTACAAAATTCTCCTGTTTATTAGTTTAACTAGTGAAAAGGAGAGAGCTGTCCACAACTCCATGAAAAAAATATTTCTGAGTCTAAGGATTAAGTGTTCAAAATAGAGAAGTAACCAAAGGAAAATGAGTTCTGTTGTAGGTTTACTTTGCTGTTGCGTTGCTGAGCCATTCAGGATACCAACAGTCCCCAGGTGAAGATCATGCCATTGCTTTAGACTCACTGTATGCACTGAAGCACAGCTAATGCTCTCCTGTAATTGTTTCCTGAATGTTGAAAGCAGCCAGAAAGCCCACATGCAGGCATACATATATATGCTCATTGCTACTCTTAGTCTGATGGAAATTTTATAAATTGCTTACCCTGTCTGGAACTGTATTGCTTCCAACCAAATATCAGCACATTGATTTGAGCAGCAGATCTAGGAGTTGAAAATGGGTTCTCTGAAACAACAGGCTTAACAGCTGAAAGCATCGAAGCGCCAAGCCTCCATGCTGGCCAGTTGATGACTTTTCAGTTTTTTCTCCGTGGGTCCTAAGATGCAATAACAAATTCATAAATTAGTCCTGTTGACCTTTAAGTATCAATGGAGAAAGTTTTCACCTTCTATCAGAAATTAAAATAATCAGTTGGTGTACATATATGGACCTCTAATACTAATGTTAATATGGTCCATGTGCTCGTTTTTCAGATGTTTGTTCCTTTTACTCAATATGTTTACAATGAGGACCTACCCACACTTGCAACAGTCACTCAGGGGCACTAGCATGCACCTGGAAAAATTGATTAGCTCACTTGCATATGTGTTGTCAGGTAAACTGCTGTTCCATACAGTGAATGCAGGTGTGTCCACACACCTGACAGAAAGATCCAGCTGTACATCACATGCAGATATCTTTTAAAACTCTCTGATTTTCTTACTACATCTGTTCAAATTCAATATACTTTACACTAGATCCATCAAATAAGAGAGCAAAGGAAGGAGGAATTTAATTTTTCCACTTGAAATATTATAGATCTTCTTATTACATTTCTATGCCTTCCCACATTACAGTCATATTTAATTCAGTTTAAGTACCAAGTGTTCATTCTGGATGAATGAATAATTCTGAACAGCTGGAACAAAAGAACAAAAAGGTTTTAATGTTAACAATGGTCCAGATCCATCAACAATATAATTATGATGACACAAACAGAGTCTCTTTCACCAGTACTTAATTTGGACATTACATTACAGTGTTTTATTCCCCATGATTACAGTCCTAGATCAAAACAGTCTGTTGGTACACCAGAGCTCATAGTTCAAGTCTATAGTGCTCCTGACTCAATGAACCAGTGGAGCAAGTCAAAGGTCTCATGTTGACTCTAACAGAGGTTGATTCAACAACTGACACAAATTATTGAATTCAGCTTGAAGAATGTACATGTTTTCTCTCAGTATAAGAGACCCTTCCAGTGGTGCCTGTTGCTAAATTTGTCAAACATCTACCAACATGTAGCTCTCTCAAGCCCTGAGTGCATGGAAATGTAGGGTGTGGTGTGCCTGAGGCTGTTTAAGGTGAGCTGAGAGTGTTGAGAGTGAGAATGTTTCAGCCAGTAATTGTGTAAGAGGAACACATGGAGATGGAAAGACTGCTGCCTTCCCATTTTAAAAGATACTATTAAAAAGATTCTATTAAAAAGATTCATTTAAAAAGCAATGACAGTTGCTTATGCTTTGAAGCAGGACACTGAGAGTGAGCAGTGAGCAGAAGAGTCACTTGGTGGAGATTTTTGCTAAACCTTTGGGAATATCCTGAATCTGGGCTCTTACCAGCCCTTCAACATAATCACTGCTTACACATACTCAGGAAAACCTTCTTAAGAGACCAGTAGCTGAAGCCTTTAAAGAGTCTGTCCTTGCTGAAAACACTTGAGCCTCTCAGCATTTCTAGTGCCATCCAGAATAATCCCAAACAACAGAGAAGGAGGCTGCATTGCTTCACTGTGTCTGCTTGGGACCAGCTTATCCATGCAAAGAATGACAAAAGCACAGAGGCAAAGCCAGGGTTTTACTGAAATTGCTGTTCTCAACAGAAAACCATGGTAGGACCGACCAGAGGAAGAGTCTCTTCTCTGTTGTCAGCATAGTCACGCAGAATGAAAGTTAAAAAAAAAAAAAAACATGCCACTGAAATACTACGGGCATCCAAAATGTCTTGCAGTGTACAAATAACTTGGAAGAAAGAGGCTGCTAGCATGAAGAGGGTGAAGACTTGGAAGAAGAACACATGGAGACTGCCACTGGGAACAAGGAGTGGGATACATCTGAGAATTACTGAGGGACTGAGCTGAGCAGTAATCAATGAAGTGAACAGCTCACAAACTGAAGAAATGGAACTTTTAGCATTTGCAGTCCTATTGTAAAAAGCAAACCTTCTAGATGCAAGCATCCTAACTGCAGAGTACCAAGTTAACTCACCAAGTTCAAGCTGGACTAACTGGGGCATGCTGTAAAGATAATAAGAGCATTTATCTGTTATGAATGCAAGCTTATAGATTGATAGATCATTTGATCTGTGTGACTGTATTATCGATTTGCCATTAGCTTTCATCTTTAGCCGTGCTGACAGAATCAAAAAACATATGTATTACACTTGGTGGGTTTTAATCGACTTTGCATTTTCCTGTGAGTAGAGTTGGAACACAGATAATCTGCAAAAGACACTGACAATCTTCCAGTTTATTCTGATTTATTCATATTTTTTCAAAAAAACAAGACGAAAAGCATATCACAGATGTATTATCTTGTAAAACCTTTGTATAAGATTTGAAGGAGAATAAACTAACATTAGCCATAGAAGGGGGAAAGATGCAGTGCAAGAAAAAGCTTATCCTCTGGGCTTGACGAACAAAACAGCTCAAAGCCAGCAAATCAGAGATCCTGGAATGAAACTGAAACACTACTCGTAGAGAGAATGGGTTTGTAAAATGTCAGTTCTTCCTATTTCAAATGGTATTGCTCCTATTCACAGGGGTGGCTTTTTGGTACTAAGGCACACAGGAACCTGATAGCAATGTGACAGAGGGACCAGTCTTTAGCTATAGCAAAAAGATAAGAGTACATGAAGGGGAATCCATCTTATCTAGACATCTTCATTGTAGACGTCTGCGTGTAAACTAACTGACTTAATGTAGATTTCATCAATATAGTCAATAGAGCATAGGGTGTGATTCAGCCTAAAATAGACACCTCCATTTGGTGAAATTAATTTCATGCATACCTCTTTTCGCTACACTGACCTTCTGACTAAACGGGAGTCATCAAGCGTTCACTTGATGCAGAAAAGTCTATTGTCCAGCTCCACAGGCTCCCTTTGCTGTCAGTGGAGAGAAATAGATACAGTCGAGTGCAATTTATTTCATCCTATCCCAATGTTAAAACATATTAGATGAATCACATCCTGTAATTGACTGATTCCAGGAGTAAAACTGTGCTCTTGGCTTACATAACAAAAGGAGAGGTTTAGACATTAGACCTTGGGACACTGCAAGGATAGAGGAATGCTCGTAGCATGCACTGGTCTTTTCAAGACTGGTTTCCAGAGGTACCAGGGATTATGCAATTACATTAACTGTCAATTCCAATAACTTTTGAATGCTAGCCAGTTTCAACAAATCTGTACAAAATACAGACCTCAAACACATTAATTTGTTACAGGATTCCTTTTGAGGAAAGGAAGGTGGCTGCGTAAAGGAATGGAGAACAAGATTAAAATCCCACTGAAATAGACAGTCTGAAGAGTGAGTTCAGCCACAATAGCAGACACTGGAGAATCCTCCCTGGAGAAAGCCACAGGAAAATAGAGTTTCAATAAGCTCACTTGATTGGACAGGCTATATCATTGTTGTAACCTATCTCTCATCAGCTGGAAACCACCAGACAATGTATCTGCCTTGGGAAAAATAAAATGCCCTGGCTTTACACAATGTCAGAAAGAAAACACATGAGCTGAGCCTGAGGTGTCATCTGGGGATAGCCTGAGTTTGAGTGAAAGCAGTGGAAATTCAGCTCTAAATTCAGTAAACCCCAACTTCACACCTTGTAGCCTTGTTTTCGAGAGATGAAAGCTGTAGGCACACTGAAAGCATTCAGTATCTTATCCAAGCCAGCAAGAAATCCATAAGTCAGGATGATTGACCATCTCTGACATGTGTTACTTGTGCATGAGATACCTTCATATTGCAGATGAAGGTGTCTGTTCTGTGATGCACTGAAAACATGAAGCCTGTGATAAAGCAAATGTACGCTGTTACCCAAGTATTGTCTTCATTTTATGTTGAAGAGTTACCACAGGATCGACCATTTCAGATATTGTCACCTGTTTTCACAAGGCTCCACTCTTTTCCATGTTTTTCATTCCTGTATGAAGGCAGAGGACTTTGGCCACACTGATTTTGCCTTTTGGAGAAAAAGTATGCCAGCACTCTCTGTGGCCAGGCAGCTGGGACTGAGCTCTGAAGAGATGGTATTTCACTCCTTGTTGCCAAATTGAGTGCGATGGTCCTAAAAGTGCATAAGGTCATTTAATTGAAAACTCTGCCAAATGCAGTTCTTTTCCTTTGCAAACCTTTGTGTAGCTGAAAGGTCTAGGATTTTGTCAAAGTTACCATTCTGGCCTAGAAAATTAATCTTAAAATTTCCACTCAATTTCTTCACATTTATGGGCTTCTTATCCTTTCACAATTGCCTTCTGCCCAAGTGCTGTAAGTCAAACCCCCAGAATTTGTCTCCAGGCTCAGTAATGGCCTGACCTGCCACTGAGCTACAGCTAGAACAGAGCCACTTCCAGGTCTCCTGTTTGCTTCCTGATTTCTCTTCTTGCTCAAAGACACCTTCGCAGTTCCTCACCTGAGATGTAGGGTCCTTCTTCTCTTAGATCCGTAGGGCTGGCACAGGGGTAACACCTCAAGCTGAGCCTCCTCCTGCCCATTTGCTCCTCACACATCTGCACAACGTGAAGAACAGATGATCTGTAGACATTACTCTTCCATCATCTCCCCGCCCTGTGAAATAACCTGCAGATCTAGAAGAACAAGTCTTTGAGGGGAATGCAGTCTGGATCACAATCTGGCATGTACAGATCCTAATCTATTTTCTTTTCATACACCTGGTTTTGTGGTTTCTCAGTTCACATTTTTCAATCACTGCTCATCAGAAGAATTTGGGGCAATTATCACAGAATAGGATTCATTGCACACCCGCTGCTGCGTGAACGGTTCTGCTGGCGTTCCTGTGGTCAGCAGAAATGTTGGCGGCCATGGAGCTTCTCCCTGATCAAAGCCAGGAAGCGCAAGCAAAGCAATGAAATCCTCACCTCTGGTTCAGTTTTGTTAACAAATACAAGTAGTGACTCTTGGACGGCTCCTGAGTTCTATAATGGGATTATTATTCATTCATGTTGGCCTCAGTGAAATTTAGGATACAAGTATCAATCTTAAATTGAGATGAGAATTGTAATAACAAGAAAGCTTGTTATTACAAGGCACATAGGCCACACAGAAAGAATGTTCAGCCCTGGTCCTCCCAAAATAAATTAGATCTAACTCCTCCTGGAGCGAGAGAGGAGTACATCACTAATGTGGACTGCGCCTTCTGAGAAATAATAAACCTCTACACAAACAGCCATGCAAAACAGTTTTAACTCTTCCTTGACCAAAACTTTCTGTCTAGCTCCAATGAAGGATGAAAGGAGCGCAGTTAGGGGTTAGATTCAGACTACTTAGCTATAGGCTTCTGATTGAGGCAGGGAAGTTAGGGTTGTTTTCACACTGAACTCCTGCTTTCCAAAGTACAGGCAGCACCTGCAGAGAGTATTTCATCCCACCCAGGACAGCAATTTCCATTCAGAGGTTCCTATCTCCATCCATCCATGGTAAAGGAACACTAACTAAGAAACCCCTTTAGATGTCTAAAATTAGATATGAACATTTGTCTTTAGTGGATAACTTTGTAAATTACCTTATCTTTCCTAATTTTCATTCAGGAATATTACCTTTCCAGTATAAAAATAAGAGGATATTAGACAAAGTTGGAAGGAGGCAGGATCAAACAAGGAGGTGTGTTCTTACCACAAAAAAAAAAAAAAAAAAAAAAAAAAAAAAGTGTTTTTACTAGCTGAGCTCCAGAACCCCATTTCAGAGCTCTGAACTTCATTTGGTGGGTGACAACAGTTTCATAGGTTCAAAGGAAAAATGTACAAGTTTGTAGAACGTAAATCTATTTCTGGTTAATAAATTCAAAGAAATCACTTCCAACATAGGAAGCCCCTGAGCTGTAAGGTGTCGGAGGCTGGTAGTGTGTTCATGGAAAGTAGCACAATATCCTTGTTCAATTTTTACTCAATTTTGTAAGCACCAGCTTTAACCACTGCCAGAGAAGGATATAGGGAAGGTGGACTGCTAGCCTCATGCAGTGTGGCTGATCACAATCCCTTTACAAATTAAGATCCAGATTTTCTCTGTTGGTGTGTTCATGTCTTCCCAGTGAAGTCAATTAAGACACACCAGTTTCCACAAACTGCAAAGCAAGTTTTAATTCAGTAAAGTCTCACAGTCCTGTGCTTTGTAAACAGTGACTATGAGGTATAGTGAGCTTAAATTGCTGCCTCACATCTTGCAGCAGTCCATAGGGCTAGAGCAAACCTGCAGTGCAGCCTATGCCCAGAGTAAATTCACATCCTGCAGGGAATTCCCTGGGAAGTCATGTGGTCTTCACACTTACTAGTCCAGGGTGGATTTCTCCCCCACAACCTTTTCCAGTGACCCTGGACCTATGCAGACATTAACATCCACACTGGCCAGCAGCAAGCATTAAGCAGCTGTTGAGCAGCTCAGCTCAACAGAACTCCCTCCCTTCATCAGTTCTGAGCACGCAACGTGTTGCCTACACATGTGCTCCCTCCTTCTCATAGAAGAGGAGCCAGCAAGTGGTCACCACACATGCCCTGCCTATGTCCACCATGAAAATAAGATCATCAACAGAACAGAACAGCTCTTGACAGCCAGCAATGAATGGTTCACATCTGCATGCCTGCCTTCTTGTCATTCTATATTTTACCCTAGATTAAGGAGCCACCTCACTGATTTCCTCCTAGAAGCAGGTTTACTCTATTCATCTCCAGTTTGCATCTTCTCATACCATTAACAGGATCCAAAATGCATATAACCTCCACCTTCCCAAGAGTAAATCCACTTCTGGGATGTTCAGCTACAGAGGCTTTCTTCCTGTCCATAAGTACCCACTCTCCCAGCCTGTTTCAGGTCCTAGTAGGTTTGGCATCCTTGTGCACTAGTTGTCTGACTGGAGTTTGGGAAAGGATTTCCCAAGGACTTTTTATGAGGAGTGAGCTTGGTGGCCAGAATGTCTCTCTCTGAATAGTTTTTGCTAATTAGTGTGCTTCATCCAAAAAGTAAAGAATGAATAGAACCACCTTCATCTTTCCTTATGTAAGATGTGGCCACATAAGAATAGAGGACAAAGTTAGCACAGGTTTATACAAGCATGAATCTCCTAATTTCACTAGGAATTCTTGAGATTATTCATGTCGGTCCTTCCTCTACTCTATCACCATGTCTGAGATTTGGCACCACAGAGCAGCTCCTTGTAAGGAGAAATGTCATAGACACACGGTGTGCTTTGTCCTGCGACTCAGCCAGGCCCTTCATCCACTGCTAGGCATGCTGATGCAGAACACTAGTACCATTCAAGAGACTCTAAATAGGGCCTGTGTCTTTCTTTGCATTCGTTAGCAAGGAATTCCCACCTTGTGCTATCAGACCATAAAGTATTTTGGCTGATGTATTGATGACCAGACTGGGCAGAATGCAAATGCAGTTCTGTGGCTGATCAGATGGCTGAAATGCCATTCACTTTCAGCACAGAGAAGAATAAACACAAAGCCAGGATTAGAGAAAGCTGTTTACTGCACCACACTGATCAGAAGGTACCATACCACAGGTGGCAAGGTCCCCAGGGTGTCCTGGAGCAATTGGTGACTGGAGCCAAGGCAGGCCATCAAATCGTGGCTTTATGTAGAACGCTGTTGCATTTATTCTTCCATATTTTGTGCTAAGTGCCTCTCTAAATTTTGAGTTAAGCAATTGTTGCCATAGCAATGGCCATTTAGAGTGAGAAAAGGCAGAAAGCCTGTTGGGAATGTGAGGTTCTGGCTCTTCACATAAATATATATATATATGCATGTACGTACACTGCTGTGGAGTTGCATGAAAGGGGCTAAGTAAACAGTTTACATCTGAGCGATGGACAGGTGATATGTGAAAAGGAACAGCTTGCTGCATATCGAAGGTTTTTGTTCCAGGATGCACCTTCATCTACAAAGAGCTGAGCCTGAAACAGAAACAAACCTGAGTAGTGACTGACTTATATTTAATTTCATACCAGTAGAAGTCATTCCCTTGGTCAGGGCAAGGCATGTTCATTACTGCTTTTGTAGGACATGTCTTTGCAGAAAGAGGAAAAATTTGCTTTCATGGGTTTATTTTTATTAAAAATAAACCTTACTGCTAGCTCTTTATAGGGAAATGCTTTTCAGCAATCTACTCTCAGTGTTTATACTAGTTTATTTACCAGGTCACGGGCTGCCAAAATGTCAATAAATAATGCAGGTATTGTGTTATCTCATTTTAGGTCCACTTCTAAGATTTTTCTGCACTACACACCCTAACAGTTTTGGTGGTCACAGTAAGACAGATTCAGAACTCCTGGATTTTATTCCTCACTTTATGCCACCTCTCTGTGGGGTGAGAAAACTGTATGAGCTTAAATACCTACAGCTAAGGCAAGATCCTACCCACATATCTGACTGTAAACCCCTGGGGACTTCTGCAGAGTTTAGTCTTCCTCTGACTACATTTGACTAATAAGTGGAGTTAGGTGTCATCCTGATCAGCAAATGCAGGCAGTGCCTGAAGTTAAGTGCTTTGGGAATTCTCAGCCTGAGAGTGAGTTTTAGGTCCCCATAGCACTAGCTAATGCAGAAGAGCAAGCAGTTTGCATCATGGCTGGGACCTGAATTCTGTCAGAGTCCCAAGTTAGATTGGTTGTGAATGGCCTTTTTAAAGTCCATAAATTCATATCAGGGCTTCCAAATTTGAAAATGTAGTCATAAACTTACTGTGGCATACCTTGTCCATCCAAGAGCCTGGACAGGGTCATGGATCAGAATTAAACGTTACGGGGTTCCTGTAAGAATACATGATTTAAGGTTTGACAATAATTTTGGGCCCAAAAGAGAGAAATAAATCTGAGTATTTTCTAAGTATATCTCTGTATTGTTGCTTGTTTCTCAGCAAATAGAAACCACCAGCTCCTGTTTCTTACTGCTGATATTACCTGCTTCTAAGGGCAAGCCAAGTGAATGGCAGGTCTGAGAGACTGAGGATATTGTTTTCATCAAGCTTCCAGGGGTACTTTCTGGCAGAGGCAAGGCAGTATAACACCTTTCTTTGTCAATTGGAAGAGAAAAATGCAGAGGATCTCTAAGTCAGCAAAATCCATAGGTTTCAGTTCATTGATTTAGAACAGCTGCAAATCAAATTCAGTAAAATTTTTAGAACAATCTAGTTTCTGTAGATAGCTGAGGGCAGCTTTTGTTTCCAATAAACTTCCGTGACATTTGTGATTAAAACTATAAAGGCAGTAAGCACAATTCACAATCAATTATGTTTTATTAATGGTTTTTTAATACACGCCACATCCCAGTAATCATGAAGCTGTTCAACAGTGTTGTTCTAAAATCAGCTAATAGCAGGATGTAATTTGCAGCTGTCTCTGCCAACTTACAAAACACTTGCACTGTTAATTGTGATTTCACACTCCACTGAATGCTGTAGCCTGGAGGTAACATTCATGTGATGGGAGAGTTACCAGTCTGGGCTCTGGTGGGGGGGAAAAGATCATTTCAGGAGAGGTTACAGTTGTTAAATTTTTAATCCTTTTATGTTAAGAAAAACACCAACAACTCAGCAGCAAAAAGCTACAATCCACTGCTAAACAATTCTTTCCTTTCTTTAGAAACCTGAACAGCCTTTCCCTGTTTCAATCCCATTCTATTGCTTTGTGTTATTATCAAGAACACAACAAAACATATGATCTGCAGGTGAAACCTTGATTGTGTAATCAGGCACCTACCTTGATCTCATATTGTAGATGCTAGGTGAAGTAGTCTGCCTAAAGCAAGTGCCTAAGTTTCCATTAGAAAGATTTTTTGTGCCTTTGGAGGTCCCCAGAGACACCTTGTGTCTTTCTTAAGTCAGAATAGGCAGGAAATTCTCCTGGGGGAGGTCAAAGGTGCCTAAAATGTGGCCATATGTTAAGAATGCAAATTAGGCAGATTGAATCTCATCAGTAAATGGTCAGTGGTGATGAGACAAGAGTTCAGTACTGAAGAGCCACAGGCAAGGCAGCAGCTCCTGTTCTGAAGCGCTTCCAGTGCATATGTCAGAGGGAGAAATATTGTCTCACTTGACAAATGAGGAGAACCATCTTAACTTGGAAAATTCCCAGCTGAGTGTTTGGTACTGCTGTAGCAAACTGGGAGGTACAGCTCAGACCAGGCAGGGATGGGAGCACCAACCTGGGAAGGATTTTATTTGATTTACAGCTAAGTCACAGCAGGGTGAGAAGGAGCCATGGAGGGGGCTTTGCCCACTGATGGCCATCACCTTTGCTATTCAAGTTTCTCCTATCCTGACCAGTAACGTGTAGGGCACCAGACCAGATTTGAATGCCACTACCTGAGGGCTCAGGACAGGACTGGGTCCCATTAGATCAGACTGGGTGGCAACAGAAGTCAACCCACATACAAATGGAGAAGAGAAAGGATGCATACTTAGCTGCTTTGCAAGGCCTATATGACTCTAAGGCTGCCTGTGCTGGCAGCCAGACTGAAACTCAACAGAAGCAATAGTGAAAGGACTCTCTGCCCTCCACATATGCAAGGGCTCATCCATATTTTGACCGTGTTGCCACAATGTGAGGGAAATGTCTTGGCAGGGGAGTGATGAAAGTGAAATCTGGCAGCTCGTACTGATGCCATTCAGAGGAAGCCAAGAATACACAGGCAGAGCACCTTGGCTGAAGCACAGACAGGAACTCATGGAGGGACCTGGGCCCAAGAAAGACCGTGCAGACATTGCAAAGCTCAAAAGTGATTATGAGCACAAGACAGAAATGAGCTCTGTAAGGGCAGAAAAAAATAGATGCTTAAGGATCAAGTAAGAAGGAAAGACTAAATGCAGAGATACTCCTTGGGGGGCTACATTTAGGTTGGTGTTAACTTCACTTAGTTAAGCTTCACCTGTATTAATCACGAGCATTAAAGCTCCTTTTAGCTAAAAGTTTCATCCCAGGACATAATGCTGAAAACGTCACAGTTCACTTCGTGCAGAACTGCTCTACATTTATGCCATTACCTCTCTCATCCAGCCTTTGACATTGCTGACCTTAGCATAGCGATGGCATCCCTGCACCACCTAGCAGGAATAATTGCTGTGACATCCACGGGTCACAGAAGCCAGCTACTCTTTTGTCCCCAAAGTCCTTATACTCCCACTTTTCTTCTGCCATGTCTTTCTGTGACCACACAGGGAGACTGAGACTAAAGTCGACTAACACGCAATCAATAAGCAGACAACACTTGTCTGTTCGTTGCAGTCTCTGCTGGTGTGCTTTCAGCTGTCGCCAATGCCTGGAAGAAATAAGCAGATGGAAAAAAATCAGTAGGATTCAGCTCAATCAAAAAAAGACAGACGGGAAGATAGTGGGACTTTCAAAGTTCTAACCCTGCATTACATCAAGATCATTACACCACAAATTGTCCAGATGGTACAAAGCCTTAGGCTCATGGCTGGACTTCTCAATACACTTGAATATACTTATTGTCAAAGTACGGAAGACATTCTAACGAGGTAGGAGACTGCACGTCCTGACCCAGATCTCTAGCTCTGGTCATCTGCTCATTGTAGTTCCCTCTCCTGAGACCAAGCTCACTTTAGAAGGACTCAGCCAGTGCCAAATGCACTTGTAATTTAACAAGTAGCAAAGACCCATATTTCCACACCACATTAAATGTCTGGTAAACTCCAGGGGCTCCTTGTTCCTCTTCAGGGTAAATTAATAGATCTTGTTCTAATGTATAGTGTCCTTTAATATCTAGAAACTTCAAGAGTATCACATCAGAGACATCTGTTTTCCTGTGTGATTAATATTTTAAATTCTCCTTTTGAAACAGGATGAATATATCATAGAACTCTCAGGAAAGGCCTGGGCATCTGTTGTATGTTGACGTTGTAGAAAATATAAAGCATCACTTGTTGATGCTAACACAGTACAAACAGTAATGCAGTGTTCTGATATTTTTCCTTCTCATTCTAAAGTGAAAGAACATCAGTGTGTATTTTAAGTGTCCTTCTACACTGACATATTATCTCTTGCTTTATATTTTATTCTTTATATTGAAATTGCCTGTAAATTTTTAGCGTTTTTCAAACTCTTCTACAATATGCTAGGCATGGGATGAACTTGTATGGCTAGTACTTTCATGATTCTGGCAGTGGTAATTGTATTAATGTTTTTCATGTATGGATATCCAATTGAAATGAAAGGCAGAAAATCACCTATCTGTAAAGCCTTTTTTGTCATTTTTCACAATGAAAGAAAAAAAAAATATTCTGAGATATAACAGCCAGCAATTGAAATGTAAAGCACTTTGATTAATTTTCAGCAAATTTGTGTGTCAGTACCTGATTAACATTTCATGAAGGAAATTTCTCCATTCCCATGGAAGAAATTTACTTGTTTTCTCTAACTCACCACATTTTTGCAAATTTTTCCTCTTTTTTTTTTTTCACTTCTTGATTTAAGATATCAGGTTGCAGCCAGCCAGAATCAGGATGTGAGCAATTTGTGTACCTGGCACATATCTGTCACAGTAAGGTTTGGGTTCCTTTACATATATTTGTTTTCCAGGGGTGATGGCATCTCTAATTATAATTGGTAAGGAGCCTTAAGCTTGTCCATCACTTTCTTCCAATGAAATAAGACATCTTATCTTTCAGTGTAGTTCTCATCAGGCATTAAGTTCAAGTTCTGACAGAGCACATATAAATGTGCCAAATGTGTTGGATGAGCAATGCTGCCATGCAAGTTATTCCATGATCTCTGAGAGAAAAAAATCATGGCATTTAACTTGTTGTGTCAGTCTTGAAAGATGCTCCGGAATTTTGAGCCAAAATTGGAATTGTTTTAGAAATCTTCTTCCTTAGGATGAGATTTGTAGGGCACAGTATGGGCTCAGGGAAAGATACCTCTCTGGTGGAGTGTCCTTGGAGTCAGATATATTGATGGAACTACTAACTTAGATGTTGTAATATGCCACAAGAGCACAGGTGTGGGGAACCTCCCCTGTGACCTTCCACTGAGCATAATCCTCCTCCAAAGTTTACCAAGTGTGGTCCTTGATACCAAGATGACATACGGTTCCAGGCACCACAGTATCACATTACAGTCCTGAATAATGCAACAAAAATCCATGACTGCCAAGAGGGAGCCACCCACAATAAAGCTAAACATAATCTTCTCTAGCACCCACGTCAGCTCCTGTTGCATCCTTTCTCAGGAAGCTGGGTAAACAGATGAGCCCTGCAAAATACTGCAAAGGGGAACAAAAGTGGGGGAATTTAGGATATAGTACATGGTAGGGATGAGGGGAAAACCCTCCAGAATTTTAGCCTAGTCATGTAGATTGTGCCATTTGTTAGTTAATGTTGTTGAAAAATAGCTAGGAGATCTGAGGTGTCTCAGCTCTCAAAGTTTCCCATTCCATCTATATAAATGAAAAATTGGAAATTCTTCAGCAGCTGGATAGACTGCCAGTGCCAACCATTGGTGCTGATATGGTGGAAAATATCAGAAAAATTGTAATGGATATATGAAAAATCATACTCAGTTTACAAGTCACCTGGCTAACTGAAAGATTCAATTGCATTTCTTTTGGGAGTTTAACACCTAGAAAAATAGGCTGAAGGCACTTAGCCTAATAAGAATTCACCCCTGAACCAATAGCACAAGTGGAGCTACCCTGTGAGCTGCAAACACAAAACCTGCAGAAGACCAGAGCTGTCATGTGAATATAGCCCTGGAATAAATCCATGAAAGGCAGATTTCATTTTGGAGATTATATTGGTGAAATACTGAACGTAGAAAACCCAAAAATCCTCTTTCTCATTCTAATTGCTTTCACAGAAACAAGAATGTGTACATCCTTAGTGAATAAGCAAACTTGCACTAAGAAATACTGGATTTGTGCAATCAACTTTTTACAGGCATAGAAATAGTCCACCAAAACTGATTATTCAGACCAAGAGGCAAGAGTATTTTCATCAAGAGCAGCACAGCTGCCATTTATCACAAGTAAGCGAGTTGCTTTTACTGAAGGAAGTGCTGACAGTGCCCCCCAAGAGCAGATGTAGCTCTCCCCTGTGGCCCTTTGCTGGTGGAAATATAAGGGGCTCCGGAGTGCCAAGTGAAGCTGTTTCACAAACCGAGTGCTGCTAGCTAAACTTCACATAGGGAAGTGCTGGCAGAAACCTTCGGATGCAGACATGGAAACCTTTCTCCTTCTGCCTGTTTCTGTCTATTTTTTCATTTTGATATTTAGATCGCTTCTACACTAAGGCTTTACATCTATCTCCACCAGGGATCTGAAGCCTATAGGACTGGAGTATACATATTTTTAATATTAACAGAACACCTAGAACAATACAACCCTGCCCATAGATGGAGTTAAAACATTAAATACAAATTAAAAATGAAAGAAATTCAGCTTGCTCAACAGGTACTTCTTTTTGAAATGTCCCAGAAACATGCTTTTAGTAGAAGAGGGTACTGCAAAGCTAAATTGTCATGCTTAGTCTAGTGAAATCACGTCTGGTAAGAAATGGCATATCTTGACTCTGGGGTGCTACCTTCACCATAGTTAAGGGGAGGAATATGGGCTGTATCAGCCTGGAATAGGCACAAAATATTTGTATGTGTAGTCGTGAGTTATGCAAGTTGCACAGAAAGCATGTGGGAGGTGCACGACAGAGAGAACAGGAGAGAAACCGAGTTGCTAGCCCATCTTTGCAAGCTGCTTTAAAATAAACTCTCTACTTCATATCAAGCTGTCTGTTCAGTGTCACCATAGTGATGCTGCTCACCAGCCACCAAAATCTGCTTCGCAGCTTCCTTCAGGAGTCCCATTGCCCAGAAGCTGTTGCTCCTGGAAGCATCCCTCCCTCACAGCCCAAAGGGGAAACCTGCCCTGACAAACCAGCCTTCGCATTAATGCCTCTGCTCACCAACCCGTGCACAGCACCCTTGCTCCTTGGCAGAATGATGCGATGCTGATACACAGACAGCAGTGTGCAGGCTGCAACGTCTGCAGAAGAAGAGAAGCACATTTGATACCCAAAGCTGTGTTTCTGGTAACTGTCTCTTTACAAAAAAAGGATTTGAACATGTAAAATAGGATGATCATGTTTTCCTGGAAAACAGGACTCTGCATACATGGTGCTACCCTACAGTTTCAAAGCCCCTGTGAAAAGCTCAGAGCCTCACAAGAATTGCCAAGTGGGAAGGTTAAGGTGTTTGGTGTAGGTGGGTGGCCCCCACCCATGGGCACCACTTACCGAGCAGTATGTCCCCAGATAGAGCAGGATCATGAGGCTGAGTCATCCTTGTCCCCACCATCACCTCCTCTCATATCCTTGGACACCTTCAGACCGATGTTCTCAACTCAAAGTGTCAAGGAAGAAACAGAAAAATGATCATGCCTATTCCCAATCCTCACCTTCTCCAATCACTCCTTGACTTCTGCTGGGACTGATCCTCTGCTGTGCCATCACTGATTTTGGTTTCTCTCAGCAGGGCAAGTATAACAAGCTTAAGTGACAAAATAGAGAAAACCTTTGCATTCTTTGCATGGAAAATCAGTTCTCTCTATAGCATCATTCATTTTACAGATACACTTTTTACGTACAATGTTGAAATTATTTTCAGTACTTTCCTAGACTTTATTGCTGACATATCAGAGACCTGTAGATCCCTAAGACACAGGTGTGATGCAAGGTGGAGGGTGATGCCATTTGCAGAACCCAGCACCTATGAAGGAGTCAGGGGATGAGAACAGCTTCCTTGCTGTTCAGGGTAAATCCACTGTAGCTGTAGGCATGTCCCAGGCAGGTTTTAGAAAACTTTTTAAAGGACCCTGTTTACAAGCTTTTGCTTTGGCAAAGTTAGTTGTTATTTGTAGCGTTGAAGGGCTGTTGAAAACAGGCTGGTTTTAATATGGCCTTATAAAGACTCACATAAAAGCCAGAAGGAGAAGTGGGAAACAAGAGAAGTTTATCGTTATGGTATCAAAGGAGCGCTGGAAAAGATTAAAGTTTGAATCTTGGCTGTGCTGATGACCTTCAGTAAATCATTCAGGAATAGGTTTGGAAAAGAGACCAGCTTGCTTAGGAAGTTTTTCAGTGTCAGTGCCTCCATGGGAACCAGGGGGTGCAGGGCATGGTTAAAAGCATGTTCTTCAATTCCTGAAGGGAAGCAGAGACCTTTTCAAAGTTTGCTGGTGATTGTGACTGCCAAGCAAATAAAAAACTGAACTTAGACTCCTGAGAATCTCATTTCATCTTTCTGTGCCTCTTTTTCCCTGAGCATAAAACAGAGAGAATAAATATTTTACCAGTCTTGTAAGGATAAATGTATGAATATTTGCTAAGATACAGTGGTGACAGAAGCTACAGAAATAAATAAAATGGATATTGCTTTAAAAAAAAAAAAAATCCAAAATCCCTTTTTTAACCAAACAGTGGATTAGTGATGAGAACAATGGAAGTTGGTCTGACTGTATTATTAACCACACAACCATTTATGTGACAAACACCACCTTTTTGTCAAATAATTATTTGCAATAGAATAGTATCACCATTTTATATCCCTGTATATGCTTGAATAATATTTTGTAAATTATAGTACTAAGTCTGACACAGAAAGTTGCTTCATTACTCCTCCTAACATTACCAGAAAATATATCTTAATAAATCACATGTGATCAATGAACTAGCTTACTTATAGATCGCTGAGGGATGATGAAGTTTGATTTCCATTGATGTATCCCTTATTTCTGAATGGAAAATTCTGCTGAGACAGCCTGCAGCTTAGACTACACGTTACTAAGATTTCAGAGAAAGACCTTTCACAGTGCATCTGACACATTACTGATTTATGAGAGAACAATGTTGGACTAAATATGAATAAAAAGCTCTCCTTTCACAAAATTTGATACAGAAACATTGAAATTGTACCAGGATAAAGAACTGCCTTGTAATAAGCAGGCTTATCCATCATTCAGTGTTAAATCTTAATTGTTGCTTTTGCGAATTTCTTTGTGTTAAGTGTTTCTAAATTATAACTAACCCTGAAACTTTAATAATTATATATACTCTGTTAAGAAAAATATAAGTATAGAAAGGAATTGTTAAAGTGATCTATTTTAATATTATCACATTTGATTTATGTGAGAATTTGTAGATCAAGGCAGCCACTTTGTCATACTTGAAGAGATATTGACAAGGAATCTATGGACAAATCATGCACCTATACTGAACATAGAGACTTTGTGTATGCATATTTAGTTACAACATTATCTTCACTCTAAGGCTTGATTGTTCTCCTTTTAAAGTCATTGGATAACTGTCTTGACCTTAATGAGAGTAAAACCATATCCTAAGTACATTTCTGCTCTGTTCTCTCCTTGATCTGAGCACTGAATTGCGATTAACATTAAAGAGAGCAAGTCTAGCTGTAAGCATTTTCATGCCCTGAGCAAACATCAAGTACAAGACTTCTCCTTGTCATGTCTTTTCTTTTTCTCTTTCATCTCTCTTTTTTTTTTTTTTTTTTTTTTTATTTTTATTTTTTGACTTAATTTGTTTGCAAGAGACTCTTTTGTGCCTTAAGGAGGGATGGTTTTGTGCGGGAGGGATGGTTTTGTGATTAAGGCTTTTGATGGAGAGTCAGGTTCAATTTCCAGGCCCTCCACATAATAACTGTCCTTGGTAGGTCACTTAGTAAAGTGCCTTGCAGAACTGAAATGCTAATAACTAAATGGACAATGGACTGCTCTCTGTTGGTGATGCCAACCAATATGAAATGGCTGAAACACTGTGACCACATCAAAACTGTTTATTAGGAATGGTCTCTGGTCTGTGCTTGTCCATGAACCATGCCCAGGCACCATTTAGAAAAGTGCTAGTTGACCTGAGTCAAAAACATCCCAGGGAGCATGTTAACATTTAAGTAGCATGACATGGACTTGATTACTTTTCTATTACAGACACAGCCTTCAGTTCTCTCCTGGTAAAACAGGGCTTCTCCTGTGTTTCAAACATTTTTCAGCCCAAAATCAGAGGTAAAGCACCAAGTGGTTTCTTCCATCCTCTCACTTCCTGCCCTAGATGAGCAGGTTGATAAAGGAAGGCAAGGCAGGTGGACTTCAACAAGAAACTTTGGATCTGAAGGCCAAATGTTGAGTTCAGCAAAAACTAACAGCAAAGAGGTAACACTGAGAGTGCTATAGCTGAAAAGGATAGTAAGTAGTGTGCAAACAACAGAAAAAAGAAAAATTTATTAAGGGAAGGTTGGAAGCAGCTGGAGACACATAGGAATGAGATTCCTATGACTCTGATGAGTGAATAAGACTCCAAGTCCAGAAGAGAGAGAGGATACAATAAGAGAGGAGGGTACAAGAATAATGTCAAAAGTGGTCTTTGTTCTTGCAAAATGTAAAACATTGTTGAGCAGTGGTCAGCATCAAATATATCACCCCATATGTCTGTGGTCTTTGTTCATAGCTGCCATAGTAGATGCTTAGCCTGTAATCAGTTATAGAGCAAATGGAATAAGGTGCTCTATAAGAATGCAAGATAAACTTATTTCTTATTTTCTATGTTATCCAGCAATCCCTTCACACTTCTCTTGAATATTTTATTCATGAAAGTTTTCTAACAGCTCACATCTCCTTTTGCCTTTTCTGATTCCTTCCATTTCTTCTTTAGAGGTCCAGTGGAAAGACTTGTTGGCTTGTTCTTCACTGGTTTGTGGGGCAGCACTTCAAATTTGACAATGGACCAGGACTGAAGAGCACTTTAGTTCCCACCAATGTTTCTTAGAGCTGCTAAAACAGGACCAATGAAGATGTTCACCAGACTCCAAGTCCTTGCGCTAGCTTTGTTTTCCAAAGGAGTTTTCCTTTCCCTAAGTGACCACAGCTTTGTAAGGAAGGAAATTAAGATAGAAGGAGACCTGGTTTTAGGTGGCTTATTCCCAGTCAATGAAAAAGGCACTGGGATAGAAGAATGTGGGAGAATCAATGAAGATCGAGGCATCCAGCGCTTGGAGGCCATGTTGTTTGCCATTGATGAAATCAACAGAGACAACTACTTGCTGCCCGGAATTAAACTTGGAGTTCATATCTTGGACACATGTTCCAGGGATACATACGCCTTAGAACAGTCTTTGGAGTTTGTCAGGGCATCTTTGACTAAAGTGGATGAAACAGAATATATGTGCCCTGATGGCTCATATGCTATTCAAGAGAATTTACCATTGCTCATTGCAGGAGTCATAGGCGGTTCCTATAGCAGTGTCTCCATACAGGTAAGTCACAGGATCCTCATCAGGTGAGAATTGTTTGTCTGCAACTCCTGTGAGAGAACATAAGCTTACATAAGTTTGTCAATAAATCAAGTCTTAGCTCAATCACTTTACTCTAAGGGTCAATCTAACACATATTTTTTACTGAATTTAGTTTGATTCACTCTTTAAAACTTCTGCTGTAGTTTAAATCTCTAGCAACTGTCCACTTCCTCTAGTTATTGTGTATCCTGAGGGCATCTGAAGTTTCCAAAAGTCAGAATTTATTTGGAACTTTACATTTCATTAGACTTTTACAATTATAAGTTCAGATCTCTTCTTTCACATCAATAATAAATTATACCACTTATATTTCTGAATATATGTATGCCTGTCATGCTGCATGTACATAATATTTGTCATTTAATCAATAGAGATTTAAAATGAAAGAAGAAATCCTTATCTTACTTCCAGGATGAAATAAAGCAAAAATGGATTACTAGCTAGAAATTTGAATTATGCCTGACCCAAAGGACTGAAGGTTTTTAGCGTCTGATTAAGCATACCAAAGCAAATAAAAATTATTCTGCTGATCTCAGTGAGCAAGGTCTCAAATATCCTATGCAGGCAGTACAGTTTCTGAATGAATTCTAAATTTGTTGTATTTCCTTTTGTTTCTATATAGTTCATACTAAGACAGATTTTGCCAGGAAATGTTGTCTGGCAGAGTGCAGTGTAAGCACAGTCAGATGCCCAGCACAGAAGAGAGATGCCCTCCCGTATATCTTGTTCCCTTCTTCTGGTACATTGTACCTGCAGCTTTCGGTTTTACAATATTGGTCCCAAATAGGGCCTCAGCAGCATGTTGGAGAGTATTTAGTGTCTTGCAGTGGTGTAAAGTTGCAGATGGGTTAAATTCTCTGCATATCCTTCCAACTACAATTTTATTGCATGCTTGGTTTATGTTGTAAGGGGCTAAACACAGTGTTGATTTCTTTTGGTCTTAGCTCCCCATTTTTTATAAATTCATGATAAAACTTTAAGGGGTTTTGACATTTTTTCCATTAAATGAACATGAAGAATATATATGTCCTCTTTTTTAGCAAAAATTCTGTATTTCTCCTCTCCAGACCATGTAGTCCTATGGCACTGCAGCCTCCGATGTTCTATCTTTCCCTGCCACTTTCAGTGTGCACTATCCACAAGCAAGCACATTCCTAAGTTCACTGAAGTTTTCATATCTACATATATCTCATTATTTTGGGTTAAATTAAATAAACCAGTCCACATGACTCATAACCTCACATGAGTGCTGTTTTAAGCCCAGATTCAAGTAAGCTAAGATCTTGCATCTAGTATTCCATAATGGTCAGCTGTAGGTTTCCAAATGCACCAAGCCTTGACAGTGCTGGACCACTATAAGCAGTATGTTTTTCCAGACATAGTACAGGACCTAATTACTACATCTGTGTAAAAGGAGAAAAATGTTCTTCTGTACTACAGCAGTGACAGAAAACCCACAGAGCTTCATTTACCTGTTTCATAAACAGGCCAAGAGTTCATCCAATGCTCATTTCAGTCTGAATTACATTGGGGAACTGGCTACTATTCTTTTTAAGGCATTAAATCCCATCAGCGTTGAAGCATGGCCAATTTCCATCAGACATGCATGAGCACAGAAGTATTTCAATGATTTTCATTGTATTCCCTTTTGTGTTCCAGTGTGTGGCTTGTCTGTGTATCCATAGTAGGAAATACATGAGCAAATGGTTACCCATACCACAGGAGAATAGTTTCTGCAGAGCAGGACCTCAGCCACATCTCGTATTAGGAGTGATTTTATCCCACTGTGGACAAGTTAGCACGGCAGGGATGTATCCTTTACCAGTTACATGGATCTGATCACTTGGAACACAAAGAACAAGTTCCAGGGCTGGAAAAGAGACATCTGAAGAGGAAAAATGGTAGCTACGGAATTGTTTCTTCCAGCCAGACAAAGAGTATATCAAATGAAACCAGCAAGTGGCAGGTTCTTGTGGATGGTAAAAACTAAATGAGTTCAAGAAGTGACTGAAAAAAATCAGAAAATTCTCTACAGATAACACCTCTGGCTCAACAATTCCCAGAACTGCAAGTATCTCAATGCTGGTAAAATATTTTGAAATATCATATGCTTGTCCTATTTCACTGGTGGAGAGGTGGCAGTGGTTTTGTTGTACCTTTAGTCTAGTCATTTGCAGTCAGTCTATTTCTCAGTCTACCCTAAACTCAAGTGTGTCCAAAGGACATGAAGTAGCCTAAAAGGCACATCCAGCTGAGGAAATGGTTCATGTGGTTCCTTTCCTCCCAGAAACCCTGAGGCAGCCACGCCACACTCCTAAGATGGCCTGGGGCCTCTTGCAGAACTTCTGTTGGTTTGTTCCTTTGAAGCCAGTCGCTGGTGATTGCTGACATAAGACTAAATCCATATCTGAGGCAGCAGGTTGGATGAAGTACACAATGAATATACATGGTATATAAAGATGCTTCATATTCCAAATGCTTGGGTTTAGAGCAGCTTTCAGAAATTAGAAGTCCTGATAAGAGAATTTTTCATTCAGTATACGTGAAAAATGACAACATATCTGTATGCGTATCTGTATGTCACCCAGTTTTCAAAACTTATGAGGAATGATGAAACAATAGTTATATATAATATTGTTATATCTAATATCTATATCTGTGCAGTTACCCTGTAGTTAACAGTAGTTGTTCAAATGTAAGATCTTTCTTACACAGTTCTTCAGAAAAATAAATAGGTTCACAAGTCATTCAATACGTCGTCAAGCATTTTCCAGCTAGGAAAGAAGCATTCAGTTGATTACTTTCCCTTGACATAGATTGGGTTGGCGTTCCTTCAGTCTCTCTTTTCTAGCTTTCCTCTAGATTTCACACTATCTAGGAAAGATGTAATTAAGCTATTCACTCCTGCTCATCTTGTTAAGATAGCCAGTAACGACTTCTGTTTCAAAAGAAAATCCTTGTCAAGAATAACAGCCATCACAGACTCAAGCCTGAAGATGTAAGGACATCAAAGAATTAAAGCCACTCAATTTGGTGCCACACCAGAAGAGACTACCAAATTTCAGAGACAGTCACCTGTACAGAGTAGCTCTAGTAGCAACTAAAATTGCACTTCAGCAGGCACGTGTGCAAGGCTGAGCATCCCCATTCCCCGTGCTTTCAAACAGCACTCAGGGTGCTGGATGCTTCCAGATGTAGATTTGCCAAGCATTTATCTTTAGCCTGAGAGCTGTAAACCTCATAAAGTCCACAGCACAGTTTCTTAGCCTCAAAATAAACCATGCTGAGCTCTTCAGACAATAAATTATTTCTGCATATTTTTTTTCTCCTGTGAATTTGCTGTTGTATTTCAATGCATTTTCTTTCCCTCCTTTCACCCTCCCTCTCCAGATTTTTGTCTGGACAGCTGTCTGCCAAATCACTTCATGATGCTCCTGCTGTCAGATTTCTGCTTCTTTCATTATCCTTCCACCAAGGAAAAAAGAATTTGCTGGTAAATCAGGAACGAACACCTTCCCCACTGAGTCAGTATGCGCAATAGGCACTTTTTGCAGAGTCTAAAAACAACAAGAGAATGCAAAATGCTTAATTATTTTCTGGTCAGACTAGGCTATTATCGTTAATGATGATCTGGATAATTAGTTTTCAGATGTTGTGTTTAAATTAGCAGTGAGCCCAATCTGCACAGTATTTGATTCCTTAAAACCCAAGCCAGGATTCTCAGTCAATGGAAGGACTTGTGTGGAAAAAGCTGTTTTCATGAAATAAAATTCTGACCTGAGCTGAATCTCTGATCAGAAGGTAAATTCTCCAAAGTTTGTAGGACTTAATTTTGGGTTCATGGAATTTAATTTGAGCCAAATTATCCACTCTCTCCTAGTTTACAACAGAAATTTCAACCATAATTTCCTTGGAGATGTTCAATGACATTGTAAAAAGGATAAGAAAAAAGCACTGTTCGTTTGCACAGAGAAGCACCTGCATAACGAATCCATGTGTCATGTTTAAAACACCTAGGACAGCTCCATCAGGAATATCCATGTGTAAGCAGGAATACAATTATTTAAGTGCTGGATGTGTTCCTCTCTGTTTCTGAAAACTGGATCCAACTTCTGAAAATGAAGATTAGGGTCCATTAACTGCAGTCAAGTCTTAAAAACTTTAAGATATTCCCGTAGGTGGGCTGGGCTTTGTATTTCCATATCCAGTATATTCATGTTGATGTAGAGTTTTAGCCCTTCATAAAGTTTCCTTTATGCTATCCACCCACAAGACCTCCAGATCACAGTCATGAAAGTTATTCCCATGTTAGAGCCTCATCGAGAAAAAAATGGCAGAATAGAAACCAGTACCCAGTTGTCTTCTCTTGAATTCCTTGCTCTGTCTCAAGTAAACTGTAGCAAAGCCACTGGAGAAGACTTAAAGGTACATTACTGCTATCACAAAAGCTAAAGCCTCTCTCTTCCTAGTTGAGTGGCCATCTGGGATGAAACTCAGAATATGCACTCATTTACTGGCAATCTTTTCCTGGCTGTGATTTCTCCTTAGCCACAAAAGTCTGCCAAGGGCTCATGGATCCTGAAAGCTAATCACCTCTATTTCCTTCCTCCAAAGATAAATTATCTTCCAACCAGCGTCTTAACAATAGTTAATGACTTCCATAACCACTGAAAATAGTGCAAAATTCTTAGAAGAACTACATGCAAACCCTCCTCCCCATAACATACGGGGCTTTGTCCCCCTGTGCATGGACCCGATAGGGATATGGGCAAGAGAAATGTGCAGGGGGATTCAGGGGCTCACCAGGGACTACAGGCCATGTATGTCATTTCTGCCATCCTTGCAAAGAAGCTTTGCATTCAGCTGTGCAACAACAGTCTCTGGTGAATTTGTGCTTGTAAAACTAAACCAGATCCTTTTTAAAAGATCTGTTCTGTGAGATGGACCACCTACTACTAGCATTTAAGCTACATATGCACTTTCTCACTTGCCAGTGCCTCCTTTAAACTCTTCCCCTCTGTTATCTCTGTTACCTCTGTTTTTGCTCTCCCTCCACTACCTCTCAGCCAGATCCTTGCTGTCTATTTGTTCCTCTCTTTGTTGCTATTTCACATTCAGAAACTGAAGACCCACTAGGTTGATATTTTCAAAGTGCCCAAACAACACTGGGCATGTCTTTGCTAGAGATTTCAAAGGAATGTGAGTTCCTCCTTCTCGCTGGTTTATTTGAAAATCCCAAGATAAAAGATTCTTTTGCAGTCTTTTTGATTTAGGTTTGGGGTTTTTGTTTTTGTTTGGTTTGGTTTTTTTTTTTTCCTTCGGTGTGAGAATATTCTCCTTTTGCCATGGGAAAATAATATGATTTTACAGAGATGAGTAAGTAACCCATGAGATCACAGGTAAGAATGAAGGAGCCTTACCATGTTACAAGTGGGAAAGGATGTAACTACAAGAGAAAGTGACTAAAAATTGGAACTAGTTAGGGACATCTTGACATCACACACACTCATTCTGTCCCTTCTAACTAGGACTTATGCATCAGTTAATGAGTCTCAAATAACCACATTTATCAATGATATCTCTTTTGACTCCAGAAGCCATTTCATGCTTTTAGAACCATCAATCCCAGTTTTAGTCCCTCTTCTCATCATGTGTAAATGTGACATGACTCACTCACAGTCAGGTTTATCAAGTCTCAGAGAAGAGTTGCACTCCTCATGCAAAGCAAGGTCTTCTGCACAGATCTTATCTCAGTGTGCCAGCTTAGTGCTTAGCTTACTTCAACAGTTAATGCTGCATGAAGGCAGAGTGCATATGTGACTGCTCACTGTGTTATTTCCAAACAATATTTCCAAGCAATTCCTCTCTGAGAGTACATTTCTCTGCTTGTCCTTCTTGGTTTATTTTTGATTACACAGGACAAGCATATAAAAACAAATTCCTGGGTCCTCTGTAGAAATCCTAGATGTTATTCTGACAGTATTCCCTATTTCCAGTCTTTATTTCACAAATGCAGTTATTTCACTGTTCAAACACTGCTTCTCTGCATGTGACAGCTATTGAGTCTGCTACTCATATTTAGCTATATTTTTTCAGCTTCATTGCCAAAATTTTCAGAAGAGCAAGGCTAAAAACAATATTGTCTTCTCCCCTGCCCCCCTGTAACAAAAAACGCCAGACATTTTTATTTGTTTGGTAATGTATTATTTTTTCCTGAGTTACAGTTTGGAAGGAATTTTGTTAAGGAACAGCACTCACTAATAAACAGCCCTCTTAATACCAAAGAGATAAAAAACTGATGGAAACCACTGTTTCAGTTCTGCAGTGTGCCAGATTACATGGGTGTACAAGCCAGGTTGGGTCTTCTAAATAATTTCACTGCTTCTGGCTTAGTTCCTTGCAACTAGCCCTTAATGATTTAAAGGACTGGGATGTCAGCATTGCCAATGCATTCCTGGGGTCAGAACTTGTGTCCAGCTGAAGCCAAATGGACATCTTCTGTTGAAGGTGGTGACATAGCCTCCATGTAAAGACTATCTTCCATAGTGCTTATAATATCCCAGACAAAACACCCACAGTTTTAATATGGTCTGTGGAGAGAGTATGTTCCAGACTGATAGAGCTATTTCAATTCTGGAACCAGTAAGGAACTTAGGCTCCTAATTTTGCTTTGAAAACAAATCAATGTTTGGAGTGAAGTATTTTCTTGGGTTTGAGATAGGCTGCTGCATTTACATTACTGACATTTACAGTTCCCAAATACTCCCAAACCATGTGAGTATGTCAGAAGTGCCCAAGCTGAGTTACACTGGATCACAGTGTGCTCAAAGAGAGATCCATACTTTTGAGCCTACTGAGTCCGAAGAGGACAGAGAAAGTTATAGTGGAGCCTATCTCTTCAGTATTGTTTATATGTGTTGCCAACAATACAATCTGGCAGCACTGTAGGATCACAGCATGCTAGGCAGTATCTACAGAAACATAGCCTGTAGAAAGGTGGAAATTATTATTTATATTTATTCTATCTATTTCTATTTACTCTATTCTCTTTGGACCACATCTGGAATTCTATGTCAAGCTTTGGGTGGCCCAATAAAAGAAATATTTAATAAATACAGAGATGATTGCAGGGAGGAGAGTCTGGAGAACATACCCTACAAGAAGAGATAGAGGGAACTAGGTGTGTTTAGCCTGGAGAAGAGAAGGTTTGGTAGGAGCCTAATATCAGCTTTTCAGTATGTACAGGTTGGTTCTCAAGAAGACAAAGAAAGTATCTGTAAGAGATCTATGACAAGAATATGGAAGAAAATTTTTATAAATTGAAGGAAGGGAGATTTTAACTTGACATAAAATGCACAAGCCAGGAGCTCGGAGCATGGGGAGGGTCTACAGGCCAGTGTAAGCAGTTGACTGGATACAGGTACCTGATTTATTCTTTACATTAGCTTTATGCCCACCATTTGTCACATACCCACACTCCACCCCATTCAAACAAAACCAATGTTTCTTTCGTGCTTTTCTAAAATGACACTTTCTGATAAAATTTGGTTAAAATATATTTAGATTTAAGGAAAAAAAAAAAAAAGTGAAATAAGCAAAAGAAAAAAAAAAATCAGAGCAAATGCTTTAGCTGCAGTTTAACCTGCAGCTGCCCAAATAATAACAAAAAGCCACTGCTATAGATTGCCATCATTTAAGAATTAGATACAGCATACACTGGTAGGAGAACACATTTCTTCAAAGCAAAATCTCAGCTCCTGTGCTATAGAAATGACATTAAACATTAGAAAATCCTTGGGACATGGTTTTGTCATGGCATTGCTGTGGGAATCTGAACAAGCAACTTATCTTTGTGAATAGAAAGACTTTTTCAGGTGACCAAAGGCAGCAACTGAAATTTCATTAGGACAGATTGCAGTTCAGAGAGACATAGATTTCTCCAGTTTCTCAACAGAGGCAAACCTCCTATACAATCCCATGTTGCTCAGCATCCTAATTTACTGTCTGTTCAGAACAGCCACGGGAGTTCTTGCCTGTCTCAAAGGAGCTCTATGAAATTAGATTCATTAAACCATGTTAAGTGTCATGAGATTCATGCGCAACAAATTTTAGAAGTGCAGAGAGCACAGTCATCTAAAACGGGACCTTCTCTGTCCAACAAATGTGTGATACACACTTGTGTATTGTGTTGAAGAAACCCTATCTGTTCTAAAACTTCTGAGGTTTGGTTTTTTTTTTTTTTTTTCTGGAGTGTTTTCTGTGCTCCCCAGCCCTGCACACAAACAACCCATGTAACAGCCTATAGGCTGTTAAGAAGGGAAATTTTAACTAAAAACATGAGAACAAATCCTACTTCCAGAAAATAAAGTCCTATGGAGGATAAACAAAATGCTTAATGGGATTCCATAAATCCATATATGAGTTTCTGAGATATATAGATGTCACTTACCTGACCCAATCTATCATCAGGACTCTTAAATGGCCAGAAATATACTCAGAAACCAGATTCACATGTTTAATAGCTGTACCTAATTCACTGCTCCTTGCAGAAAGGTATTAAGAAGCCATTTTCAGTGTTACAAACTAGACTGGAAATTTCCCACAAGTATTTGTACTGTCCCCAATGCACAGAGAAGTAGAAGTGACAGATGTAGCTCCAACATTGTGAGAGGGACATCAGTCTCCTCTGGCACTGCCCTGGCCACTCCATTTGCAGGATTTACTCGTGCAATCTGACCCTACAGAGGGACAGGGCTCACAGGAGACTTTCTGCTGAACTCACATTGGGCATCTCCTTATGAACCACCCGCCGTCCCAGCAGCTGAGTGAGAGTCAGGTTTGCTTGGGAAGTGGACACTTTATCACAGAACAGTGGCTACACTAATAAACCCAGCAGCGTGAGGGCAAGTAAAGGTTTCCCATCATGCTGAAAACTGACTATATTGACATGCTTTGTTCACAGCAAGCTGTGCAAAACTGTTGTTTTAGGTTGCAGATACAGAACATCCAGCCTTATTTTCAAAGGTGCTACATATCTGCAAAACCCCCTGGTTTTGACAGCAAAAAAAAATTGGCTACTACTGCTACTTAAGTGCCAACATATGGATTTCAGGCTGTAATTGCATACACCATGACTTGATTAAATTGCTGCCTGGAGCTTTGCCAAAATAGATTCTTTCACTTAGCAAAATCTGGATCTATGCTGCAATTTTGAAGCTGTAGCACACATCCTAAGGCAGCACAGAGCTACAGTGTAGGTATGCCTCAGGTGGTTTGGTCTGGATGCACATAACTGGTTCACATTGCACTGTCCTCTACTACACTGAGACACTGCAGAGTAGACATACCCTTAGTATCAGCTCCTCTCCAGAACCTGTCACCTGTGTCCTTATCTTGTTGTTCATTTTATTGGGATCTGATTTTCAGAATCAGATGTTCAGATCAGCATGGAAACGGCTGGGAAAAGGGACCATTCTGAAACTGGCTGCATCAGCTAAGTGCCTGAGACCTGAGCTCTTTTGAAAAATTAGTCCCTAAAATCAAGATGTTATAATATTCCAGAAAACCCCCGACTCCAGAATTTCCAGAAGAGTGTCCTGATTGGAATTAATAACTTCACTGAGATCCATGGTTAGTCGCAGTTCTCAGGGATGATTGGGTCACTATTCTCTACAATTAATCAGATTTTCTTACATATTTTAATTTTTGGTGCATGAAAAACCTACCATCTGGACAGGTTGCAGTGAAGAACAGTACAGCAAAGCGCATTGCCACAGGAAAGCTCTCTTCTCCCTGTAGAACAGGAATCAGAATTGTAGGCAGCCTGCAGGAACCCTAGAAGTATACTGACCTCCAAGGCTCAGGGGGCCCTTGTAAAATGGGGGTGTAGTTCTGTTTTCCTGTGTATCGATACTTTTGCTGCTTTGACTAAAAGAAATGAGAAACAATATAAAAGTCGCTATATTTGTTAGGAGTATCTTTCTGTGTACTGAAGTCTTGACTACACACTGAATAGCACTGCTCTAGCTAGCAAATGGACTTCTTTTTTAGCCAATCTGGGGGTGAAAATTGCAGAATGATATGTGTGCATATCCTTATTATGGTTTAGCTCAAATAAAATAATTCCTGCTAGAATAAACTGACAAGAATAGCTATTCCAGCCCACACGGTTCTGCAAGAAATGTTCCAGAATAGCTACACAGAAGACTTTATTATTACCAAATCAAAGTGCTCTTTTTGAGTGAGGACATGTGAACCAAACCATGTGGATATGTGGGCGTGTAATCAAAAGTTACAAAGCTATGGAGTCTTAACAGTCCTCAGAGCATCCATTGCACCTTGGTGACAAAACAAGACTTTCAGCCCATTCCGTTGCTTTAAAGCTCACTCGTTTAAATCACCACAATGGAAATTAAATCCCACATTTCCAATATAAGGCAGTTTAATGCATGTTATCACCTAGCAGGGTGGTTAAGGATTCATCAGCTGTTTCCGGAGGGACAGTAACTTGTTCAGCCACATCATGTCCCAGTCATGTGCCTACACTCATTGGCAAAACCACAGATCATTAGCCAAAGCTCCCTGTCAGGATATTCCTTTCAAGCAGTGTAGAGGCTTTATTGTGGTTTCAAGTAAAATAAACTACTGTCTGTGATTTATTTCATGAAGACAGGCTTCAGGTCCCCAGATACAGGTGCCCAAAGACTTGAGATGCCAGGGAATCTCCCCTGCTCTTCCCTGGTGCTCCACAAGGACAGGAGGACATGGGTCTCCTTAAGTCCCCTGTTTCAGATGGCCCAGGTGGTTGTGAAAAGCACTGTGGACATATGGTTAGGCAGCAGACTGGCCCAGACAAGAGATTACACCAGTCTGTGGTGGGAGACAAGCTACAGAGAGACACTGGTCCAATGTCTTCATTAAAGAAAAGAGAGAATCTACATCCATAAAATCCCAAGAGATAAGGGTTGCTGAAAAGCAATAAAATTCTTTGGACTAGTTTTACAAGACTGTCTACTTTGCTATTGACATCTGAGCCTTTAAAATTTGCCTTGTTCCACAACATTTTTTTCAAAACAGCCCTTTGCTTTTGAATTGTCACAAACATAGTCTGTGGTCAGAGAAACATTTGGGGAAAATGTGAAAAATTAATTGATTGGGCAATTTTTAATAAGTTTCCCTTAGGAATCTCAAGTACACTATTGCTTTTTAGATTGTTTTGTCGGGCTGTGCACCAAGATCAGCTTTAAATTTAATTTAGTGGACACAACTTCCAGTCACCAAGAGCAGGACTTCAAAGTCTTCCCTTTGTCATTTAAGAAGCAATCACAGGAAAAAATGCCATAACCTTTCTTCATTTCTTTCCAGATATTATCAAGACCTACACTTCTATGAGAGTGATAATAGATTTGGGAATAAGTAAGCAAGGGAGATAGCAACATATGAAAAAAAAAAAAAAAAACACACACACACAAAAAACAAAAAACAAAAAACAAAAAACAAAAAAAAAAAAAAAAAAAACAAAAAAAAAAAACAGGACTTTGGACAATATAAATCACACAAAAAAGGGCAATCAGAGATTATTAAAAGTTTTTATTGTTTATGAAAAGCTGTAGGTCAACATGACTGTGAAATACTCGAAGAGTACTATCATGCAACAAATATGACATCTCAGGAGGACTGCAATCAGAATATCTGAGAAGAAAGTTTAAAAGAGTCAAAAATAGGAGAGGTGGGGACTCAGAACTTGGGTAAGTGGAGTCAGAAAGTTCTGTGAAAGGCGTGTACATGTATATCTGTGAAATTTGCATAAAAGAAAAATTTCTGTCTTAATAGTACATTTGGCTATCAAATACAATGAGTCTTGGAGATGAATCACATTACAAACAGGAAAGGCATACAAATCCCTAGACCTTAGTAAAGAGCACAGGCAGACACTCAAGTATATTGTCCATTTGTGTCAAATTCTCTGTTGGTTTAAACTGACTCAGTTTGACAGAAATAAAAGGTCCATTACAGTTCCAGTAAGACCCTGGGAATTAACTGTTCAGCAGAACAGCTATTCTGCGTACGCACAGTGCACTGTTCTCACCAGAGTATCCTACCAACAACCTCTATCAACACCCTTAATCTGTGATTTTCAGAACACTTCTTATTAAAAAACAGTGTTTATGCTTATCTCTAAATATTCCTGCTCAGTTTTATAAATACCAGCCTTTAAAAATCAGTGTTCTTCTCCTTCTCTGTAGGTGGCAAATTTGCTCAGACTCTTCCAGATCCCCCAGATCAGCTATGCCTCCACCAGTGCCAAGCTGAGCGATAAATCCCGCTACGACTATTTTGCGCGGACAGTGCCCCCTGACTTCTACCAAGCGAAAGCCATGGCTGAAATCTTACGGTACTTCAACTGGACTTACGTGTCAACAGTTGCTTCAGAAGGAGACTACGGGGAGACAGGGATTGAAGCCTTTGAGCAGGAAGCTCGCCTCCGCAACATCTGCATAGCCACCTCTGAGAAAGTGGGACGGTCCAACATCAGAAAGTCCTACGATGGCGTGATCAGAGAGCTGCTTCAGAAACCCAACGCCAGAGTGGTGGTGCTCTTCATGCGAGGCGATGACTCTCGGGAGCTCATTGCAGCTGCCAATCGCTTCAATGTTTCTTTTACCTGGATTGCCAGCGATGGATGGGGAGCACAAGAGAGTATTGTCAAGGGCAATGAGCACATAGCTTCTGGAGCAATAACCTTGGAACTTGCTTCCCATCCAGTTAAAGAGTTTGACAAGTATTTCCAAAGCCTCAACCCTTACAGTAATAGACGCAACCCTTGGTTCAAGGACTTCTGGGAGCAAAAATTCCAGTGTAATCTCCAGAACCGAAAACCACATAAAAAGGCTTGTGACAAGCACTTTACCATCAACAGTTCCAACTATGAGCAAGAATCCAAGATCATGTTTGTTGTGAATGCTGTTTATGCGATGGCCCATGCCTTGCATAAAATGCAGAGGACTCTGTGTCCAAACACCACCAAACTCTGTGATGCCATGAAGCATCTGGACGGCAGGAAGCTGTACAAAGATTATCTCCTGAAAGTAAACTTTACAGGTAATAACTTCTCTCTTGATACATACAGAATGTCACTAATTAATGAAATGTTCATCAGTCACAGTAAAATTCAGCTGAATACCCAGTAGCACTTATTATCACAGTTCAGACCAGGGTGGCACTCAGGCAAAGCCAATCCTGTCACAAGAACGGAGAAAGAAGAAGGACAGGGAGATTGGGAGAATTCTAAATAAACAGTTTGATGCTCCTCCTGTTTCCAACAGAAGGAAGAGGTGGAGGTGGCAACAACTGTTTTTGGAATTGTTACCCTCCATCCTCTAAACTTCCACATATCAACTTCCATTTAATTCACAGCCAGTTTGGCTTCAGCTGGGCATGTCTGGGGCCAATGGTCATTTCACCACCTGCTACACTAGGCAACAGCCTGCTATGCCTATGCCAAGACTTGTCCTTCTCTTCCTTGTTTTGTTATGAATTTATATAATATCTGGACCATGGTCAATGGCCGATTTCCCTGCAATAGTAAAGCAATAATTCCTGCCATAAAACCAAATCAGTATAAAATATTTAAATATGTGGGATAGTGCCATTACCTATGTTACAGATCTTTAGGCTTGAAGACAAAGTATAAAAAGCTAGATTAAACATGTGCAAGAGACTTATGGAGAGAGTGCATGATCTAGAAATGATATGAGCAAACTTCATGGAGACTGGCTGTGCAGCACATGACATCTCTGTGTTTTTGCCGTCACATATGGCTGAGCTTAGGTTTGTTATTAACATTACACATGGAAAGACTAAACTGAACTACAGTGGAACCAAAGTGTAGAGCTTCATGTCTTTTTGCTGTTTCGTGTCCAAATTTCTTCTGAAGCATCTAGGTTGAGCTTGCATTTCTATGTATTATTAAACTGATATTCTCAGCTGACCAAGTTGATAGTAAGGAAACATCATGCTGTGTTTTGTATGAGAACTAGCTTCAAGAGGAATTGGAGGATAATTGTGTGTATGGTACAGCAGGCTCAGTCCCAAGAGACCCTCAATAATGGTACATTAGTAACACTGGAAACTATGTGAAACTGTCAGATTGGAGCTTGAACTTTTCCCTCCTTTAGAGGTCTTCTCAGCATTTGGTTCAGACCATCTCTAGATACAACCAATCACACCTCTAGTGCTTCTCTCACTGGTATGGCTGGCGTAGCTAAGCACTCTGTTTCTTGGGTGTTTGTAGAAATACCTCCCAGCACATGTTGTAGATCTTAGGACCCTGGTCCCCTAGAATCCTGGTAGCTAACTAGCTGACTTGTTCAGAGCACATCAGAGATTCCTACATCCCACATGCCTGGATTTCTTTACCATGGAAATCAAGAAGGGGCAGATGGGACTGGGACTGGTCATTTGCTGCATCTTAACTCATCTCTCAGGAGGGGATATAAGAGGACCCAGGATCTTGGACTTGCTCTGGTAATACAGATTCAGTCACAAAGAAAAAATAATGTGAGAGCAGGTGGAAATTGAGGTGTTTCAAAACCCTCATCTGAGTGTTGAAATGCAATGCAGCTGAAGCCGCGTGCCCGGCCTGAGCAACACAATGCTTGTGTGCATCATACTGTTTGGTCTCCTCCTAAAGACTGCTGCATCAGTAAGGATAGTCACTTACTATGACATATACAGATACACAGGCAATGTATGCATATCATGTGTCATGATGTAATTGCATTTCATTTATTTATTAATTTCACAATCAGCACAAGACAAAATGAAACAACATTTTAGTTTTTAGACCTATAGAAAGTAACCATCATTTCTCTTCCCCATCCACCTAGCACTTTATACATGGAAACAATTTTCTAATTTGCCTACACTTATCCTCAGAGATATTTGAATGACTTCAAATTGTTGAAATCAAAAGGATTTAGGAGCACAGCACTTCACAGAAGCTGGGTCCTGGCATACTGGTTGCAAGGGATGGCAGTGACATGCAGTGTGCTTCTGCTTCTGCCAGGGAGATACTTCAGGACAGTAACAACTTACCCAAAAGGGTAGTCACTTCAATAACCTAAACTTCAATTATTTCAAAACTTTTTCTGACACTCCAGGTATTTCTATGGGCTTAAATGCATACACACTTAATAGACTCTGGCTTTAGTCTGCCACTAAACAATCTTGGTTCCAGTACATGATTTCTAATCATTTTTCTATCATGCAGAGATTTTTTTAAGCACCCAAGCATTTTCCCACTAAATATTTAGACAAAAAGTCAAAATAGCCACAATTTTCTTTGACCAAAATCCAGGAAAATTTTAATTTAGATATGGCCAGAAAAATTCATTTTCATTTTGACTGAAATATCTTTTATACTTTTTATCAATTAGAAGTTAAATCTGTTCAAGCTGAAAAAAAAAAAAAATCAGTCTGTCGCTTGGCAATTTTGAAAACATAAGTCTCTTTTTTGAACGAAATTAATTTATTTTAAAATCAACATGGAGATATTTGAAACTTTTAAGAGCTTTAGTTTCAGTTAATTTTCATTCCCAATTTAAAACATTAAAAAACCTGTTATTTTCTAATGTCTTTGTTCCTTATATATTGTTACTAGTTTACAGCATGATTTGCTCATCTTCTCTTTCTTTGTTATGAGTTCTTCCATTATATGTGAAACATGTTTTAATGTCAGTGATTTTTTAAGCACATGAGTGATTTTTATGTAGGGAGAGAATTGGCAAGTCTCCCATGCCTTCTTCCTTTCATAAAGGTGTGAAATTATAACACATACCAGTCTTATTAATTTCCATGGGACCAGGAATTCGCCTTTGCTCTTTTCAGGTTGCAGAAAGTCTCTGGGTGTGTTGTTAATACAATGTCAGGACCCTGCTATATGCTACACTTGATCAATGATGCTCTCATATTTTCAGCTTCAAATCTGAAAATGTATCCCCAGTGCAGAAAGAGGATGGCATGGAAGCTACCAGTTCATCAGGTACACTGCAACCAAGTCAGGTTGTGTATTTTCTCTCTTCCTTAGCCTATGTAGTGATCCACACCCAACAAAAGGATGCAGGCAAGAAACACAACAATGATAACCATATTCACACACACACAAACAGCTATTTAAGCAACATCTCCTCTGCTGAAAGGCAGAGGCACCAATAGATGAGCCCCACATGCATAAACCTGCAGCTTGCTCTGAAGGAAATCCGGAAAATGGCCCTGAATGTATTCTCCCAGTTTCCAGGAACAGGTGATGGTTCATTCCAAACACAAGAGCCTGAGTAAATGATAGGATGCATTTATATGACTGGCGTGGGACTGTTCAATTTTAGACATTTACCCTACAGACTTGAATTAGTTTTGGTTAGTCTCTGATTACAGCTAACGGGAGGATCAGCACTTACAGAGAGTGGTTTAGCCGATGTGAGGTAGCCCACATGAGATATAATTTACTCCTCCATCTCTTGTTGAGTACAGATGGAGCATAGAGCAACTAAGATTCTCACTTGTCATTTAGCTGAAAACCTGAGGTGAGACTCTCAGGTGAAGCAATAATGGGATCTGTAGGGAAATACTCAAGAACCAGCTAACAGCAGGGTTGAAGTAGAGGACTGGCCAGGATTCGTGCACTCTCATGCTGCCACTGCTGCTGGCATGCTGTGTGACAGGTATTTCATTAATATCTCTGGGGTCCTACTTATTTCTCATTTTTCATTAGATTGAAATCACTCCATAGGACTGCAGTGTGGCACGAAGGCAGGGCGAGATTTCGTTCCTTATTGTCTGTGAGATACACCGAGCACATTATTTTCTTGCAAGTCAGTAAGGTGTATATGACAAATGTCATGATATCCTGATTTTTTTCAGTAAGGGAGAAGAGACACTTATGCTTGATTCCCATTTCCAGCAACAAGATCTGAGACTGAAAAGCCCAGCCCCTAGATAAACACACACACTCCATCTCAGTGGTTTTTTGGCCTTTCAAAGAGATATAGACTGGTTCATCTTCTTCATCTTCCCACCCTCTGTGTTCCCTCCTGAGGGCACAAGTGCAGCACTTGATGTTCTGAATTGTGATGCTCTTCTGCTGATAAAGAGATGCTAGTTCAAGAGGCTGTTAGCTTGTATTACCAGAACAACAAAGAACTGCTGAACAAAAGTAAAGGGCTCTATGGAGAGACTATAGAGAAAACTCAACTTCTCACTAGCACCAAACCATGGATTGTTGGAGGACAGCATGTGGATGGGACTCTCAGGAAGGCTATGAATCCAGGGAGGATCCCCAACACGAAGTAGGTGTCCACATATGCAGAAGCCTCCCTCCCTCCCTCCCTCCCTCAGAGGGATGGAGGGGCCAGTGCAGCACCAACTCTGCTCACGGTTTTAGCTCCTTTAAGCCACCAAGATGACACAGAAAAGCAGTGTTATCATTGCCTACAGCACTATGGCAAGCCTCGTATTTGACATGTGCCAGGACAGTGAACGTTTGCATAGGTGATGTGAAAGAGGTGTCCATTATTTGGGATAAAGTGGCAGGGTCCTGCACAGCCATTCCCCACATTTTTATACCCGGTGTAGCTGCTCCTCTGAGGCATTGGGCTCCAGGTTGGCCAGGTCTGAGGAAGGGCACCAGTGACATTTAAGGACCAGCGTTACCCCCATCTGGCCCACGGTTCTGAGCTGGTTGTGCAGGATGACAGCCTTGTCACCCAAGGGTATGGGACTGGGCTCCAGCTTTTCCCACTACAGAGTCAGCATGGATAATGGTATTGCCACACTAACTCTGCCGTGGGCCTGGCACGGGAGTGTATGGGCAGAGAGAGGTTGGATTTAGGGGTGTATCCATGTCCACCTGTCTTCTGCAGCTTCCTGAATCTCCACAGCAAATGGTAGGAGAAATTTGGCTAAAGTAGTAACTCTGGAAAATAGATCATTAAAAATTGTGAGCAATACACATATTTATAGTACTCAGTGTCTTTTCTTACCCCTTTCTTCCTCCACAGCTATGAGAGTCACTCTTAGGTCCCTCCCTGTATTATGTTCAAAAATGCAGCTCTTCTATAGCAAAGCATATATCATTATACTGGGCAAAATACTCTTCTGTGGTTAACCAGAATGACTATTCAAAATGAGAAAAGGGTCTGATTTATCCCCTTTCATCCAATGGACTTTATGACAAAACTTTTATTCCTGCCTCATCCTAAGTTTCTGTGTGGTTTATTTTCTTTCATTTCTTCCTTCCCACTCTGCCCCAATCAACACTCAGATAATATGAAGTATAAACACAAATTCACCTTCTCCTTTACTCTTGAACACTGGTAACTTCCATGGTGGGAACTTACTTTCACAAACCATTTCCATTGTAACTCTTCCACCCAAGTAAGAAAGATCTTAAAAGTCATGGTGTGCAACAGGCAGATGTCACATTATTTCTGAATATAGCAGTATTGCACTATGCCTGCTCTGGGATTAAGCCATAAATATCTCCTGTCAAAAGTCCACTTGAAAGCTCATTGTCCTGCCAAGCTTGCATGGAGCACAGACCAACAGATGATGCGTCTGTTATCACAAGCATGTTATGAGTGCAGAAACTTCAAAAGCCATGTATGTTTCCAGCAGGGAGTACCTGTCAGTAGATGTGCAGGCTAAAGCTAGAGATTGTATCCCAGACTCTGCAGCAGATGGCTCTGCTACTCTGACATCTTATCCAGTGAGTTCCTGCTCATCAGTTCAGACCCCCTTCACCTCCAGCACTTAAAGAGTCAGCTGTAAGGTCCTGCTGGCCTTATTTGTGGTGCTTATTTGTAAAATAAATCAATCAGAACACCACTTTCAGCTGAAGGCAAAACTTTCATGGGCAGAAAGCATCTAATATCTTGTTAATCATAGAAGCTTTGAAAGTGTAATTCATGATGGATTTGTGGCCAATAAAACCAAGGAAAATACAGAGTGAATTCCCCAAGATATTCATTAAAAATATACATGAAAAAGATGTCTAGGATTTATAGGAAAAATTACTGCCTTTTTCCTGGGACCACAAACATGTCATAGCATTTAAAACCTTGAAAGCAGCTAAGGGAGCATCTCTGAAAGCACACTTGAGACTTGCTATTTCGGAGCAGAGGAACAGTTGAACCTACAAAGTATTTTCCCGTATTTCTCTCAATGTTAGAGTTACGCTGGTGTATATACACACAGAGTTGCAGAGATTTTGACAGCCTGGTTTTCCTGATGACCTTTTCTACTTCCTCCTTCCTCCAGCTGACTCTTTGCAGACTTAGCTGCTGATGAGGATCTACAGTTCCTTTCCTTTGTGCAAATTTACCCCTCCAAGAAGCTCCTGGGTAAAAATCACTGTTTAACCCTTCCTGAAGCTTTTAATATCTGTGTATAATCATATATTTATGTGCTTTGTTTATATACATGCATACTTTCATACATATATATTTAATTGTGTATAATAGAGATTCATAACATAGAATCATAAAATTGAAGAATAAATTAGGTTAGAAGGGACTTCAGATGGTCTTTAGTCCAACCTCCTGCTGAAAGCAGAGTCAGCTGTAAGATCAGACCAAGATGATCAGGGCTTTATAAGTGTAAACTGTCTGAAATTAAAGTACTATGGAACCTTTCATCCTCTGGTTTAGGTCTGAGATATCATGATGGCAAACAATCCAGCCTGCACCCTGGATGTGCTGTGTGTCACACGTTGCACCATGTAAGCTGGATACTTGGGCTGGCAGCAGGACACAGACATTGTCACCTCTAGGGCACAATGACCAAATAAAATTTTCATTAAAATTTTTCTTACCAGGATGGCAGGTCAGTGACCTACCTGTTAATGGTGTCTGTTATCTAGCCAGAGAATGTCATAAAACACCACCTTTTCATGCTTTCATTTGGTACTAATTAACAGTAATTGACCTGAGTGAGCAGAAGCAGAGATGAAATTGTGTTCTTGCCTCTTGAGATAAGCTCCAGCATCAGAGGCCAAGATGTGCTGGACCATTGCTTCCCATCTAACTCGGGAGCAAAGTACTTCTGCCTGCTGCCACCGCTCTTCTGCCTGACCTGAACGCTCAGCTCCCATAGACAAAAAGATGGGAAATGCAGCATTAGCAAAACACAGAGCAGCAACAACTTTTCTTATAGTCCTCAGGAAGGCTCTGGAAGTATGTTGCCTTTGACCTTTACGCAGCTGGGTGCCATTCCTGGAAAGTCTGCAGAAACCACAGGCCAGCAATGTCCCCTACCTTGTTGCAGCAGTATATTTAGGTGAAGGTGCTTTGACATCCCTAAAATAACAAATAGCTCTTCATCTCAGTTTGCTCTGCTTGAATATTTATACAACCCACCACTTCAACTGAGCTATGAAAAACTAAATAGAAAGTTATATAGTCTGTGCCTTGTATGTAACTTATAGTCAGCTGCTTTCGTCATATTTATAATGTGGCCTTTAGGCATCTTATAAATCGCTAGATTGCACAGTACCCATGTGGGCGTGTAAATGAGGATTAGATTAGACACTCTGTGTTTATAGAGAAACACATGACTGAAAAACTGAGCAATTATTTTCTTTCGGATCACATATTTGAGAGACAGAAGGCTTGGTAACCTAATTTCTCCAAATCACAGATTTCTGTGTTTGTCTGCTGCTTGTTTTATAATAGTTATTATTTCATCTTTTGTTTCACTGGCAAATGTCGTGTGAATCCCAGACACCAAGGCTCTGCACGGTTAAAGTACTTGGAGGAGCAGGAAGACCTGTATAGCCTTTTCATCCCCCAACCATGCACGCTTACTTTTCCAGTCCCACTGGTCTCTACAACAGGGAGACAACTCAGGACACACCATGGGATTATATTATTATTCTTCATGTAGGTTTACTTGTGCAAGACATCCACACATAGCTGAAAATATGTCAGGTTTGCTTCTTTCTCCTTGTGACCTAGAAGAACAAAATAAGTAAGAAAAGAGTTTGGTTCAGGATTCCTATCCCTTACAATTTAGCCTCTAATTTGGCTGAGAAAAGCCAATGGAAAGACCAGATTCTGCTCTATTGCCTCCTATGGAAGAGCACTTTAGCACTTCCAGAAGTAATCTTGGTTAGTCTCTTTTGCATGCTGAGGTGCTATTTTAGGGTCTGGAAAAGGCATAGGCTGTGCTCAGAACATGACCACAGCAGTGTTAATGAGGATGAGCACAAGGACATGAGAAGGAGATTCCATGAGGACACACTGAGACAGTGTGACACATTGGAAAAATAAATTACTCTTTTTAGTAATCCAGGTGTGTCCTGGACTTCCCATAAATCCCTGAAAAAATTGGTCTTTTCAAAAGGTTATGAAGAAAACTACAGAAAGTCACAAACCCAAGTGTCTAACCCCAAAGATAACTAAATGTTATCTTATTTTTTACCAAACCTGTATTTTTGTTGGCAGCTAAAAATTATATTAAAAAGGTGGAACTGAGAACATAATCTGTAGAAAAGCATCTTTTCTCCTGAAATAACCTTACTATATCACTGCATTCCTGGAAGACACATTTGCTTCACCTGGTAGAGCACAGTGCAAAGATATTCCCAGGCTAACCCTGACTAAATGGGATCTGGTACCATACCAATACAGCTGCATTAATGTGACGCTAACCTTCAGCCCAACCTGGTGTTGCAATCTAGACATAGATCTTGGTCTGAATCCTACAACACTTCCACATGGCATATTTGCAGGCAAACCTGCCACCAGCTGACTGCTGTACTTGTACCTGTTGAACTGCAATCCAGATGAGCATGTGAATTTATTTCAGCTTTCTGCAAAGCCTGAACTATTCCCTTCCAGCTTGTCTCTGTCCATTTCTAACACTCAGTGCAGAATGAACCAGCTCAGTGACAGTCATGTTTCTCTATCTCAAAGGGAGAAGGAAACTCAACCCACCCTCAAAACACCCCTTGGGTAAATTTTTTCACTAACACACATTTTTTCACAAATATTCACAACCTTTGTGTAAATGGTCTCATGAATCACAAGAAATAAGGGAGAAGTTTCAGACTGAAAGAATTTGCAGATCCTATCACAAATTTACCTTTCTTATTCATGCAAGTGTTTGTGAGTATTTTTATCAAAAAAAAAAAAACAAACACAAATTATTCAGGCTAGTAGAACACACCTACCTTCTAAAAGAAAATTCAAAAAGCAACCGGGTCTGCACTTTCATGGAGAAGAAACTCCTTTTACGTATAAGTACTCTTCACAAACTGACATTGTACTCAGTTCCCATCAACTGCAAACTGGATGAACCTGGCAGACAAATGTGTTAAAAGATGACTTATTTTCATTCCCTCATCTGTTAGAGCCATGTTTCTAAACACCTCTAAAAGCATCTCAGAGAATGTCTGTTTTGGCATCACTGCAATATTTATGGCTATTTTGTTAGCAGACACAGACTATAATATAAAAAGATATTTCATTGCCTTTATCTGGGTGAGTCATTTCCTTTTGTTTCCTTCCTCCTGCCATGAAAGTGTATTTTGTCTGGGGATATAACAAGTGAATACAAAGAATAATAAAATTCTTCAAGGCAGTGGGAACAACACACATATTCATGCACAGGGGTATCGGAAGCAGAGAAACTTCTAACAAAAAAGTCCACAGAATCCTAGCTGTAGCATGGCTCAGGCACAGGAGTGATATTTTGCTTTGCTTTCTCACTCCTTGCTCCAGCTGTGAAGTGGCAATTCAGCATAAACTCACCTGCTTGCTATTGGGATACAAAAGTGTTCAGCCCTAAGCCAGAAATGACAAAATACCCAAATATAAGTCCTTAAACTTGAGGCATGTAAATCATAAAATAATTGCTAAGATCATTAAGTTCACTTGTAGGATCTCCACACCAAAACTCACTATCTCCTTAGTACATAAGAACTGCAAAGAACTGCACAGAGCCAAAAGCAGTGGCAATGTAGTTGCAAACATCCAGTAAATAGAAAGCAGAGGCTAATGAATCTCACACTCTGAAGGCCCCTGCCCCCTCAGTCTTGCATCCACTTTTCATCTCCTACAGTTTTGCTTTTCTAGTTACAAGCCCATCTTCCTACTTGCCAGTATGTGAATCATCTCATCTCTTCTCGACTAATGGCACATACATATCTGGTACTTTTCCTACAGAAGAAATTCAGGAGTACTTCTGAAGGCTGAGAGACACTCATTTTCTAAATGTGTGTGTGCCATTCCTCCTCAGTTCGACACTGCTATACACAGATTCTAGTCAATTTGATGGACAACAGAACAAGCTAACACAGCAATTCCTTTGTACATATGAAATATTTACCACTTCTGTGGCTGAAATACAAGGCTCAACTAAGAAAACACCATAGTTTTAGCCAGGGGAGGAATTGCACCATGGTTGGTGGAAACAGGGAAACTACTAGGGTGAGAAAGATGACAGAAGCACAGCCTTGAACAAAGTCCTCACACAGAATGTATGTGCCACAAAAATCCCATGTAACTCTAGCTGAGAGTGCATGGACTTTCAGGGTGGACTGTGATTCCAAATGGCTGCATCTGACATCACTTTGACTTTGTGAGTCAGTATCAACCGTGCTGTGGCATGGGAGATTTGGATCAGAAAACAGACAGACATGCACACACAGACATGCACAGGCACACACACACACTCACAAGAGCATTCACTCGCTGTCCTTTGGATTTACTGAACCCAATTCTATAGTAAAAGCTAACACTTGATGTACGATTGTTGCATTTGCATTGGCAAAAAGTGAACAGCAAATCAAAAAGCAGAGATCATTTTCTACCAAATAGGACGAAGAGCCTTTTTTGGTAGCAGCACTGATGAGTTGCAGAATCCATAACCAGGGGACAGTCCCAGAGAGATTCTTCTCTCAATTTTCCCTTTGTTCTTTTTCTTGCAGAGGCAATTACTGTCCCTGTAGCTTCCTGTTATCTCTTCTACCTTTTCACCATACACAGGATGTTTTACATATGCCGTATACATGCTACACTTTCTATTGATTATGCCCTACAAACAATCTCCCTTTGTTGCCAAGGTTGAATTTCTGTAGAGATCAGTAGCTGACTGTGTGTAGCTCTGGAGCCTCAAGCATCTTCCTGTGCTTCTGCTACAGAACTCTCCCACTCTCTTACTGCGAGAACACTTTCCCTGTGGCTCTTTAGCTTTTACATTAGGTCCTAAATTTGCTACAAAACACTAGAAAATGCTTGATCGTATGTGGAAGTGTATGAGGTGGGTTTTCAGGCATCTTCTAAGCAGCAGTGACACAGTTGCCTGTAACAACAGAAGATATTGTGCTCCCTTCCCTTACCATAAATAACTATACACTGTGTGCCCCTATGAATAAATTTTACCTATAGTTTCTCCAAAAGTAGAATTTTTTCATTACACTTATCTATGGCCCTGATGTATAGAGAAGCTGGTCACTGCTCCAACATCTTGATGCTAGCTGGCTAGCAGAGATTGTCCTGCTGTGCCAAGACAGATCTCCACCAGACAGCTGCAAATAAGACGCTTTATGAAGCTGCCATTGGGAACTGACAAAAATGTGCTGAAAAAGTTTGTTAAACTTCCTCTATTACATTTGCACATCTATTTTAATAAACAGCTAATGGCTAGTTAATGGTCTAGTAACTGCAAGAATAAAAAGCCCATCTTTAAAGGTTCTTTAAACAAGAAAATATCTCAAGTCAGATGAAGGTTTGAGGCAGTGCAGTTAATGTCCTTTCTAGATCTCTGAAACATTTTATCAGTCTAAGCCTATCAATGTGTCTCTGCTTCCACCATTAAACAGGCAAATAAATCAACATTTTCTTTTTACATTTCCCCTGAGGTCCAGTGATTGCTGTTGCTGTTGCTGAACTGATTCAGTGGAGCAAAACATTATCAAAAATGATACTGTGCTCTCAGCTTTATCTTTTCTTCTTGAGAGCAGAAGAATTTGCAAGTATTAATAGGACATGTAGCTTTCATGTTGTAGGATAATGCACGCCAATGAATACTGATGATGTTGGGAGAGGTGATGTGCTACCTTTGCAGCTGGTGTGTGATATGCCTGAATAACCTTAAATGTCAGTCCTTATCCTTTATCTCTCTATCTTTTTACTGAAATTCATTGTTGTGAGTAACCCACTTTCACCTCTCAATTGACTGACTCAGCATTTGGTCATACATGAGATATACTGTATTGAATACTGACTTAACCTGTCATTTTAGTAGATGTGTATTTCTAGCCATCACATTATTATATGAAAATGAGTAAAAAGAAAATCTGGACTCATATCTTTACAAATGAAGATAAGTCGCATTTAATGTGTGTGGTGGACCTTACTGAAAACACTAGTTTGATGATTTCTCCATCAGTGGACAAAATTCAAGCCAGCCAGCTTTCATATCTTCTTTGATACAACTCACTTGGTGGTCTAATAACTGGTGAACTATCGATGGAGGAAGCTACCAACCTTCCTGATGGCAACTCAGTTTAGTCAGAGCCCACCTTTGGAGGTGTCTGTTTCTCTCAACTGACTATAGGAGCTCTGTAAAAAAACTACACTCCTAATATAGACATTCTAATTAAGTTTAGGTTAAAGAAATATAGGCCACTTTTTAGATACACATATTATATTCACAGAGAAAACTGTTCTACTCCAAAATCTTACACCATGTGTGAAACATTTACATTTCCAGTTGAACTTCAAATTTTCTTTGTCTTCTACCAAAATTATGTCAGATATGCCAAATCCTATAACTGAGCTGCATAATATGTCTAAGCATAAAGGTTCCTGTGTGTTTTTCACCATTGCATTGTTTCTTTATTCCAGCTCTGAAGCATCTTACAACTCCTTTTTTTCCACAAAATACTCAATAAATTCGAGCTTCATTTATTTCAAAAACATGGTCTCATTAGAATTCACTACTTACAGTTTTATTTTCCTACTGGAAATACAATTTCATTTTGCAAATTACCTCATTATTAGCAATTTGTAGGGTGATTGCTGAGAATTTTCAGTAACTTTTTAACAAAAATAATAGCGTAGAGTCATAAGATCTGTAGGAAAATGCAATACCTTTATTAGGCTGCCCACGTATCTGGAGAGGACAGAGAAGCTTTTGGCACATCTCTTTGCTGTATCTTGTCTTGCATCTTGATCAGACCTTGTGTTTCTAAATTATATACTTTTAAAGAAGCAAACAAAAAGCTCAGCAATCACTCTGTAAATGGATAGTAATGAGACTGTTTGCAAAGTCAAATAGTGTTTCCAGAAGGAAATAAAAATCTAGTATACTGAATTCCAAGCAGATCTGTTCCTTCAAAATAACTGAAGGTCAAATTTATTGAGCATTTTCTCTGATGAACTAATGAAGTGACCTTGTGCCTGAAAGCTTGTGCACTTTCTTCTATAGACTAGTCTAATAAAATCTACTGCCTTTCTTATGAGCTTGAAATTTCTTGAATATTACACCATCACAGCTACAGTTTTACTACTACTAAATAATAGTATTGCTTTATAAGTAATTAAATCTCTGCCAGCCCACCCGATTTGGGAGTGTCTCCATATCAAGTCAATTGGGAAATAACAGCCAGAGGGTCTATTTCATGGTTCATTTGGTTCTGATCTCTAAGGGCAAACTATCTAACTAAATTATTCAGAGCACTCTCTGGAAACACCTTTCTAATCCTCAAGTCCTCACAGAGGAGAGACTGTTTTAACCACCTTCCTTCAATATCTTAATGACTGAATCTATTCATATTTCCATCAGACTGACAAAGAAGGACAAAAAAAATGTTATCCGGTATTCAACACTTCCTTAGCCATCAATTACTATATGCAATATGGGGGTGGAATTAGCACATCATGGAACCGTACCTCCAAAAAGAGAAAGATTCATGCTGTGACATAACTGAGTCCCTCCCTTAGTCCAAAAGTTAATTTTAGCAAAAATAACACACAGCTTCAACCTCCTTCAGCTGCACCCAGATGTATTGGGAAGAGAGGAGTAAGGTACAGCACCAGTTCCCAGCGCTGAGGTTAAGTGAGAATGCCCCTCAGCCAGCAGTCCAAATCAGACACAGGGAGATCACGACCCTGGGACTGGCAGGAAGTCCCAACCAAAATCTCAAGCTCTGAAGGCAATGGTAATGTTCAGCAACTGGCAGATAATTTACCAGCCAGCTCATTTTTCCATCAGACCAAAACATTTCAGGAGATACCAAAGACCAGCCCAGAATTTACAGTTCTAGCTCCTAAGCTTTTGTGTTGTCACCCTAACAGTGGCCATAATTCTTCATAATGGGAATGGGTTCCCCTTGCTTCTGTTTACAAAATAACTAGTTGGCCTGAGGGAGGAGTTAGGCAGTTTAAAGTCATGGTTTAATTTCCTTTGTAATTGCAAGTTGATTGCTAGTATAAATTACTTTGCATGCATTTTGCCTCTTGTGCCAACCATTTCCTAAAGTGGATAATCTCAAATTAAAAGAACGGTATCAATTGAAAGTCATTGCCATGTTGGAATCTCACAAATCATTCATATCAATTATCAACCTAGTAGACTTACTAAAAAAAAGAAAACCACCTTGTATTCTTTTCCATGAATGTTTGATTTATTTTAAAGTTGGACTAATGCAACCTTAATCAAAAAACTTCAAGAATTTTTCTTAATTTCAGGGGATATTTTCTATTTTTAAGGAAAAATATGATGACTGCAAAATATTTGCATACTTTCTGCCTTCTATGTTTCAAAATTCAAATCCTTTAAGAAATCAGAAATTCCCTTCTTAATTCCTTAAATTTCATTTTAAAAGTGAGTGATTTCACCATTTCCTTGATGAAGATTTGTGACTTAGCATCTAATTCATTCTCCCTCAAGTTCTAAAGACTACACATATGCCAAAGGGCCACACAGGCTAGAGGACACCACACACCTGGAAATGTAAAGCATTATGCCTGAGGCAAATATTTCACAGGGAACGTATCTAGGGAATGCTATATTCAGCCAGGCTGAGGATAATGGCAATTTCATTTAATTCTTCTAAACTTTCGGACCCTGCTTAGTTTATTTTGTCAGTGTCCACATTACTTTTCTACTGGACCCTTCTCTCCAATAGGCCCTGCAGCAGTCACAACAGCCTGTGCAGACAGCCTGCAAGAGACCCACCACCAACCTTCACAGGTACCTTGCAGAGAGCTTGTACAAGTTGCTATCACTTGGCAGTCCAGCTGTGAGCCTTTCTGTTCCAAATATTGGTGATATTCATCTCACCTAACTTCACATACATATACTGTAAATGTATTTTATCTAGTTACTCTCATTGTGTTCAGCAGGAAAAACAAAAACAAAAACAAAAACAAAACAACAAAAAACAAACAAACAAACAAACAAAAAAACTAACTGGGATGGTTCATCTGAGCTATCATAGATACCCGCTCTAAGGTGAACCCTAGAAATACCCGTTCTCTTTTGTAGGACAGAAGTTTGGGATAACTAACTCATATGAAGATACCAGTGTGATAGATCTTTGTAACTAGGCCGGGGGAAACATTTCTGTCCCTGACTACTGCAAATGCTGTGGAGGTCTATGATGTGTTAAAATTCCCTACAGTAAGCATGTTTCTACCCTAAGAAACCATAGAGCTGAATAAAAAATCTGTAGACACAGAGAGGAAAATTACATTTGCAGAAGACTAATTAGTCTCATTAATATCTTGAATGACAAGAAGCAATACTAAATATGACCCAAACACATACAGAAATGATGGTACAGAGGTAAAAAGTGACTACTTCTCTTTGTGAAAACTGATATTTTAAGCCCTTTCATTATTTATTAATTTGGGAGTGGTACAGTCTAGAACACTTCACTCTGAGCTTTCCCTATAATAAATTTTAAATTCCCAAATTTCAAAGTCCCTTCTGCCAATCAGGTGTGAAACCAGCTGTGTTATGCTGAGATAGAAACAGGCGTGGATGCATCAGGTCTCCATTACTTGGTCTGAATCTTCAGCCAAGAAAAAATAAGTCTCTTTGACCACAATCAACCATATCTAGATAAAAATAAAAGAAAATTAGAAGATGTATGCATTCTCAGTGTCCTTTGTGATACTTTTCAAGATAGAGCACCACACATGCAGAGGAGTCCATTGGACAAATGCACCATAAACTGTTATATTATTATCAAGGCCCTTCCCTACAGTGCTTTTAAAAGGCATTGCCCAGGATATGTAACAGGAAGGAGTAGGGGGCATTTAAAAAATTGTATTTTTCCATTATATAAACAAATGTCTTGTTTTTCTTAAATCAGTTCTTAAATCAGTTCTGAGTTTTTGCAGCACCATCTAGTGAGACTAAGGGGGTTTTACTCAACATTTCAGTAACACTGGACTGTTCTCTCTTTACACTTGCATTTCTTTTTAATCACAATCTCCTTATAGTCTATTGGTTGAAGGTCTTTGGGGCCAACAAGCTGTTGAAGAAGCTGCCTTTGGTGCACACAATAGTTCTTTTTACATTTCTTTCTGAACTACACAAAATCCCACAGATTTGCAAACTTCCAAGCTGAAAAACTGCAGAGCTTTCATCAGACCTTGTTATTAATGAATTGCCTCCTAGCTAGTGAGCTGTGCCTCTGATCTGTACCTTGTTTTGAAAGAATACACTCTGCAAGCAAAGAACAGATGCATGATTTATTGGTTATGAAGGATGTTCTCAGATGTAGGCATACCTGTCATCATCCCTCACAGGAAGTGTTACTGATTATATTTTCTATAAGACAACATCTATACACTCAGCCCTGTGCCAGACACATGCAAGACTCTGTATGCAGAATATCCTTCCTGGCCCAAGGATGTTGCTGGCAAACAAAACTCTATCTGATTCCAAGCCAATTAAGAGGACACTCATCTTTTGCTAGGCTGCTCTGTCTCTTAAAAGTTTCCCAGTATCTAACTAGGATTAAAACTGATTTATTTTCCTCATCTACTCATCCCTGGTTATAAAATACTGCAGCATTTTTCACCCAACTGATCCAACGTGCGGAATCTGAAACATTTAAAAAAATATTTTCCATACCACTTCTTAAAATAATGGTTTTGCCCAATAAGAAAGTAAATCCCCCCTTTAGAACTTTCTGAATTCTTTCATTTCACCAAGAGCTGTACATCACTGACATCAGAAATAATAAGAATTTCCAAATGAAAGCAACTCATCTCCTTCTAACAGCACATAAGAACATACTTGCAAGTTATGTGATTGTTAGAAAAGATGATCCCACTGTAGGAAGATGGAAACAATATTACATAATTCACTGCATAGAAGCTATGATGCTATTTTGTGTTCTTATCCATATCTTCTACTGAAACAGTCATAAATCTACAGTCATTCATCTCTTATCTGAAGCTGAAGGAGTTCGTGCTCCACTTACACAGTGGATTCCTCTCCTCTGATAAGATTTCTTCAGTGAGCCGAGAGAGGGGGTGTTGCCTGCACCATGGCTCCATAGGTTTCTGTCTTCTGCACTCTGTATACCCTTGTGTTTCTTCTATTCTCATAAATGTCACTGCTGTTGCATAAATGTCACTGAACTGCTGCAAGCTGGAGCACAAAGCATCTCTGATTTATCTTTAAGTCACTTTTAATTACCCATGCTTTTCCTTGATAGCTTCTTTTACAGAATTTCTCTTGCATAACTGCTTTGCATAAGGATCATTCATTTCATGGAGTGCAAGGGGAGGAGAAGATCCAAAGATACTGCTCAAAGGAGACAAAGTTTATATTGTCATTCAGATAGCCTCTTAGCTAACAGCATGGGTAGGCCCAGAGAGTCTTCTTGTGTCTCATCTCCCAAGGGTCAAACCCAAAACACCTTAGCTACAATCCTGAAAAAGACCTGCCAGAATTACCTCTTACAATGATTGTAGGTTTACTCTCAAAACTGAAACGTAACTGAAAAAAAAAATTATCAGAATGACTTATGACATGACCTGACATCATCACAGGGAAAATCATCTACCAATATGCAAAAATTATTCTTTTTACTCTAAAGTCCTGCTTTCTTATGATATTACACTCTTGCCTATAATCATCTTATTTTTATGATTATTATTACATCATATTTTCTGAAAACATTTTTGGAAGTGGTTCTACAGAATCTAGAATACATTGATAAATATCAGTTAAAATGCCTTAGTGATTTTATGGGTAATCAGCCAGTATATTAATTGCTGCCACCCAGTGGGCTCATTTGTAGTCTTTGGCTCACCATACTGTAATTTACTACATTATTGTTTGGTTAAATGATTTCATCCTCTCCATCCAAAAGATTGTCATTTATTTTCATCTATCAGCAGCCACTAAAAATGAATGTTTCAAGCTACAAGCTGTGGTTGACTTAAAACATATTGTCCTACAAAAATTTTTCTTCATATCTGTAGCGTGGGAACAGCCCCATGGAAGACAACATACATATGAGCTTCAAGCTTACTGTATGTGAGATACCTGCTTTGTCTTCTGGACTTACCTGCAAAGTCCAAGGCAAATACTTTTCTCTATTTGAATGATAATTATTCTATCAGAACTAAGTTGTTAAACATGTTATACAGAGGGAACTCTTTCCTGAAAAGGGCTGATATTTCTGACCCTCATGTGAATTGCACTGGGGCACTCATGCAGAAGATAAGCCGTGCAAGCAGTTTGCAGTTTGTCTTTCTTACCTGCAGCTCCACTGGTACCAGTAGAAGTCACAGGCTCTCAGCACACCTCAGGAGCTGGCCTGTATAACACTGAAGTGAATAAATTGGCTCTTAAAACTGGGCTGCTGTGTTAACAGCTTCTACAATCTATATAAGTGTTATGAATAATGAAATAAGACACTGGCAATGACAACACATTATTGAAGAGCTGATAAGTGATGCATTATGATTTCACTTTAATGCTGCTCCTGAATGAGAGAACTTGCATGCCTGTGCATGAGGAGGAGGCAGGAGAGAAGGGAAGCTGCTTAATATTCTTCTTGTTGACCTATATTTTTAATTCAGATACCTGTTTGATTTAGAGTAAGTTATTTTCAGGAGGACGGGTCATTTGAAGTAGTAATATGCTGCCCTTAATTTTTGTGCACATAGTAGTCTTGTTGGGCTACACGCTGTACAACTGGATGCCAACAGGGAAGAAAAATAGAAAATAATCCTCTTACACATTCCTGGGTCACCTAGATCTAGTCTGTAATCCTGCAAATCAAGGCTGTCCACCACTGTGGTTGACACAAGTGAGGTGACAAAGTGCAGGAGAGGGTAAGGATAACAACAGGCTGAGTCTTGGCTTGAAGCCAGAAGAGACTATAGATGGGCATAAAAAATCTTCCAAACTTGCCCTAAGATAAGAATAAATTTAGGAAAGAAATGCATTCCAAATCCAGCACCTGGGGAGGTGCAGGTTATGTATCAACCCTCCAACTGAGGCTTCTGTGCCAAAACCCACTGTCCCTTTTCCTGACTTTAGTGGGAGTACTGTAAAATAAGATAATGTTCTTCAGGAATAAAGGTGAAAGAATTTGGCCTTGGTGCTTTGTAGAAGTTAAATAAATCTACTGCAAGAAATCCAAAGTATCTGAAGGTTGAAGTGGAGGAAGAAATTACATCCTTGTACGATATTGCTCATGCTCAAGCACAGCATGGGCACAGATGCAGGAAAAGAGATTTATTCCAGCAATGATAGTGGAACCACTTCGGTAACCAAAGACACCGGGGAATGAAATCACCTTTATTGCTCATCAATGGAAAAAAATAAAAGAACTTTTGTTTCCTGCCTATAAAGCTGTTCACCTTTGATGCTAAAGCAAACGACCAATAAATCACATGGTAAATGCAATTTCCTCCTACATTTTTAATATTTCTTCATTCCCTGCATGAGCCTCAGCTGGAGGAAAAACAAAAACTCTCCAGAGCTTACCAGTTGGAAGTGTTAGAATATTGATTTCACAGAAGGTCACAGATCCAGTTTGTGGTTTTTTCATCTATTCCCCAAATAAGATATAGAACCAAAGCAGCACATGCTGGGAACCTCAGACCAGACAAGAAATGTCAGAAACTGGTAAAATTGAAGCAAAATAGAAGGGATTCAAAACTTCCTATAACACAGAGACAAGTGGAAAAGACATAGTAAGAAATTGTTGAGGACTTCAAAATTACTCCTCCATCATCCTTAAAGTGACTCCTCTATTCAGCTGCATCCCAGTCTGTTGGCATCAAAACTGATGTTTATTGATTTGACTGCTTAAATTTCCTTATGTCATGACAGCTGAATTTTTCCAAATAATGCTGAGTCCCAGTTAGAAACAAACCTCTTTCTTTCAAGAGAAAATGTGAAAGGTAGCAGTTGCGCATACTGGGGGAAACAATTGGAGAATTCATTTGTATCCAGAGCAAAAAAAGTAAGGACATTGGTAATCCAACATTTACAAATATATCTCATGCAGTGAAGTGAAATAATGTTCTATTACCTAAGTTCTTTTCTTCTTCCAAGTTCAAAAATGAGACAGATACAGACATCTTGACTTACCTGTTGGCACTTGAATTGGATTCTATAAACTGTCAGGCATCTATGCTTGTCAAAGGAATGAAAAATGTCATCTGCAGCTTTCATAATAACGTTCTCTGTTTCTCTTTTTTTTCACAGCTCCATTCAACCCTCCTAATGCTGCAGAGAGTATGGTCAAATTTGATGCTTATGGAGATGGGATAGGACGGTACAACGTGTTCAATTTCCAGTACACTGGAGGCAGATACTCCTATGTGAAAGTTGGTCAGTGGGCAGAAACCTTGTCACTTGAGGTAGACTCTATCCACTGGTCCAGAAGCTCTGTCCCTGTCTCTCAGTGCAGTGACCCCTGTGCTCCTAACGAGATGAAGAATATGCAACCAGGAGATGTCTGCTGTTGGATTTGTATTCCCTGTGAAACCTATGAGTATCTTGCTGATGAATTCACTTGTGCAGACTGTGGACCTGGAAAATGGCCCACAGCTGACCTGACTGGCTGTTACGATCTACCAGAAGACTACATCAAGTGGGAAGATGCTTGGGCAATAGGTCCTGTTACCATTGCATGCCTGGGCTTTATTTGTACTTTTATGGTCATTGCAGTGTTCATCAAGAACAACAACACGCCCCTGGTCAAGGCCTCTGGACGTGAACTGTGCTACATATTGCTCTTTGGGGTCTTCCTGTCTTACAGCATGACTTTCTTCTTCATAGCCAAGCCTTCTCCAGCTATCTGCACCCTGCGTCGTTTGGGTCTAGGAAGTTCCTTCGCTGTCTGCTACTCTGCTCTTCTGACAAAAACGAACTGCATAGCCAGAATATTTGATGGTGTAAAGAACGGTGCTCAAAGGCCTAAGTTCATCAGCCCCAGCTCTCAGGTCTTCATCTGCCTGAGTCTCATTTTGGTACAGATTGTAATGGTGTCTGTGTGGCTTATCTTGGAGGCCCCTGGCACCAGGCGGTACACTCTTCCTGAGAAGAGAGAGACTGTTATACTGAAATGCAATGTCAAAGATTCCAGTATGTTAATCTCCTTAACATATGACGTAATCCTCGTAGTTTTATGCACTGTATATGCCTTCAAAACAAGGAAATGTCCAGAGAACTTCAACGAAGCCAAGTTTATCGGTTTCACAATGTACACAACTTGCATCATTTGGCTGGCCTTTCTCCCCATATTTTATGTGACATCCAGTGACTACAGAGTAAGTTTTTGGATATCTGATTCCATAAATCATGTACATTACTTTAGAGGACTGTGTTGGCATTCACTAAAAGCCTCTTTCACTTCCTTTGTCTCCCTGATCTCTTGCAAGCAAGCCCTGTTTCAATATTAATGTCTACCTAAACATATTACCAAGTTTTAGTTTATATCTAAGAAAGACGGTCTCATTTCAAACTGAGCATGTATAGTTAGAGGTGGAAGGGGTTAGTACTATCAATCTGATTGTGATAGAGGCATAGCACATGGATTAGGTATTCATATTGGTTGACCAGTACTTGAAGTCTTAGTCCTAACCGAAAAGTCTAGTAGATCATGAGCTAGAAGGAGTCATAATGAATTATTTGGTGGAGGTGGACCTCAAATTACAAACTGAACTAACTAGTCTCCTTCTACAAAAGAATCTGTCATTCAGACATGGTATTTTCTTCCTAATAAGAAAGGAAATAATTTCAAAATTTGCTATGAAACATTAAATTTAAAAAAATAATCCAGCAAATGTTATGTTCAAATATAGAACTTTCTATTATTTCTCCACTTTGCAAGGGATAAAACACATATTGGTCAGCCTTCACCAACTAACTTAAAAAACATTAAATTGTTTAAATTGTCACATAGTGTTGCAAAGCTTCAAGTTCAATAAAATCGTATTTTTGACAAAGAAATTTTCTCAGAAAAAGATTCAGATCTGCTCCACTGGATATCTCACAGTTATTATGATGTGAGAAGTGACTGCTGGAGTTGGCCCTTACAGCAGTTTGTGGTGAGTTAATTTGACTTTCTGCCCAGAAGAAAGGTAGATTACCTTAGGGTGGTATTATTACCACTAGTATGTCCATGAAACATCATGTAAAACTGTGGAGCTAATAATTTCACTTAACATACTTTTGGTGTGATCACCCTGGAACAGTATATTTAGTACTGTTCTTCTCAGCTTAGGAAAGGTACTGAAAACCTCAAGAAAACAAGGATAGATAACAAACAATGCAGTAAGACACACACAGTGACAGTAAAAGAGCTAAATATATTTAGTCTAGACAAGAGTAAACCCAGGGAGACGTGATCACAGACTATAAATAATTTCAAGGCAACAAAAAGAGAGAAAAGGATTATTCAGTCTCAGGAGAAGTTAGAATGGTGAGTAATGGATTGAAGCTAATGAAGGAAAAGTTAAGGAAGACACAGGGATAGAGCTCTGGACACCCAAAGTAATCAGGAAGATAGACACAGAAGGAGGGTTATATGAGAGCAGAAAGTCACGTGAGTGGGCGGCACAGGCACTAATGGTCAAGAGGAGCATGACTTGATTATTCAAGCAGGATTGTTCAGCCTTATCTCCTGAGTGGGCTTTTCAAAACCTTCTGTAGGCATTTAATTTAAATACAGTGTACCAAATAAGTCAAGTCCAGTCCTACCAAATTGACACAAAATGCTTTTAGCACTATTTTTGACACTTTCATGACATGTCAGGAGCTTTTTGAAAATCCCATCCTGGATGTCTACACTTCCAGGGTTCCTTTGAAAAACCCATGTTTCATTTCCATGAAGGGTTACATGCTGACTGAATCAACCTATGCCATCCTAATGTAGAACAATACTGGTGGCATTGCCAATAAACAACCTTAAAAACGTAATAGTAGCAATGTAAAAATTTAATGTTGACTAGCTTGAGATTTTATCATTAAGCACAATCATCATTTAGGACTCATCCTTCTGAAAAAAAGGGGAGAGATCCTGGAATTTTATCCAGAGATTTGATGTTGACCTCACTGTAATAGTTAAAGAACAAACAAAAAAAAAAGTAATTCAACATAGGATACAACCCTACGAATACTGAAGTAGAAATGTCCCTATATGAAGCCTATGTGACAGGTGCCAGACAACATTAGATATGCTGGAATGGCATATTACTGTATGTCTTACAGATTTACGCACCGAATAACCCTGATATCTGGTTAAGGCCTTCTCTGCTGTGAGAAGTGTTTATGGTATATCTATGCCTCCAGTACATAGATAGGGTTTTGTCTGTTAGACTAAGCTTGTTTATATTGGCATGACTACCCTCTTCTCCCTGAATCAAATAAATTTTAGCAGCAAAAGGAATTCTGGGGGAAGGGTTTACAGTAGAGTTCTTGGTGAGCCAATGATGATGTCAGTTGTGGGACTTTTCCACACACGTCTTCACACAATCACAAAGGTTAGAAGGGACCTCTGGGAATGGTCTTGTCCAACCTCCCCTGATCAAAGCAGGGTCACTTACAGCAGGTCACTCAGGGTTGTGTCCAATCAGGTTTTGAATATCTCCAAAGATGGAGACTCCACAATGTCTTTGGACAACCTGTGCCAGTGTTTGACGAACATTATAGTTTTCTTACGTTCAAACAGTATTTTCTGTGTTTTCGTTTGTGCCTATGGCCTCTTGTCCTGTCACTGAGCACCACTAGGAAAAGACTGGGTCCTTTTTCTTTTCTCTGCCTGTGAGGTACTTATACATGCTGATAAGATCCTCCTGAGCTTTCCCTTTTCCAGGATGAATAGTTCCAGCTCTCTCAGCCTCTCCTCATATGACGGTTGTTCCAGTCCCTTAATCATCTCCATGGCCTTTTGTTGCACTTCCTCCAGCATGTTCATGTCTCATAATGGTGAGCCCAGAGCTGGGCACAATACCCCGCATGTGTCTCACCAGTGTTGAACAGAGGGGAAGGATCACTGCCCTTGTGCTGTGCTGGCAACACTCTACCTAAGGCAGCCCAGGAGGCCATTGACCTTCTTTGCTGAAAGGACACATTGTTAGCTCATGATCTGCTTGTTATCTCACCAGGACCTTCAGAATCTTCTCTGCAAAGCTGCTTTCCAGCTGGGTGGTTCACAGCATTTACTGGTGCCTGGGATTGTTCCTCCCAAGGTGCAGGACTGTTTTCCTCTTTGTTGAACTCCATGAGGTTCCTGTCATCCCATTTCTCCAGATTGTTGACGTACCTCTGGGTGGCAGCACAGATATCTAGTGTATCAACAACTCCTCCCAAATCTGTATCATATTCAAACCTCCTGAGGGTTCACTCTGTCCAAAAATTCAGGTTGTTAATAAATGTGTTAAGCTGTGTTGGTCCTAATATCAACCCCTGGAACAGCTAGTGACTGGCCTCTGGCTGGACTTTGTGCCACTGGTCTCAATACTCAGAGCCCAGCAGTTCAGCCAGTTTCCAGTCCACCTCACTGTCCACTTATCTAGACTGCACTTCATCAGCTTGTCAATGAGGATGTTATAGGAGACAGTGTTAAAAGCCTTACTAAAAATAAAATAAATAATATCAACTACTCTTTTATCATCCACCAGGTTGGTCGTTTCACTGTAGAAGTCTATCAGATTGGTTTAGCATAATTTCCCCTGTGTAAATCCATACTGACTATTGGCAGTCATTGCTCATCCATGAGAGCCTCCTGCCACATATACTTAATTTCCCGACCATTGGGAAGGGCCATTCTTAAACTCGGATGAGGCAATTCTTGAAAAACAGTCAGGCCTCCTAGGCCCCTCTTCTCCAGGGCCATATCCCATGGTATTCTTCCAAAAAGATGCCTGAACAGGTAAACCTGCTCTGCAGGGTGGTGATCCTACTTTTTTAGCTTGCTTCCTCCTCTCAGGATCCTGAATTCCACCATTTGCTGGTTGCGACAGCCAAATCTTTCCCTGTCTGTCACATTCCTGACAAGCTCTCACACTGTCTCTGCCTGCTACGTTGTCCCTCCAGATGGTATCAGGGTAGATGAACTGCCCCAAGAAGAGCGGGGCCTGCAAATGTGAGACTTCGTCCAGATGTCTGAAAAATGCCTCTTCTACTTCTTCCTGATTATGTGGTTGATAGCAGACACCCTCCATAATGCTGTTCACTTTGGTCTACCTGCTAATCCTCACCCATAATCTGTCAGATGGCTCAAGACCCATTGTCAGCCAGAGCTCCATTCACTCCCACTGCTCTCTCACACAGAGTGCAACCCTCTCTCCTCTCCCTGCGAGCAGGGTATTGACCCATGCTGTCACTGGAGAGCTGTAAGTAGAGCAGGAGACATCTTCCTGCTGCCAGAAGTCACAGACTTCCAGCCTTCATCATCATGGGAGTCTCTATTTCCCAACTCAACAAACATAGACTGCCTAGTTCTTCTCTAGTGCAGACCAGGCTCTTGTACTTGCAGAGTGTCAGAGAACATCCAGTCCACCTTTTTCTCATCTTGTCTGATTCTGCAAAGTCTGCTGACCTCCTCCTGTAGCTTCTTAACTTGGCAATTGAAATCCTCCGTATCTCTGCAGAAAAGCAGAACAACTGCCCCTGGTCTTCATGAGAAGTCTCAGGCATCCCTGCAGCCCCAAAGCTGCAGACCTGTGTCCTCCTTCAGGATCTCAATCTGGATCAATCCTGATATGCCAGGGATAGTTACCCCTGCAGGCACTGTGGACTGTGCCCTGTGGCATTCCCCTTGCTCTGCAGCACGAACACAGCCTTCAGCAAAGTTTCTAGCCCTCTTCTGTGCACATTTCTGCATGCTGCTCAACCTGTTAGCTGCCCAGCAGCTCCAGAGGGCTCCTCTCAGCACCTTCAACAAGAGTGCCTAACCTTACCTAACCAAGAGTCAGCTTAGACAAAAGCTCCAAGCCAGTCAAGGACAGCTAACAGAGCTCCTTAGGAGCTGATGGAGGCTGCTAGAAGTCACAGCCTCTTGCAGCAATCCTCTCCCAGCAGCAGTAAGGCACCCTGACATTCCTTGAAGTGTTCCCAAGAGTCCTCCAGTGATCCCAGAAGTTGTTGCCAGAAGGTCTAGAAGATCCCAAAGCAGAGGCCAGAAACTGATCTGCAAACTGCTGCATTTGGTGGCTGACTTTTGTTAGCTGCACAGTCAAAAATGTATAGAAAAGCTCCTGGAAAAGATAAATTTCTGTGATGCCATTGATTTTCATGCCAAGATCCACACTGATTTCAGAATCAAAGATACAATGAAACCTGATATGATTAAATAAGTGCATATAAAAGCAGCCCCAATATCTGACACATTTAAGGGAATTTTCAACCTTATCACCTTAGACAAAAGATTAAGAAATGCAGCAATAACACAGGAAATTATACCTCTGGGTGTTAAAATAGTTATAATGAAATCAGGTGTCAAAAGTTCCTACTGTTAAGACAGTTTCTCCCTTCATTTTCTTTAGGGGTAATTCTGACTCAAGGAGCTCACCACTCCTGCCAGTTGTTCCTGCCTGTTCCAGCAGGACTGCCTTCGTTCTGGCTGCACACAGGTGTCCCCGAGGCTGGTTACACATCAAAACACTGAAGTGGCTTGGGTTAAAAGGAACCCTGTGGGATGGGGCTATTTTTAACCCAAATCATTTAATCAATTGAGTGTATAATTATGTCAGTACAGCCAAGCTGCTCTGGGAGGCACAAGCCCTAGCAGAACAGGGTGGAGAGGAGGGTTTTGTTAATGAAGAGAAGTTACCTTGAAACTACTACCTTCATTTATGCTTATTTTATTAGAAAACTCTCACTCTTGTTTTACCTGTAGAGTATTCAGTTCAATATCCACCCTGAACTGACTGCAGATCCCTGTGGGTGAAATGCAGAGAAGTGAAGGAGAAAGTGCAGCTGGAAACACTAAGGTGTCCCTTTCTCATGATTCCCCAGTAGAGTCTTCCATGTTCATTCACCGTACGAAAGCTGAGCACCTTTTCACAGTGCTTGCCACATCTACCTTAAGTTAAGAGTGTTTATTATATGATCACATTAATTATACTCATTGTTGATAAAGCACTTAGTGCTCAGGATATATATATAAAGCAACAAAGTTCATTCCCTACTTTTCATTTTGCACCAATTATTTCTGACAAGGAGACATGAGAAGCATTCCCATGAAAGAAGGTTAATCTCCGAGGTCTGCAGGAATGTAACTAAGGAAAAACAAGCCATGGATGTATAATCATTCAAATTAAGTGATAGTGTTTAAAGCAGTTTAATTCAACATCTTAATTAAGGAATCTGCTTAGATGAAAAGAATATGAACTGAAACTGAGGCAGTAAACTGGCACCTAGTTATACCATTGAACAAAAAGAAAGATAGACAGTGCCAGCAAAGTTACACTAACAAATGTCCAAAGGCAACTATGCTAAAATCCTGCAGCCTTACAAACAATACATTTCTGAGCATAAAAACTTATGTCTCAAAGTCAGGGCACCTTTCAGTCTGACAAATGTCACCAGCTCTTATGTTTATTCCAAATCACACCTATATTCCTGCAAGGGATTGTTCAAGTTGTCTGATTAGGATTGAGGCTGGAGACTAAACTGTTTTTTTAAATAGATGCTTTGCATGAGACATCTAACGTAAGCCCATGCAAAGTACAGCATATGGAAGCTGGTTTGTACTGCAGCCAGCTTTGCTCAGAGGTGTTATAAGACAGGTGTTACAGAGGATTTCCTGATCAATTTAGAAATCAAAGGCATGAGAGAGGAGAGAAGGAGAACAGAACTATCCTTTCTGTACTAAACTGAGGGAGAACACACTCAGTCTCCCCTTGATATGCAGAGACACAGGACACCATGCACCTCACTCATATGATGCTAGGATTGTGGAGGATAAGGAGGCAACAAATGTTCAAGACAGCCTGTACCTGTGCAAACCCCCAGGACTGTGGTTCCTGCTGTTGTATAATAATGCTTCTAACATGCTGCATTTCAGAGCTTTCCATACTGAAACACAGCTCTTTGCATCCACTCTCTCCTAGGTGCAAACCACCACCATGTGCATCTCTGTGAGTCTGAGCGGTTTTGTTGTGCTGGGCTGCTTGTTCGCTCCCAAGGTACACATAATCCTCTTCCAGCCCCAGAAGAATGTGGTCACTCACAGACTCCATCTCAACAGGTTCAGTGTCAGTGGGACCGGGACCACTTACTCCCAGTGTAAGTAGCAAAACTTTTTTATAAGTTTGGGTAACGACAAAATTGTTTTTTTACCAGCAACACAAAGACCTTTATAAACTGGGCTGTGTACCCCATGGAAGCATCACTTCATTTGTGTCTGGAGAGAAAAACTCATTTTCCTCCCATGGGAGTCAGCTCAAAGCCTGCTCTGAAGCTCACTGAAGTCAGCAGAAAGCTTTCGGCAGGCTCTGACTCCAGCCCACTGCACAAAGCAAGTAGAACCTGTCGCTTGCTGTCACTTTTGCAGCAACAAGAACAGACTGCCTGGGAGTATTCCTGTCAAAATGACAGACCGACAGCGCCTGGGCCACAATGCAGCTTGGTCTCAATGGCTCTTATCACCCGCATTATAAGGGAAGGCTCCAAGTCTACAGAAAACGTGTACAAGGGATGACATAAATTGTATCTGTATGCGAAGTGTGAGCAATACTCTTTGTAAGCACCACAGACAGCAATCAGTGCTCTGCTGCAAGGACAGCTCATCTGCTCTGCCTCCCTCCTTTCCTTCATCTTCAGTCTCTTCATCCCAAGCAGATTCACATCTGTGATTTTCTTTTGAGTCTTTTGCTCCTCTTCTGGGTGAGTTCCTCAGAGATTTTCTTGGATTTAAAATTTAAAAAAAATAGGTCACCTATATGTGTGTTGTTATTTTTTTTTTTCTTCTTCTCAAGCTTAACTAGTCAAGAATTGGAGCACATAGCACCTTGTTCATAGAGCTCTGCAGACAGCATGTCTAAGCTGGAAAGCTAATTGAAGAGCACACTACAATTATAAAGAAGCAAGAAATAAGAAACAGAGGAAAGGAGGGACACAGGGCAAAGCTTGCCAGCAAGTTCACACAAACATAGCCTCAGGTTTTTGAATATCACCTAAATTTCAAAATTGACTAGAAACTTTTGGCACTTCAGATTTCAGAAAGAATACAGAAGGATCTTGGGACCCTGCTGTGTATCACATTGTCAGGGATTAGGAGATAAATATATCCCAGCCATCCCTGGCTTTCCCTCCCCAAACCATACTGTGTCATGAATGCCCAGGGTCCCTTAACAAGAGAGCAGATGTGGCTGTACTTGTCCCCATCTCATCAGAGTCAGGAATGCATCCAGCCCTGACAACAAAACCCAAAGTCTCCTTACTGTTTTGGAAAATTTAAACCAAGAGTGATGAGATCACCCTAAATGCCCAAAGTGCTGAGCACTCCGCAAAGGGGTGGATTTGCAAGACCATGGATTCCTGATAACATTTACAAGTTTGGTCCCTTGATGAAATGGTAAATCCCATGAGATTATTTTCATCCCTTATGAATTTTGTAGAAGTGGTATTTCCGAGTTTTTTAATTCTCTCATACTACAGAATAAGCATAGTCAGAAACCATTTTGCTTCATGGAGTCTTTTGTACAGGACTACATTTTGGAATTTGATATTTTTAGTATGACAGCTGGATAATACGTGTGTGTGCACAAGCATGCATGAAACTGAAAAACTTCCTCAGTGTGCATCTTTACATTAAAAGTTTACTTTTTCAGGTTTGTGAATAGCTTTAAGACATTAAGGAAAGCATAAAAATCCAGACTTACAATATCTCGCTACTTCTTTGTTTAAAAAGGTGGCCACAGTCATTCGTTTGTCCTGCTTACACCTAGCTGAGTAAGGGCTGATTCTCTTTGTTCTTTTCAGACCATGGCAAGACATGGACCTAGAAGTAGGACTAAAAGTTCCATCACATACAATGGAAAAAGCCCTATATTTTCCATCTAGGACAATTGTTTGCGGAAATACACTTAGAATTCACAGTCTATCATAACGCCAATATTTTTAAGAAAAAAAAAAAAATCCCTTACTCCTTTCATTTATTTGTAAATTATTTTAAAACAATTTTTTTTTTTTTTTTACTGTTTAGTCATTTATAAACCTCCAAAAAGGTTGTCATCCAAAGTGACTAAAATCCATGCTGAAAATATTCCTCCCATCAGTCCCAGGGCTGTCAGCTTGCTTTTATTTTGGTCTTGATGGTGTTTTCATCAGTCAGAAGCTGCTTAATATGAGACTGATCAAATTAACTCCAGGGCATTCTACTAACAGCAACATCTGAAAAGCCAGTTCTTATCCACTGTCAGAGCTTTAGAGAACAGGAGTAATCAAATTGCTCAAATGGGCAGTATATTTCCTATCTCCATGGATTCCCACCTCCGCTGCATCTCAGGGCTGCCAACACCTCTTCACTCCATCAGCCGTTAATGCCATGAGCATAGTGGGTCATGAACAGTGACTCACAGACAGTTTGTAACACAGTTCCTTAACTGTGAAAACTGGCCAAACACTATGAGAAAAGGTAAGTGACACTCGTGATACTCTTGGGTAGAATGAAATGATAGCTCTAAAGATGTATCACAATTACATCCCTAAACTGAGCAGTGGAGGCAGGGCCTGAGTCAATGGTCAACTGCATAAGCTGAAGTGTGGTAGTGAGAGCTAAACTGGGCACCTCATGTAGTCATCTACACAGAGATCCTCATCTTTGCTACGTGCTCTGCAGAAAGCAAGTAGAGGTGAACACTTGATTGCTAAGTGAGGAAAATTGTTTTAGAGGCACCAAGTTTTGATCATTTTGACAGCTGAAGTCTGGATTACAAAAGAATATAGATTTAAACTGGAGAGGCAGGATATGTGTACTTAGGCATATAAAATGTTTTGAAACGTATATATCCATACACATTTATTTGAATCTGAAAATTCACATTTGGCAGAGTGTTGCATAAATTCTGCTTCCCCTGCAGTGTTTCCCCCATAGGAATGTTCCCCAGTTTTCCTGTGGCCTGTTTTTTGGATATTCCCATAAGGTAGGACGTCAGCACTCATAAAACTTCCCAGAGATCTCAGGTCTGATTTAAGCTCCTACATTATTCAGGCTGAGCTTTCACACCCAGAAAATGTCATTCATCAAAGTTATGTCCACATGGAGAGCTGCACACAGATTTGAGCTCTTCCAGGTGTCCTCCATAGGGGTCAGAAAAAGAAGTGAAGCTACTGTTTGTAGCCAGATTGGTAAATTTTGTCTCTCAGAATTTATTTTCCCAGCCCTTGCTCCAAACTATCTCTGATATATGGCTTTTATACGTGATTAACTCACAGGTGTCTGGCTGTGAGCACAAGTAGAGGAGGTGGCACACAGACAGCAAGTTTGAATCTGCCTGTTCCTGACTATGTAGGCATGCTGCAAGGTGCCCACGGCAGTGCTGGGCTTTTGCATTTTAAATCTGGTTCTTTGCCTTAGATTATCTAAGCAAAATGAGGGATGGCTTGGAAAGAGGAGATCAAAAGCATGAACTGCAGCCAAATCGAGACTTCTGGTCATGTCACACATTTGTCCTTGACTTCAACACAAAGCAAAATGGAGGTGTAGTGTCTCTAGCAGATCCAACAATATTTGAGGAAACTCCTTGGCTGCTACTATAAGACACGACATGAAACTCAGAACCTTGAAGGTCCAGCAATTAACATTGCTGAGGTCTGTAAGGAAAAGCAAGTTCTTTTGTTCTGTCTCAGAGAGAACTGGATACTCGTTGTGAACACTTTACTCCACCCAGCAGAGTTAATAACTTCCTCCCAGAACTACAAGAGAGGTAAGTACTGTGGAGGAAGCCTGGGAACTCAAAAGGAAAGGCCACTCATTTTTCACCTACCACCATATTTCTCTGTCCAACTTCGACATCGCCCTGACCCAGTTACGATAGTATTTGAGCTATTCATGCTCTTCAGTGTGTCAGACTCCAAAAAAGCCCTGAAGCTAAAAAAGTTCTGGATGGGTGACTGATGTTCACAAAAACTAAATGCTTTTGCCTGTAGTCATACTTCAGTCTAACAGGGATTTCAATCAGATTTTCTAAGCAGTACTGAGTTTTCAGTCAGCAGTACTGATTGATTTGCCAACAAGAAGTAGAAATAAAAATAACAACAAAAATTAAAATTTCAGGTCAATGTGCTGTCATATTATACACAGTTGATATCTAAATACAAAACCTGATAGTTAATTTTTACAAAATCATAGACATGATGCCTTGTGACCTTTTACCTACAATGACTGCTCTCATCTGTGTGACTCACAACACATATCCAGGTTGCAAGAGGTTAAACTCCATCTTCCTAATTCAAATCAGGGACTCATTCTTGGCTCTCCTGTTTATCAGGAATATGTCCTGCCCTCTGAGGAGTAGGTTAGTTCAATGGGTGCCTCTAAAGTTCTCTTGTTAAATCAGTTCTGTTTTCCATTAAATAGTTATTTAGTCAATGAAAGAATTAGAAACAGTAGCTGATTTGAAGAAGGGACGATTTGTTCTAAAAATGATGCTGAGCATCTTTAAAGATCCAGTCTGCAACTGAGAGTGTAACCAGCACCAGTTTTGGAAGATTGAGCATGCCCTTGTCAGATGCATAAATTGCTTTTTACACTGGATGATTGAGTTTACTAAGTCATTGCTAGCCATGTGTTTTCTTTGATGAAGGCATCACATTTCTCTGGGTCACTGTTATCATTAACCTAATGTATCTTCCAAAAATCAGCTTTATGGTGCCGTGAGCAGAGATGTCACAGAGTATCTGAAAACACATTCCTGATGCCCAATGGATAATTTTAACAAAGATGGACAAACCAGCTTGCTTTTAAATTAAAATCCAGAAGGCTTTAGTAGAATGGTAATATATCCTGCAGTCAAAATACAAATACATTTAGAAACAGATTCTTATACTCAGATTTAATTGTTTTATCACTGAAGCAATGAAAACCCATTGTATAAAATATTAGGCAATGCAGACAAAGGTATCAGAATCTGGCCCTCACCTCTGGATGCATATTGAATCCTGATCCAGAGCTCCTAGAAATGAAGGGTATTATGTCCAGAAAATATTCTGGGATTAGATGAGAAATAATCTTGTTTTCAAATTCAGTTATTAAAAAATGTCTTCACTTCATCCTGCATGTACTTAGAATTCTTACATATTTTTTTAATTAAAAAGTAGATCAACACACAGTCCTAATATGTAGAGGAGGATTCTTTCCTGGATTTAAAAATATATATTTTATTTTAGGACTTATTTTATTATTAGGAAATATATTTTATTTCAGGACTGTCCATTCCAATTATGTGAAAGCTCAAAGGATCAGACCTTAGCATTTCTTGCCAATAAAACAAGAAAAATCCAGAGGTTCACTTTTTATTCTGCAGGGATATCTTAGCACCACTCTAGCTATATTAATTCAGACTACCATGCAAAGTGCTATAAAGTGAGACCCAGCGGCGCAGAATCATCAAAAAAAAATTCATGTATTCTATTCAGACACTTCTTGGGGAAGCTTAGTCACCGTAAGTGCTCAGTGGTCAGCAAAGAGAAATCAGGTTCCTCCAGAAGATGCTTCAGCCTCAGATCTGCAACTGCCTTGTAGAGGTGCAGGCAGTACCTCCATCAGCTCACTGCTGACACAGTCATGTATCATATAACCAAGTGGCGCCTTGGTTAAATTGGGTGAGATGGTCCAAATCAACATAAATTCTAATCCTGTGTGTTGTAATTTTTTGTGGCCCCGAAGTCAGTTGATTTTCCCATCTCTTTCTCTTTCAGCATCTGCTAGTATGTATGTACCGACTGTCTGCAATGGAAGGGAAGTTCTGGACTCCACCACTTCATCTCTGTGATTGTGACTTGCAGTTCAGTTCTTGAGTTTTTAGACTGTTAGGCAAAATTTTGCACATGTTGTGCACTCCGGAAAACACCAGAAAACAAAAGAAATCAACACAAAATTAGTACCTTTTTTTAGAAACAGTGTAATAAATTATTTTTGAGGATTGTACAGTATATAGTGATGTTCTGGAACTTTTTAGACTGATTTTAGCCCTTCTGTTGTTAATGGTCATAAGGGACATGTAAATAACCATGGTTCACAATGTGCATAGTCCTGCAGTAAGGGAGTGATTTGTTGCAAGCACAGTTGCAATGTTTGGTGACTTCTTTCCTATGAAATTTTTTTGTAGCCTTGTTGTAATTAACTTAGACTGCATTTCTATGTTGTATATTACAGTTACCTTATGTGTAACAGCTTGGTTTTCTCAGCACAATACAGCAGTATTAATGTAAAGGCACCAATAATAAAAAGATAAAAGATTTTCAGCATGGTTTCATTTTTGTTTCTTCCTCCCTCAAGGTCATTACATTTCTCTAGACAACAGGGTAGGTAAAAAGGATAAAAAGTCTGCAGTACTAGTGTGTACAAACACATATCTATGTATGGGTCTGTGCCTGTGTTACAAAATCCAAATCACATAAATGCTTATGATGAACCTTTTTGTCAGGGTCAAGTATAAATTCCCTCCCCTTAAAAAAAATGCATATTATTAAAGCATCTCAAGTGCTCTTTTGTTATTAAAATGTAGGGCAATTTTCAAAAGTGAAAATGTTTAATTTCATCTCAATGAGATATTAACAAAAAAATTTTGATCACTGGCTCACTCATTTGGCATAATTTAATGCTGTCATGAACACAATAAATTGGTAGCATATTAAAAAAAAAAAAAAAAAGAGAGATTTTAGATTAGGTTGGCAAAAGATGGAATCAAATCTGTCAGAAAATTAGCTAAAACTGTTTTATACCTCCAGCCAAAACAAAGCTGGTTCAGTTTGTCTACATCAACAGTGCTGTGAAAGGTAATTGGAACACCACAGAAATTAAGACAAAAAAAACCTCAAAAAAATAGAAATCCAAGAGACATTTACACATGTCTCTGGGGTGACCTTTGCATTCAAACCAAAGGGTTCAAGACACACATACCAGCTACTTAGACAATTGCAAAATACTTTTAAAGCCTGGCTTTTGTTACTGCACTCTTAAAGCTGCCATCACTCTATTGAAACAACCTGAAATCCTCCCTTCTGCTGGGTCCAAAAAGTCATTAAGGAAACAAACACACCTTTGATTAATGTGTCTGGGCATATTTACCTAAGGGCTTGTTCCTGTTGATCTCATTCCAGCTGAAGTCAATAGCAAAATTCTCACTGACTTCAAAGGCAACACCATTGAGGCTTGAAAGGCAGACATTATAGATACATACTGTTGGATGTACAAGTTCTCTGGAGCCCAGTTCTGCACTTGCAGATGTTTTTACACATTTCTGGAAAGGTGTGAGTACTTATGGCTAAACTGGCAAATGAATTAGCTGTTATTTTGAATGCAAAAATTCAAAATGCATGTTCTTAAATTTCCTACTCACAGATGCCTATTTTTCTGGACATCCACATGTCCACCATCAAAGACATCTTGATGTCAACACTTCTATGACTGGCTCCACAGACAGCCATTTAAGCCACTGCATCACGGAGGTGATAATACAGAAATTCCTGTGACTTTCCCCAAAATAGACATTGCTCAGCCCACATTACATGCAAAGGTCTACATTCAGCTTCTTTCTCTCCACAAGCTCTAGAGTGCCTAAAGTTTCAGGCTTGGTTCTGACCTTGATGCACAGCAAAGGGGACAAGTTTTGACAGGTTTGAGTCTTGCCTTCTAAATCAAGACCCCTTAAAGCATCTCAAGTTGGGCTGCTACATTCATTTGACTTTTGTATGCTCTTTTGTTGATTAAGAGGCTGTTCACAGTATAGTAAAAGGTCAGAATGTCTGACCATAATGCTAATGTCCCTGCATCTACATTATCTTTCTGGAGATCTTAAAATGCCTCCAGCCAGTGAGAATTTCTTCTCAGTTTTTATGGAAAGCAACAATAAGGGTCATATCCACCTAACCTAACATTCATTGTCTACAGTATAAATAGCTACATATGAGATTTTCAACACCTTCTCCCTTTGTACTCAGTGGAGGGAATTAGGCACAATTCCCCTGGTTTATCTCAGACTGCTAATTTAGGATGAGATGAATCTCTCCAAATAAAGTCTCACACATCTTGCTCAGATCACAAAGTTTGCACCGAAAATAAAAGCATTGTGTCAGATGAATTCCAACCCTAAATCTAAATTGGCATCACTGAAGCTAATTTATAGCAGGTGAGGATCCTACTGTCCCAGAGTTTTCATTTATTTTTATAGCACTATTGAGAAAATGACCCAACATCTGTGTCTGAACATGTTACAAATACTTAGGTGTTTTGAAAGCCACTTGCATATCAGTTTTTCACACAAAAAAAAACAACACGTGGAGGTCTGCAGTTCCAGCCCCACTGAATGTTCCCAACAGTCTCGTACTTTACTTGATTTTGTCTTGAAAGCTTTTCACTACTTTCCATTGGATATCCAGGGATACAGATTATCTGGTATTTCCTGGTGATTCAAGTAATCCAGTTTCAAAACACAACAAAACAAAAAAGGAAAATGTCAAAGTCTGTCAGAAGCTTTGCACACCATACTGGCACTAAAATCTCTTCAGAAAGGGATATATCTTTTTTTTTTTTTTTTTTTTTTTTTTTTTTTTGCTGTTTTCTCACATCATCATTTTATTTTCTCTACTTAAAACAGTTTACAGTTTTTGTTCCCATTTGTGCCAAAGTTGGCTTTAGAGTATAAACCTCTTCTGGTCTCTTTAATTGCTCCCATCATATATGTAGATTTGAGGAATACACATCAAAGCACAGTAGGTTCTGTCACGTTTGCTTGCATGGTGCAGGGGAGCCCCAGGTACCTTGGTTGTGAGCCCAAAGAGTCAGCACACTGCTCTGAGCCCTGCACACAGCCAACCAGGGGGAAATGCTGGGGACGAGAGTAAGGCTTAACCCAGCATCTATGGTGCCTTACCGGAGGTTGCAGAAAAGTTCAGTTTTTCATTCAGAAGATGGAATTCCAGAACACCTTAGCTCTCTGATACAAATCAAGACTGCAGAGAGATTTCTGAAAAACTGATGACTTTTTATTTATTGGCTGAGCAGGAAAATAAGTCTCAAAAAAATCATTGCAGGTCAATCTGAAGTAAACAAGGTTTGGGGGGTTTTTTGTCTTTGTTCTTGGTTTTGTTGTTGGTTTTGTTTGCATTTTTTTGTAGGAGAGGTGTTTATTTTTTAAATATTGAGTGAAGTTTGAAAGCAAAATCAAAATCTACTGTGGTAAACCAAAACATTTTATTTTGTCTTCAAGTGATTGTTTTTCCTGCATTACTTGAACACAACTGGTTTCAGTCATAGCCAAAGAAATTTCAAAATGAATTGTCCTTATAAATTGAAAATTTATCAAAATCTATTTAAAAAATATCATCTTCTACCTGAAAACCCCAGAAATCTGAGAAAAATGTCCAAAATATCCTGGCACCACCCACAAATCTCCACACTGGTCAAAGAGGCTTCCACTGCAATCTTTCATCCAGTTAGTACACTCAGAGTAAGGGGGGGCAAAACAAACCCTTAACTCATCACCAGACACAGTCTGATGTCCATGATGTCATTGCCTATTCACTTATGTTTGTAGTCTTCAAGACGAAAGGCAGAAGCTGTTTATCCAGAGTCACCTCAAATCTCAGCAACACAGGCAAAGCTGAGTTTTGTCACTGCAAGAAGAAAAGAAGCCAAGTCCAGGCTGGGATGTTTTTGCCATATGAAGGGGATGGGTAGGACGCAAAGGCTGGGGAGAGACCTGGAGTGCTAATCTTCTTCACTTCTCCTGCCTCTAAGGAAATGGCAAGGTCAGGAAGGGGCCTCTCTCTCCCCAGCAGTGCCACTTCCCTACACACACCTACTCCTCCTTTAGAGGCAATAATGGCAAGACAGATAAGGACTTCACCACTGCCTACAACCAGCTGGAAAATAGAGCGTGTTACCCCTAAAGAGAGTGACTTTCGAGTACATTGCCATTTTAAATATGAAAGGAGGGAAGGACAGGAATAGGCTGTATATAACACCAAAATTCTCAGAGGTCACTCCTGCATGTCTTTTATTCAAGCAAACACACATTCACACAACCTCACTTTGACTTTTAGGTGCTGTTAGAGCACCAGCCTCACAGTACACAGGACCTTAGAGTTTTCTTCCTAATGAGGTACAACTCTATACATCCAGAGAAATAATCAAAACACAGTGGCAGCTTACGATCAACTCAATTCTCATGTCTCCCTCATTCGTGCTTCATGTATTCAGTGTGGGCACATCCAACCAGGTGACCGGGGATGCCACCATACGTTGTGACACACTGTATATTTTAGGATGAGCCTGACCTCCTTTTATTTTTGTTCATATCTCCTTACATGCTTTCCAAAGAAGCACAGTTCCCAAACATTCAAAAGCAGCAAGAAATAAAACCAAGGGTATTCAGTGAAAGAAGTATATAAGGGAAAGACTAAGAGAGAACACCACCAAAGATAAGCAGACCTTCCCAAGATTTCTCTTGAGGCTATCATTCACTGTTACATTACCTAGAATAGGTATTTAGGGCCTCTATGCTTCATGATTTGGACCAACCAGCAGCATTCCTTGCTTAGGAAGAAATGTCATTCCCATTGGCGTATCAAGAACCAGTTGTAGCTGCTTTTACTCGAACATTGAAGGACTTGTGTTGGCCACTACTGAAGATGAGTCAACAACCACTGGCTCCTAAATGGCAACATCTGCTGCTATTTTGTCTGATTATAATTAAGTATCTCAATTTTATGGGCACTACTGGTTCTGGCAGGACAGACAAACAAAAAACTGAAGACTTTCTCCTTTACTAATGAAGAGTCCCAGAACCTCTTTTTCAAGAGCAAATAGTTAAATCCTTTCTTTGAACAAAGACAACAGCTCCTTGAAGCTACTCAGTAACTTCCCATTGTGGCTCTAGGACACTTAAATTTTTCCAAAATCTAAACTCTTAATCAATCGTATTATATATTACTAACATCAAGCAGCATATTCAGAGCCAAGATAGAATACATTCTCTGCACATTTCCCCACTAGCAAGCACTGTTAAAGCTGAGACAATAACATTGTGCTAATTTGCCAATAATTTATACAGAGACACCACTAAAGTGTGCTTAATCCTCAAAGAGATTCAGTTGCTTGACTCCAAATTTCAAAGAAAAGCATGCAAATGCAGCAATAAAATGCATTCCGTTTAATCAAGTGAACACATAACAGACTGATTCACATTGTTTTATGGCATCACAGTTTCTGATGTGATTCCATGTGGGAGAAAAGGGGGAGGTCGTTGTAAGTATGTTTTGGCAGAGTACTAGAAGAGGTCACAGACAGCTGATTTCTTAATGAAGTGTTAAAAGCTTCCAAAATTTTCCTCTTATGGGAAAAAAAAGAAACTTCCCCTCTCTACTATTTCTTTAACAGAAAGAAAAAAAACAGCAGAAGTCAGCTAAAATATGTCAGTTTTAACTTGCTTAATCATTGGAAAATGCAATTTTCTTATTTTAAGGTAAATAAAGTCTACAGTATTGGTTTGTATCCCACTACACTAGCATTACACCAGATATACTATTAGATTGCTTGGAAGAATTTTCAATGATATCATGACAAAACATTTGGAAGCAGAGCTGAGAAGGGTCATACAGCAAAGACTGTCAGAGCTGACAAAAAATTTCCACTCTACTTTATTTGAAAAATAAAAGGGAAAGAGAAGGGAACCAAGCAAACCTTCTGTGGTATTAAGTCAAATTAAATATAGACCAAAAAATTAAGGCATTTTGACATTTCAGAGATATGGGTCCAGTGATGAAAGAAGAAATTATGTTCTGGACAACGAAATGCAATTATGGCTTGGAAAACATATGGAGGGAGAAGGGAAAAAGTTAGAGATGTAGGCAGATGCAATTTGATGGCAGTGAAAAGGTCTAGCCACCATTGCAGACCTGCAATGTTCAGGAAAGGCTGCTGTTCCACCAAACATCTGAAGTCCAAAATTTCAAATATATTTTCACTTTATTTTATGAATGCCCATCAGATATATATCTTTGATGCTACAGCACACTGGTTGAATAAAAATCAACAACATAAAAACCCTCTTCATAAAAGATCCAAGAAGTGAAATCCCAAATCCATATCCATTTACTCTGTGAGCATATATCATCTTTGACAACCATATATAAATGACATCATGACAACAAATACAATGTACAATTATAAGTGTGCAATGGTACAAAATATACAAAAATGAATGTGTATTTAATATACATTCAACAATACCCCATAAAAATCTTTGTTGAGAAAGTGAAGTGCTTTTTCAAGAACAACAAAAAATATACACCACTTCAGTTAAGATGCCTGAAGTATCTCCCATCAAAAGAGTAAAGTCTGTGTTCTTTGACTGGAGATATAAAATAACTGAGCTGAATTTTCCCTAAAGGAAAAAAAAAAATCTAAACTTCATAAAATTTTTGTCCGCATCTGTAGTATAATAAAATATTTAGAATGCAGAAAATTCGATTTAAATTTTACTTAAAAGTGGGCCCTCTTTTATTGATAGATCTAGCTCAGTCATATAAAATCAAAAATCTGTATTCCTTATAGCAAAATGACCATTACTGCCCATGTGTCTTTTCTGGATTTAATGCATTCCACAACTCATATAATTTTGCTATAATAGAAATATGAGTCTGACCAGAGGTCAATACAAGAATCATTCCTCATTTTCTCCTGGCTCTATAGAAGTCTTGCATAATATTACTCATGTATTTTTTGCCTATGTTTCAGATTCCTTTGAGTTTGAACTCAATGGGAATTTCAGGAAATTATTACAATGGATATGAAGATCACATGCTTATAATATGACTGATTTCATGAAAAAGTGCACCTAGCCTTCAGTTTCCAAGGCAACATTTTGTGCCCTTCTTCCAAAGCAGGTACTCGCATTGACAGCAGAAAGCATATGATGCTGAGCTGCACAAGTACGTAACCCATGCTCAGTTCTGCTGGGCATCCATCCTCATTCCTTGCATGGGTCCAGGAATAAAGGTGGCAAAGCATTCTTAATAAGCCTCTCAAATGACAAAGCCGATCCCTGATTTCCAGAAGTAGATATTCTTGCTTTACCTCCAGAGTTCAGGCTTTGTTGGTTTGCAACCCAGGGAAGGTGACATATTGGCAGCCCAAGGAAGGATACTGAAACTGCCACTGACCTCTCTTGAAAGGACAAGCTTCCACAGAGAGGGACAAGTGCAACTTGCACTGTAGGTATCACTTTCCTTCTCCCTATAGAGTTTGAGCCTGTTACTGCCTATAAACTCATGGGCCCAGACTTACAATTCATACAACAGCAGTTAACACATTTAAATTTAACAGCACCAGGTTTTATCCCAACTCTGATGGCCATGACTTAGGCATCAGAATGGGTTCAACTTGCAGGTGCAACACCATGCCTCTTGTATTAGAGACAGACACAGACCATCCAGCCCTTCAGAGCATTAAAATAAAAAGGATTTTCCAAAGTTCAAAACTCACCTGAGGCTCATTCCAAGTACCATTCACAATTTTGATTGTAAGAGAGACTCATAGTTATTCTACTAAAGGACAATACACAAACTTTGCAGGATGTTTCAGGCCTCTCTGATAAATCATTTCTTATGAATATGTGTAGAAGGAGTGATAGGAAATGAAAGGTACCTATAAATCATATGGCATGCCTGAGCAATGCCCAGGTGAATGAAAAAATTCATGTTATTTGCAGTATGTATATCTCTTCCTGAGTTGAATTTCATTCCCAGTATGGAATCTAAGCATCTGCTTTCTTTTTTGGCAAGGTACTCAATCACATGGTAAGGCAATCCAATTTTCTGGTTTGCTTCCTGTCTTCTTTCCTTCTAAATGGCCAAGCATTTCTCACCAAGATCACCACTACAATGTGTGCCAGAATATGTTTAAAATATGGTCCTGTAAAAATAGAAATTAGGTTTGTTTCTGTGAAGGCAGCATTAATTCTTCATATATTCTGGGATCTTGAAGATTTCAGCTGAACAGATTCAAAATGATCTTCCTTTTCCTGCAATGGAAAAGACAGGTTCCCATCAACTGGTATCCATCAAATTCACTCCAACAATTGCTACAGTCACTTCTTCTCTTAATATCTCCAGAACAGCCTTTGCCAAAGATTTCACATTATTTCTACCACAGTCACTGAGTGCAGTTTGACCCTTTATTATTTAATAACACTACTAATTCTGAAAAAAATTATGCCATGTATATTGTTCATGGTACTTACTTGAGAGGGTAGAGGGAAAGTTTGCATTTCATACTCATATTATAGGACAGGTAATTAGAGCTGAGGAATTGCAAAATAATCATATCTATGGTTATTAATACCTATTAATGTGTTTCCTACAATAAATAACATGTTTGGAGCACAGTCTGTGAACATGAACACCACTGCCTCACTCCAGGATTCCTATCCCAACTCCTCCTCTGGGAGACACACAGGACAAAAAGAGTCTGCAAATCCTCTGCCATCTTCAAAATCAGGGCTGGAGGGTTGAGTTTTATTTCTGTTTTTATTTGTTGGGTGTCAGCCTAGACCCTCTGGCCAGCAGGCATCAGAGTGAGAAGTGTGGATGTATGCATTACTGTGTGTGTGAACAACTCAATGGTCCATGCAGAACCAATGGATGAAGAAGCCCTAATGAAACTAGTCACTAGAAAATGCTGGTTCTTGCTTTGTGTGCCTACCTTTTATACTTGTTGATGTACACAAACAGTTTGGAAACTATATTAAACCAATCTGATGATCTGATCTTTAAAGACATCTCACTCAGATCATGACAGCCTAGTGCAGATGTGAGAAAGAGCAGGGGAGAAAATTGTCCTACGCTTGCCTACTGCAGAGTATATATTACTTGTTTTAATAGACCTGGTATTGTTATGCTGGAGACATAGATAGAAGAGATAGAACAGGAGACAGACAGACCCAGAATAGCCTCCAATATGAAGCAGTTTCATAATTCTTTAACTTCTATATTCTCATTAAAAATAACAATTATTTCTTTCTATATTACAGACCAAGCCCTGAATTCCTTGGGTACTCAAAACCACTAATAGCTTCATGAGATGTTTTGCTTCATAGAAATGCCATTGCCTGAAGCTTGAACATATAGTTAGGATATTTCAGATTTTTCTTTATCTCTTAGTTTACATTTCTCCTCTTTTTCTCCCGTTTTCTTTCACATATTTTTTCTGCATTTACATGCATATGGAGCAGGAGATGAATTTCCTGATCTTTTGCATAAATGAAAACTGATGCCTATAACATTTGTTTTGGAGAAATATATATTAAATTCCAGTTATCTGCAGGGATACAGGACACAGATTTCAGTAAGCTAATGAGGTACTGGAAGCTGAGTTTGCCAGCTATGATTATCTAGCAGGAAAAAAGGAACCAGCTTAGAAATATCTGACAGACTTGTTTGAAAAGGAATACTCAGTGAGCCTGCTATAATGGATATAGGAACTTTAAAAAGCTCTTTTTGAGTCCAAATAGGCATTCAAGTGGTCTGAATACTAAAGTACTAAAGCTTACTTTAAAGAGAAAAAAAAATACTTTTCTCCCACGCTCTTGTCTCTATACTTCTAATCAGGAAGGAGCCAGTTGTTCATGCTGCAAATGGAGTCAGCAACGCTTTTACACTTATCAGGCATACAGCAAAAAATGACTCTCACCAGCAGCTATGGTCATTACACTCAGCCATATCCAGCCAAGCCATTTCATGGACAAAAAAAACATCATCAGTATTTCAAAGTCAGTCCCTATAGAATTCAAAATGGGATCAAATTCCATTTTTGCAACACCACCACAAAATTTGATGTGATTTGATTTTATTTACATTTTCAATATTGAATTAAGAATTAATATTGAATTTCTGCCCCTTTTCATAAGGAACAATATTGATTTTGCAAGACAAATAGTCAGGCTGGGGTCAAAGGGAAGTTCTGCACATTAGTTGTGTAATGGTAACTTCTAGGAGGGAGTTATGGGGAGCAGGTAACATGGAAAGAGGACAGCAGTCTAACAAAAAAAGTGAAAGAACAAAGAGAAGAGAAAAATAAGGGAAAAGAAAAGATGCACACAGGTTTTAATTACATTTCACTCAATCACAGAAAGAATAAAAAATTAATGAAAGAAAAAATCTTAAAATTCAACGTTCTGAAATATTATTTGGACAGGAAAGAAGAGTGTGACTTTTAAAAATAAATTTTTACTATGATCTTTCAAGAAAACTTCCTATTTTGAAACAACCCACCTCAACAAAACTGTTTGAAAGGGAAAATGTCATCCACCTTTATCCTGACCATAATGGATGCCCCAGCTGTAGTCCCTTAAAGACAACACTACCCTTCCCACAGACTTCAAGGCATTTGGAATAAAGACCAAAGTGCTTACAGGATCTACCATGATGGTCCTCTGTTGCTCTGCTCGGAAATGTTCAAAGGACTCCAAAGACCTTTGTGCTATGAATTCAGATGCACACCAACCCAAATCACATGTGCTGCAGAAAAAAGTGCTTTCTGCTGTTGCTTCCCACTGAAATGGAGGAGGTTGCTGTATTGGGTAACAGACTGTGGCTGATCCCCCTCTTCAACTGAATTCTATAATACTCAAAAATATGGTTCTCAAGTCAGCCATGAAGCCAGCCCAGGTGAACTTCAAGCAGCTGTCTGGCGGCTGTTCCCAATGTTAATTTTCTGCATCTACAACTGGTTTTGCCTCAGCAATGGAGGTGTCTGGTAGGAATTCAGGCAAAGAGGTTCCTCACACCACTAACTGCTCTTTTTAGGTATCACCCATACAATAAAGAACACTACTGAAATCTCTCTGCAGAAAAGAGCATTTTCTCAATACCCTGCAACACTTCTTATCATTATCCATACTGTGGATTTCAGCAGATTGACTATGGACTGGGTGAAGTGTGTGTGGGAGGTGGCACAAAACACTGTGCAAATTACCATCACAGACTCATTGCATCCAGTAATAAATAAAGGTAATAATTATTTTTAGTATTAATAGCAGTAATTACTACTCACCTTCGTTGCCAAGGACTTCAGCTTCCCCAGCAGTGACTGCTTATTTGAATATACTATTTCTTCTTCATTATCTTCTCCTTCCATTATAGCACAGCTGTCAGCAGCTGGTAGCTCACACTCTTTTGAGTTTGCTGTCATCACTAATTTGGAATATTTATACTCCAGCCTGAAGATATAAAGCCAGACAGGCACAGATTTTTTTTTTTACAAATGTCCCACATTTAATGTTTTTGTAATTTAGATTATCTGCAATACTTCCACATAGTTATTTCTGATGTATTTACTGGAAATTAGATACTTTTCAATCATTAAAAATGTGTAACCAAAATAATATTAACCATACATTTTGCTCCTGCTCTCCAGATTAGTCCTCTATCTGTATAAAAGATCCACGTTTTCCCAAAAGACCACAAGTAGGTCGAGAAAATTTCCTGCATGAAGAAGTGCAACCTGTGTGCTTGTTGGGGCAACAGCAGGTCTGGCTTCAGCCTATATCAGAATCTCCATCACACTCCTGTCCAAGGAGGCTATGGGGGAGATGAAATACGTGTAATAGTGTGTGGCAGGAGGCAGCAGGAGGTGGGGACCATGGTACTGGAGTCTGGATGTGGTGAAGCTGGCTGTGCTATGAGGTGATGAAATTCATGCAGGTGGAATCATATTTCAAAAGTTTATGGCACGAAACATGGGAAGCAGAGGACAATGAGGATGAGGAGCTGTCAGCATGTTCAGTCTGATAAACAGGGATCTCTTCCGTATGCACCAGACATGTCCTGCCAAAAGAGACCTAAGCGATACACAGTCAAGAACTATATTTTAACCCATCCAAAAGGGACTAATTAGATTGAAGAGATATCCTTTTGGTCTTCAGACCTTGAGAAAGCTGTGTTGTTTCAGGACCTAAAGTCAACTTCAAACTCTTGGGGGTTAAAAAGACAGTTCCTTTGGGGAAATTATGCCCTAACAAATTACTGTAGATTTTCTATACTTTCCTCACTAGCATTTTTGATAGCCACTGTTGGCAGAAGAAAACTTAACTTGGTGGCTTAACAGACCGATCCAACATGGTATTTCTCATCAACATTGTCACAAGGTCAGATCCGTGAAACGTCTTTCTGTTCACTACATCAAGCTTTTAGCTTAGTTTTACATGGAACAAAATTTGCAGTACTTACTTCTGGTTCTTCTTCCAAAAATAGCAGGTCAAGGCTATGAGCAGAACAGCTGTGAAAGCACCAACACCAGCTCCAACTTTTAGCCAAAAATCCACAGTTTCACAAGTGCTGGTCCTTTTTCCTGGCAAGGGAACCCCTTTAATGCAATGCTTTGGCTCATTCCATACATACAAGGTTTCCTTTCAGACAGAAAACACCAAATAGTGAGGTGCTTGTGGGAAAAGAGAGAGTTATTTAGACTTGAAGTAAACAAGCTGTTTTGAGGTAGAAAGATTAGACATCTTTTCAATTAAAGAAAATCAAACCGTACTTCAGGTTTTCAGACTCTAAGTAGAGTCATATTGTCTACTCAGCTGCCCCTTGATTGTGCCTGCAGGTTTAGGCATGGCAAAAGGATTTCCTCTTCCATATTGTTCTTCACCTGGCATAGTATGGTTTGGGCAGCGATTATGAATGTGTCATGCCTGTATCGGAGCTGTTGATCAACAGGACAGTTCTGAAGCTGTGAAAGGACTTCCTAATATTTGACTAGAGAAGGCATCAGAAGAAATTTACAAGCAAGGATGGATGAATTTTTGAACTGAAATTCTGAATCCTTTCCTAGCCCGCCCCTGATGTTCATGGGTAATAAAAGATTGAAGTCCTTTGGGCACTACATCCTTCACAAATAATTTGCCTGCATGTATGAATGCACACAGAGTTCACATCCCTACCCACATAGGCGGTCAGCACAAGCCAGCTCTCCTTGAGGAACCACTCTGCCGTTGGCATAAATATCCCTGAGCCTCAACAGAGCATCTCATCAATAAGACTTGCACCCAGCCAACTCAGAGCCTGGGCTGAGATTTCCCAACTCCACCTGCACTTACATATCGATTTGCACACCAAATTTCAGCGAAGTCCAAGTTTTACCCAAATCAATCCATCTGACTTGGACACATGGGTCCTGTACCTGAAATCCTTTTTTGCAGGCTCCCTCAATCTCATGGTAGTCTTGCTCTGTGCAGAGAGGGCAAGCTTCTGCACTTTCCCATACAAAGTAGAAAATGCATCCATCACAGGTGCCTGCAGGGCATGAGCTAGGAGAAAAGCAAAGGTTAGTTATCACCTATGAAACATTCTGGGGTTTGCATCCTCCCTCCACATTCTGCTGCTGAAGATTGGTAATGGTAAGTACAACAAATGGGTAAATATCCATCAAGTCAGCAAATGGAAAAATCTGGGGGAATAATCTTTCCTGATTAGTAAAATGCTTTTTCAAGTGAAAACAGATGTCGGACTGTCAAAGGTCTAAAATAACATTTCAGTTCCTGGCAGTGACTGCTACTCATGCACCTACAATGAAGAGAAGAGAAAGAACCAAATCTTGGAGACCAGCAGAACTACTCCAGCATTTCAGCAGCACAGGCTAGGCCAGCAAGCACCTCTATTGCTGCTCTCCTGCACTGGGTGACTGTTCCACATGAATGCTGCTATCTGGTTCCTGCTGTTGTTCTAATGATGTCTGGGTGATTTCATCCATATGGAATGGACTTGTCCTGTCATGGTTAATTACTATAAGGATGTTCACCAGTTAATGAAGAGATAACAGCTTTTCCTAGTCTAAGAAAGACTAATAACCCTGTTTTGTATTCAGCCTGCAGAAGAAAGTTGCATTGGCAATGGCAGGACATTCACGCAGCTTTTGTTACTGACAATTACATCAGGTCTAACAGCAGTGGCCAAAAGTCCACACGAGAAGCATGTAAATGTAAAATATATCCATACTGAAAAATGGATTTTTTTTTTTTTTTTTTCTATATCATCTGGAAAACTGTCATCCTGATCTGAAGGACTGAAAAATCCACAGCCCTAAAAGCCCATTCTGGCTTATCCTGATTTGAATAACTGACAACTGTTCTCTCTGGATTGTGGAACATGTTTTCAATGTACATGGCCAAAACATTGACAGACCTTTCTCCTCAAACCTCTTCATTTTATAGTGTAACTTCACATGATACTAAAAAACATGTCTGGAGGATCAAGGAGTTACAGTAATACAGCAGTATTTTTTGACATGCATCAGATACCTCACTGTTTGAAAATAGCTGTCTGACTGCTGAGCTAATAGAAGGGAGCTTGGAAGGGAATAGTCAAAAAAAACTGAGATAAGGTACATCAAGTCAGCTGTGTGCCATTTCTGCCCATGCTCACACTTTTAAAAGCAATGTAGGTTTCTCCTCCCTCACTACTGGTACGTTATCACAGCTTATATCGTGTTTAAATTACAGCACTAGAAGGACACCTGGAGGATTTTCACACAGCAGCTGATAGATAGTGACTTATTACCCAGCATAATTTGTAGTGTCCCAGGTCCCTAAGAAACTGGGGTAAACATCTCCAAAATATGTTCAAATATCAGTCACTCATCCATCACCTGTGAAGCAGATGCCTCTTTGCCTTTATTCAAGTGAGCATGGTTCACCTGTCCCAGAAGAGGGACAGGGCTCAAAGAGGATCCCACACTTCTCACACTGTTAGCTTTTGGGAAGAGGACTTAATTTTTGGTAAGGAGGATGAGTGAGAGGGCTATCAGCAGATTTATAGTAATGTCCAGACAGACTAAGATGGGCCTTTGCAGCCAAATAGAAAGGTTATCAGAGCTGAGAGGAATTTCTGAAGAATCACAGGGTGTTGCTAAAGAGTAATAGAATTAATTCTTTTACTGTTTTTTCTCTGCAACTTTTCAGGTGCAGGCATAAACAGGACTTTGGAAGAAAGAAGCTTTTTGGAGTCACTTGAGTCAGAGTGAAGGGGGAAAAAAGGTCAGGCAAATTAAACACAACTGGTACAAGGGGTCCAGAATACAAACTGGAGTGATGAGACGCATAAATAAATACATATAGAACTTGAACTAGACAGAGTCAGGGCTCACATAAACTTTGTAATAGCAAATCTCATATTTCCTAGGACAGAATGCTCTTTTTCAAATAAAATCACTTTGTCCACAGCCACTGCTATAGATCAAAGAAGAAAAACTACCTCTCAAATCCCCAACTAGGCAATTCCAATCAGAAGGCCAAAGATCAAAACAAGGAACTGAAATAAAGAAGAAGTGGAGACAAGAAAACATCGCTACGTTTTCTTTTGGATTTAAGCTTGGAACAACCTGCCTTAGCTCTAACTTCTCTCAGTGCACAGCCCAAATACAGAGCAGTTAGTCTGCTGAGAGGTGAGGGACACACGTGTACTTCATCTAGGAGAAACGAGTGAGACCTCTTGAGTGGATGATGAGGGAGACAGCACTCTTCTTGCTGTTAAGTATAAAATCACTAATGAGTTTTGTAAAACCTACCTGACAAGAAAAGGCTTTTTGGCACTACTAGGACACATTTACTTAAATACCTGGGCACAGAAAGCTCTCCTTGGTCTGGTTTGTTGGGGTTGCATCTCATTGTCACAACAGTTGCACGGCCATTTTCACAAGAGGTTGTCACTGTTGAAGACCTGATATCAAAGAAGAGGAGAAATGTAATATGTTTCCACTACTATAAATACATGTTGCTCTTTCATAGGTTTCTGTCCATTCATGCAACTGTGACACTAAAGAAATACCCTTTACCACAGCACTTTTGCCTTTGTCGGCTGGAAATAAAAGAAGGAGCAATAGAAGCAGGGTAGGTTTCACCACTTCATTTAAATCTCAAAGTGCTCTGAGATGCCACTCAGGGAACAGCTCTGTTTTTCTAGCTACTTTTAATTCTGCCAAGTCAAGGAATAAACTTGCCCACAAAACAGAATACAATGATTAAAAAAGAGAATCATAGGAGCTGTGATTGGTGTGTTACTCCGATGGAGAGTTTATGATGGCTCTCTACTTGCCTAGTAACCTGAGAACCATACTGTCCTGAAATAGCACAAGACAAAGCGGATTCAAAAAATGGAACTTATTCCAATGTGATGGACATTATAAGACAAGTTCCTGATGAACTTTCTATAAAATAGGAACAGTGGTGTGGGGTTCAGTTTGCAGAATCAAGACACATAATTTAAATATTCATATATGCATAAAGTGTTAATATTCAAAGTGCTATAGACAGTTAAGGTCTATCACTAAATCCACCATAATGTAGAGAGCCAATCAGTAGAACAAATATAAGTATGCGCCTTAAAATAAGCTGAATAGCCCCACGGGATCCAGAGTCCAAGCTTAGAAACCCAGTTCACATGAAGACACCAACATGTAGACATCTTAATTGATGTGATCTTTGAGCTGATTCCTACCCAAGCTGAGGTATTCTTTTTATGGAGGAAAGCGATGAAGAGTAAAAGCACACTACTAACTATGCAGGTTGGAACAATTACTTTTAACTTGGGTTAGTTCAGTCTTGTGCCATCAAAGTAAATAAAAATGAATGTGAAAGAAAATATGCAATGGGAAGTGGACATATCAAAGCCATATATGAGAAATTATGGAAAGGAACATGACACTGGAAGTGCCACCTGGATGAATCAAAGCTCTGCTTTCACTCTACAGATCAAATGTAATTTAGATTTGAGAAAACAGTGTTTACTGAGTTCATAAGATGTTCTTCAACATGCCAATCAATATCAGCCAGGTACCGATTAAAGTGATAAAGATTAAAGGTGGATTAAAGATCTCCCCTTTCTAAAGAAAATTTTACTTTCTTTAAAAAAATGAAGAAATTTGACATACCAATAAACATTATTTTTTACCTACTTGTAAAAGAAATGCACATCAGGTATTTTGCTTGGAGAGGGAGGAAATATATCTGTCTTGATGCTGATATTTTCCAGCATTGTTTCAACAGTAGCTCCTAAAATTTGAGAAGAAAAAAAAAAAAAAAAAAAAAGGAACAAGCTAAGAATGGATTTCTGAGGGGTTCACATGTAACATTTGCTCAGTCTGAAAGGTATGGGTCTCACTTAATAGCATTTTATGACATTACTGTATATTATACACTTCCTTCTAACTAAACTTTGTAGATTTGTGTGTTCCTCATACAGTCTGATTTCCTCATATAGACATAACAAAACAAAAAAATAATAAAATAACACCAGTGTAAATAAGTTTTACTCCTTTGTATGAATTTAAAGCAAACATGGGATATTACAGAATCATAAAATAATTTAGGTTGGGAAAGGACTCCTGAAAATATCTGATCCAATCAACTGCTCAGAGCATATGCCTTGAATGTATAATCCTAACACATCATAACCATGTAACACTCAGCAATCTGCAGTACTGTGGGAGAAAATCTGAGAAATGCAGTGACAATATTCAGAAGGTTTATGAGTCATGGGCAAGCCTTGATGGCACATTTTGGAACAAACGGAACAACACAGGTTACACAGGTCTGCATGGAATTTGGAGATGAGCTGAAAAAGAGGAAAATTCAAGTAACCAAAGTTCTTAGAGATCCGTCCAACCCCATGAACCAATGAAGACAGAAAATACTGGTGCTATGCTGCAACATTTCAGAAGAAGAGGGAGCTATACAAATGGAACACGCTGTATCCTTCTAGTGAGGCAAAAAATTACTAGAGCAAGAAAAAGTGGTAGCAGCCAGCAACTGGTGGGAAGATGAGGAAGACTGAAGAAAATAAGTTTTCCACTTGTTCTTGCAACAGTTCAGACAGCCTCACTGAATTCTTAGGACTTTTCCTTGACTTTGATTTCACTGGCATTACGTCTGAGAGGATAATTCACACAGCTGGAAAATCCATGTCTGGTTATACATAACAAAGGTGACACTCTGCACTATACACTACACTACTACCTAGTGTAGGACAAATCACAGCCTGGGATTGTGAAAGAACATGGATCAATGTGCTCAGTAACATTGCTTAGGAGAGCTTGCAGGTGAGGGATAGCTACAGAGCATCACATCAACAGACAGAATAAAATGAGCTATGCTGCAGTAACCACCAGGAGCTTGTGCACAAATATGTCAGGTTATTGTGGAGGGGCTTCTGTTCTGAGAACATATGCAGACGTCAGCAAGGGTGATCATTTCCTCTCATCAAAGACATTGCATCAAACACAGCGTAACTTAAATTGGGATTCTAACACAATTACTTACTTACTAGACTGGAAGACGATAGCTCCTAGGGACCTTATTAAATTCAACAGAAGCAATGAGAGAATATTCCCCTCCAGTATGCAGTACTGATACCAGATGGCATCTCAAAGTGCAGTTTCTCAAAAATAAGAACACTAGAAGCAAAATCAAGTGTGAAAACCAAAAAGAAAAAAAAAAAAAAGGCATTCTTCAGATGATATTAATTAGAAAGCTAAAAATCCACAACGACTCTCTCAAAAATGACAATAGGTTTGACTAAGAGTCCACCTTGGATCGGAACAGTGGTAAAAGAGCAATTAAAATAAAAATATTGGCACAAACTTAATGGAGGTTAAATAGAGAATCAAATAAAATCAGAAGTTATGAGTTACAGAAAAATTATAATGGACGCTAAAGACTTCAGGGAAAAGCCTGTGTTTGGCAGTGCTCGAAAAATTGTAAGTTTGAAGGTTTTTTAGAAATACTAGAAATAAAAGTACATCTTCTGGATAGGAAAGGAAAACTTCAGCCATTTTAAAATCAGTTGTGATAGAGAAAAGGCAGAAGAAGAGCTTGATATCTATTCTCTCTAACCCAGGACACTGACTGAACAACTCATTCCTGCAGCAGCAGGAGAGGATATTGGCATCTACTTGTCATGCACGTTTATAAACTAGCAAACCCACACCTAAGAGTGACCTTTAACAGAGATTTTAATGATAGTGAAATGTCAAAAGACTGATGGAGAGGGGCTATGGTGAGCCAAATTACAATGTAGCTAACATGCTGAGGCAAAATAACAGAAATGGTAAGTGGAAGATGGGTTTCAGTTAATGGGTAGATATATAATGAGTAACAGTCACCATGAATTTATGGAGCACAGCTCCTGTTGAACAATCTGATTTCATTCCTTGAGTGCTGATGAATTTGGTTGCTAAAGAAAATAATGTAAATTTATCAAGTATTTCACTAATTACCACATGAGATTCTAATTAGAAGTTAACAGTGTAATATCAATTAAATGCACACTCTAGATTAAGAATTATTTAACTAACTAATTATAACATTATCTGGTCATGGGAAATTGTCATCAAATATGGTATGTCTCCAGGCTTCTTGAGGCATTGATACTGGAGTGTCAAAATGCAAGATTATCATCTGCAAGTAACCATATAGTCACTTGGTAAAGTGTGTAGATGTGACAAAGATTAAGAGGAACAGGAATAAAATACAGAGCAACTTGGTTCACTTGGTAATCTGGTACCAGTCAAACTAAACATATTTGAGTGCAGACAAGTGCATCAAGAGATGAAGGGCAGTCATAAAGAAGAGACATTTCCTCTTGGAAACTGTAACTTTGAAAAAAGACTGAGAGTGAACATCAGATCCAAGAAGCCATCATGAAATCCCAGGACTCTGGAAAGAAGAACTCAGGGATTCCATCCTTGCCTGTAAATACAAATACGGAAGTGATTTTTATTGTCATAATAGTGAATTAAATACTGGAATACTATTCAATTCTGATGCCTATGCTTTAAAAAAATATAATAGCAAGTTACAGAGGCTGCAGAAAGAGCCTCAAAAATTATTCAGATGCTTGAGAAAAATACATGATAGCAAGAGGTTTAGAAGAACTTAGTCTGTTTAGTTTATCAGAAGAGCAGACTGGGGAGGGTGTGGTGATTCCAATACGCAAAATATTTCTCCAAGGAGGAAAATGTGGGTGTGGAACAGAGAAAGAATAACAAGAAGCAAGAGATGAAAACTGAAGTCAGGCAAATTCAAACAGGAAACAAGTCTGCTTTAAAAAAAAAAATACAGAGACGTTGTTTGACCAGTGGGAAAAAAAATTCCAATGACTGTGGCAAAGCTTTTATTTCTGCAAGTCTTGAAAGTCCAGGTTGAATACTCTTCCAAATACGTGCTTTTGTCAAACATGAGTTTCTGGGCTCAGTGCCAGGGAGAAAGTACAAACACTCAGTGCCTGTAATGGATAGGTGAGCAGACTAAATGACTACATTGTCTAATATGGCCTCAGACTCTGGGAACTTGTGAGCCAGAGCAATGCAAGACTTAATGATGTGCACAGCCCCATGCTGCCCTAAGCCTCCTCCTTCCCCGCCTAATTATGTCCCAGCACCAGCTTCTTCTTCTGAAATTGCCCAAGTGGGGACTTGGCATGGGCAGAAACACTTCAGCTGATGTGACTACTAGAGTGATTGGTCTTGCCCTGCATGAGGTGGGTAGGGAACATGAAAGAAAACCAGTGATTTTTAATTACATTCTCCAGATTTTTGTGCTGAAATTCTAGGCACCATGGGACCCACCAGACTAAACACAGGGAAGAGTGAGTAATACGGGCATGGAAATCAAAGGATGGGGGCAGCCCTTACTCTTCTCCTCCAGCCATCAGCTGAACTGAAACAGCAGCAAAAAGCAATGGCATCTGTTCAGATCTGCTTCACAGCTCAGGCACGAAGTGGGACTGAACATTGGGCTGCCCTTCTGCTCTCCCTCCAGGGGAATGCAGCACTGCTAAGCCAAGAAGGATTTACTCTGCAGACCTAAATACTCGAGAGTGCCTCCATGATAACAATAAGCAGAAGCCAAACCATGTACCTAAGAACCTGTCAGCAAGGCTGTTGGACTGCAGAGCCAGGGCTGTTCGGAAACCCTTGCTGTCCGATGGGATGATGGTGGACTGACAGACAAAAGCTCCCACAAAATTGGAAAAATCTTCTGTTTCTGCAACCATGTCCTTCAGAGTAACATCTGTGATATTGTCAGTGCAAATAGCCATCTTCTTCCCCTGTGGACAATCAAGAAAAAATGGGGAAGCTGTTAGTTGTTGATAAGACATAAAAAAGTTTGGGAAAGTAGAGATTGTAAACTTCCTGATTGCAAACTGGATGAGTTTCATTATTGCACCTTAGAAACTTGATGTTTCTGTCATGAGAGGACAAATTGCAACAACAAACTGTGCCATTGTTAAAGCTCCGATTAAAGCCTTGTACAGACCCAGAAACATGATGTCACCTCTGATATGTGTCTTATCAGAAGCCTGTGCTATGAAGTACTCTTCTTTGTTTATCTTGACAGCACAGTGTTTACTCGCAGAGCATAATAAAATGGCTTACAAAGGAAACCTGTATTTCCTTTGCCCTTAAATGCTATATCGTAGAATATCTCTTTATCTGGGATTTAGTAGAGGTAAAATATTTTCAAAGCACAAATGCATGAAATCCCTAAACAGATATATAGCCTTCAAGGCTGCATTAATACCACATGTCACGACCAATGCTAGAATCTCAGAGCAACAACAATGAAAGACAAATCACCAGACTCAGTTATCCTGACAAAATGCCAAGCACTCACAACCTAATCATATGGTTGGTAGTAGCATAGTACCATCATAGTAGTTGGAGAAAATGAAGACCAGATCCACAGGGGAGTGAGCATAAATCTTTGTGGATCTAGTTGCCAGCAGCTCTAAACCAGATGCTACTTAAACACACATTTAAGCCTAAAAGTATGCAAAACACTGTAAAGAAATGTGGCAATTCATTTGACTCAACTCATGCAAACCCTTTGGTACACAAGAAAGAGATTTCAGAGCTTTATAGGGCTGAACATTAATGCAAACTACATGTATTGGCATTCATGGGACAATACACATCACTGGTACTGCTCCAAAACTTCAAATTATGTATATGACAACATACTCTGGTACAGTCCAAGCCCCATACAGAAAAGTCTTGATTCTGGGGCTTGGACTGTTTGTGTTTATGGACTACACACATTCTTCCACCACTGTAAAAGTTTTCCATCAAAGTCAGCAATGGGCACCTCAGCCACTGGCAAAGAGCACGTTGACCAGGGCTCTGCTAACAGCAACAAAGAAAACATATAGAAAGAAGTTGGCAACTGAAAGGCTCAGACTCTTCACTTGAGTTCCTTGGTGGCAGCCCAAAAAGGTCAGAGTTGTGAAGTGATTTGAAGGCACAAGAGCTAAGAAAAGGTAGGGATGTGACAGGGTTTTTCTTCTGAGTGTCACTTATGCCTGAAACACTGTCATCTCTGCTCTGGAAAATCTCAGCTGCTCAAAAGTCCTCTTGCACTGTCAAGCAAGATCCAGAGGGAAGTGTTTGCACGGTATCAGTGACATCTCAACTGCCAGGGAGTCCTCATCCTGTCTCAGTGACATCCCACAAAGCATCAGCAAAGGGCAGCAAATTGGTTAATCCTCCTGACCCCCAACAGCAGTTGAGCTCACCTCATTCCCACACAGGCTGATGTTAAAGAAGTGGAAGAACTTGGTCCCTCGGGAGGTGAAACTGGGTCCACTCATCAATGAGCCCACCTGGCTGAGGTTGCTAAAATCGTAATTCAGGCTCTGGTTATCTTTGATGTACGACATCAGGCAGTCACTGAAGCAGGCAGAGTGGTCCTTCAGAGAAGGAGAGGAGTCCATTAAAGAGCAGTTATGGACCAGCAGCAAACCATTCACCTGTGAGTTAAAGCAAGCAGGTGCAGACAGGACTGCTTTCCTTGTCAAGGCTGGAGTGGAACTTTGTCCTATTCTGTAATTCAGCTTTCCCTCAGGAGAATTCCCATTCCTTGTTTCAGTCTCTTGCAATCACATATCAGGACTTTAATGTTCCCTAAGCCTGGCCTTTTTGCTGTCCACTGCTTTAGTCAAGAAAATGTTGAGTTTCTTTCTTTGTTTTGTTGTGGGTGCTTTTATGATCCCAACGCCCCAGTTTAAAGCCCTGTAGATAGACCAGAACGTGGCCTCAGTTATACTTGCACCTTGCAAAGGAAACACAAGAAACAGCTCGAGAAACAGGGACAGGATATGAACCCAGCTGAAGACAGGCAGAATACAAACAAACTGGAGCAGTTCTTCAAGTCCTTGTGCAGCTCCTTGTCAAAGGATGCTGCACATGATAAATGTTTATCTAGGCTTAAGGGCTATTTCATGTAAGAGGAACTTGTTACAGGTTTCTGAAGGCACAGAAACATCATCCACCTGAGGAAGTCCCTAAGTTTAAAACAGCAGGAGTCGGGGACTGCTTTAGGTGAAAGTAACATGTATACTTGCCCTGTTCTTACACTGTCTCCAGTACAGCTTCTTGAAATGAACCTTTTTTTGAGACAGTGTGGCCAATTTTATCTTCTTATTGCACATTTACAAACAGAAATTAAACTAGGGACTTATTTGGAAGAGTGGGATCATTGCTTATAAATATACTCCAATGCTCACAAGGCACGTACCTGTAGGAAAGCACTAAAACTGGCCCTCTGAGTGCTTATATCCCAATAAAACCTGTCTGCCCATCGCTCGGAGCCACTTGGTTTCTGTACCTTGGTGCTTTTGCTGCCAGGACCACACGGGATGCAGGCCTCCCTGCCATAGACCTGATGGATGGACAAGAAGGTGTTGGCTGGACACTCCCTGCACTGGCTGGTCTCCTTCTCGATGTAGTGTCCTGCGGGGCAGGGCACGCAAGATGAGCCAGACTGCTGGGATCCCAGTGCACAGGCCCGGCAAGAAGAAGCAACTCCATCCACTGCGTTGGTCACTGTGATGGAGTATATCTTTGCCATGTCATTGATGAACTGTCTGCTCTGGAACGAAAGCCAAGGAAACCACCCTGGTGTCATCATGCCATTGCATTTGGACATTAACCACAACTCTGAGCACTAGGGCACTGATTCAGGGATTAACTTATGCATACGTCTGTCTTTCAACATGGATGGTGTATCCACAGCTGCCTCCCAAGGGCTGCTATGTGGTGACAGCCACTCATCCCTTACAAGAAGCCTGGGAGCTTTAATGGAGAGCAAGAGCTCTGATGGTGAACATCCAAGGGAAGCTGTGCTGTAAAGCTCTGTACATAAAGAAGTACTTACATCTTGGCCCTCGTTTATTCGCTGAAAGGCCCAGGTGAATGTGAAGGAAGCGTTTTTGGAGATTATGTGAGTGTAGGATTGTTTCTCTTTACTTCTTTCCCATGATTCCACCACATTGGTATTTTTTCGATTAACATCCTATAAAATGGACATAAAATTTTTTAAGAAAATTAAAAGGGTGGTCATACTACACTAAATATCAATGTTTTATAATATAGAGATTAATATATATAGAGGACTTCACAATTGCATTTAATTTTTAATAAAGGAGAGCCAACATATTTATTCAGTTTTCCAGCACTGTCAATTCTTTTAATTGAGAATGGGTGTCTATTCCAACAGATGCTCTAGTTTACACAACAGTTAAGTTCAAAGTCCTATAGCAGGTTATACATCTTATGAGGACAGATTCAGCATTGTGGTTCATTCAGATTTGAAATTCTGTTTATGTATTAAAACATGTGAGTAGGAGAGCACAGAAAGGGGAATGCCAAAATATAAAGAAAAATAATAGTTTCTTCAGATACCCATTTTTTTACTGAAACAGAACTGAGACCAATAAGACAGCATCACAATTTACGTGAGAAAAACTTCTTCAATCTATGTTTGTGTTTCTTATTCTCCATCATCTGTAAATGTTCCAGGAAAAAGATCCTTTTCCTTTAAAACAGATTCCTTTAAATTACCACCTAATTTCCACTTAATTCTCTTTAAATTAAAAGCAGATCCCTTTAGAGTACTACTAAACACAAAGAAGGACCGGCGTCTCTTTGCACTGGAAGGGGCAAGGAAGCTGTCACAGATCCAGTTACCTTCCTTAGCTGATGGAATTTCAATAAGCAGATGAGGAAAGTAAAAACATAGCACTTTGCTTTCACCAACAAACATCTGTCTGCTGACCTACTGATCCCCCATGTCACTGGCAGGATCAAGTCTAAACTTCCAAATTTTTCTTTTAGCATCCCTCTGTCCCACTTCTTGACTTGTGACTCTATTAAACTTCTGGAGGCTAACTCAACTGCACAAGAGACACTGAGAATTTTATCAGTCGGGTTAACAGTGGAAAACTTGGCTCTTTGGTGGCCAATGATTTATTTTAAAATAAACAGATAATCAGGAATGGTTCTCAACTTATATGGTGAAGGAATTTTGTTAGGTCATTCATTAAATCATTCCTGCAAGGGCACTGCAGATATTAAACTAGTGTCATACTTAATCTTAGTCATAATAAACCAAGTACAACTAATCACACCTATGTAGAGGTATTAAAGTGACATGTGGAATACCAGGCTCAGTCCTCAGTCATGGAGAGAGAGGTCCCACTTACCGCCATAAAGTACAGTACACAATCTGCTGAACAGATGGTCTCAAAAATAAAAGTAATCCGTCCTAGTTCTGACCCAGTTGCTCCAGTCACAGATGTCGGAGGTCTGTTTAACAGAGAAAGAACAAAACATTTACAAGGTGCTCTCCAGACAGGCAGCAATCAATCCTTCAAATTGCTTTTCATACAGCAAGGAAACCATCAAAGTCCCGTCACATAAAACCTGCCCTTGCAGAACTGCGGAGGCCAGGTTTGCACAGTGGCCCTGCACTGGGTATCAGGCGCAGTGGGGTTTTTTAAAAGTCTGACCTCTTTATGGTACAGTTCCCTCCTTATAATCAACAACCAAATTTGACCATATTGTTAGAGAATCTTATCACTTAAATGCATTACATGCTTTAAGTGATTTACACCAATTTAATGGCATCTGTGCTCCACCGGTGGAAGACAGGAGTTTCATGCAAACCAGAATGATTCCAGGTGCTCCCCTGCAAAGTACTAAATAGTAAACAGTAGACTGTGACACTCTGAGGTTTTTCACAGATATGTTTCTTGATTCTCTTTTATTTTAATTGCTGTTTGCCCATACTGTAAAATAAAAATCAGGGTTTGCTCATTGTGTGTAAGAAGCCACAAACCCCCCCTCAGCTGAGATACAACAAATGGAGGGTGAGGTTCATTTTGCCATACCCTACCTGTCTGAATATTTGGCACCTGGTCTGAGATAGGAGTCTAATCTCACTCTGTCGACAGAGACATGAGCACCCCAAGCATCTATTACATCCTGAATGTCCAGGAGAGGTGGGATGCCCTGTTCCCCTCAGTGCCTGCATCTCTCCACTGGCTCCAGAACCGGTTCCCAGAGCCACAGCACAAAATAACTTGGGTTTCTGTAAAATACCTCCAGGGCAGGCACCAGGATTCACCCTATGGCATGTTTAGCTGGTTACTTTGGGATAATTTACAAACAGAGGAATAGGAATATCTTTTCTCAGTTTCTAGACAGCCAGCTGGCTGGCATCTTCAGACTGAAGCAAATACTGCTAAAAACCAAGGTGTTACAGAGTCATCTGCTGCAATGGGCTGACTGGGGACACAGGAATAAAATCCAAGTTTCCTCTGGTCTCTCATTCATGACATCATTGCTCTTCAGAATGTTCATTCCATGGGTAATGTGAAATAGATGTAAGAGATAGAGATAAATGAGAAATAGTTGAAAAAAAAAAAAATCTGTTCCTTACTTAAATCCTGGGATGTTCAGGCTCAAAATAAGATAGTCATTGTCAGAGCCTCCTGCCCCACTTTGGATGTGATCACCAGCCACCTCCCAACCTTCACAGGACAAAAAAAGGAAAAAATAAATTCAGAGAATGAATGGTTTCTGGATCATATGGCAAAAAAATTTCTATGTTGCCATACTTTTCTAAACCATTCAGTACTTTAGTACATTTTAAAGATGTCTGGTATAAACTATAGAGCATTATAACAATGGTTTTGAATAAAAAATTTTAGTAATTGTATGAACTGCTGATTTTATAGGCAAATGTCACCTTGAAATCAGCAAAGCAATTGGAATTCCCTGACCTGTGCTGTGCAGCTCAAGGGGGATGATCCATCTGATCTCTTCCAGCCTTAAAACAGATGAATCAATGAATCTGTGTGTTAAACATTAAGCATATACTTGAGTGCCCCTCTGCTCAACACACATAATTCAAAGCTTGAGTTACATCAGCCTGACAGGGCGGATCAGACAGAAGAAAATCTTTCAGAGAAGGCTGGAGGTAGGAGAAGTCCCGAATGGGATCATTTTCACCAGTGAGCTGTTACTGCTCTCTGCTGCAATTTTAGCATATGTGCAGCAAGAAATCTCTGAGTGCTAAATGTACAAAATCACAGGCTTTACTTAAATTTTCCAAAAGAATTATGTGTGACTTCGACAGAAATAGTTATCACAAAACATGAAAGGAGATAAACTAGAGAGAAGTCAAATAGTTGTTTTTTTCAATGGGGACATGCAGATGCATTGAAGTCTATAGTGGGATAGGTCCTTGGCTGAGGGGACTTCACATAGGCCGCAGATCCTGAGCTCTTCTGGTATACAAGAGATTTTTTATTTCTTCTTTGTGATATTTAGACATTGTTTCCTACAGGAAATTTCAAGCCTGATTCAGTTAAAGAAAAGGAGGGAAACTGTGTTGCGACTCACGCAGCAAAGACCACACTGATTTTGATGGGTGCTCCATTACAACAGTGATCAGCGCAGGAGAAAGACAGGCACGTAACACCATGGGGAGTTTGGCTCACCGTTCATCCCATCGCACTTTGAGTTGCCGACATTAAAGCAAGATGTCTTCATGTTGCCTGGCAGGATGTTCCACCACTTGTACTCAAACCCAAGAGCTGGTTCAGTCCCAGCAGGGCAGGCTTTGCACTCTACAGGGAGAGAGGGCAGGAAAAGGAAATCACACAGCCAAAGCACATCTCAGTGTTCTAAATAACATAGGTACTAGTTTTTTACTCTCTGGGGCAAGTAATGAGCAAAGAAAATTATTTATTTCTTTATAATTAAACAGTCAAAGACTTAGCAGGACAAGAAGAGTAGAAACAAGACCAGCATTTAATAAATTGCAGATAATCTCATGGTAAATAATCTGCAATGGATCCTCCAAGCCACACTTCCCTTTTAATAACTTCAGCTGAAGATTTGATCATACTAGTAAACATGAGTTCCCACAAATGCTGTAGGTGACCACTGGGCCATTACTTTTCAGAATCAACAAGCCAGAGTTTAGGCTAGACAATGTTGGCAGAGTAGTTATCTGATAGTGCTTAAACTGAGATTTTCACAGGGAAAAACTTGGCATGGTCAGGAGAATGAATGAGGAGGTATTACTGACTGTAAAGGTTCTAATTTCCTTCTCAGAATCCCTTAAAATAACCCTCAGGATGTTTATATCATCCAAGAAATGCATCCAGAACACAACAAGTCAACTTAGAGCAGCAATCCCTGATAAGAAAGGACTTCAGAGAGAAAACTGATATCCAACTCCCGCCCTCCAATGTTATTTAATAAGTATTTTATGCAAAATGAGCTGTGGCTTATGATGATGTGCCATTAAACTAAGTCACATGCAAGCAGACAACTGCTTTTAGAGGCACAAGCAATTTTTTTGTGGACTCCTACCCTGTGTCCCATCTGAAAATGTGCCTGGTGGGCAAGGAGTACAGGAAGACGAGGCGTTGTTGTAAAAGCCAGGATTGCAGGGTGGACAATCCTTCCTCTCTCCAGAAGGAGGTAGGGTCAACGCATCAGGGAGATCCTCTCTGCAGATCTTGGGTTCAATCCATTTGTACATGATCTGAGTCTTGAAAAAGAAGACACTGAGCTCACCTGGTGTGTTACGAAGCTTTAGGACTAACTGCATCAATCAAATGAAATAAGGGTATACCAATTCATGTAAATGAAATCAGGGTATACACAATGTTTTAGGCCAAAACCAGATCTTGCACATACAGGACAATAAAGAGAAGGGCAGAGAAGGGAAACAGAAGTGATTGGATTCACAGGCAATTCCAAGACATCAGATCTTAAAAGCAAAGAAAAAATGGGAAGCTTAAAACAATTACTACTGCTCATTTCTATTTATCTAGTGAATTTTGCCATGAAAATGTTTCTGATGAATGTCAGATAAATAATTCTAACTGCATAAGCAATCACTGCATTTTAACCATAGTCACTCAAAACATAACTTCTGCATTATAAAATCCCTTTATTTGGAATGCATTTGTCAGCAGAGAACGCCACAAGTTTTGCATTTTTCCTCCATATTGGCCTGTTCTTTGAAAAGTCCTGGATTTCTCTCCACCCACTTTCACCTACTGAGCACATGCCAAAACCACACAGGAGCTCTCTCAACCCCTCTCCAGTCCTTCCACATCACATAAGGAGCAGTTTATGAACACTAACATGAGTCAGTCAGCTGCATTACCATATAAAAGAGGATCACCTCCCCATCTTCACCTCTCTGAGGTGACAAGTTTTCTATCTTCAGGAAAAGGCTTAGGTGAGATGCGTCACCTGTGAAGGTGGGTTTCAAATTTCATCTGACTTTGGGTCTATGCCTGAAAGGGTTTAATATCTCAAGATGAAAATTAGCTGAGTTCCAGAGTTGAGAAACACAACTGGCAAGATCTTAACCTGGACACATCTCCCCCTCTGGGTACTTCCATCCTTTGGTGCCAGCAGTGCAATCAGGGATCTTTGAGGCCAGAGGCACACATACAGAGCTTGGCAGGGCAGATTTCACCGTATGATTTTGATCCAGGGCCCTGAGCACATGCCTCTGCTATCCTGCACATTGAGCTGCTTGAACTCAAGGTTAGATCTCTGATAATGCAGAGCTCTTCAGGAAGTATTGATCATCTTAAAAACTGAAAAAAAAAAAAGTGGGAAGAAGCCTAGCTGCAGGCTTAGAACCCAGCTTCTGGGAGTTGCCGTTAAGACGAGGCTCTCACGCTTTGTCCCTGCCTGCGTTTTGTTGCAGTTGTGCCTGTGCCAGGTCACATACTCTGGTTGACACACATCCTGACTGACCCATGGACTTGATGTCCCAGCTTGACACTGCTTGTGCCTCATCACTATGGGCTTGTCTGGCAACCTTGGCTGAATCTGGCTGCTGATGCAGTGTCTGCTTTGTTCACTTTGCTCAGGTACCATGGGACTGCTCCTGCTGTCAGAGTGGCATCTGTCCCTCGTGGATCAGCTTACCCTTGCTGAACACTTAGAGGACATTCTGGAGTATAGCTCCAGAAGTGTTTCAGCAGCATCAGGGCACACAGCATTTAAAATTAAAAGGCTCAGGAGCTGACAAAGTACCTGTGTGGTTGCCCAGAGCCCAGACACACTGTACACATTAAAGCAATCCTACTGCATCTGAACATACAGAAAAGGGTCAGAGTGACTCACACAGGTGAGAGTTTCTAAGACTGGGGCTGAAGCAATCAGCCTGGGATTTCCAAAGCAGCAGGTAGGTAAGAACTCAATAGGAGTCAAGTGCTTAAATCTCCTGAGGCTCCTTCTACACATAGAGTGAGGACAGCAGGAGGGAGACAATAATTTAATGTCCAGTGAAAAACCCGGCTGATTTTAGTAAGCCATGGATCAATAGGTCTATACTCTGATGCTTTACAGCCACTGTTCACATGAATATGGGCTGCAGTGTCAGGCCATCTCATTGAGTTGCATCACATGGAGAGATGGCTGGAGAGTATGGAAAACCTGGACCCATTTCCAGAGATGCAGAACACTAAATGGTAAAAGCAGTCCTGAAACACCAGCCAGGATCTGAGTGTCTATGACACATGTTGTTGTTGCAACTGGAAGATGAAGGGTGTCTGCAGAAAAACCCACTTTGTATTCTGATGATGTTCACGGGTGAAGGGAAAGGCCATTGAGGAAGCAGGAAGAGGGTCAACAGTAGGAGCCTATTCAGTGACAGGGAGCTTGAATTGCACAGAGCAGTAACAGGGTAATCCACAGGAGGCTGCAATTAAATCAGCACCTGGAGGTGTAGCAGTGAACATTGCTGCTAATTCCTCAAGTCATTACAGGCAATTAACAGAGCAAGAATCAGTGAGTCAAGACCAGGTTGTAAAGCTCTGGGGCTAAACTCACTGATGCGCCATTATTAAAGCACATGAACTCTAAGCTGAATTTTGGAACTGGCTGACCAGGAGACTCTAAAATACTCCATCCTGACAGCAAATATTAGGGCAGCAACATACAGGTGTTATGGATTTTGACTACTCGCCATCCCATCCAGATCTGAGAGAGATGTGAAATGGAAGAAAAGAGACAAAACAGGCTTGACCATGTGTCCACACCTCTGTGGGTTCCATATCTCAGTAAACAGGAGTTTCTTCTCCAAATCCTACCAAAATCCCCACTTGATTGCTGGGACAAAGGGCACAAGATCTCTACCAGCAGGTCCTCTATAAGAGATTCAGTGGATCTAAGATCTCTGGGTGAAACAATCTACTGAGAGTTCAGGTGTTTTGAGGCACCCCATGAGGTAATCACATTATTAGCAGTTAAGCTCTGCTGCTGCACATGAATATTCCCAGGCTACTTATATACCATTATTTCAACAGATCACAGGCTCTTCTTTGATGCTAAAAGCAATTTATGCAGCCACTCTTCCTACCTGGAATAGGTATGGTCACGTCCAGTGCTCCTGTGCCATGGTAGCACCTGAATCATGCCTGGGCATTGCTGGCAAGTTGTCACAAACCAAAAGTATGCCAGGAAAGATTGCTAACTACTAAACAGTAGGATTTATTCTGGTACAGTACTTCACCCTGTGCTCCAACCCTGTGTTTTTTATGAGCAAGGAGGTAGTACCAGTGACTCAGTCAAACTAATCACAAGTGCAAGGAGTTTAGCATTTTGTGACAGATCCCTTAAGAAGACCCATGACAGATGGATAAATTCTGGACAGAAGGCACCTAAAGGACGAGTCCAAAACCTCAGGGAGATTCAATGCTAGAAGCAAAACTGGGAAAACAGTTGGGAAAGAGATTCCTAAAAACGCTACCTTGTTTTCAATCCAAGAGATTACAGTTAACTCAATGATCTTAAAAATAGTACAGTGTCTTCTACTTACTTTTCCTTCCTTATCACATGGGGTATGGATCTGGAAAAAGTCTTTGTTTGTGCATGGAGGACGCTCTATACACCCACTGGATCCCTCGTCTAAAAAGAAAGGGTGAGGAACAGGATGTTAAACTACCAAACGGTCCCTGGAAATAATTGTAATGATCTTAAAATCTGGAGATTAAAATGAGTCAGCAGAAAAATACAAAATGAGAATGAAAAATCAAACACTTAATGGAGTCTACATGAACCTTCCCCAGAACTGAAGTGGGAGAACATGGAAAATACCAGCTATGCTTTTACTGTCACACTGAAATTCATTGATTCAGTACAACCAGGGAGTCACCCAGACCCTCACCCCACCCCTTCACCTTCAAGAATTAAATTGTGTAGTTTTCCAAGCATGGGAACATGTTCTCAATTAATAAGGAACAAAACCACTCTAGCACATTAGAAACTTCCTTATATCACTGGCCCAATTTTTCCTCTCCTCAGATACTTTTTTGTAAAATTTCCATCCCCATCAGGAGCACAGGCAAAGGTCCCTAAGTATTTGCCATAGTCTGTGATAACGGGCACCATGGTTGGTAACTGATACTTTAAAAACTTTCATATAAAACAACTACAGGGAAGAAAATTGAAGATATTTTGACCATGAAGAATGGATTGTGCCTGTGTTATTTGATGATCATCAGCTAACCACAGCTGAGAATACAGAGGACTTTGGAGACTAGGGTTTGCAACTACATCACCACATCTTCCAACAACACAGGAGGCAGGGACAGGCCAGGAGAGGATTTGGAAAGGAGATTCCTTGAAACTTGACAAGTCTGAAGGCAGCGATGAAGCCAGTTCAGGTCATTGCCAACAGATAACACAAATTACCACAAGAGGGCACAGCACGACTGCTACTATCTAGAAGAACTGTTCCCTTGGAAGTCACAAACATCTCCATCCCTTCATGTTAGTGTAGATGACCTTATCCAAGACTGACTGTGGCCCATTATGTACATGTGTGCCCTCTGAAGCTTGTGGGAAATCCCATCTTCATTTTCCCTTTGCATATCAACTGGACACTAAACTTCATTTCTGGATAAAACCATTCTCACATCTGTACACAGAAACACATTATGACTTTACGTACTCAGACTCTCTTGGGTTTGTTTAACTCATTTGATTTAGGTACCTGAATAATACATTTCTTCTTTACACTTGGTGCACTCTTTAGCTCCTTTCTCAGAATAAGTATTTCTTGGACACATCTGGCAGCCAGATGACCCTGGCTTGTCACTGAATGTACCAGGCTTGCATGCAAAGCATTCAGACGTATATGCAACTCCTGTAAGATAAATTACATGTAAAGCACTGAAAAAGAGAGGTATGTTCTGTAACTGCTGCCTACCTGCTTATGGGGGAAAACAAGTCAGCTGCATGACAAAGCTTAAAAATCATAGTTTTTCACCACTTGCTTTAGACACTTTGGCTTTGCTGGGTCATAATTTAGGTCTTTATTCTTTGCCCCTCAACACAAGTCTGACCCATGTAACAACCTTGTATGACACGCCAAGTTTGATTACACTTAGAACAGCACCAAAAGAGCAATCCTACATTAATTAAGTTATTTAAATAACAATTTAACTGTCATTATTATTATATATATATATCCATTTATTATCGTTGAGAGGTTTACCAATAAGCATGTTCTTTCTATACTACATTAAAGAAAACCTGTTTATTCCTTTTTCTCTATATTTGCTAAGCCAGCCTTCTCCAGTAGGTGGCATCATTTACCAGCTAAATTAATTTTTCAGCCTTTCCTTGACAGTGTGAAGTTTTGCTGTTCTGTTTCTACACTTCAGAGGAGGAGACAGGGGACAAGGAAGCTAAAAAAATCCACTTCGGTGTGGTAGACACACCAGTAGAAATGGCACTTGTCAAACACTGGGACAACAGAGTGAGACAAGACCTAAAAGGCAAATATCACTTACCTTCAATTGTGATGTTTTTCACCAGAACTGGTTTTACTACTTTGGACCCCATGAGAATCCCTGTTGTTCTCCAGTATAATATATTGCTACCTGATTTCAGAGTTACCTGCAACAATATGCATGGCAGTTAGCAGACATCCCCTCACCAATTGTTTTACTTCTTACTTCCATTACTTAGATTTCTTTCATTCTAGCAGTAATACTGGCTTTTCCTAAGCCGTTTAGTGAGTCAAGAAGTAATGGGGAGACAGCTAGGCAGGTACTGTAGAGACATCTCCGAGGAGTGCCAAAGTGTGTTTTATAAAAAAACTTCTCAACACCCCAGATTTATGGAAAAACACCAAGAGCTGTTTCTGACCTTGTTGTAAGCAGAACTGGGAAAAAGCTGTTCCTCCTTTTATCCAGCTATCCCTGGCACTCAGGAGCTTTTATCTCTATCTCTATGTTCAGGTATAGTCAATCAGTTTGTTTTTAAAGCCTTGAGAAACACTTTTACAAAGAAACCCAACATGACCCAGAGTTCAAAAATCCAGGCTCACAAGTGAGTTTTGTCTACAGGCTTTAAAAATCAAGCTCTGCCTGCAGCTAACACTACAGCATCATGCTCAGTAAGCCAGGCATGTCCCCAGCAGCAGTCCTCTCTGTCCTGCTCATTTCTGACCCTGAACGGCAGATGAGATGCAGAAAACAGCCTGGTTTCCAACTGCCTTGACCTGCTTGTCTTCACAGCGTGGATCAGCAAGTGGCTGCACAAACCCCTGTGGTGGCACAGGAAGGGGTGGTGGCACCATCTCTGCGATAAGAGGCAGAAGGAAGGCAGGACCACTTCTTTAAGCAGCAGTGGTGGTGCCTGATCTCTTCAACTCACCCATGTAACTACAGTATCACTCTACTCACTAAAAGCAGCAGGTTTAGCAAGACCCTGCCTGGCCTGCAAAGCTGTACCACATCTACTACCTCAGTGCAAGATACCTACTGCCAACACAGTGATACTGGCCTGAAGGTGCTATATTTTCACACAAGGAACAAACTCTACTAGCGTAAGGGTCCAGGATAATGAGATTTATAGCAGTGCTGTACAGGTCTGGCAGGTCCTCAGTTTCTGTTCAGCCAGGACAAAGAGTCCAAAAATTCAACAAAGTAGAAATACAGCATATTGCATCTCTCACTCCCCAAACAGCTACCATCCAGGCACGCAGAGGAGAGACGGGTGACCACAGATAACAGCAGAACTGGGGCCATACTAGACCAAACGTCATGTTGTGTGGTGTAGAGATAGCAAATATCAGCTCCGATGCAGCAGGACTGGCATGCTGAAAGCAAAGGCTGCAGCAACTGTACAACTGGGCTCAGAGAAACCACCATGACAGCACCACAGTGCAGACAAAAGACTTGGGGAGAGCCAGAATAGTCATCTCACCTAGCTCATGTGTCTACATTTTAGCCATGCATCCAAGCAACCTTCATAGTCAGTGGAGACACTGCACATCCCAGATGGTGAGCTCAGATGTCACCATCTCCCATGCAGATACTACCTACATCTCTCATCTCACTCATGTCAATGCCCTAGCCTTGGATTTAGCTCTCAGCCCATGCCACTCACCCCTCCTCACACAGCCCTCCTGCCTCCTGATGTGACTTATGTGGGACTTGCACCTGAGTTAAGAGACACTACCAAGCAGACCTGGCTTGGGAATACAGTTTCTTCTCCGGGAGGATGAGCAGAACATGGAAAATGAGACCAGGCTGCTTTCTATGCCCATAAAAAGCCTTTTTCTTCTGGCATGATGTCACCATGCTGGGCCTTTGTTGGTATGGCTCTGGGAATTAGGGTGTGATGGTATAGTGAAAGCCAGGTGTTACCATGAGCTAATGAGTTGGTCTACACATGGTGTGTGCACCCAGCAAACTCAGCCAGCTGGGTCACGAACCAACCAAAGGGCTGCGGTTCCTAATGGGACATGCTTGTGTCGGTGCTGCAGGAGCCACCCTGGTGCTGCCAGCTTGCTTTTCAACCGGTTAAATCATCACAGAGCACAAGCTAGGTGCCATCCAGCTCTTCTGCACACAGCTGAGAACAAAATGCCCATCCTGCCTGCCTCCATAGACACATTCTGCTCCCGCCACTCTGCTGAGCAACAGGGAATAATCTTGTGTTCTCATGAGCAAACAACTGTTGTAGAAGATTTCAATTACAGTCATGCAGAGTGACTGTGGTGTGTGGATTTGCATAAATCTATTTAACCTCATAAAGCACTTGATTCAAAGCCCAGGGAAATCAATACAAAGTCTTGCATCTATATCATTTGCTTTGGGATCAGACCCCTAGAGATCTCAGTGGCTTTGTCCTCAGTGCTAGGAAAGTTGTGCTTCTTCAAATGCATTCACAGGATCTGGCTCTTGTTTGCTGTCTGCTCAGAGAAAATCATAGACATTTATAAATGGAAAAAAGCTTCATGAAGAAATTTTTTGCACACTTACAGAATGAGAACCCCATTCCCCATTGTCTGTTAGCTTCACCCACTTGTCTGCTGTGGACTCCATCTCCTTGCACTGGTCATTTTGTATCTGTTAATAAAAACACAAGATCAGTGGCCACAATCAGATGCATCTCTCTGTCAGCATATTGACTGCTGGCTGTAAATGATAAGATTCAGTTTTGTTCCTTTTGTCTACATATTTAGGAGAGCAGCTGCCTTACTAGTGGCAAAAAAAAAAAAAAAAAAAAAACAACTTTCAAAACCTGCTAGCAGCTTAACAATATTTCCAATGACCACCCCTGATGCAGATGGAAGAAGAGAGCAGGAGAAGATCTCAGCCTTGTCCTTTCACTATATGGTCAGACTCAGATGATGAGCATCTTGTCTTAGCTGCTTCCTCCTTCTCCTGAGCCCACCAAGACCAAATTCCCTAAAATCCAGAGGCCATGGGCTTCTAAGTCACAGGGGAAGTAGAAGTGGGTGGGACAAAGCTAGAAGACATACTGCTTTCTCTGCAAACAGTATCTGCTATGTCTTTGTCTCCCTGCTACCTGACTTCACTAGGGATGAAAGTAATGTTATCAAGGGAGAGGCAACGTGATCAACAGTCTGCCTGACAGAAGTGTGAGGTTGATTGTCCCTTGCCCAGGTCCAGAGCAGCTCAGAAGCCTTTCCTTGCAGCAGGGTTTGGTGCATGGCCCCACAGTGATCCGCTTCTTTCTTCTCATAATTCTCTTCTCTGAAGAAAAAGTATCAAGTCCCTTTGAGGCATAAGTTGAATTGCTCAGCTCTTATTCCACTAGGGAGAAAGGCCAGTTCAACACTCCCTTACTAAAGGTTTCCACGTACTAATGTCTTGGAACACCTCAGGTTCTGAATGACTACTTTGGAAGAAATCTTTTGAAACATCAAGTCCCTTCAAAGGCATCTTAGGTCAAACACTCCCAAACTGAAGCATCTACCACCAACAGTTGTCTTGTAAAAGGCTGGACTAACAGGGGCAGTCATGACCCCTAATGGAAAAATCCCAGTGCGTGGTAGATAGGATCAGTTTAGCTTGAGTTTTGAAGCTGAAATAAATGCCAAAAGGCACCAAAGTGACTGAGAGATAGGAAGGTTTTTTCATCTTGTTCAGCAATAATAAGCTATGGACATATGGGGAATGTAAAAGGAGGAAAAAAGAGTTTCTAATGATTCTTAAAATATAAAGTCAGATTCACCACATAAAAGGCCTTACAAAAAATTCAAAGAAGATGTTGTTGTCAATATACTGGTATTCAAAGAAGACAGAACCAGATTTCTTCAGGTGCACAGCATAGATGAGAGAAACTGTACAGTCATCCCTGTTCGACTCTATGTAATTCCCCCGAGGCGTCCATGAAGAGCTGGTGAACATAAATAAACCAAGCCTCAGCTGAGATCACAGAAACAGATTTTTCTTACAGTACTATGCAAAAACATGTTACTTAATAAAGAACCCGGAATCCCACAATAGCTAATTGCAGCGAATTTATAACTTTATTACTGGATTCCCATTTATTTTTAATGTGAATATAATATTTTTCATTAAAACCATGCATGGGAAAGGATACTAGGATCCAGCCTACATAGGAGAGATTTATTATCCCTAGGTTCAACATACTTTCAATTATATTCAGAAACAGCTGTCTGCAACAACCATGGGTCTCTAAATAGGCTGTAAAAGTACCTTTTAGCCACATTTACTACACCATGACCCTGCAGCTTTCCAGCTACAAATAAGAGCAGCTCCATGCTGGTCTTAGACACACTAGCTGCTGTTGAGCCTGAGGAGACCATGATGACAGCAAAGAGATGGCTACAAATTTCACTTTCCAGCCACTCTTGTTTGCCATTAGTAGGGCTCGTTACTGTTTGGAGATCTTAGGTAAGTCACTAAGCTGGCTTTGTGCTGTTGAGCTGCCTCGGGTTCACCCATGGCTGCATAACCCAGATGCAAACAGAAATTCTTACTTGTTGCAGCTGTCAGCTTTATTCTCAGCCGAGCCAACCGCCGTGTCCATGAAAGTTGCCACGTTGGAGAATCCTGCCGGCAGCTCATCCCATTCATCAAACTTGATCCCACTACCCAGCGAGTAGGTCCCCTCTGCACATTTGCTGCACATCTGGTTCTTCATCTCCAGGTACTCACCAGAGGCGCAGGAGAAAGCTGGGGAGACAATCGTTTCCAACATATGAATGGAGAAATTAATCCAAATTAATTTCCATTAATTTTTTTGCCACTTAATTAACTGAGAGTGAACTGTCACTAAAGGGAACCAAACAAGAATGCCACAGCCCCAGGAACTCAACAGCTGAACTAGCAACATTGGCTGCAAAATTGAGATGTTCACCAGTGCCTGTTTTCACCGACGTGGCAGCACTGAAACCAAATCTCAGATGACAGCTCCTGATTTGCAGCTTGTCTCTGTTGGCAAAACAAGATTTAGAAATGAAATCTCTACCCACAGACTGTGTCCAAAAGCAATTTGTGAAAATGAGGGCTTGTAATACAGTTCTCCTCACTCTTGCTCACCCATCTGTTACACTTTGAACCCAATTAAAATCACCAGCACCTGAGAGCCAGAGTAAATTCGTATCACCCACCCATATGATAGTTAAGAGTGCACAGCAGCACACTGATGGTAATGTAAGACTACAAACCTCAGCTGAGAGTTGCAGACCTAATCCAAGGCTCTCTCCACATTTCTCCTCACATGGGCTATCTACAAAGCCTTGAATATCTTGCCTGATAGACCAGGTGGATCTTTGAAAAGATCACTAGTGGGCCTGTGTCTTGTAAATGAGGATCTTTGACAGGCATGATAATAGCATGCTGAGAAAATAAACACTGGTTGCCAGCACAGCAAAGATTGTACTTAAACATATGTAACTAGAGGAAGTATAATTTAGAAGGAATCTTCACAAAGTGCTTTTTTACTATCTCTAAAATTACTTATTCCAAGTAGCTACATGTCCCTTGTTCCAGCCTGATCACACCTCTACCTGCTAAAGGAAGAATATCCCTTTTATATAGAGGAAACCCGGAGAGCAGCCGAAGTCCTGTATGCCCATGGAGCCCCATGTCTGTGCTGGAAATCATTAACTCCTGCCCACACACTCATTTCAACAGCAGACCATCCTGCCAGCCATCCCCAACCCCATGCTGCACCACGTCCTCTCTGAGATCGAACATCCTGGATGGAAAACAAATGAGCACTTGCTGCAGAACGTATTTCCTATATTGCTTGCAGATTTTTAAACTTAACTGTGCCAGTCTAGTCAAAGCAGGATTCAGAACAATGCACGCAACTCACATCCCAAGAAATGGTGGAATTTTTTACTGTTTCACGCGTGCCACATTGTGTGGTGATAGGTATCTCATACACTCACTTTGAAAGACATAAACCCACTAGTCTGAGAAACTGTAGGATGAGACCAGACTGCTAGCCAAAGTGGTGAAACTGACCCAAAACAACTTCTGTCAGTTAAGTCCCAGCATATTCAGTTTTATAGATGTGCTGACGTTTATCTAACTGCAGAAAAACTTGTTTAACTGCAAGTACTTTGATAAAGTCATGGCTGCGTAACACCAATTTCCATCTGAATCCAACTGTAGTTCAGGCTCTCATTTCTGTTCTGAAGCTCACAGCATTTCTTTGTGTAATTGTCCTTGACAGGCAGCACTTGAATGCAGATAAAAGGTTCATTTTGGTGAAAAAAATCTGTCAAATGGTCATTTTTCCCTCTAGATCATACCAGCATACTCTGAATTTGAACCAGTGGACTTCAAGCCAACAAATCTGTTTTTCTAACCCTGTCGCTCACTGGTGATGGACCAAGAAGGAAAGTGGGCAGGAGCCTATCAGGGATGGGTGCTGGGGTGGATATAAACAAGGAAATCCTGCCACAGTGGATTTCTGTGAAAGATCGATAGGCAAAAAAATTCACACTCAGTGGAGGCAAGTGGTTTTCTGTAGGCAGTGGTACATGACACAGCAGTACAGCTAATATCCCATCTGATGACTTCTGCAACCTCAGCTCAAGCCATAGGATGTACCTGCAGCTGGGCTCAGAAACACAGCTTTCTTCAGAGACTTGGAGAAAAGTAACAAGCACTTCCCCATGCATCTGAACTGACACCACACCTTCTACAACTTTCCACCTTAAATGAGTAAAGGCGTTCTGACTCAATGCTTTAACATTATTAATAAATCCTGCCCTATTTTTTTCTTTTGAAGGGTGCAGAGAGAAGCCACCAGGAAGAGAAGTAAAAATATTCGAATCCTTTACAGTTTCTACATTTTTTTAAGACAGCTAAATAGCAAGAAATGAAGAGTGCTGTTTAACCACATGTTCCAGATATGTGAATTTCAAATAAGAAGTCAGTAACTGTGAGCAATTCACTGCCATAATGAAGATGCAGAAATCAGCAGAGCCTCCTCTTTGACTGCAGTGAGGTTGAACAGAGATTATTGCTTTAATTGATCTAATATCTTTTAACTCATTGCAGGCTGATCATTTCAGAGAAAAAAAGGGGTATAAGAGATCAAGCAGGCTGCCACGCAGGACACCTCCATGCATCACCCTCCTTTCAGGAGAGAGATGAGCTACCTTCTTATTTAGGTAAGGAATTACCTTCTTTCCCTTTTCTAAGAATCGTATTTCAAAGGCAACAGCATTTCCCGTCAAAACACATACGTCTGCAAGCAAACTAGCTCTGAGCATGCCAGCTGCTTGCCAGGTTCAATTTGGGACTGAATGTGGCTAATGGCAACACGAACCACTTTCAACATTGGAACAGATGCATCATTTGGTCTCATTCCAGGCAGTTGGGAGCGGCTGGAGGGGGATGGGGAGGAAATATGACGAGCATGGAGATGGTCTCTTCTCTTAGTGTCGCACAACTTGATCTTCTAGCAAGAAGGGAGACCAAAAGCCAGGCCAAACTCTCTTTAATCTAATCACCATCGATTCAGGATACTGTCCCAGCTGGAGATGGGCGGGTTGTGGCCATGCCCAGAGGGACCCTGCAGAGCAGAAGTCCCCTGCGATGGGCCAGGAGGCACTTGCAGGGGGACAGGGCACAGACAGATGATCTGTCCCAGGGCACTGGTGGTTCACCTTGCTCGCAGCTGCTCTATCTCACTAAGACGTAGCTGAGCACAGATCTAGAGCTTACCAGCAACTGCTTGTCCACAGAAATGGTTGATATTATCACAGCACCACTGTGTTTGCAAGAGTGACACATTCATGATGCTGTCAACTGAAAGGACAGCATCACCTCATAGGAAGTTAAGGTGCAATGTGAAGTTTCAGGAATCTAAATTATATATTTTAGATGTATGCTTGATTCATCCTCCACTATACCCTCCCTCTTGCTTCAGACTCCAGAGAGAAAATTAGTCTCCTGGCTTAAATGTAGCATTTGCGAATACTATCTGCCTCTGACCCCAGAGCCCATTTGTTTAAGTATCTGATACCTAATTTCTGGAGAAAACATCTCTATTGAATAACTCCTTATATGTCTACCCTGCTTCAGAAAACTGAACTAAGGCTACTAAATCATGTAGGCTTTTCTGAAAATCTGTTCCAGAATCAACAGTATGGATCCTGTTTGAGCATCACTATTCCCTCTCCCCCTCTGACTGCAAACTTTCCTATTATATGTTTCAAATATCAGTTTGGGTGCTACACACCAACTTACACATCTCAACACACATTGTAAAGACTGAATTTGAACTTCTTTCTTTCTGTGAAAAAAACTGTGAAATGCATTAAAATATTTCATAATTTGCCCCATCATGGGCATTTTTAAAACTGGGAGAACATTTTCAGAGGCAGTTAGGAACAGCACAACATACTGAGGTGCTGGATACATGGATGCCTTCAGAAGCTCCAGTTAAGCTGATGCAATTATTGGTAATGTGCAGCTGTAGCTTTTTTAAAAAAATACAGAAAAAAAAAAAAAGTTTTAGTTTGTAGAGTCACCCAGACTTGGTCACAAAAGACACTGTAAAGTACTGATAGATAGACACTGCCACAGGCAGCTACACACATTCATACATGCATGCAATAAAACTGACTCCAGATTCACGTCATAAAAAATTAACAAGAGATACAGTACTAATACCCACCAAAACCATTGTATAAGTCTTGTCAAACAGACCTTGTTTCATTCTTTAAAATGATTACAAGTCGCTTGATAAAGGTGACTGAGTGGATGTAACAGACTTAGGGTTTCTAATACAGTTAACTTAGTTTTGCATGTCATTCTGATAAAGAAGGTAGTACCACACAATGCAAGTAAAGCACATCTTAAATAGATTAAGAACTGCCTGAGTAACAGATCTCAGACAGGGCTGTCAGTGGGAAACTATCACTGAGCAAGGAGCAAGGGGGCAGCTTTGCCTGCGCCAGGGTTAACTCTGATGGCTGTCCGCATTTTTATCAACTATCTGTGGGCTAATAGAAAGGGAATGGTATTCAAATTGGCTGGTGAGAAACTGTTGTCAAGCCTGAGCCCACCCAAAGTCAGCGTGCTTTAACAGAGTCAAAGGTAAAGACAAGCCACTGAAGGCAAGGAGTGCCAGCCCTGCCTGCAGAAGGCTGAAGCATATCCTGGAGAGCAGCAAGCGTGAGGGTTGGAGTGGACCCACTATTCATCAAGAGCTTCCCCTGTCAAGGCGTGCAAAAAGCCACCAGTGAGATCTGTGAATATATTTAGAGGTGGAGATAGGGAAGTGTAGGATGAAATATGTGCATTACAAGCAAGGACATCATTCTAATACTGAATATAGTTGTGATTCAGCATTTTTAGGAGGTCAATGCAAACCAAAAGGACTTTACATGCTTTTAAAATTAGGGGTAATGTCTTACAGTGAGAGATCTGAAGTGCTTAGTCTATTTAGTTTATCAAAAGAAGATTGAGTCAACTTGACTAATATATAAGCATCTCCAGGGGAAGAAGATGTACGATCCCACTGGAGTTTTTAATCAAGCAGAGAATTGCATAAGAAGAACTACCTTCTGGAATCTGAACCCAGACAAATTTAAATTGGAAATAATGCACACATTTTTAATAGTAAGAATGACTGATTGCTGGAACAATCTGTCACGGCATGTGATGGACCCTTTGTCTCTCAAGTGCTTCATACCATAACTGGACACCATATGGAAGAAAAGCTCATGCCAAATACAAACTATCAGCCTCAGCATCAGCATAACTGAATGCATTTTAATGGCCTATGAGGTCAAACTATCAAATCTAATTAATCCCCTTCCTCCTAAACATTGTGAGTTTAGAGTGATGGTATCTTACGTCCCTCCTGGATAAGGGGCATCCTGAAGCAGGAGCCCTGCCTACTGTGCAACCACTTCCAAGGAGTGCTTGCAACAGATTACTTTGAAGATCTGACAGCACTTTACAATCACTTTGTAGACATGGAAATTACTCCTCAGGGGGTAAAACAGACAGTAAACAAGCTTGCCTTATTTGCCCTTTGACTGCAAGTCTCCAGGGTCACATTCTGCCTCTTAGTACACCTGGGGCCTCCCAGTAGTTTTGGTGGACTAGGAACAATGTTAGTTGGCACATTTCTCTTCTAGTAACTGACCCTAACAATCTCGTGTTGCTTAAATTTCTGATGCTGGAGTTCAGGATAGGCTTATCATGAACACAGCTGGATTAACAGAGCAGATCCTCACATGTATATGACTACTCAACTTCTTCTGAGGTCTGAAGCCTTCTTCTGGAGTGTTTTCTCATGTCAAGTATCTCCCAGATATTGCCACACCGTGAGAGAGATCAGAATATTCGTGTTTTCACCAGAAGATTAATCAAAACTGCCTCAATGCCCTGAACCCTCCAACACCAAACCTATAATATATTAAATTGTTTTGCTTCTTTATGAAGCCCTGGCCACTCAGTTTCATACCTCCCCTCATCTAGCTTCCCATCCCGCACCACTTAGACCTACTACTCCTACCTCAATCGCTCTTCTCAGTAGATATTTTTCTCCAGACATTTCTTATGATACCAAAACCTATTTCAGCTCTTCTGTTTAGTCTGTTGCCACTAAGCACGTGAATGTTCATGTATCTTTATGTGTCCCCCTGGCTTTCAATTCATTATAGTTTAAAAAAAAAAAAAGACACAGAACTGGATTTTGCCAGATTATAACAACATTACAAAAGGGTAGCAATGGAGCAATTCTACCCAAACCAGTAAAAATAAACAGGAAAAGTAATCTTAAATGTTGGCTTTCCATCTCTCCCTACTCCATTACTGTGGTGTTCATCCAAAGCCGCACTGCCTGGGATTCAGGTGAGATGCTGCCATCTCCTGCAGGCAGAGTCTAGGCTGAATTATCTCAGCTTCCCGTGGACAAAGGTGAAAACTGTAACTCAGAAAGGAAATATGAGGTTGGCAGAGCCACGCAGTTGTCCCTCTGAACAGCTGCTGGGTTCAGCAGACACATGCCACAAACCTGGAGGGGAATATGTGGCCAAGGACAAGTACATAGAGGCATCTGTTCAGTGATACCCTGGGACACTGGGGTCCACACAACATGGAACCAAGGACCAAACAAATTATGGGATGAGGAGAAAAAAAGAAAGCCAAAGGATGAGAGGAAATCATTGCTTCATTATTAATGTTTCCTATAATCTCAGCCAGCTTCACAATGTCTTCTGTGAATAATTTATATGAGGCTTCTCCAATAGACTGTGAATAATTGATGTTCGTTTTCTTCAGTCATTATATCCCAATGTGTTACCAGGAACCAGACTGAATATTAATTTAAGAAAAAAAGTCTGTCAAGGCTGTTTAGGCTTGAAATGTGATCACACTGAAAGCTGATGTAACTTGGGGAAGAGTACCTTCTGTGGAAAAGACCCTTCCTTTTCTGAAGAGTAAATAAATTTTTCCTTTTATCCAAGAAATTATAAAATAAATAAATGCTTTTTTGAGTTCACCTCTTTGACAGGAACAGTACTATTTTTTTCCCACACAGCATCCTTGTCTCTAAATTGGAGAGACATGGATTTGACGGATGGACCACTCAGTGGATAAGGTATTGGGTGGATGGTCACACCTGAGAGTTGCAGTCAATGGCTCGATGTCCAGGTGTCCAGAGCAGTGACAAGTGGCGTTCCTCAAGGGTTGGTATTAGGACCGGTGCTGTTTAACATCTTTGTCAGCGACATGGACAGTGAGATTGAGCGCACCCTCAGCAAGTTTTCTGACGACACCGAGCTGTGTGGGCGGTTGACACACTGGAGGGAAGGGATGCCATCCAGAGGCACCTGGAGATGCTGGAGAAGTGTGTCTGTGCAAACCTCATGAAGTTCGACAAGGCCAAGGGTGAGGTCCTGCACATGGGTCAGGGCAATCCAATGCACAAATACATGCTGGGAGAGGAGTGGACCGAGAGCAGCCCTGCATAAAAGGACTTGGGGGTGTTGGTAAATGGAAAACTGACTATAAGCCAGCAATGTGTGCTTGCAACCCAGAAGGCCAACCATAACCTGGGCCGCATCAAGAAAAGTGTGGGCAGCAGGTCGAGGGAGGGGATTCTCCCTCTTTACTCTATTCTTCTGAGACCCCCACCTGCAGTGCTGTGTCCAGCTCTGGGGCCCCCAGTATAAGAAGGGCATGGACCTGCTCGCACAGGTCAAGAGGAGGCCATGAATATGTTGAGGGGGATGGAACACCTCTTCTATGAGGACAGGCTGAGAGAGTTGGGGTTGTTCAGCCTGGAGAAGAGAAGGCTCTGGGGGGACCTTATTGCAGCCTTCCAGTACTTAAAGGGGACCTATTGGAAAAATGGGGAGGGACTCTTTATCAGGGAGTGTAGGGATAGGACAAGGAATAACGATTTTAAACTCAAAGAGGGTAGGTTTTGATTGGACATTAGGAAGAAATTCTTTACTGTGAGGGTGGTGAGGCACTGGCACATGTTGCCCAGAGATGTTGTGGCTGCCCCATCCCTGGAAGTGTTCAAGGCCAGGTCGGACAGGGCTTTGAGAAACCTGGTCTAGTGGAAGGTGTCCCTGAACATGTCAGGGAGGTTGGAACTAGATGATTTTAAGGTCCCATCCAACCCAAACCATTCTATGATTCTATCATTTTCCCCAGCTGGCTTGGCACATAGGACAGTTTTATTATCACTTTTATTTCATCATTTTCACACTGAAAGGTATGGGTTTGGAATGGGAATACTCAGTAAATTCATGAAAGTGTGGCATAGAGTGAAGGAAGGCAGTCATCACCAAGAGGTTAGCAAACACATTTGCTGCCACTGTTACAACCATTCTAATGGCTCAGCACCCAGATGGCATGAAACATACCTCGAGGTGAGTGAGTATCTCTCCAGGCCCCAGTGACTCCATCAATCTTATTTTGATTGCTCATCAACCAAAGCAGTTGGTGTAAATGTCTTACAGTGTCATTTGAGATGTCCTCTGCACACATACACACACACACACAGAGTGCTTGCCTCTCATCCCTCTACCAAGCCGTAGCAAATCTCAAGGTCTTTCCAGCTGCTTCCCTGTTGAGAGAGAAATCAGACTCAGAGGAAGCTGTGTTTACCTTATTTAATTACATACAAATAGGGTGAAGAAACCATCAAAAGACACTAATGCCAACCTCTCTCTTAGAAGTCTCAATACACACATCAACATGGATTTCCAAGTAACTCTTCTCCAGGAATTAAACTCTGTAGGTTGAGTGCAAACTCTTCTGCTTTTTTAACTATTTACCTAAAAGAATACGTGCTTCAAAAAGCCGACAATGGAATGTTTTCTACAAAGACAGTGTATTTCTTGTGCACAGAAGTAAAAATCTGGAAAAATTACTTGCAGAACTGGAGTATCTCTCAGGGTAACAGTACGCCTTAGGAAAACACCCAGATGGAGATGCCATGGAAAAATGTAGTCTCAAGCCTCAGCCCAGGTGAGAAACCTAATGCCATCAGTAGGATTCACCTACCTGACTTGAGTTAGGAACATGCATTAGCAGAGATGCTTTAAGAGGAATAGGGATAAATATCTGCTTGAGTACTTTGCTAAATCACAGCCTTTTAGTAGCAACTCTTAACCCGTGCCATGCACACCACTGCTGGCTAAACATGTTTGCTACACGACAGCCTTGCACTAATTCCTCAGCTTCAGTGTTCCTCAGAGCAGCCTCCACTGCTGTGTGCTAGTCCCCTCCCCAGTGTGGTCTACTGGGAAAACCTTTCCTTTTATTTTCAGAAAAGACATAAAAATTTTCCTAGGGACACAAGAGAGACGCGGGTGAAACTGAGTTGCCCAGTTCTGTAGGTCATACACACAAAAGTGCCCCTATAAAGATCATGACTTTGAAATCTAACTCTTGTACATCTTGCTGTTCGTGTCAGAGGTGGCTCCAGAGACAGAGTTATATTATGTTTATCTCTGTCAAACATCCTTAATTGCTATGTAATATATGACAAGTTAGGGGCCAAATCTATAGAATATCAAGAAGTTCTCAGATTCCCTGGATATCATGCCCACTAAGAATCTACTTTTTTTGTACTTCAGTGTGAGAGCGGAACCTTCCATATGTGACTCATGTTAACAGGCAGCTTCATAGTAGCCATGTGATTGTTCAAAAGAGGGGGGAGAAGGGAAGATGTTAGTCAAAATGGGGGAGGAGATCAGCATATACCATTTGTGAGCTATCTCAAGGATGGAGGAGTGAAAGGGGAGATGTTCTGAATGCATTTTTTGAACACTGTCTCAAAACAGTACTTTGCCTACAGCTCAGGATACCCAACTGAATCTGTCACCTTATGTAAGTATATCTATGTGCATATGTCAGATCTCAGAGACATGGTTAAAAACAAGCAGCCATTAATAGCTTGACCTCATTGTTTCTTCCAAGGTGAATACCCAAGGAAGCAACATCTGAATGACACTGAATATTAAAAAAATATTAGTATATCGAGATTGATGAAGACAAGACCCAGTGCTTTCAAGCCATGAGAAAAAATGGGAATAGATACATGCCTAGTTCTCAGAGCTACACTGATGTCACCATATTTCCTCTCTTCAGCTGAAACAAAGAAATCCCAATCATTTCAAAGCCCATTAGTGAGACCAGAAAATAATCCTTAGTGTATGTCAAATAAAAAAGGGAAAAAATCTTTCTGATGATTTGTTAGGATTTACATGTTTGCTTCAAAAGGCCTTAACTCGGGACTCATTTAAGCGTGATGAAAAGTAGTTCTTACACATGTTCATATATGAAGAGAATGACACTGTGGTGATAATAAAGTGTTTTGATTACATAACAAACTAATTTGAGATAACAAATAAATGTGACTGTGTAATAAATAGCACCATTCTCACAGGAGTATTTGTATGTACATTCACATCCACATGTGCAATAATGTAAACATTATAGAAACTACTAAAACGTAGCATATTTTCAAGTCTTTACCAGACTTGAACGCTATTTTCAAGTCTTTACCAGACAAATTTCAAAATTTTAAGTAAAACTCAAGAAGAACCAATTATTTAGCACAAAGACTACACAGAATTTGCCTCAATACAAATCTAGTTGACAATAAACAGATGTAAACTCATGTCAGAAATCTGTAATGCAAACACACAGGTTTTGCCAGATGTATAATATTCATTTTATATTACCCATCTAGACAGATGTGTATGTGCATATACAGTATGTTATAAAATTCACAGATGCCCACTGACTTCCAGGTAGTTAGAAGCAGACCCACTTCTTACCTGCTTGGGATATCCAGTCTTACCAGAGACTGAGAGAACATCAAACTCAAAGCCTTCTATTTAAGTTTTCTGTTAGGAAAGCAGAATGTTAAAACTCATGCAGATCACTTAAATTGCCTTAAAGTGTTATAAAACCTCCAAGCCCTGAAAAGGTCATTTGCCCTAATTGTGTCTAAAGTACACTGCAATTAGCAGGAAGATCCATACCTCCTCCTGTGGTATCCTAGGAGCAGATTATAGGAGTTAGAATAAACTCAACAAACACAGCTCAGTAGCAATAAATCAAGACAAATTTTGCTCTCAGGCCCCAGTAGAGTCCATTGTATTTTCTGAAGTCATTGGAGCTTTTCACATGCTTACCATTTGGCACACACTCACATGCCTCGTCTCAAAACTGAAGGACGTTTCTGATTTCAGAGAAGTTGCTCCTGCCTTAGTGGCACCAGGTAAAGGTGAAGTTTGTTAAGAAGAGCCATTAATAACTCCACAGCACCATACACGATCAAATTCTTCCACATTATCAATGTTTTTTGTGTCTCCTCTCTTAAGAAATCTTGTTGATTATAACTGGCATTTGGATGCTGACCATAACAGTGACCCTACCAGCACTTTTTCCCCTTGAACATGGCAAATACAACTCTTTTCAAAATTTTGAGATTCTTACTATGGTTTCTCAATTATGCACATAGCACCACTAAAATTAACAGATATTTATGAGATAAGGTACAACCTGTTCTTATTTAGGATGGCAAAAAATAACTCATATTCTGTGGAATAATGGAGTTAATATTAAAAAAGTATTTGAGAACAAAAAGTGAACCCTTTAAGCCCTTTTTGGTCACAAACTCTGCTGAAAGGAGCATATCAGTGCACCTGGGCACAGCAAGGGCACACTCCGGACCAGATATTTGAGTTGTACTTGAGTCGAGGGAGACAAAGAAGAGAGGAAAGTAAGGAGACATGGAAGGAAGGAAGACTCCAAATTCGGACTTTTAATTTGAGTGTAAAACATGCAGCACATAGTCAAGCTGGCAGAAAAGCCTGACTGTGGCCACTGAAACAGATTGCAGCAGTGTCGGTGGGAGCACATAGCCAAGTCCTGCTCCACTGCCAGGCCCCAAAAGGTCACCATCAGACACTGCATACAGCCCCCACACCAAAGCAAAGGGTTTTCAGAGGTACCAGCCATAACGGGGTGCAGGCAAGGGCTTAGACCCGAATGCAAACCGCTCCCATTAACTACCATAAATATTTTCCATGTTAAAAGCCAAGCAACTGCCTTGATGGCAGTCATTCTTATCAGCTAAATTCCCTTCCTGCTATCAGACTCATGAGGAGATCAGAGTGAGATCTGTGGTAATTAAAAATGAACGAGACCAAATTAGTTAAGCACATTCCTGACTGTCAAGAAGTAATGGAGTGATTCAGAGGTCTGGATTTCACTGAGAGAGGCTTTCTGTCTGTCACCCCTCTCCCAGCACAGTGCTTCTTGCCTCCATGTATGTACCCTACAATGGTACCAGGAAGATGCTTGGAGGGGAAATGTTAAATGGAAAGCAGAAGAGAGCCACACAGAGTAGCTTTAGGTATAATAAATATTGACATTTTCCTAGCCGAGATCTTTGCTGCACTATTAAGGCATCTCTTTGCAGGATCCCTTGCAACCATAATGTGGCAGCATCAGAGATATGACTCATCTCTGAACAAACACAAGCCTGAGAGGCTAAGCAGTTTGGCCTGGTTGTGCCATGGCCTGTCCAGAGGCAGCACAGCCCCACGGGGTGAGCATTGAGATACCCCAGCACACTGAATGGGAAAATGCAGGCTGACACCCTGATGTGGGTTCTGAAAGTGGCAATGCTGCAGCCCCAAAAGGCAAGGGGATCAGAAAAAAAAAGAGGGGAGTGAAATACAGAAAAGGGCATGTTGTCCCAGTGCATTGCAAGCAAGTTATTCTGCTGCAGATTTGCTCCTACACCTTCCCTCCCATATCTGGGGTCACTGCATAGCAGGACCTCCCACAGCATCACAGACATCTGTCATGTGAGGTTCCTTCTTTGTTCCCACCTCCCACCTGGATGGGAAAGATGCAAAGGGGAGGGTAGCAGCAGGGGAAGGTGGGTCGTCACATTGCTCTGTGCTCATGGCAAGATAAAGGCAAGAAACCCTTCTTCTTCTAATAACCAGGTCATAAAACAGTCAAAATATGACAGTCCTTTCTACTCTGAACCCCATGACTATTTCTCAAGAGGACCCTGTCTTCTCTGCAGGTAAACTTTGCTGATTAATATTTTTGAAGACTCAAACAAAAAAAAAGGCTGAACCCTGACACGTTTCAGAGACTACAGCCATTTCGGGGAATGCTGGCAGTTACTCTCAGTGGGTCACAGTCAGCTGTGCTTTGCAGGTCGGCGTGCACTTCAAAATGCAGCAGGGCGCAAAGATACCCAACCTAATTTTAAATGGGTTCATTCAAATGAAAAGCAGTAAAACACAACATCCTGAAAATGAGCACATTTCAAGACACTGACTGAGCTCTGGTGCCACAGTTAGATTGTTCCAGATACGTGAAGCACCTGAGCTAATACATTTTTAGCAATCTCAAGTGTCTTTCCACTCCACTGGAGACCACAGTCTAGACATATTTACAGAGATGATTGGAGACATTTAACATATTGTTATACCATCTTTCAAATTCCTAGTTCAGGCACAATTTAAAAAGAATGATTGTTGAGCATTTGGAAGCGGGAGAGGTTGGCGCAGTATTCTCAGGATCCAAAATTAATGACAGCCTGCAAGTCACTTCTGTTTTCAGGGAGCAGTAAAGATCGATAGCAGATATTCTCAAGTGGCAGCCATTACTGAATAGATGAAAACAACTGCAAACAGCACATTGTGCAGCCAGCAGCGGTGGCAGATGTGTTCCCAAAAAAATGCACTTTCCTACCCAAATTCCTCTATATCCATTGTGTCCTAACTGCCACCAAGGACCACTGAGGGCTCTGTCAACCTCAGGGAGACAAATACAGCCCTAAGAGCTCATGCTGCTATACAACTGCAACCCGTTTTTTAAGAGCAGAGACACAGTTGGCTCAGCTATATGTTAGGACTAGTAGATATCAACCAAAATTTATGAAGATAACAGATGTCCAAAACTAGAAATCATCCTACCTGGGGTAATGGTACTGTGGTCCCGGTTCTGCAGGCTGACGGACTGGAAGAGATACCTAAGGGAGCCAAGACTCTACCAAATTTCAAGATGAGCCCCAGTGTCAGTATGCTCTGGCATAGGGTAGGATATAGAAGATGGAGGAGAATCTGAATAAATTTGTAGAATGTTCAGAAAGACTAATTTCAAATGATATGGTATAGTTATATTTTTTGATATGCCTCAGGATAAAATAACACTAGGCCTATGAGAAAAGGAAAGCATCTCAAGGAGGCATTAATTACTTGGTGAGATGTGTATGCAACCCCTGGCCAAGTCTGTAGCACAAATCTCACTCTGCACAGGATCCACCAAGAATGTGAGTTGTAGCAGCCCCAAATATAGAACCTTTCATTTTCCTCAGGCTACAGAAATAAATTTATGGTTTTAGTATAAGACATCCTTGGTCCAGCTGCTGTGTTGTCAGATGAGACAGAAGCCACCAGCTCAGAGAATGTGACAAGTCAGTGAGGAGGCATCTATCTGTCAGCATTTTCAATACAATTCATTATCAACAACAGACACCCATGTGCAAACTCTAAAGAGCTGGAGGGCACATAATTTTCAAAAGCTGCCCCATCCAGCATATGCCACCCATTGAAGAATGGACTGTCAATCAAACTCTACACTGGTTTAAACATATTACAGTAAAAAACACCATGTTAGCCAAGCTGAATGGGAGGAGTGTTCCCTACACATTCCTGCAGTGATTGGCTACTGTTGACAGATTCACATTTTCAGGCTGAAAGATTGGTTGTTCTTAAAGCAAAAGGTAAAAGACCAGGAGATGAGAAACCTAAAATTACTTTTGCCATCAGACTATAGCCAGACATCTCCTGAAGCCAGATAATCTACTACAGACACAAAAAAAGACAGAACTATATTAACATCCCTGCACTCTCAAGAGCCCAAAGAGATGAGTTCTGATGGGTTCAGTAAAAAAAGTCAAGTATCCATCCAATTGCTTCTCAAACCAGCTGAATTTCCACAGGACTTAATAGCAACATTACAAGGAGGAGAGGCATCTACTGAGATGAGTTTTCCAGTGTATTTAATAGAATCCTGTACTTTGGTGTACAATACCACAGTCAATCTACTGGGTAAAGTTTTCCCCTTGTCTACCAGGGGGCCAGATATGGAGAAGCCAGAGATTCATCTATTGTTATAAAACATTTAAATTTTCACTGGAACTGATTTAAGACCAGAAAGACACACAAATAAGAGGACATGAAGAGGGAAGTGCACCATTTGTTGAAATCTGTAGCAAAAAGTCGAGGAGAGTGTAATGTTGCTGGACATTAAAACATTTATCATAAGAATTAAGAAGAAATACCGTATGTCAGAAAAAATGAGTTATACCTAAGTACTCCAGCGTACACCAAAAGTGGTTTTGCAGCAGAAGGGATAACATTGTCTGCTCCTTTATCGTGCAGACAGCAAAAAGTAATAGGTTTGAAGTATAACAAGAGAGATTCAACAGCAGAAGAAGCTGTAACAGGAGGGAAAATGAAAAGAACAAAATAGATGAGCAAGTATCTGAAGAGCTCACCTGAGGTCCCTGAAAACAGTCCATCCAAACATCAGCCATGAATGACAAAGTCATTGCTACTATAGCTATTTGGGCTGGGGGATGAATTAGGGGATCACTGAAGTGCTTCCCAGCTCTATATTTCTGTAATTGAAAAACACATCCTAAGGATATACAGACATTCCACATTTAAAACCTCAGAAACTAAACCCGAGTACCAGGAATGACACAGGCAACTTCTCAGATGATGCTTGCATACAGTCAGCAATCTTCCAGTGGTCAACACTGCTGTAGAAATCATTTATGTGTCTCACACTGGATCATATGTCATAAAGAAATGAACAATAAATCTTTAGAGGAGGAGAGTCAGAAGTGAGTAAATCTCACCTCTCCTACAGTAGAACTGAAAGGATGTTGCCGTTGTTCATCTTGTTTGTCATATACAATAATTTATACTCCCTAGTACAAACTACTGAGAAAGTAAAGCACTGCTAGGATCTTTTGTGGAGAGAATTTCTAGAGCAAGGAAGTGTGATGGGAAAGAGCATTCAGCCTGGGAAGCTACAAAACAATGAGGGAACAGTTCAAATGTGTTTGCAGAACAGCTGTTCGCTTTTGTGTCCAGATGCAAACAAGTGTTTTAACATTTAAAAAAATACAGGACCAAGTGATATGAGAACACTTCAAGTTGTTGAAAATAAATACACAAATAAATGAAATGCAAAAGCTTCATCATGAAAATAACTCAGGCAAAAATGATATTTACCATTACTTATGCATTCAGCTTATTAATGAGCTAAATAATGCAGGTAACGAGAATGTGGACACTATGAAAATATTATTTGGCCACACCTGGTCACCATTTTGGCCAATATAGCTACGAATGAACTGGAGAACTGCAGAACTTAAGAGTATGGTAGCTCAAGACAAGCAACTGCATCTCTTCAAGGGGTGTTGTAATAGACGTGCCTTGTCTGTGAATTAGCACACAAGGGTACCTGTAGCAGATACTGAGCTATACAACTACGCTGCAGAGACAATCCCTGCTCCACAGATCCAAGAGACAAGAAGGAGGAATGGAGGGAAAGGACTAACTCAGGACATTAGTGACAGAGCTCAGAAGCCATATAAGGGTAAATAGCACAAACAGCTAGTAACGGTCTGTAAAATGAAAAGTGCCAACATACTGCATTCCTTCCCTTTCACCGGGTCGGGTAGTCCAGAGCACTCCACCGACGGATTCGGGACAGCCACCCTCCATCTGGAGCCACTGCTGTCACACTCTGTGTACTCGAAGTGGTAATCTGTCTGCAAGCAATTACAAAGAGTTTCAGTTTCATTGTAACATTTGCATATTAAGATCATTAATCAAGACTGGGATTAGCAAACTCAGTTATAATTAAACCAGAAAGGAAGTAGCTGGTGTGGAACATACTGTGCAGCACTCTCACTGCTTTGATGATCACCGTGTATCATCACAGAGCAAGCACAAAGCACATCGGATGCTGTGCAGCACAAATGTTAAGGCACAGGGTGGGATTTGCAAAATCACTTGAGAGATGGGACACAGGTGCCACTGTAATTTTTTTCCAGTCTCTTAGAGCAGGATTGATCCCAAAATTCTGGCCATCATGGTATTTGATCTACAGCAGCCAGCCAGGCTTTCTCTCTGGTCAACGAAGCAAGCCATATGCAGAGCACAAGTCACTCCATGTTAAGTTGGATGTCTAAAATCTATGGGATGAATCATCCTCTGTGAATTCCTTTCCCTCTTCATCAATTTCAGAGGAAGCCCAGACAAATTAGGGGAGATACACCCAGTATTGGGATACCTCTGAAAATGCCATCCAGGGTCAGCTCTGAGGAGTATCTCAGAGCAGAATGATGGTGTAATGGGAGATCAGTCCCATGATCTTTGTGACTGAGATAGCCCTGAGTAGCCTAAGTGAAAAGCAGTAAGAAACTTCCTAGCATTAGGTAGGAAATAATATTAGCTATTTATCTTATTAGTAATAGTGATTCAGATCCCACATACAATCTAGACTCACACCTAGTTACATTTTAATTTTGTCTTTGTAGCTTTGTTTCCAATCCATATCCCGGAATTTTACTATTAAAATAAAACTCAACATCTCATTCTTGAACCAGCTTGGTATCAAGAGTGAGTTTGGGTGAAGCTGGCAGAACTGGTGTATAACTTTCTTCAGAGGGAACAGTACTATATTAAAAAGACAATTACTGGCAAGCTCCATGAAATATCTCCACATGTGCAAGGCCACCTCCAGCTCCCTTTGCAGTCAATAAAGGGAAAGTTTTGAACACATGCCTATTTTAGACACCTTCTGCAAAGGGGACATGGAGATAACACATGTCCTAGAAACACTTCTTTCTCTTCACTGGCTACAGAGGGAAACCAGCCACTTGGTTTGGTTGGAGACCTCTCCATCCTCGGGGGCACCCCACCTCCAATACTGCATGGCCCTGCGTGGCCCATAAAAATAACACACAAAGTTGTGGAACTCAGGAAAACGGGATCAGAGCTTTAGCGACAGGCTCGAGGTTTAGGCAGCTTGAGGGCAGACTGGTGTGGTGGATCCATAAAGTTTGGTTGGTTCCTTTCAATTTAGCTGGCTTCTCCTGGTAGGACTGGCCATGAATCAAGGAGGGGGAAGGCAATGCACAAGTAGAAGAGCTCCTTAGCTGTCATAGCTCACTCTCACTACAGTGAAACCCACCCATGAGGCAGCATAAATCTGCCTTCCTAAAGATCTGCGTCACTATGACTGCAGACATCAGTCCCTAAGCTACATTACCCTAGGAGGAGGTACTCTGTGCACACAAGGATTATTTGGGGGGAAATCTTTTCTGGCTCCTTCTATGACCCCTTGCAGTGCTGACATCCCACATGGTGATGCAGGAGAAGGTGAATCAAGTGGATAAGGGTCAGTCTATGCTGGCTCTGTATAGAATACTTAATCTCTGCAAATATTCAACTGACTCACGAGGAGAAGACTTTCAATTCTCATTTACTTATAGAAAAACAAACAATACTGAGTTTAATACTTCAACTGTTACCGTAACTCTCCAGAGATATTCAGATGTTCTACCTAAACATCATTAAAGCCGTTGCTATTTTGCATCCAAGTGCAAATAATATTCTGATTTCTTTGGGATTAATATTTTAATGGTTCAATAAATGTCTTTGTGGCTCAACTTATGGTTTAGAAACCTAACTAACAGCACAGAAGAAAGGAAAAATATTTGTCTCAAAAATAAATCAAGGCATAAGACGATACTATCAAACCCAGAGCCACACATGAAATACGATATATCACACTCTCAGTACTACAAATCTACTAAATTAAAATACACATTTTCCCCCTTTCATCTCATTTTACAATCTTGAAGTAACAGAAAAAAACAGTCCTTAATCATCTTGGTATGAAATATGCATATAAGGCAACCAGAATACATAAATAACATATCTGTAATAGATCCATCCCATAGTTCATCTCATATAAGAAAAAAAAAAAACTGTAAAATAAAATATGCAAGACTGGAGTGAAGCAAATAAAAGAATATTTAAATGCTCTGAATCTGACTCATGTTCAGATTTCTTTTCTATTTCATATCAAGTCAAAAATATGATGGAGAGCCGTTTGGTGTCAAGAATCCAGGTTGTTCTCATAGCCACCCTCTCAAAATACACTTCAGGGATTTCTAGCCAGCATGCAATCCTTCTGCAGCCAGAGAGGATCTCAGAAGTGCTGCAGCTGCAAGGGACACACCATGCAGTGCAGAAGCACCTACTCTAACAGTTGTCTGATTGTCAACTATCACCAAAGATTCAAAACTCAGGACAGTAATTAAAATATAAAGAAAAAATTTTCTGCTCTCCTAAGATCAGAAAGAAGAGTCAGGTCTCTATGTCTCCTATTCCATTCCTCCATGGAAATCTCTCCAGCTTTAACCAGTCAGATGAGGTTTCTGGAGAGAGGGACCCAAGAGATGTCCTTTGCTCTGACCACCCCATCTTCATGTGATACTAGACATGTCCACAGAGGAGTCCCAAGACTCACAAGGAAGGTCATACAGTAGAGCTAGAGTTCCATTACTTTTCTTCTTACCTGAAGAAACCCTTTTTGTGATTTTTCCCATCCCTAGCCAAGTTCAGCTCCAGCTGTGCCTTGGCTTTCTTATACTATACTATAATATACTAATACTATGCTATACTATACTATGCTACGCTATGCTATGCTATGCCATGCCATGCTATGCTATGCTATACTACAGTTCTTCTCCCCCATACTATAGTTTTACCTAGAAACAACCACTGAGAGCCTAGACGTATCCCTCTTTTATAACCAGAATATATCCACGCTGCATCATAGGCATGACAGCAGCTCACTGCTGGCCAGTTTTAAATTAACCAGTTTGGCTACTTACAGTGGGTGAATGTAATTGCATGGAGCTCTGGTTCAGCTAAATGATCCAGCATCTCAAGCTGGTTTAGCAGCCATGGTGACACTGTCCTCAGCACCTGGTGTAGCTCAGGTCCATCCCCACAAGCTGGAAGCACACCTTGACTGCAGCACCAACATCTTCAGAGCACACGTGATGTATGGCAGGCACTGGAAATCACCCACTAACCCTGGCTTACCAGGCTCAGCACTTCTAATCTGCCTCAGCAATTTGAACTTCCAAATATAGAAGGCTGACAGAAGAACCTCCTCAGCACCTTGGGACACTTACAGTACCTTTGCCTCTCACTGAAAAATGCTGTAGCATTATGTTGGGATTTCTTCTCTTCCCTGAAGAATAAATTTATTCACCCACCAGTTCTCTGAAATTAACTTCATGGCAAATACATTGCCAGGTGTTATCCGTTGCCAGCTATTACTCTGTTTTTGCTTGCAATGTTTTTTTCTCCACTGTCATCCAGACTTATAGTATCTTTAAGTTTGGCCATGGGCCTGTTTTAATTTTAAATGTAATTCTGATTCTGTTTTATTACTTTTCTGGGCTTGGCCTTAATTTTCTAAACATGTCCCTCCCTCAGTTCAGCTGTTATTTCTTATAACATTTCCTATTTTATTGCTCACAATTCCTAGGCTTTGGTAAACTAGTTTGAATTTCAGGCCCAAAGAGTAGGTTTCCATAGGAAAGTGTCTCTCAGGAAAAAAATAACACCTCATATAGCATTAAGTTTAAAAAAAAAAAAAAATCTAAATGGAAAATTGATGCTGATGTTGTTCCAAGAAGTCACTCAGAATCAATGTGTAGTCCTCAGCATTACATTTCAAATGAAAGGTTAATAGTAACCTGAAAAATGCCTCCAAATATAGGCAAGTGCAATTGTTTTGCCCTGTGCTGAATTTTGCTTTATTGTTCTTGTAGAATTAGTGAAATCACATCTGCACTACCATACAAAGCTGTTATAAGAAACTCTCTGACATGTACGCTCTCTTTGAAAGACACTGTGTACAAAAAGATGTCCTCGTGCATGTACATCATGTCAAAGAAATAGTGCACTGGTCACAGTTCTGCCAGGGGGAGAAAAAAATGACAGAATTTGTCCAGCGTCCTATGTTCAAAAAACATTGATACAAGATTGATGGTGTGGACCCACCACCCTTGCACACATCCTGTGCAAAACTCCACCAGGCATCACCTATCTCCCTGGGGACACCTGCACCTCCTGTCCTGCAGCTCTTCTCCAGCTCCCAGATCACCATGAGCTGGCTGAGAAACACTTCAGCAAGGGATGTCCCCCCCTCAAGTGTCCTCTAACACCTCTGCCCCTCTTACACAATCCTTGGCTTGTCTCTAAGTGGCACCAAGTGCTCCTCCTTGACCGGGTCACCAGACCCAGTGCTTGTACTGTTAGATGTTTCCAGTGCAGATCTCTACATCTGAGCTAGTCATCTCATGGTCCTTTACAACAGTTGACAGACAGACATTTCCAGGTCACAGATCCTCTCTTCTTAAAGTAAATGTCTATTTCAGGACATTTCTTAAATTCTAGACGTCTCAGTTTCCTCTCAGTTGACTGAAGAGCTTTCTCCCAAATAACCCCCTGTAGAACAGAGCTTTCTCCATGACAAAGAGCAACACCCACTTCAATGCCTTTCCTATTTTTCTGCACCATCTTTTCATTCCCTACTTTCACCTGGATGGGAGATGCCCTGTAACCCTTCCCACTTAACTAGAACTGAAGGGCAGAGAGGGCACAAGCCCTTACAACCGGTTCCCAATGCACTGAACACTTGATCTGGGCACAAAACTATGGATGAAGTCCAGAAGCAATAAACATTTACCATATCTGTTATGAAATAGAACATCAAGAGTCTCTTGCAATTTAACAGCTTGCTATGCTCATGTTGTTTTCCAACCACAGACATCACTGAGCCAAAAAAAAAAAAAAAAGCTAAAAGCTTCTACTCTACCTGCAACAGCTTTACTAAACAACTATCAAGAGGTCTGTTACTTACTCCTTCCCCAAACTTGCACTGCTTGTTCCACTGATACTTTTGCTTAACCTGATTAACTGCACACAATGCTATTAAAAGATATTGCTTGCCGAAACGGACATCCATAATCTTTACAGACCCGTGTGCTATTTATATTTACATGTGCAACAGGGATTAGCTGTGTATTTATTAAAAAAAAAAAAAAAAAAAAAAAGACCCACACACAAATAAACGATTTTTTAAGGAAAGAATGAATACAGGAGGAGGTAAGGAGGGACTCCAATCCCACTGAGCACTCTTGCAATCCCTCCGCACTAATCACACCAAAAAGGAGACAATATTTTCACTTCCCCGGTACACCAATATGTGATATCCCAAAAGACAGCAGGTGTAGAAACACAGCAGTCCCTCTGCATGGCTGTGTTTCCCCACGTCTGGCCTCTGTAGCATTAGCACACTCAGGGACAATGCATTCAACACTTTGAGACTACTCCAGTGCTTTCAAGGGCTGCCTACCAGGCACTTCTCCTAATTCAGGCTTTGAAAGAGGAGATACAAGTTCCCATTTCTTACTAGTATCATATTTCTAGCCCATCCTCCTCCTTTACTGCATTCATTATTTCTAATTATACACTTTGGCATCAGTATATATCCCTGCTTTCCCTCTGTGCTCCTACCATCCCCAGCCCATGAGTGAGCAGCAGACCCGTCCGTCAGCAGGGCTCTGTCACATCACTCATTTAGACCTAATGACCAGCTCTACACTTCTCCTTAATGTGCACACACTCCTCTTTAATCTCCTTTGACATTACTTGTATCAGTGCTTTACAGCTGAAAACTTGAGCCAGGCTTTCACTTATTTCCATCCATATTCCTAAATCCCCAAATTCCTAAAGACATTTATGTGTATTCTGTCACATTTCTCTTTCTGGACTCCAAATTCATTTGTGACTTTTTTGGCAGTGAGAAACCCAGCCCTAACTGCATTACTTAGAACTCCACAAGGCAGCTGCATGTATTCAGACTTTTTGAAAATCAAACTATTTGCATCTTGAGCCTAATTCCAGCACCAGGTTTCAACTACCAGAAGCTGAGGTTGAAATACTGCCAAAGCCATCTGCAAATTAAAGATGAACTCAAGAGATTTACTGAATGAAAGCCAAAATTCAGCAAAAATATATCATCAATATTTGTAAGGAATCAGAATTAATGACATTTTAGGTAAATTTTTATATAATATGTTTAAACATAATTCCCAGGATTCTAATCCAAATGTATTAAAATAAATGTCTAGTCCTAGGCCAGTGAGCAGAGTGGCCTTTAGTGGACAGATCTCTGCAGAATGGTGGTGTAAGTCCAAAAAGCCATGAGCAACTCTGTCAGCAGGAGGAGGACAGAGACAACCCTTATCAATGTTTAGAAACAAATAGCTGATAGAAAAATGTTTGGATGAATATTGTGTCCCAGTGGAAATGAGAAAGCTACTGAGTTCTCATACCAACCAGGTCAAAGGACTTCATTTGCCCTTGATCAACATACTTCAGCAGATGATGGTCAGCAGAGAGAGGAGGTGCTTCCAGCACATCTCAGATATTCAAATCAGGGCACGTGAACTGTATTTGCTTCTCCCTCCAGAACTGGAGGACCTAGCTCACCTAGCTTGTACACACACATTTCCACACAAGCATCTGAGGTTAGGTGGGAAAAGTCCTTCTCTTTATGTGTCTTCACCCAACTGTGACATGCTGAGCTGCCATTTCAATTTTGAATGCATTGGTGTAGCCTCTGAACATCTCCTAGTCCAAGAGGCACCTACCTCTCAACTGAGCCTCCCAGAGATGCTTGTCATAGAAATAATGTGTTATTACTATGGCAGAGTTTTAAGGTAAGAGATAGCAGGGCTAGAAGGGCACTTCAGAAGCCATTTAGTCCATCTTCTTGTCTACTTCCCTAAAACATTCCTGACAGGTTTGCCTAACCTCTTACAAAACTCCCAGTGATGGATGTTACGCAGCTTTGCAGGGTAAAGCTCATAGTTATTGGCTAGATAAAATGATGCTAATGTGCACAGACAACTCATCAGGAAGCTAATGAAGCAGTTATCATCATCAAGGAAGCTCAGTACAAGAGTTAGGAAAAATACATGGGGTTGAAGGGTTTGTTTGTTGAAAAGTGCAGCCAAAAAGGTAACATTTCAACATATAAACAGATTCAGAGAGCATGGCTGACACCAAAGGCTGGCTGTGTCCTTCCAAGAAGCAGCATTTACTATACAATATATTTACTATATAGTTATTGTATGGTTTGTTAGGAACAGTGCATTCCCATGTAACACAACATCACTTGCATGAAACTTCAGGGCTATGCTCTGAGCAGTGTCTTCTCTTGGCCTTCAGCCACCCTCACTCTTGAAATAAGTGATTTCACCAATCTCACTGGGCACCGGATGGGGTCAGACACAGTCATCTTTCAGCAGAGATGGTGAGCTTTTTCACTCTGACATTTCTTCAGCCTTTGCCAAATCCCTTTCAGCAGCAGTCCAGTAATGACTAGGAGAGTTTTTATTATCATTATCTTATTTATCTTTTCAGTGACCATTTTCAGTTTGAAAAGGTTGGGTCAGCCAGCAGCCCTTTGACTGTGAGAAATTTATTTTTCTTTTAAATAAAATTTCACAAAAAAAGCAATGTGCAGTCCTACCCCAGCCATCTTTGAAAGTGTCTGGGATTATTTATTTTTGTAACCTGCAGAGGCAAGTACTCTTTTGTAAAACAGTGGCTCTTTCATCCAGGGCCTCATCTGTTGCCCAGCTAAGTCAATAAAAAATATCCGTTGACTTCAAAGAACAACAGGATGAGACACAGTCAATCAGCTCATGTACCCATCACCCGAAATATTAAATATCAGGCAATGGGCATTGCCATCCTTGCAAGTAAAACTCTAGAGAAAGCAAAGACCATTCTACCTTTTAAGATCATCCATTGAATTTCATGGGTGGAGATACCAAATGCAGAATTCTACAGGATAGTGCAAAATGGTCCTCAAAAATATTACTTTCAGCCAGACAAACTATATGTGTGGAGACGTCTCCAGTGATGGCTTAATAAGTTAATAAGGGATATTGGGCAGCTTGCCTGACCCAACCCATGCTTTTCCTCTTCCCTTGTGTCAGCACTACAGTTTAGAAGAACCCAATCCATCATAAAGTAATATTTTTCAATAGTTTTCAGCCAGAACAGCTCCCTGATCTGGTTCATCACACACTGTGTGAGCACTACTGTGAACACAGAGGAGAAAGTGGTGATAGCTGGCCGAGGTGGAAAGATGGAGAGGGGAAGAAAAGCTGGGAACAGGACTAACTTAATGGCCATGCAGACTTAAACTGGGATAAACTTATGGCAAAAGTGCACCTTGATCCTGATGTCTCCTCTCTCAGCTTTCACAGCTGTATTATTCAAGGGTTTGGGTCTCTCTCAGGCATCACAGAATAGTTTAATGAATATGGAAATTAAAACAGTCTCTAGAGATATACAACTCCACAGCCACTCAACAGAATTTCCAAATGCATATTCTGGATCATAGCAACAAAGCCTTACAAATCTTCATCAAAGAGAGACTTTTTAATGCCTATCAGACCATAAAAAATAGAGAACAAAAGAATAAACTTTGTGTTTTGACTACACCTTTGGTGAAATGCTGACTCCTTTTTTAATACTCCCCTGCTTTACACAAAGCAACTTGCAGGAAAGCCATCAGTAGGAAATTCAGATGCAATAGTACATACTTACATGGTATGCTAAGCCCTAAAATATTTTTTTCCTGAAGGAGAAAGTAGGAGTTAAATCCTCCCACTCTGCTCCATTTCGCCCCATAGCTTGACTGGGGTAATCTGGAGATGTGGGAGTGAGGGCTGTAGACACTTCTCAGATAAAGCACATGAGATGGAAGTAGTAAATGGCACCTAGTGAAAACGGCAAGCTCTCAACTCCTTTAGCAAGCAGGAGGATTAGGGTTCTTTTACAATGATTAGGCAGGTTAGTATGGACCAGAGGCACAAGTCCTTCTGCCTGGTCATCTGCTGTCTTGCTGTGGAGTCTCAAAGAATTCTTCACTCACCTGCCCTACAAGTATAATCTCATTTTGCACGCCTGGAGATGATACACTTCTCTGCAGATTATTTTGGGAGACAGACCATTTTTGAGTGTCTTACCTAATGTCAAATTATGAGACAAGTCAGGAGTGGAATCCAGAAGCTGAGTTCTTAAAGTGATAATACTTCTTATTCTACAGGCAAAGGACAAAACCACAAAACGGTTCTAAATTAACTAATGTAATTCCACCACATTTCACCCACTGTCTGCATAGCTTCAGAAGAATGGAAGGCTTAGAGCAATAATAGGCCAATTACAGGAGCCTCAAAGAGAACACTTATCAGGATAGACCTTGTAAAAACAGCAGGTTAATAACCTGTTGCCATGCCCGTGACGGGACATTCAATGTATGAGAGCTGCCAAACACCTACCAGAAAGAGGACATTAACGTATCAAATAATATGGCCCAGAACATCAGAAGTTTCCCATTCTATTTCTCCACCAACACATCCCTGTCATCATCTGATACAAGAAGTCTCTTCTCTGGGCTGAAGGGATATTCCCTGCAATCATTTGCCTTTGGCTCCACTGCCCAGGACTGTGAAAAACAGTGATGGTTAATACCTTTGGAGTATGTTGGCTTTAGAACAGGATGCCAGTCAAATAAGAGTGGTTCAAGGATCAGGAAAGAACATTTCAACATAGCTCTCAGGTGGGACCTGCTGATACAGGACTGGATTTAAGAGTTCCATCTTCTCATCAGAAAACTTTTTATAATATCCATCCCTGTATCTCCTATAATGTCACCAAACTTTTTAGATGAAAGTTAACTGTCTCAAGGGTGACACAACTTTCTCAGGTCAGAAATAAATTTAAATGATGGTATGAAACTGTCTGGCGTGTTTCCAACTGCAAGGATAGAAGAGAAATGAGAGAGACACATTCAATACTCAGAGCTTCCACTGGGAGGAAAATCTGCTAGACATGATCAATTAATTTGTTGTAATAAAGAGCACTATAACCTGTTATCGATCATTTTTGTCCTGTGCTTTGTATGAGATGGATTTCTAATATATGCACATGTCAGGGGACTGGAAGGAATATTACTCAGCGATACTTTCAACTGGCTTTTTTCACTACAAATCATGTGATTATTTTGTTAATGAGTCAGGGACATGTTAACAATCTGATGACATTTCATTTATGACTGTTGTCTAGGTAGGGCCTCCAAGGTGTTCTAAATACAAACAAATAAAACAAGCAGTCACATTTAACTAGTGTGTGGGCACGTATGCACCTGCATGTGCATTTTCATACTCAGACACAAAAACTGACACAAAGATAATTCTGTCACCATTTAACCCACAGGCTCAATCTCTCCTTGGCTGATAAAATTTGGTACAGATCCACTGTCTGCAGCAGAGCTACACTGATTTACACCCACAGAGACTCAAGATTCTTGTTTATCTTTTAACAGAAAGACAAAATGTCATTAAAAGTAACACATGGGTCTCAGGTGTAATTTGGTATATCTCACTGCTGCTCCAAGACACCCCCCAATTGTGCAGCCAGAACTGCAAGTTTTTGTCTCTGCTTTCAAGCCCTTCCAGCAATGACAGCTAATTAGGTGCTGCAGAATTAACTTCCACCTTCCACCTGTGTGCCAGTGGTGACTAATTGCATTCACAGAACAAATCAGAAAGCAATTCCAAGCACACCGGTAAATCCCACCATGGACCAGTGTGAGGAGACTCTATGACAAGCCAGACAGAATGGGATTGACCTTGCCAGGACATGGACAGCAAGGACAGCAGAGAAGGAGCTTGATGTCTTTCTCTATCTTGGAAAAAAAAAAAAATGCTCTGAGAAAGTGCTCTTTTCCAAATGCAACATCTCACTGCAGTCAGGGCACTGCTCCCTTCCAGGGTCCCATCATGGTTCCTCAGGGTCTATGGCATGGACATGCCAAGGCAATGCCCACAGTGCTTCGAAGGGGGATTGGAGCTAACTTCTTCCTTCTCTGCTTGCTAACACCTACTGAAACGCCACAGCAAAGTCCATGGCTGGATTTCCTCCTGGGATCCAACAAATCCATTTCCCTTATCCCCTCTCTCCCAGATGCTTTTATGTTGTGTTACATATCACTGAAGTGCTGGTGCTCTGTGAGGAATATTAACATTAAATATAAATATAGGCATTACAACCAAAGCCATCTGCTCCTTTCTGTCAGTTATAAATCTATTCCTCTCATCCTGCACTACTCCAGCCTCATGCTTTCTGCTGCAGCCTCTGTCTCTGTGACATCCCAACAAATATGCACAGACACAAATTTTACTCCAATTACCTCAACACGGGGTTTCAGATCAGTCTGACAAGGGATTGCCAACAGCAAGGAAGCAAGTAGCTGAGCTCCTAAGGCCTGTAGAGCTGGATAGAAAATATCCTGATGGACACTGAGAGGGAAACACATCACAGGGGCAATGCAACTGCCCACTTATAGCATCCTGAGTGCTTCAGTGTGTGTTTTACCTCAGCTACACAGAGACAAACCTGTGACTCCGGTAAGATAAAAATCACACTTCAAGTGAAGCACATGTTGCTCCGAATTCAGGCAGTTGCCAGCAGACCACCTTAACCTAGCCTGAGACAAGTACAGGTTTTTGGAGAGCTGAAAGGGATACAGGTGTCCCAAGAATACAGAAGAGCAGAACTATAACTCGGGACAAAGCAGAAAGGCATTCAGACCTGCATGGTAAACCAGGAGCAACCAATGGCTCTTCCCTTTCCTTTAAGGACTGTGACCTAAAGCTCCAGCTAAAACAGCTGCAGTAATACTTCCCCACAAGTGCCACATAATCGTTTTTCCCACTTTCATTACTTCTGTTTCCTATTTCTATGCAAAGCTCCCATGAGAAAAGGTCACAGAAGATTTGGACAGAGATAGTCTTTGGAAGCAGAGCAGAAAAAACAATTTACAACCCTTTTCCTGGGGCAGTGACAGCCGTCTTCCCTCCCTCTTGACATTGGAGATGCCGATGGGAATTTTCCTAGCCTTGTGAACTGGCCGAGCCAGCTCAGCCTCATCCCTCCAGCAAAGGGCAGATGCCAGATTCCCCATCTCGTCCTTGTCCCCTTGGCCACCCCTTAGGATCGCTGCTCATGCCTGAGTGGGGCAGCCAAGCTGCTCAGATCTGCCCTGGGCAGTAACAATAGCTCAGGAAAGCTGTTTGCTCCCTCAGTTCCTCTTCAGGTAGCATGGAACAACTGAGCCAAAATGCAGCAAACAGAAGTTCAATCAGTCAAGGCTCGAAATAGAAACAAGACTGCCCTGACACAACAGAGCACAGAAAGCAGTTCACAGGCTTGATTGCGTACAGAGCTAAAAGCGGCACGGTATTTGTTCCTGGGGCTGCAGAATTTGCATACAACTCCCTCTGAGTTTATCAGGCATTTTCCCTGCATAAGGAAGTAAATAAGCATTATTAATTCTGAGCCAAAAGCAGAAGAAACTCCTCGTTAAATTTACAGAACCGAAGGCTCAGGCTCACTGCACTGCTCCACAGTCACCAGTGACAGCTAGTCAGGGTCCATGTCTTTGCCACGCAGCTGGGGAAGGAGTTGCAGATAACACCCTAACACTAAACCACGCAGGAATCAACCCAAAAAAGCAACAAAGGCAAAATTCAAAGCAAGCCTGAAATTACAAGAAAAGAACAAACCTATACCTCTCCCCAAAACTGGAGTGTTGCCTGAGGCACAGGGACAAGGAAAGACAGAAGTACATGCTTAAGTCAGTCTCCATTAAGCAAAAGTTTTCTGAGCATGCTTGGAAGTTCAGCACCTGAGCTCTTGACCAGCTTACAACACACACATTGACATTTACCCAGGTTGCTGCAAATTCCTGTCTGAAGCAAGATCTGTCAGCAGGGGTTCATGTTCCCACTCTAATTGGAAAATGTAAAATTCGGAGGTAGTGATTGCATCATGCCCAAACATTTTAAATGGGTGAAAACAGCTGTGACGTCAATACCTGGTTGGGATTGCTCATCCTAGCTTCTAGATCTGAGATATGAAATAAGAGTGTATGAAAAATCTTATAATTCAGTGTTTAGATTACATCTGCTTCCTTATGACACAGAATATCAAATCACACCTTGGGCGATGTGGTGTCTTTATCCTCATAGCACTTTTCTCTGGAAGAAGAGTGTTGTTACCCCCAATTTAATTATGCATAGGAGCTCAGGTCCAGGATATTTAGATACACATTTAACAGCCTTTCCCCTATCCAGGCACCTAGTGCTACAGCAGCTGGGCTCCTGACTAGTTTAAGAGTCATGCCCCAAGCGCTGTGACAAGGTGGCACGCACAAAAATTGAATGCAGGTCTCCTGAAGGTCTAAAGACTGGATCAATCTCCTCCTCAAGAGCACCCCAAATCTGTAGTGCTGATCCTGCCTGAGAGATTGATGGAAGTGAGGTGCTTTTACCGCAGGAAAAAATCTCCTTGGAGCAGCCCCACACCATGGCAATCCCAACCAGCACCTCAGCTGGGCTCCAAAAGTCAGGAAAAAAAAAAAAAACAGGAACATTTGGCCCCATTTCTGCCATTCTGCAAAGCTCTCCTGATAATCCATTTGTTTTCTTGCCAAGGAAAGCTCATCCCATAAAATCAGGGGCATGGGCTTCTCCAGCCAATTAGGCAGATAGCACTGTTAAATGAGGTTTTATTGAGCAAACAGGCTTCCCCCTTTGAAGGCAGTGGGTGCCGTTCAAAGGCACTTGTCATGCAGGCTGTTATGCCAGGCCACTGACATCATCCATTTTATGTCAGCCAGCAAGATAGAGCCAGCACAAGGTTAATGTAGTCTAGATGTAAAAAAAAAAAAAAAAAAAAAAAAAAAAAAAAAAAAAAAAAAAAAAAAAAAAAAATACACTGAAAGGCAATGTGCATATAAAGCATCTGATTTCCAAATACTGTTAATTTTGCATTTCTCAGGCTAACGATGACAGGGGTTTCCACAGCATCTTCCCACCACTGACCACAGTGCACTTTGCAAGCACTGAAGTTTTAATCAAGACTCAACATTTAAGGAGGGAGAAGTGGGGATGAAGAGATGTCATATGGGCATCACATGTTTCTACCTTGAAGTGGGCAACAGAGTGTACTCTTAATTTGCTCTGAAAATCTGAATTAAGAACAGGCATAGTGTGATTTTTTTTTTTTTTTTCCAATTTTCTCTGCAAATTGTACCTACTTCAACAGTATCAAATCTGCCCCGAGTTGGGAGTCTGGAAGTTTGCTGACCTCATTTAAATGAGTCAAATGTCTCCCTTCACTGTCCAAGGAGAGAGGTGGGGCCTCCAGAGGATGGAACATGTCATCTCAGAGGAGTCTCTGCCACCTGAGAGACTTTAAGATGAAATCACTTGGGATGCCAAAGTCATTCACTATGAAGTCTGGAAGGAGTGAGTTTGAGTTGCGGGAGTTTCTCAGTCGAAAAGTAAAAGATATTTCATTCTAAAATATCAGTTCAACAGGAGATGGCTTGCTTTCCAGATAAAAGCACACTTGTTAAAATGCATTAGGAAACATTCTTTTTAATGCAGAAGGCTTCAAATCCCATCCACTAAAACATTTTTTTCTAAGGAAAAGAAAGCACAAAACCAACCCAGTGGATATTTTTCTCTCATTTCACACATTTAAAATACTGCAGACTGAAAATTCTGTCAGGACTCAGAATATCACCACGGCACAACCTGTATGTCAGTTCCACTTCCACGTGAGCCAGACAGAACCCAGCCAAAGCTTTATTGTGTCAGATGGAGACACCATCGGTATTAAGTCATCGTAACACCCAATGCAGAGATATCTCCAATCAACATGACTTAAGGGTCTCCTGCAGCACTCAAGGGAGACCCCAGGGATGGAACAGCCCCTCCAAGTCAGCCAAAGCCACTCCATGCCTTTCCAACCTGCTACCTTCCACATGCCCTTCTCTGTGCAATGTCCCACCCTATTGATTCACAATTTGTCACACACCAAACAACTGTCTGCCTAATGCCATAATTCAGTGTTCGTAATGAAATGTGGTAATTAGTCTGCTCATCTTGACTACAGCAAATCAATATACAACTGTGCACTATTAGGCACAGAGATCGAGAAATAATTATGAATCCTCTGCCACTGGCTGAGTTTTTCACACACATACGTGTGGTCACAGAACTGAGCACAACAAATCTCAATTACAGCCTTTATACCCACCTGACACCTCAGGCAGGACTAAAAAAATCCAAAATAGGAGATAACAAAGTCAGTGAGTCTCCTGGGGGGTTCCAAATCCTCCATTAGCAACCTCAGATTTCCTAATTCAATGTTGCCTCCACCTCAGCCTCTTACGAAGATCTGTGACTATCTGAAACTGTTTTGCTTTTGTAGGCTTTCACCTCTAGCCTCTGTGAAAGTTTTCCAACACCACAATTTAAAGGCTGAGACATTTTAAAAAAAATACATAAGCACAGGTGGAGAGCAAAAATCACATGCCAGCAGATTATCTTGATGAAAATAAGGTTGCTTCCCTTTCCGAAAGAGTAATCCTCTGTGTTGTCCTTTTGTATGAGGGATGTTTGAGTGAAGGGAACTGTTACAGCCAAGGTTCATATCCCAGGAAAACTGTTGTCTCTGATGGAAGACCCTGACCAGAAGTGAACCACAGCTGCTCTGTTAGGAGCCATTACAATGACGGATTACCAGCACAGGCCATCTGCCCAAGCTTGGGGGTTTGCTTTGCTTTTTGGTTTGTTTGTTTTGTTTTGTTTTTTTTTTTTTTTTTTTTTTTTTTGTTGTTGTTTTTTTTTTTTTAACTGTGTGATGCTGCAGTAAATTGTGACAAAATTAAACCCAGGAGTGACCAATCCCTTTGGGGCTGAGCTGCCCCCAAAGCACCACTATCCCCACTGCCTGACAGGGAGATTAAAATAAAAATACAACCTGACCTGGTGATTTATGTACAATGATTCAGCGCAATATGAACTGTGCTGCTGATGTGTCCTTGTTAAAAAACATAAACAGTGTCAAACAGAAAAGAAAGCTAAATCAATAGCAATGATTTGGGCCACATTATTTCCAAATCCCTTTTGCTGTGCAAATACATTACAGTGATTCACAGAGACAGCCTCAAAGAAATAAGTGCCTATGTGTTATTACACAGCAAAATGTTAGGTGCTTGGGAGTCATTCTGAGCAGACAGATGATGGCATTAGTGATTTAATTGACCCTTATGGATAAAAACGCATATGAGGAATGGCAGGGCCATCAGCAAGCAGCAGCGCATGCAGAAGTCAGGCCAGCAGAGAGTAGAGGAGGAGTTAAGATTTTTTTCCCTGCATTGCTAGAGCAACACAGCTGTTTGCTTGGTGCAAAAGCCATGGCTAGGAAGCAGAGTCACTGGGGGATGCAGATAGGTTCAGGCATGGTAAGGCATGAGCATTCCCTGGGAACAGCCCAGTCCTGTCCATGGCAAGGGCCACATCCTCCTCGTGGAGACCAGGCGGCCATGTGATAGCAATGGTGGGTGATGGATGACCTTAGAGTGGAGGAAAACGGTGTAATCCCAGGATTATCTTTGAGTTTAAAGCAGGGAAACATTTTGCAGAAGGTACCTGGTGAAGAGGCACATCCCAACAGCGCACATCATGGAGGTACCACCAAAACCACCACTCTCGTGTTTGGGAGGTGCCTCACCAACCCTTACTGTTGCAACAAAGTTGGAGATGTCCTCATCGCACTCACAGAAAGGACAGAGAAAATGTTCTTCATTGCCTGAGGGTGGTGATAAGTGCACACTGGAGGATAATGGCACACATCCTGACAACTCTTCTCCACCATTCGCTGTGGCTGTGCAATGAGACTTGGCAAACCACAGACAGAGCACTGATTCCCATCCCCGTAATCCCAGAAGCAATTTATAAGTGCCAGTGACCTGCCCGTGGCTGGCTGGCTCCCACCATAAGTGATCCCAAACAGAGAAATACTCTGAAAAGCCAGGACCTAAATTTTGTAGACCGAGATGGGTGTAACTGGACCATTAAATGCCATTTCCGCATCCTGCACAGAGAACAAGACTCCTATTTTGAAATCATAATAACACATCTGACTAACAGCTGTTTGCACAGGGCCATTGCACTTACACACTCAGCGTGGTTTTTAAGGAACAACATGATGCTACCAGGCAGACAACCAAGTTCTAATGATGTTTTTGTCCTCACATGCTACCCAAACTGCAAGCTGTATTATGTTAGATGATGGTAGACAGAAGCAGAAATATGTTTTTTGGTGTCTTTCCTTGCCCGTGGGAAACTCATTGCCAAGTAAGGTCCCACTTTCAGGTTCATGGTGAGAAACTTGCAGACTGCAAGGCACAGCCAACCGCCCAGCAGATTTAGGATATTTCCACTCACAGATGTTTCACCCACCTGCTTCCTGGGCTGTAACAGAGCTCCCACGAGGGTCAAGCACCTGAAGACACACTGTGCGGTGTGGAATATGAATTAGCAGCTGAACACCTAAATCTCTGCTGCCATTTGGCAACAAGCAGAGAACAACATGTGGGGGGAAACCAGACACAACTGGTATTGTGGGCTGTGCATTGGTGTAGGATGGTTTGAAGGCTTGGAGGCAGACACACATGGGTCTGGGAAAGGTGAACCATGAGGCTGTACACAGATCTGGATGGGAAGAAGTTGCCCACAGAGCTGGATTTAGGGTCACAAAGAGGACTGTAAGGGCTATACAGGCTCTCTAGGAGAAGGGTGCTCACACATTTGCTCACACAGTTGGGGTGTTTGCCATGTAATTACTTGTGTCTGGAACTCATGCATTTACCACAACCCTAACTGAGTGGCTTGGAGAGGAAAATTTCTGATGTAATGGTGTAATCATGAAAGTACAAAGGTTTTCTAATACTTGCATGCAAGCAAAGTTGTCCTTTTACCTAGAAGGATCTCACACATAATTGTTCCTGTTACAAATGGTCTCATTATTCAATATTGTAGGTCACATAATGATAATCCTTTCATCCCAAGGAAAAAAAAAAAAAAAAGTGCTCTTTTATAAGCGCATTCAGTCACAACCTCCCCCTGAAGTCCTGATGAACCAAAGTGAATTAATGGAAATGACTGTGAGTCCAAACAGCTAAAAAAATTATTTTTCATGAGCAGAAATTTAGGCAGGAAAGAGAAGGAAGCACGGATTTATTGGCATATCAAACCCTATTAAAAGTCAGGGAGTGCATAATAGTTCTTAACCACTGGAGCTCAGGTTGGGGGCTAGATGCAGGAAGATTAGTCAGGGGAGTCTGTGCTCCCTGTTTTAGAGAGAGAATCAAATTTCCAGCAATTAGAGAATTTAATTTTCCAAAGTGAAAACAGAGATTGGTCTAAATTAAGGTTATTATATATGAGGAAAATGTTAAAGACAGCAGCTTTGGTGGTCTCTTCTTTATGTGAATAATTTACTTTCCTTAGCAGAAGACCATGAGTTTCTGAAGAAAATTTTCCTGGATTTAGACTGTGCTTTCATGAATACCCATGCATGTGAGAGAGAAAATACTTGTCTTAGAAAGGATTAACTTCTCAGGCCAAACAAGGTTTAACACATGACTAAGGATCCTCTGAAGATTTATGCAGCCAGGAAAGAGGAAATGAAAAAAAATAACTGGGTTTTGCAGGCCAGTAGGCACCATGACTAAATTAGGTCTGCCTAACGCTTGGTTAAGATCTATTGCCTCAGGCAATCATTTTCTATTAAATAGATTATATTCAGCACAAACACAGCTTTTTGTAAGCTTAATGCTAAGAGACTACACATGAAAAGGCAGGAAAAAAAAATGGTTCTGGGAATAGGAGAAGGGGAAGAACTATAGGAAAAATTAAAAAATTTTTAAACTTAGGAGAGGAGATGATTATTATTTACAAGAGACAATGAACACTCCTCAAAGAACATCTTCTTGCTCCATAAATACATCCAGGATACACAGATCCTCTCATGTCCTCCTACCGAAACAGGGAATACAGTGATGGCAGGGCTCAGGAAGGTGCTCCCCCAGGCCCCAGGAGCCCCCAGGTCTCTTGCTGCTGCTGAGATGCTCCAGACCACAGCAGGGTAAGTTTCTTATCCGGGAGGACCTCATCTGGCCTTACAACATGGCAGAAGCTCCAGCTCAGAAAGGTCAATACATGTAGGCAGGAACTGGCTGGGAGTTTCTGGTTGAAAAATTGTTGTTTGGAAAAGCATCAGTTCCCTCCCTGAGATATTTTGTGGGAAGTGACCACATTTTTGTAAGCTTTTCAAACTCAACCATTTTAGAAAAATTGATATTGTCTACATGTCCTCATTAGTCACTTTATATATACATTTTCCACTTTTTCACTCAAATGGTACAGAATACCTTAACCTACAAGTAGACAAGCTCTTAACATTTAGTCTTGTCTTTTTCAGATTTCTTTTTCACTTTTTAGTTAAAAAATTAAGCTTGACTTGAACTGGAGCACACTTCTGAGCTTCCAGGGCTTTTGATGAGCAGGGAACATCTGGTTCCAGAGAAGTTCAGCTTATAACTGACTCAGAAAAGGGCCATCATCCAAATCCACTAAGTCAGTAATTATCTTTCAACCAATTTCAAGCAGGACAAAAAAAAAAAGTCTCACTCAGGACCAAACTATACAATACACTAAACTCTCTTCACTTCCACGGTGTAAGAAAGCTGCACCCTTTAAAAGATGAAGCTCTGAAAGGGCACCTGGGATTTGATCCACAGGTCTTCCTGCAACTGGAGATTTGGCACCTCCATCAATTAGTAAGAAAAAAACAGTAATATGATATCTCAACAGAAAACCAGTGTTTGATAAAGCATGCGTTATTTGTTTCTCAAGTGGCGGGAAGAGTCCTCTGCTTTGATGGAGAAGCAGTTCATGCTTTACAATTTTCTGTCTGACTGCATTCATCACATTTCTGGAGTCCTAAGTAAAGCAAACTGAGCAGAGTAAATCTGACAGCAGTACTCCTGCTCTGTGAACCTACAAATCTAATGTGGACAAATAAATTAAATGAGAGAAAGAAAAATCTCTTTTAAAAGGAAAGTTCTCCATACAGAAAAAAGTATTTTAAAAGTAGATCTGAAGAGGACAAACCACCCAGCCCAGATTTCAGCTGGGCTTTTGACAGAGCTGGAGCCATAAAGAAAAGCAGAGCAGATTGCCCCAGAAAAGTGGCCGTCATTGTCTGCTGACGAGGAAATCAGTAATTAATAGCTGCCTGTATCTGTCACCTTGGTGCTCTGTATCCCAGCAACCCAGAGTGGAAACAAAGGTTACAGCATCCCACATTCAGAGGGGCTTGTATCTACTGTGCCCACTCACATGCCGCGAGGATGTCATTCCTTGTGAGCCCCTTGGTTGGCATATATTGCTATTAATGTTAAGAGGAGTTTATGTGAACATACAGGAACCAAGATGTAGATGCAACAATCATCAGCTGTAAAGGGACAAGTATGGGGAAGGTTGTCCAAACCTTTATAGCAACCCCCCAGCGCTAGCATCTGCAGGGAACCGTCTTCAGGTGCAGAAGGGAAAGGGCTGGATCACCTGTAACTCTGAGTGATGCTGAGTGTGCCCTGCACCCACCAAGAAATCAGAAGTCCTGCCACACCACAGCCTCCTTTCCTTCCCACAGTCTATAGCAAGCTGCTTCCAACTGAAACACAGAGCAGAGTTTGTGTGTGTGGCATCAGCAAGGGACAAGAATAATATGACCCCCCAAGAGATTATCATTACAGAGTGTGGGACACCAGTGTCCACACCCCTGGAGGGCAAGAGAAAAGGGACCAGTGGGACCCGTTTCTCCCCCCTCACCTCACAAGAAGAAATCCCTCTGGGGCAGAACCAGCTCCAAACGGAATCACACAACTGGGGCAAAAGGGGTGAAGAGGAGGAGAGAAACCTCCATCCCCATTCACCATTCCTGAAACACTCTGGTGAAAAGGTTGAATGGCAACATGATCTTCGTTCATTTCACAGTATTTTTATGCTATCCAAATTAGAAAAGTCTTCAGGTCTACCATCCACCCTTACTCCTTTGTCTATCTGGGAATACACAGCATGACTAGACATATAAGGACAGACTGAAGACAAGGTTTATTATAGCCTGGAACTGCTCATACATCCTCATAATTTTAATGTATTTTAATCTTACAGCATCTTATGACACTGTTGCAAAGCCAGCTATAAAAAGAGCAGCTCTGTTTTCATCGTGAAAAAGCTACAACACAGCTACAGAAATGAGAGCACAGGCTGTAAGTGAGAGATTAAGAGATGGAGGGAGGGAGGGAGGGAGGACACGGAGCAGTACAAGAAACCCCTGAATTCAGTGGAAAAACCTCCCCTGCCTTCAGCACACTTTGAATCCATCCTCTCTCAGTCTAAGTTGAATGCGATTTGCATTTCAGACTTTTTAAATAAAAACCTAAAAATACTTGCTTCAGAGCTCAAAACTGTCCTGGAGTTCAGCTGAGGAGAGAAGCTTTCTCATTTATTATTGACTTCAAGGACAACTTCAATGCTTTTCAGGATTGCCACACTGCAATTTGCAAATATCTATGAATTTCCAGGCTCCTAGTCCAACTTGGCTTCACTTGCGGTTTCTTATCAGTTTCCTGTTAGTAGTGAGAGATTCCTCCTTTGGATTTCCCTAATGTGATTTTTTTTAACTCCAAAATATGATTCAATAAGCAAATGATAATTCTGTTCCTTTAACTTGACTTTAATAAAGTATTGTAAAAGTTAAAGATAGAGAAAATTATAAATTCAGTACAATTCCCAACTTGTAGCATGTCAGACTTGAGATCTTATTTAGACCAGTGAAAACATTCTCTGAAACAAGAGTCAATTGTTTACTGAAATCAAGGGTATATATAGCACATTTGCACATTTAAAAAATATAAATGCTCTAAGAAAGTAATGAGAGCTTCCAATGTATTTCATGGCTTGAGCATAAAAGTTTCATCTCACATCTAGAAACCACTTTTCATTTAAATCTTTGGTATTATCACCAAGATGTCCTTCAGCAGAACAGAATCTGGTTGCCAATATTTGTCTTTATCTTTGTTGCCTGTGTTCTTGTTCTTTAAACACATGACTTGCTCTATTTTGATAGCTCCTATCTACAGTAACGGTCCATAAAATGACCCCTGGTGCATTTACATCCAACTTCACAAAAATAAATTTCTGTTCCAAGAATCAACCAGTGAAAAATGTTAAATCACAAAGATTTCTACAATTCTCTTGATTAAAAGAAATTTATTTGGTCCAAAGTTATCCTGGTACATCTTTACTGAAGCTACAACTTGTCAGTGCTTTTTTTCCTAGTACATGCATTCTTCAAAGGAAACTACTAAGTCAAATTCAGTATCAAACTGCAATTTCATTTGCACCACTGAAGTCAATGGAGTTTCCTTACAACTTGATCCAATGGCATATTTCAAAGAAAAGAGGAAAAAAAAAAAAAAAAAAAAACCACAGGTTTGTGAATAGAAGAAATCTTTCCCAGCTTCCTTCATGATCGATTCTCAAGGTTAATTGGACTTTTATGTACAGATGATTTGCAAAAGCTGGCTCTTTATCTCTGTAAAGTTCAGTTCGTGAAATTATTTCTAAGCTTGACTGTGCTATAGCAAGGGAGGAAGCACAAGGCTAGTAGAGAAAGGAGATAAATGGGAGGATTATAGGGAGAAGGAAGAAATAAGAACTAAGATGGAGGCAGAAAGCAAAGTCATTGCTGCCAAAGATGAGGTAGGGTGGTTGTTTTAACTGTAAAGGATATTTAAAAGAAATGTATTAGCTATCACGTTATACATTCACAGAGTAAACCGGGCACAGGCAGATGATATTGCAGCATGGTTATATGAAGTCAATAGAACAGACCACATTCATGGTTGGTCTCATCTTACAATAGTGAATTTTACATTGAGCTGTTTTTCCTCCAACAGGATTTTTTGCTTTTTTCAGTTTTTCTTGCTGTTTCTGGCCAGTGGACAAACGCAGCAAAACACAACATCCTCGCAGGAACTAGGATGCATTTTCCTGACTAATTTAATGATCCTGAAACCTAAACGCCACCTATAATTGGCCCGTCCTCTCCACTATTGTGGGAGGCAGACTCATTAAAGTCTTTCTGGTTTCAGACACTGGCAGGAGCTGTACGTCAGGAGGGGATAAAGCTTTCAGCCCGCAAGCAGCCTTAGCAACATGGGGTGCTGTCAGGGCTGGACCTAAATGGATGCACACTTCATGCTGGCCATGACAAGCTGCCAGCTCCCTGGATCCACCACAGCAGATACAAGGGCTTTGATAAGGCAATGTGAAAGAGTTAAAAGCTGTGTCAAGATTGTTTCAGTCATTGTCTCACCTGAATTTGCAAGGGTACTTAAAAGACAACAGTTCCATCAGCAGTGTCCTTCAGGACACTTGTATTTGATTTAGACAGTCTAAATCCACCCCACCTTCCCAGGAAAATACTGTTATGCCACACTTTTGCTCCCCAGGGGAAAAGAAGAGCCTTGAAAAGCCTCCATCATTGCCACTGCAGGATGCAGAGATGAACCCAGGAGTCCAGGAACCAGTCCCAGTCACCCTGGTTGTCTCAAATCGGTCACCTTGTTAGAAGTGAGACATCCTCATCTCGTGCTGTTGGTATTTCAGGCAGTTCAGCTTCAACTCAGTGCTCAGGGAGCCGTAAAAAGCAGAATAAAACCGATGTCGCATTTTCCCTCTTCATTACAACCACTTACACTTTATTTGAATTTGAATTGAATTTTTGAATTTAATTTGAATTGAGTTTGAATCAAATTTGGATTTGAATTTAATTTCTCCCTGAGCTATTTATTTACACCCTTCATCACTGGTATCTTTTATTATGTCTTCAGGGAAAGCCACCAGGAGACAGACTGGCACTTTCTGTCACCAAACTGATCTTTTTCACTATATTACTTGACAAATTGAGTCTGTTATGTTGTCACCCTGTATCCCTGGATCTCTTTAGACATTCCTTATTTCCAGGTTTCTGCTTTCCAGTGAACATGTTTTTTATATTATTTTTACTACAGATACTTGTATTATTAACTGGAAGTAATTTTTTTTCTAGTTAATATAATCCTCCCTTCTCTAAGGAGTCATTAGTCATTTTTTATTATTGGTAGATATTAGCAAGGGTGCATGAACAAAGTCATTTGGGAGAGCACTCTCACTTGCAGTTACATGGTAGAGCATTCCAGCATGCGTTGGCATTTCCGTATCCCTCATTTAAACCCAAAATATAGAGTATTCTTCTAGTATCCAGCCTAACCTCAGAACTAAGCATGTATCTGGAGGGAGCTGATGGACTGGCAGCTAGGATCTGTATACTCTTTTACCAGTTGCATGCTCCGGTACATGTTGTATCAGATACTTTATTAGAGAGATGGAGCTTTTAAAATTAAAATTATCAAATGTGTGTATGGACAAAAAGCTGTCTAAATGTCCAGAAACAGACTTTGAAAGGGATGTAGGAAAAAATTGGATTTCCATTGCAAATTTGGCCAATACTGGCTCAGTCTCCTTCTGAGTATAGCAATGCAATTCCGCTGTTAAAACACATCCAGTTGATTCACTGCATACAGCCAAATCTTTCTCTTGCATAGAAACAAGAAAGAGTTTCATGTCATTTTTCTTTGTGTACACTCAATATCCTAAACAAACAAACAAAAAAAAAAAGTAAACACTAAGGATGTAAAAATAATTTATTGGCTACTCTGTCACTAAGTTACACATTTAGCAATCAAATATCTCAATGTCATGAATTATTCCTTTTTCCTCACTGTTTCCTATACCTACTGGTTTAGTACCATCTACACAGTTTCTGAGGGTAGTTGGAAGTTACCCTTATCAGAGGAAATGTTAAACAGAAATGCTTTTTCTGCAAACTAGTTACCCTGTTATGAATCTCCATCTGGACACGTCATTGCTTTGTTTATAGCTCCTTGGCCACTTATCAATCCATGCGATAGGATTCAAAGCACAGGATGAATTTGTTTTATGAGCAGGTTTCAACGCAATACGATAGCAAGTGCTTTATCACAGGACAGACATAAATAACATGAGCTGTATTCACCCCCATCTACTGATTTGTCTCTATCAGAAAGAGCAATGAAATTTGTCTGACATCATTTGTTCCAGTGAAATCCATGATTTTGCTATTTGCTAGATAATGATTTTCTCTCCTCTGTTATTTGTTACACTGTTTTAGTCAGGTTTATGGAACAGTGATACCCAAGACTGCCTTTTTTAAAAAAAAAGTACAGCATTATTTTTTTCCATTTCTCAGAATTTTCCATTACTCATTATCATACCAAACTTTTTATATATATTAATTGAATATTTGTTTTCTAGATTCAAATCATCCTTCCAATTATTGTACAAGCTCTTCACTACTTTCTAATTATCTTCCATAAAGATATTTCACAGGTGAGTATCCCTTCATCATAAAAGACTTAAGATATTATCAGTAATGGAGTTAGTGTAAAGTAAACATTATTCTCTCTTCTTTAGGAGTCTAAAAGCTCCCTCCATTTCCTTGATATATTTTGGCCAACATCACCTATTTTATATAATATATATAATTCCTCATTTTTGTTTGCTATTTTTCCTGTATTAGTCAGACATGCCTCTTTATATTATCATCTGGTTGTTTACCTCTCTCAGCGCAGATATTTTTATCCCCACTGTTTTGATAATACCATTGCTTTTATTCATTTTCTGAAGAGCTCTGATTAGCTGGTCCATAATATTTTAAGAATAATCTTACGTCCTTTACGACCACTGTATTTTTTCAGCTACTACCCAGCAGTCCCAATACAAATAAGAGCACAGATATACTTTAGAGAAATCCTTGATGCTCTGCCCTCAGCACCACTGCCCACAGAGCACTGTTACCAGCCCAGCAGAAGACTCTGGCCATGTTCAGGTACCACCAAAATCATGACTGCAATCATCAGTTGATAAGGTTCTGCAGTCCAGTTTTGCTCTGGTCAATCTTGGTTCTTTGGAATTTTTTTTACGAAGAATTTCCAAGTCTTGCTGCATACACAACTTGTAGGAAAGCATCGTTCTGGTGCCATCAACTGCATGTTGCAACACCCCATATAAGAATGTCCACTGAATTAGATCACCAGAGAAAAAATACTAAATGATAAAAGCAGGACAACTCAGGCTGCAGACTCTTTTCCAGCCATTCCCACTCTATACCTCATTAAGGAAAATGCACTGAAATTTGAAGAAAATGCATGTGCAGCTGTCTGGGAAAATTTGGAAACATTAATATTACTTGAACTGGGTGGCTTTCTTAGCCCTGCTTTTCCTTTTAGACACCTGTAGATAAGTGTTTCACTAAATCCCAGTCTTCCTGCATTATTCTAACCTGCTGAAGAAATTATGACTACTGCAATCAGTGGAGTTAGGCTATCAAATCCATCAAAGACCTGGTCACTGGCTTACAAACGAATACAGCAGAGATTATTATTCATGGTAAGAATGCACATAGCATCTAGACTAATGGAGATCCTCTTCCCCCTGACCTAAGAGCATCCAAATAAAAATATAATGGGAGTTTTTGCTGGAAATAATTTCTGGAGTCTTATTTCCTAAAATGATGAAACTACTGAGCAGCAATGATTGCCCACAATACCATCTACTCTGTAAGTCTAAATCTGTGCCTTCCTCTTAGAAGCAGAAACCTTCCCTTAGTGACATGAACTTCATTAAGGACATACAGAGCCAGATGCAATGACTAATGGCCTGTACTCAAGCAAGTCATCCCACTGACTTCTGAGAAATTACCCATTTGAGCCAGAGTTGCGAAAAAAACACCATTTCTCATCAACTGATGCTTTCAAACATATTAATCTTACTACAGCTTCTCCTTTTTAAAAATTGTTAAAAGATTTACTGATGGTGAAACCGGGTTGCCTAGCAAAGATTGACAATCTCAAGGCTGTGGACTCCCTTTTGGCCATATAAAAGAATGGGAAGCCACATGGTAAGGTCTGTCTATAGCACAAGTGGGGCTGAGCATCCCCAGGTTAATATGAATGGGCAGATCCTTCTTTAAGTGATATGGTCCCCAGATGACACTTAACACTAAAAATAGCATCCCTTTTGTTAGTGCCCCGCTCCAGTACTTCTGTCGTGGAACTAAAGATCTGGCATCTGCAGCAACCACCCTCCCAGAGCCATGCTGCCTGGAGAAGGGGAAAAAAGACCATATCCCAGAAAGACAGATGCCTTTTCCATGAATTCAGCAGTGTTTTTCTTAAGGTCTGTAGGACTGGCAGGACTAATTCTTACCTGCTCCAAGCTTCCCTCCTCGACTCCTCCTACTAGAGACACTTGATATTTTTTGCATGCTGTCTTGTTTTTCTCTGGAATACCATCCAAGAAGATGCAGGAGGAACATGTTCAACACCACACCCATTCATAAATTGAATTTGCTGCTGAAAATTTAATTATGGATAGCAATCAATACAGCAACTAAGAAGTGACCAAATGTGAAACAGGGGTAAGTGCAAAGCATAGGCGTAATACAGCATTGCATCTCTTCATACACATTAATCTTCATGTGCATCCACAATCAAAGAGATTTATAACATACAGGAATGTTATTATATTACATAAAAAGAATGTGCTTTCATTACCAAGAAATGATCACTTAGGTCGACCAAAAATAATGGATTTTTTTATCAAATGTTATCATCTCTTCCAGAACATTATTTCTACAAAGTTTGGTGCAGTACTGTTCAGTTTTAACATGATATTCACCAATTAAAATGTATTAATGTTTTCCAAGCACACATTACCCTTTACATACAAAAGTCATTTCTATTCCCAGAAAAGATCATTTTACCTTGACATTTCTAATTAAATGAAAAAACATTGCTCATAAATAAATAATAAATGAGAGTGCAGATGTTCTTTTCTGTGTGGCAGAAGGGAATAGAGAATTACTCATGAGTATGTATCCAAATGAAAATACTAGACCTGTCCACAATATGCACATCTGGGTACCATAACAACTAGTCACTGACTCATTTTCCACCCATTTTCCTCCAAATCCGACCTAATCAATTGTATGGTTTTCTTTTTCTTCCTGACGAGTCCTGTGATGAGTAAGTACAATGAAAATGTACCCCTACGAATGAATGCTGCTGCTCTTTGGCCTGAAGGTAGTTTTGGTAGTCCCCTTAAGTTGTACATTAGTCATATATTTTTACTTACAGCAGGTTTTGTGTTCAGGGAATTAGAGATATTTCCATCATTTCACCAGCTTGATTACTCATAACGGTATAGAAAAGTGAATCAGGATTGTGACTCTGTATTAAATGTCTAGGAGGGTTGAAGATAACTGGCTTATGAACATTGCGAGTTTCACTCTCTTGGATATTTCACAATGCAGACTTTAGGCTTTGGCTTTGCATTAGGAAGAGGCATGTTCATTAGTGTTTAGAGTAAGCACTGGGAATAGGGCTTATAGCTCCTGATCCTCCTTCTGCCACCAGCTTGAGCTGTTGTGTGGCTTTGAGAGAACCACTGGGCCTCCCACCTAAATTTCTGCATCTCTAATACATTAAAAGCATATGCTTTTAAAGATCTTTTTCACAGGACACAGGTATTACAAGATAAAGTATATGTGCATAGATTTGTTAATGTCCTGATATGCCAACAGTTAAAGGCTGCAGCATATTGTGTTATGCCTCACCATTGGAAACGTGGAAAACTCAGAAGCACTACACAATTATTTATAGGCTGCTTAACTTCTAGACAGATGGGTTTCATCCCCATCCATTACCCTATACAGTCAGAAAAGACAAATAGCTGCAAAACCTAACCCATGCACCAATAAACAGAAAATTCAGATGCAAACCCAATTGCATTGGGAACTTGGGTTCCTCTGGACATCCAAAGGTCTGAATCAACCCTGCTGCTCTTGAAATCACGACGGCAGCTCACGTGCCCACCGTGGCTGCAGCCGCCTACCCACGGCACAGAGTCAGCTCCTGCTGCGGTGGGCGAGCACCTTCCTGACGGCATCAGAAGGAGCTGGAGCAAAGTAGAAAACTACACAGTGTGCTTCTCATGGAAAATTAAGACAGAGTAGCCTTGCTCCTGAGAAACATTGGTGATAAAATGCTAACATTATTTAACACTATTTCATCTAGCCTTACTGACTGGAAAGTTGTTAAGGCCGCAATTTAGGCTTAGTCACAAAAGGGCATAATTAAAATTTCACTGTGGATTCACCTAAGTATCCAAAGCATTTCTTACCAGAATGTTTATTCTTGTTCAGATTATGGAGCCCATCACTCCTACCAGTAATTCCAGCTACTTCTTAACTTACTCAGACAGGGTCAGCATTTATATCAGACTTCGTGTAAATCCTTTCCCTCCTCATAGGCCATGCCAGCATAGGGGAAGGGAGGGAACACTTATGCACCATAATATCTCCTCAAAACAATTAGCTCAAAGACCTAGAAATTGATTCAAAAGATAACATCCAATAGCGGAGAGAGAATGAGCCATCGTTAAATCTCCAGTTTCAGTAGCACATCATTTAATCCTAAAGGCAAAATAACAACAAACAAGCAAACAATTTCCTCTATGATTTTATTTTTATTACTTCTCCAGTAACAGAGAACAGGACCAGATTTTACCACTGCTAACTAACTCTGCTAATCTGGGAATAAAAGGCCAATATGGTGCTACCCTGTGTAGGAGGCTGAGAAAGTGAGATATCAATTCTCCCCTTATGTAGAATTAGAGGAAGAAATTATATCAGGCCATAACATTGAGTGAAAATAACAGCTTTGACACTGAAATTGCCCAGAGGAAGGAAAATTCTGCCCAACTCTAGAGGTAAAACATCTGAGATAAAACAGTGAGGTCATAATAATTAGAGATGAAGACATCAGGACTGTCAACATATCTTTAAAAGCACGGTTAATCAATCCCCTAATGAGGTGTAAGGTACAAATTTACTACCTATCCCCTTAGGTGGAGGGCTCAGGAAACACTAGGATTATTTTATGGTAGATATTCTAAACATCTTCCCATCCAAGCGAGATGTTTCAGTAACCCCCAAGCACACAAACCCTTATGTGCTTTGCTTAACCACTCCCGTGCAGTGATGGGGCTGCACAGACCTTGGAGACTGAGGGGGACTGGCACAAAACCGCTCCTCCACAGCTCAGAGGTGATGAAGGTGCCTGAGGCACAACACATCTCTGGACAGGCAAAGGGCATGGCACATCACCCAAGGTGGTGGGAAGAGCAGTGAGGAGGTGCCATCCATCATGGCCCAGCATGGTGGTTAATGCTAATCATGGGGACATCTGCATGGCTGAAGCTAAAAATCAACTATGCAGGGACATGTAACCAAAATCAAACCTTTGAAGAAGCTTCAGTTATTCATGACTTCCCTAATTCCAATCAGGTTTATTTTCCTCACTCTGAAGGAAAAAATGAAAATCTATTTGAATTAAAAATAGATAAACTCTGAAAGAATTCAGAATTTATCTTAAAAATGGTCAGGATCAGGATAGAATCAGTTCAGGATTTTGTACAAATTAAAATTAACATAATTATTAACGGGAGTCAAGCATCTTGTGAAATTGCAAACTTGCCCTAAGATGCTTGGTTTAGACCTACAATCCAAAAATTGAACACCTTTGCATGTACCTCTTGGCTTACACCTGTGTATTGACTGCAGGTAGCTCCAATACGTTGGAGACTGCAGTGCTCAGTCATGGTCACCAGAGAACCCCATCTCTAAAGCCCAGTTTCATGGCTCCAACACAGTCTCTCACCTGGGTGTAGACTTTCACACTACAATTTTGGAAAACTCAAGGACACACCATAACAACAGATGAAAAAAACAAGAGACCAGTCTCTTTCAGAGGCCAGTCTAAGCCCTCTCTTATTTCAACCAGTACCAGAAATTCCACCCATTTCAGTGGAAACTAAATCAGATCAACACCAAATCCTTTATAAAACCCTTTCCCCTTCCATCTCCCTAATACTCAAGATGTCATTTTTTTTCCATCCTTAAGAAATTCAGCATAATCAAGCCAAATAAAAGGTCCTGAGGAAACTCCGAACCTTGTTCTGACAACGTGCTGGGAAGATGCAACTCTGCAGGCTGGAGCAGGAGAGGGGGCCTGGGCTGGTAGCACTCTCCATCACATGGGCAGGGATCTCAGCTGCAAGCAGGAACCCTGTAATAACACCTATAGCCAGCTCAGCCCAGGAGCATGGGAGTATCATTATGCAGAGGGATCAAATGGCCATTTCTCAGAACCAGATGGGAACAATTCTCTCTGAACTGTAACTGGATACGCATAAACCAGTCACATCTGCCATTATTTTTCATCTGTAAAATAAGGCCAGAAGATACCAGCTCTGCTACAGAGCCACTGCAAGAGAATATGTATAGTTTACTGTGAGGCATTGGAGTACTGCAGGATGGGGTATCTATGTATGTACCACAGACAGTCAAGAACTGGTTTCCCACATAGTCTACAATCATTTAAGTTTTTTCTCTGATAGCACCATAATTTGTTGCTTTTTTTTTTTTTTTTAATTAATTTTGATTACAACTCAACAAATATTGGTCAGCAGCAATAATATGGATCCTGGTTTTGCATAAATGATTAAGACTTCCTGATCCTAAACACAGTGATCACACACTGTGTTTTGGGTGCTACTGTGGTAAATGTACAGGGTTATACTCTCCACAACTGCTACTCACCCCAGCTCACTTCCCATCCTCCCCTCTCCCACCCACAGGATGACCAGCTCATGTAATCCCTCCTTTACCTGCATCACTGAAAGTGAGCCAACACAGCTCTCATACATCTTAAAACTCAGCCTGGAGATGGGTTGGCAGAGGGATGGAGATGCCCTTTCCAGCCAGTACAGCTGCAGCTAGCAAGCCTCAAGCTTGTCACAACCCTTTCTGCAATAACTAGTCCCATGAAAGCCAGCAGCATTAATTGGATTAATACAAAGAAACTTTGCAAGCAGGAAAACATAAGAAGTGGCCTGGTTAGGAGAACATATTATAATTCAGTTTATAATATAATTTGTTATAATTTTGATGCAAAAAGCAGCCTAGCCAGCCAGTCTCCAGGACGAGGGAGCAGTTCAAATGGTACAGTGTGCTACATGACCCGTTCCCACCTCCTCCTTCGCTACAGCCCCTGCTCCTGCCAGGACATGATGTACCCAGTTCTCACCTGTCAGTGTTTCATCACACATTTAATTATTGTTCTTTCCAATCCCTGGAATACATCTAATATTTTTCTAACCTTTGCTAACCTGAGATGTGTCAATTTGCCTTTCAGGATGCCCAGAACCAACCCTATATATTTCTGATGCACACTAATCCAGTTATAATGCTTAAACCACTCAGGGTCTTACTCTTCCTGATCCAGAGGACCTTTCTCAAAGGGTTTTGCAGTCTAAATACCACATTGGATTTGATCATAAGGCTGGATTTTACCATTTCTGGCCTTAAACAACAACTGCTTTGGAGGAGGGCAGCTACTTTGACACTAGCATTGTCTTTGGTGTGGAGCAAAGAAATCAGTGTGATCATTTTGTCACAGATCTCCCACAAAATCATTTAAAACACTTTACCTTTTGTTAAAAGACACTGAATGCAATAAGCTACTGCCAGACCTTACTCGTAATAGACTTGTCAGTGGCACATTGGCTTACTGTAGGGTAGCAGCATGTCATCTGCTGTCTCTGTGAACTGTAACACCAAGCAGCTACACAGCCTTTCATCCTCATAAAGCTCCACAGATATTAAAAGAGCCCAAAGGAGAGTTCAGAGCCTTCCCTCTTGAAAATTAACCTCTATGAAAATTAATCTACTCTGGCTAAGTCCCCCTCACTTCTCTATTATCTTCCCAGGAGTGGGTCAGTGAAAGTCCCTGGCACCAGGGCTCTTGGAAAGCAAACATTAAATCCTTCAGTGCAGGATGACAGTTCCTCCACTCAGAGATAGGACAGAGCCAGAGAGCAAAACTTATGTATGTCCATTTACACTGCACCAAGTTTCAGTTTGAGCTCTCCAGGAGTCAAAGGACGCTCTTGAATGCATTTGCACAGTGTCCGCACATCACACCCTTTATAGACCTCCAAGACACACGTTCCCCAGCTCTCTAACTCGGCCACTGTCTACCATCATTGCTGGAAGAATGCCAGCAGAAGAGGGATGGATCCATCTCATCCAATTTCAGCCATCTACATGGTGGGAATTCTTGTGTGGTGAACAAGCACGTGCGAAGGGTGGACTTAGTGGGGGACAGGGTAGGGTGTAGATTGGAGATGTGGCAGTGTTGCACACTGGAGAAGCACTGCTTAGAGAGATGAACCCCACTCCATTTCACACACAGGAAGAAACCAAACAACTCAGATTCTAAAAAAAATCATGCTGTTTACACATGTTAATTCAGATCAAGGTTTTCTTTAACAGAAAACCTGACCATCACATTCTAAACAGGCAGAAGTGGTTGACCCTTTCAAACACTGCTTTGAAAGCTTCCTTCACACCTTAATTACCCTGTAATGTTGTGGTTTCATCTTAATTGACCAGTCTTTCTTCTCAGGAAGTTCTTGGGTGTCATTTACACAGGCTGAAGTTAAGTCCACAACCAAAGCAAAAATCCTAACGATTCCTGTTGTCACATCACTCCCCCCTTCTTCACCACAGCCATCATGTCCCTTTCTCACAGAAGCAAGAGGAACGCCAGACTGCTGAATGAGGCAATGAAACATAAGACAGTCCTGAAGAATCTCTCTGTATAAAGCTTCAGAGCTCCCACTAGCAAGTTACAACAGAGCCCAGAATGTGGGCAAGTCTGAACATGACATTACATCCATGTTCACACCTGGGTCCAGGCTACAGAAGAAAGGGCTTTGGTGAGGTACATCCACCCAGGTGAGCTTCACAGCTTGGAAGGAGGACTCGAGAATTCCCCACCCCTCAGTGTTTCCCTCCTATGACACCAAAGTTTCCTATACAGCCTGTATCAGAGACTTAAAGGTCTAATACAGAAATTAAGATTTAAATCAAGTCAAGAGTCAACAGAAAGGTGGAAAATCAAGCCCCTTTGACCCAGGTATCCCTCCAGACTGACAGGCTCTCCCAGCAATCAGGAGAACATTTCTGATGAATCCAGAAATTTGGGGGTTGGGTTGTGGGATTTTCAACCTTTCAGTCTCAAAACCTAACAAATTCACCTCCTAATCTACTGTTTCTCAAAAGGGTGATCTGAAAAATCATATTTTTTCCAGTGACCTCCTAAATATTCTGAGAAAAAAAAAAAAAGTTAAAGAGAAAATTGAAGAAAATGGTGGTAAAGGTTGTTTATAAATATATTTATCTTCATTGTCTTAATTCTATTGAGTCATTCAGTCTTTTAGTCACCCAGCAGTAATATTGGGACAGGTTTTATTCAGTTCTATAAAGTGAATATTTTTCCATTGACTGCAATGAGCTTTCTATGACTTTTTATAATTTTCCTTTTATACTTACAGCCAAATAATTTGTCAAACTGAGAATGATTTTATTACTACCAACCAATATATGACAACTATTCTTTACTATTCATGACAAGAAAATCTTACAATTTAAGGGTTATCCATGAAGGGTTGTTTTTTATGGGATTTTGGGTTTGGTTTTTTTGTTGTTTTTTTTTTTTTTCTTTTTCTAAGAGTCTCACTCACTACAGGCATTTAAATGCACATGTAATAATATTTTAAGTTTAATAAACGCACACACCCTTGCTACATGGCTAAACTTCTTCAGTGATACTTTCACTATCTGTGGCAGCACATCTGTGACTACCCTACAAATACTCACCTCACTGCCTCACACAACTTTACTTCCATATAGCCATAATCAAATTTTCCAGGAGTTATGAGATCCCACTATTTCCAACCATTTCAATGATAATGCCTTTTCCTGAGGTTGTATATTCCAAAGCAGGAATCCCTATTTCAATACTCAACAAAATGATTTAAAAGTAACTTTTCACTTGTTATTGTTTGTGACAAGAGCTTTTCAGGTCACCGCATGTGAAACTTTGTGGCAGAGAACAGGGTCACAGTGGTACTGGGTACATCTTCACCCCAACCCAAAAAGACCAATCCTTTAAACACCTTGCTGAAGTAGGCTTTCAGGACTTAAATCTGTAATATTGAAGCCAACTAGCTTGAAAGATCAAGCGTTAACAGAGATGTTAGGCTTAAGAAAAAAATGTCAGGTTTAATGCCAATATTCATGATCCCATGCAGGCCCATCAAAAGTAGAATTAATGGGCTACAGCTTTTTAACTATCAATATTTAAGCAGCCTATTCATAGCTTAAGTACTTGTTTTGTTAACTACTGGGAATCCATCTCTTATCTACTCTTTTACATCAGTAAAAAAGGTAAAAAGAAGTGTAGTGCCTCACATGTTTGATTTTATAGTATTTTCCCTCCCCCGCTGTCATAAGTTTCTACCTGCAAAACTATAAAGGAGAAAACACACTAAACCCTCATGTTTTGTTGTTTGGTATTCAACAGTCAGAGCACAAAGCAAATAAGCAGCCTTGCAGAGGGAACAATGACACATTGCCTCCACGTGCCACGTTTGCGTGGAGTTCCCACATCCCGCTTTAGCCAAGAGCTGCAGGTGATGTCCATGCTGAATACTGAAGGGTCTTCCAAGACCACCCACATGATGACACTCATCTGTCCTCCCTATGTCAAGGAAAGCTTTGGGTAGCGGTGGAAGATGTTCCCCAAAGTGCTCCGAGACGCCAGGTGCTCGGGCACAGCCTGTGTGCCACGATGCCATCGGGGTGGACAGTCCCCAGCTGGCCGGGTGCCACTCGCCTACACTCTACCACACGAACAGAGCAGCATCCAGACACAGCAGCAGAGAACTGTTTGTGCAAGGTCATTTCCATACACGCAAACCAGCTTTTGTTTTCAGGAAAGTAAATTTTAGTGCCTATTATTCACAAACATCGACTATACGGTACGTCTTACACAAACACTGTGTGCATATGGACACTAGATAAAGCCACCCACAGGATCTCAGTACAGCATACTCTAATTCACACACGCTGGCACTGTGTAATAACCCAAAACGTTCTCCAAGAACAAGATTCATGTTTCACTGCAAATATGGTTAGGCTTTTTATTCAGAGCTACACAGTTATTACAGTTGAGAAGGCCTGACAGTATCAAAGTTGATCACAGTTCTAATTATAACTTTTAATATGCTGGATTTTATTCATTCCTCCTCCTTTTCAACCTTGATGTTTTATTCCCAGCTATTCAAGGCTTAAGACTCGTAAATGAAAAGAGAAGCTTCTATTTTTTTGAGTATAGATGTTGCTGACTATTGCCTATCCAGAAGGCAATATGCACAAAAAGGAGTTCAAGGTATAACTATTTAATAGCCCAAAAGCAAACCCCAATAAGGTGATTACCTGAGGTACCTGCAGCATCCCAACAGATGTATTAAAGCCACAAGGAAAATTTCTGAGCTTTTGTTTGTGAAAGAGTCAAGGTCAGCGGGAGGTTCCAGACCTGAGATGGACAGCAACCAGATGAGTCAACTGCTTCAAGGTGATTGCGCAGATCTTGGCCCCATGCAGCCTCCACTCAACAGATGTATAAGCTTTTCCCAGACTTCTCTTGGACACGCAGCTTTCCATCCCCCAAGACAACTTTTTCCTCTTTATTTCTGCCCCTTGCCCTCTTTCTGAACCCCTGCACCAATGCTGTTATCAATTTCAGCAGTTTCTGAAGCACCAGCCAAGTGAACCCATTTCTCGTTATGCCTTGTCACATCCTTTCTTTATCAGATGCAAGATAAAATCATAAATCTGGGTGCTTTTTTATATTCTAAAAATAAAGGACACAGCAAAAACCTCACTTCGGATGCTTCTGAGACATGTAGAGTCAACAAACAAGAACTACATTAGACATAAAACATCTGAATAAAATGATTTACCTCAGATGAGCACCTGAGCTGCTAATTTCAGTGGGAAAAATATATCCATGTACTTGAGAAAACTGAGAGAGATGGAGCAAATTTTAAGATAAATATTATAGCATATTTGTCTATGAGGCTCCTCCAATCTGAGTGAACCATTTAGCACAACATAAACATTTTTGGTCATGTGCAAGTGCATCCTAGAGCCTGTGCATCTCGTTCTGTACGGCCACTACCTCACTGAGCCACGGCTCTGAACCAAGTTCAACTTCTGCAGTTACAGTATCCACAGGGAAAATACATCTTCAAGGATTCAGTTCACAAACTATCGCCAAACCACCCGTCTCATCCTTGCAGAGCTCCGAGCAGGTTCATGTGGAGCAGTATAAAGGTAATACAATTTTACAAGTTGTCCACTTTAATCCAGTGAAGACCTGAACTGTGGCCAAATTTAATCATCTGAGGAATCAATGTGGCCCATTTCATTGCACTTCCTCTCCAGTAGCAAAGTCCCACAGCAGCATTCTGTCCAATCTGCTACACTAATTAAATTTTAAAAACCATATAAAAGGACAACATAAGTTAGTCTTAAAAAGTTCACTGAATGTATACAGAACAAAGCAAGTATTTTTATGAAAACCCACAAAAGACAGCATGAAATGAGCACCAAACTGAATTAACATTTAAATATTTTTAAAGAACACCAGTCAATACATTTTTTTCAACACTACACCTAAAGGAAAATCTTTGATTTACTGGAAGTAAAAGGTTTAAATTCAATAATGTATCTCAGTTATGTCAGAGTATTGACTGTCTGCAAGTCACAGAATTCCCTGACCTTAATCCAGAACGGTATTTAAGCATGAACTTCATCTTAAATAAGGCATTAGTTTTCAAACTTCAGTGGAATTATTAATGCACTTAAAACCAGACATATGCACAAGCATTTTGCAAAGCTTCTGTTCCTGCCCCTCTGATGTCAGTTATCAGTTTCCATTAGCTGTGCGAGTTTTTCATACGGCACTAGGCAGCGGAAAAATATTGGAACAATGCTGTTATTAGAGGGAAGTGTGGGTGATGCTCACTCATCTGATCTTGTACATTTTTCTGCCCTGTCACCTGCTCTACAATTTCCTACCAAATGCATTTGCTCCGTATTTCCTTTTCTCTCAAGAGATGTTACTATATGAAAAAATATCCACCAGCTATTTGGCTTGTTTAGGGCAGGAGCAGGGTACAGCTATGAAAAGCCCATCCCTCGCTTCCTCATCACCACTGAGCCAGGTCTGTGTGCTCTTGGTGTGTTCCTCACTCAAGCCATGGGGATGGGTGAGTCTGGATCACTTCTGAGCTCAGCTTTTCCCTTTCAGACTTTGACTTCATCAGAGACTAAGGCTTAGGTACAGCCAGGGATAGATATAGTGAAATAAACCTTCAGTGTGGAAGGGATTACCCTAGTATCAGCCCAATACAAAGTCTCCTCTACCAATATATATAGTCCAGAAAAGAAGGGGGGTGAAAGCTACAAGTATTAGTCACTTCTGTGTCAATGCAAGTGATTTGCACTAGAACTCGAACTCACATAATTTCCTTGAGACAGGATTTTAACCAAAGTGGTCACACTGGCAAAAAAACATATTTATAGCCAGGATTTTAATTGATACACTTACAGATAATATTACAAAATAAGGATTCTGGTAATGAAGAAAACATGTGCTTCTTTCACTGAGCCTAATTAATCCTTGGGGGGAAGTAAAAATAGAAATACTTTTATTGACTTCAGGCTTTGCCAAAGCTGCATTTACTTATATGAAAATCATGACCAGATTCTGCTTTTTACAAATACAAATTTAACTCTGGAGTCTTCTGTCTGGGGAAAAAAAATTGCAAACCAAAACCCTCCAGACTACAGAAAGACTGTGAACTGTTTCCTTCTCCCATTAGGTTTTTTTTCAGTGTATGCTTTGCTGCCAATATCATGCAGCATTTTATTTGTTTGCTGACCAGATGGCAGAATATTTTCAAACAGGAAAAAAAAAAAAAAAAAAAAGCAACTCATAGCAAATAAGATTTTTTTTTTTTATTTTTTACAATTTTTAGCTGAATCTTCATCAATACTGAACCTTGGCAATGCTACATGTTTTTATAACTATTCCATTTTGGGGGGGAAAAAAAAAAAAAAAAAAAAAAAAAAAGAGACAGATGCCACCTGTAACATCAGAGGGAGGTCATGTTTGGGAGGTTTAGCTTAGCTCAGGAACTTCTGACTTTCAACCACATGTCCCAGGATTGGACCATGCCCTTTGTGACTGCTTAACTGTATTATGTGTCTGAAGTAACCCTGTTCATTGAACGAAGCAAGATTTTAAATCACAGCCTGACAAGAAAAATATATAACCGCATATTCTTATGAGGAAGCCTCATCCAATATTGCCCTCTTGGGTTGCCTCCAAGCCCACAGAGTCCATTTCCACTGCAAGAATAACTAATAATTAAAACCAAGGACAAGCTAGCAGCCCAAGGCAGCCTGAGCTAAGCAAATGATGGAGGAAATGTATTTTAGATTTAACTCAGTCATCAGCTGCATTCAGCTCCTAGAGTCTTCTCTATATTTACACTGCTAACCCCAGTCAAAATGAACTCCAGTAGCAGGGTCTAGCCAAAGCTCTGCTCAGTGCATACTTCTTCTGAAGTCCAGATTTACCCACAGGGCTAAGGCAGCTTTTTAGGCAGCTACAAATCCAAATTTGTTAGTATTCCTAGCAGCCAGATGGTGCCTGGAGCTACAGGCTTCCATCTCACATAGAACCAAGGCTGGGTTGAGGTATGAGCTGGGTGATGACAGCAGTAAGCAGAGCTTTGGCTGAAGCACCATTAAACCCTCTTCGAGGGGCAGAGGTTATTGAAGTGGCTGTATCGGTCAAATCAACCTGCAGTGACTCATCAGCCCACGGACTACGGAGAAAGGCAGGACAAGGAAGAGATCAGAGTTTTGCTCAGGCACGGTTCCTGAGCTGTCCCTTGCCATTGATTGCACTCATGAGATATGACCCAGTCTACGACACAATGAAAGAAATACATTCATAGCTGGTTTTCCTGCCCGGGTAATGCAGTCAGCCTGTAACCATGCACACTGTAAACAATCATAAATTGGACACCCACCTTTTTGCACTGGGAAATTAAATCCAAATACAAGGTCTAGCCCATCTGACAAACTTGCAATAAATTAAAAGCTAATCATTACATGCAACCTTACGTGTCAGGTTTAATCCTGCATATATCGTAGCCAAAGATTTATAGTCATGAGCTTGGTGTTAATTACTCCATGGATAGGAAGGGACTCTATTGTGTGATAACGCGCCTTTGGTAGGACGCTGCTACAAGGCAAAACAATAAAACTCTTTACTCACAGCTCTCCAGAATAAAGGACCGAGGTTGTACTCCTGCTGTGTTTCCATTTTAATTCAGCCATCCAGAGACAAAGATCTAGGTCCCTTCTCCAGTGTAATTAGGTCATTGCAGAGACCTAGCTCCACCACTGCCATGTCCCAGCCTTATCAACACACTTTCACCCCTGCATCTCACAGACCACTGCAGAGAAACCTCATAGCTTGTGTAACAGCTAATGTAAATCATTTACAGTGGAGATTAACTCCACTGATGGGTCCAGATTCATTTTATTTTACTTTAGATAACTAAAAGTTGAACATCTACCTGACATAAGCCAGAGTCCCTCCATAATCAGTGGAAAAAAGTGGGCATATTCAGCAGAAAAATCACACCACCCTTCCAGAACAGGAAAAATTGGCCTCAAAGGATGATTGTCTCTGTCTTGACAAATAGACATTTAGGTCAGACTAGATGCCTAACTTGTACAGTTAAAAGTGAGATAACTCCTTTTCATGGTATGAAATGCTGGTTCTGCCCAGTGCTCAGCTACTTCCACACCACCAGGGTCTCATGCTTGGACTTTGCATGGACCACTGGAGCAAGTTTTCTGTTGACACCGATTTTCTGCTGTCCTGAAGAACTACAAGGGTGCTACGTGCCCTAACACGGTGGCTATTTAAGTAACTGTATCCAGTTATAGCCATCTCATGACAAAGCTTCCTCCACTATCTTTATTGTCTAACTGGAGGACTACTGTGGGAGTTCATCCACAGCTTCTACTGCAGTGTCCTATCCCGTGCCAGTTTGCATGGGCAAATCCATGCCAGGGAGCACACTAACAAACCTTGGGGTGATCTGGACAGTTCAAGGACCAGAGCTCTTTAGACCTGTCATGTTTAGCTGGCTAGAGGCTGCCTATGAAAGCAGGATATTGCCCCAATAATTTACTTTTATTTCCAGCAAGTGTGGTGCCCAATGAGGTGCTACTGAGTCTCCCCATCAGACTAACCATCTGTAAATGCTAAAGTTGAAAAATGGCAAAGTTTGTTAATCAAATTGTACTTTCAGTACCAGTCACATAGAGAGTCCTAAAACCTTGACTCAGGCATCGTTGCTTCCACTGCATCAAATTCATGTGACTTATTTAAGCGTCACAGGACCTTAAAACACTGTGTAACTTAGCTCCAGTTCACTTAACGTTCCATACTTTGCTTTTCAAGGTTAACATTTTTCAACTCTTCTCTGAAATACTGAGGAGCTGACTTACCTTTTCTTTTCCCCTCCTTTTTCAATGAAAGTTGTGATTGCTTCATAACCACACGCTAAGGCTTTAAGGAAATCTTTTCCCTTGTTTAGCAAAGCAGTTCAACAGATTAGCAGGCCAGTATCGCAATAGGCAATGCTGCAAATCAGCTTTTTTTTTTTTTTTTTTTTTTTAATTTAAAAGCTGGAACTGAAAAGTGATGACTCTTCAGAGAAGCTAGCAAACATTTAAGTAGGGTTGGCTTTAAGTGCAGTTAAAAATACTGCAAAAGAAAAAGATATAGAAATTGATTCTTTTATATTACAGCTCCTCTAAGCTAGGGTGAATGGGAATCCGAGCATTGATCACAGCTATTTCAGTAGGAGTGCAGGGCTCAGTGCTGAACTATTTGTGATAGATACCTGGTCTGTGCATCCCTGAAAGAATGACTTGACAGTAACAGGACATGTTGCTTTGGTGCAGGATTCAGCAACACCTCTGGATCCCCTGCCTCTTGCCATGCAGAGGCTAACACAGAGCACAGTGGGCTTCCAGCCAAAAAAAAATGGAGAAATCAGAGTCCTGGTGAATCCTATATTCAGCATCAAAACCAGGCATTAATCAACAGTCACCCTGACTGGTCTTCTGGAAGAGGAGACAGTTGGCCTGGGGTTCAGCTGTTACTTGAACAGCTCTAGGGGAGACAGACATTACCTTACCTAGCAGGGAACTTGACATTCATCACAAGGCAAGACAAGCTGCTCATCAGCAGGTCTGCAAGGCAGGTGCTTGCCAAGAAAGGTGCCGCGTGAAGAGCTGAATCGTTTCTCCACTCCCATTCTACTGAGCAGCCTCCCCCCCAGCATTACTGAGATGCACATCAGCACATATTCCCTCCATGCAAGCATAAATCCTGCTGTAAAGGAGTCTTTTTAGGGCCCCTGTTTCTTTCCTTTCAAGAGAAGTCTGAATTTCTGAAGAATTGGATGAAATAAGACCAAACAAAAGAGAGAAGAAAAGAACTGTCTTGGGAAATCTTTCTTTTTCTTCATTTCATTTAAGGGAATCACAGAGCTGGAGATAAAAAGCAGCTAACCAGAAACAAGCAGGATTTGATCAGCACTGTTGACCTGCCAGCAGGAGGGAGCCATGGATATAAAAGCCTGGGAAAAATCAGAAGTCACCCATTTCTGACGCACGTCTCTCAAAAGACGCAGCACCACCGCTACGTGTGTACAAGACACGGCCAGCCTCTGTGAAGATCTTCCTTTGAGAAACTTCAGAGAGTAAGTACAAAACCAGAAGGATTTCACACGCCACAAGAAATGCTGTGGGAAATTAACACTTTAGGAGTCAACAGCTGAGGTCTGAATCATCTTTACCCTTGAGTGTGCTGCTAAAAGTCACCACCTCAGTGCATTTTAGGTTTATGGGACAGTACGAACAATTTAGGTACTGATTTCTCTGCTATTAAATGTATACGGTACTTTAGCAAGCCAGCAGCAATTATGTTAATGGCATCTTCAGGTTTTGCATTCCCCAATCACTTCTTCCCCTAGCTTCGTTATCTGATGCATTTCAATTTTCTGACCATATTCATTACATCAAAAATACCTCTAAGCATGTTCAGGTCAGTCTCAGCCTCAGAGGGAAAGTTCAGCCTTCCCCCAACACAGGGTTTTTTCAACAAATTGGATTATAACACTAGCATTAGTAACCCACACTGGTAATTATTATATAGAAAATAGCTCTTTCGGCTGTGTCTTCCCTGGTAACTAGAATAGGGTCAAGGACTTGTCCAGTGTCGTGGACTGCCCCACCTTGTTTACGTGACTCTCTTCTCCTGATGCTCCTGTACTCAGCAGGATGGGCATATCATTTTAACCAACCCCAACTTTCCTGTGGATTATCCCTGGAAAATATTTGCACCTCTGAGGTGGAACAAAATTTAAACAAATAAAAACTGAGCTTCCCATCATTTTCACCACCAAATAATACAGTTTCTATCAGGTTTTGAGGTGTTTTCCAATAATCTTCACATATTGCCATAAAGCACCTCTGTTACGTGTTGCATTTCTTGACCATAAAACACTAACAGATAAGAGAGGTTAATGCTATATCAGAAAGGGAAAATGAGATGAGTGATTTTCCCTCTCTCTGTAGCAGTAAAAATTCTCTGTCAAATAAATTTTCTATTTGGGAATAGCCCACCATCTGAAATTTCTTTTTTTCATTGAAAACTTATCTTACAGCCAGTAAATACCTTTCCTTGCAGAGACAGCACTTGAATCTCTGAAGCCAGAGCACAGACCTCTACAACAGAGAACAACAATCCAGTTCTTTCACACCTTTAACTCACACATCTCTCATTTCCTTCTTCCTACATCAGGGAATACAATCCCCTCACCATTATCTCAGTGTAAATCCAGGCTAGCACCATCTGACCAAAATTTCGTGTTCTAGAAATAAAGAGGAGACTGCCTTCTGCCCGGTGGGTCCCAAAGCCTCCTTGCACTACTTCTAGCCCCCCAGAGACTAAACACCAAATCATCCCTGTCACTCATCCAGCTAAACACTCACCCTTTTTTTGTTTGTTTGGGTTTTTTTTTTTTGCTTGTTTTGCTTTTTTGGCAGGTTAGTTTTCAGCCAAATCAGCATTTGCTCTGACTCAGCATACAGGGACAGGATTGCTAGCACCAGCACAGGGGAGCTGGCTGCTTGGCTGCACGTGCCGTCCTAGATCATCTTAAACCAGCTGTGAGCCCTTGTCCCAAGTGTGCAGAGATTATTCTCTGGCACTATTTATAAAAGTGAGCATCACAATGCTTGTGAAACAAGGTCATTATTAGATTTGGCTAATGTTTTGTAATTTAAAGTTGTTGCTTTTTTTCCTAAAAAAAAAAAAAAGTTTGTCAAAAAAGGGGGGTTTAAGCATTCCTATTCTTCAAAACCAAATATTTTCTCTTTCAAAAGACTGAAAACCAAAATGCTTCCACTATCAGCAACCAAAACCTAAACAGACTTTCAGGTCAGGCATAACAGCTAAAATATTACCAAGGGGGAGTGGGAGGGATACTCTTCTCCAAGTAGATGTAAGAGTTAGGAAAGACACAAACACAGGAGATACCAGGACGGGACCTTTGCCGTAGCAGCCTCTAGAACGACCTTGGCAATGTCTGGGGGACACATTGGACCTGTTCCCTGACCTGCTCCCAAACACTGCTGCTTTCCTATCTCAAGTCCAAGGCTGACTTTCTTTTTACCAACCATTATCTGTTCTCCACATTTTTTTTTAGTTTTTTTTCTACTTAGCTGGCGCTTACCACTTCCTTCAGCAGGCGTCGATAGCAATTTACACATATGACATGGGGGAAGCCTGTTCTGATGGCATCTCCCCATTGCCCACAGAGTGAGCCCTGCAAGTTCTGACCTCCCTTGTCCCTGCCCCGCGGTCGCTGTGGTCTGTGGGAGCCCTGCTGATATCTTTGCTGAGCACAGGGTCAGATTAGAAGGCAAGAATTTCCCTTCGAGAGATTCTAGCATGTCATGATGCAGGTCATCGGCCAGCATAAAGCAATGCACAGCACTGCTAAAGCTTTCCCAACCAACACCCGGTGGAAAATGTGGCCCGGAGGAGGTAGCTGACAACCCAAATTGCTGCGTACACCCATCCCAGCACCCGGCTCACTGGTAGTCCCCACCGGTGCCATGCATGGATGTGTCAGGAATCCCAGCAGAGCTCCCATCCTCGCTCACCCTCTCTAAATCTACACAAGCTATGAGAAACAAAGGGGGTAAAAAAGAAAATAAAATCGAAGGTTTTTTTTTTATAGCTGATAAATACTCAACCTGAATGATCAAGTGGTGTTTGATGGTGGAAAAAGTGCAATCTTATGTTAGTTTAATGTCTACTAGTCTTTCAGATTTATGGTCTGTTATAGCAGTTTCCACGGTGTCTAATTTTCTTATTCTTGCATCATTACAACCATGGCTCACTTTCCATTTTTTATACCAGTATCTGTCCTCCTTCTCAGGTTTCCAGTTCTGACACCTAACTGGTTTCTCCTGTGCTTCCCCCCACCTTTCGCCTTGGTCTGCCTACGTGCTGGGGTGGCGATGCTTTCTGCTGCTGTACCTGTGTCTCAGCATCTGTCTTCTCATCTGTGCACCGGTTTCCACTCCATCGACTTTACTGTCAGCAGTTTTATAGCATCGCTTTTTGCTCTTCTTTCCTCATCTTTAAGACCGTCCATCACAGTGGCAAATGGAAGCCATACAATTCTCTTTTCACCCCAAAGACACAAGTCTGCATAGCAAGAGGTGATAAAAATAATATGATCTGTCTAGGAATCTTTCCACAGCTGTTTCTGTTGACTATGAACTGTTCATAAATTAAGAGTCTAAGATCTTCCAGGGTGTTTAGAAATCAGGAAATACAGCACTGAATCACCCCAGCAGCTGATACAGATAGCTCCTGCTTTGTTGCCAAAATAGCCAGTGCAGATGCTTCAGAGAACGGGACAAGAACGGGACATGGGTACCAACAGGGACAGCGAGGGAACCAACTCAGAAGGAGAATTCCTTCCTAAATGTTTAACAATGAGCTAATCCTTCCAGGGGTTTTAAGGCCAACAGAGGCTAAATGAATCCCAGAGATCAAGAAGTCCCAGAGTTTGTTTACAGTTACATGAAAATAAAAGTATTACCTTTTAAGAGTAATAACATTTAGCCTTTCAAGTGCACACAGAGCCTTTTTATTTCTACCTTGTCCTAAAGATTTGCATCTCATTAATTTTCTCTACCCCATGCATTAATGCATGTTCTTCTTTCTCTTCCTCCCTCAAATTATTACCTTCTTACTTAGACAGCATCACCCTCTGCTGTGATCACTGTATGCTTATTAACCAGTTAAAGAACAAACACAATATTCACAGCTCCTGAGTAATAATGATGAGACACAAAAACATTATTACATGTTTGGGGTTTTGGTTTGTTTTTTTGGTTTTTTTTGTTGTTTTGGTTTTTTTTTTATCATCTGCCCAACTTATTCCACCATGAGCACATGGACTGTCCCTACAGAGCCATCCACAATGATTCTAACCCTTTTTCCAAGCAGGTGCAGTTCACATACAACATAAGGGTGTGTAAGATACTCAGATTCCTTCCAGCAGACATCCCTGTTATTCCTGCCACGTGTATTTGGTGACAAGCACACTGACTTTTATCTAGCTTTGTTACATAACATCCTTCCATGACTGACATGTATCTCCTTTCCATCCTTCGCATGGAAAGACAGAACTTCACCTTGCTTCCCAGGCTGCTTAGCTTAGTATCTCGTACCTTGATTTAATATACTAATATATTTAAAATACTTCACACTTAACTAACACACACCCTATTTTTTTAACATTTTCTCATCATAAAAACTGACATTATTTCAACATACTTAATCCACTGTACTTGACCCAGTTTCATGCTCACGATATCCTTCCCTCCTTAAGACTTCCTTGGCTTCTTCTTGCAAGTGATTTTATAAAAGATTTTTTCATTGTCCAAATAAATTTATTCTATCATTTTTATCTTCTCTAGAAGTATTCCAGCAGACTAGTATCAAAATACTTTCCCTTATAGAAGGCATTTAGCATTACCCTTTCATTCACTTAGTCACTTTATAAGTCTATATTTGGTGTACCTGACTACTGAAACAGCAGGTAAACCATCCCATGTAGCAGAGTCACATTTATTATCTGTATCAGAAACATATGTGTTTGCTCTCAAACTGCATAATACCTAAGATTCAAACAGGGTATATGGAAGAAAACATTTTTGCCAGCAGCTCAGATACTCTGTATGTCTCTTTGCAAAAAATTTGGCTCAATGGGAAGTAAAAGAAGAGGCACGCAGTGATTTTATTTCTTTTTTTTTTTTTTTTTATGATTGCAAAAACAACAGAGAGAAAGGAATAATGGAATGAAGAAAAGATCCATTTAGGCTGAGTATCAGCTAAAACATCCTAAAGGCAAAGTCTGTTCAGATTTGGTTGAATCTCTAAGAGGAAGCTGAAGAAGACTCATTCAGTTCGAAACTTTAGAGAAAAGCACCAAACACCGGAAAACAAGATGTAGCAAAGATGCTCTCTCTGCACTGGCAGGGGGATGGGTATGAATATCTCATCATTTCCAACATAACAGCTGAATGTGCATTTAATAGCAGTGAAAAACATGGGTATTGACTCCACACGAAGTCATAATTTATGCAACACATCATTTGCATTAGTATCCTGTTCATTATTGGCTTAAGCAGAAAGAGTTCACCAAGCAGCTATTCTTCTACCACTGTCCTAAAATGAGCTACCAAGTCACCAGAAGCACAGGATACAGCAGCGGGTCTCCCCAGCTCCTGCACCCCAGAGCCATCCAAGCCAAGCCTGCCTCCATCTCTCGGAGGTGCACCAAGCTCACCTTCAAACAAGCTGCTGGCACTGCAGAGCTCAGGGAAAGCTTGTGATGTGAATGGGCATCGCAGCCCAGACTGAACACTGTTATATAGCTTATGGCTGTATCGATTTACTCCAGAAACTCACGGGAACATTTATTCAAGCTGCTTGTACATTTGTTTTGCAGCACAAACACGCCTTTCCTAAATCCAGTGTGCTGAACTACTACAGTCCCTGATGAAAGAAGCCAATGACAAAAAGGTTTCTGGAAAGTGACAGTGCTATACATTTTTATTTTTAATATCTATGTAATCAGAGCACCACGGAGCCTTAGGCATAGCCAGAGATGCCACTGCTCCAAATGCTGCACCAGCACAGAAATCTCACAAACTGGCAGATATCTGTATTTCTCATAACAGTGAGGAAACAAAAACAAGCTGTCAAGGAAGGGGGGGGTGGGCGGCTAACTGCAGCTAAAGGAAAGATCCACTATAGATTCAAAATTAATTACCTGCCAGTGCATTAACCCTTGTGCTTCTCAAGCCTTTTGGGTACAAAACATTAAGACCCAAGTCTTTAAAGGACTGCAATATCCTCTAATAGGCTGTGCTTTCTCATTACGTGACTTCTCTCTGTCTGAGTCTGCCCAAAACAGAATCAATCACAACAAGAGCTGCTGTGATCTTAATGGCAATACACCCAGATGACTCGAATTAGGCTGAATTAGGGCAAATAGCAAAGTTCTGAGACCAACACATAACAGCCAGGTATTAGCCATGTTTCACATGAACTTTTGTTCTTCCCTTTTATAAATCAGCTGATCTTCTACACTGGTTCCTTGTAAGCTCCTTTTTTTTTTTTTTTCCCTCCCTCTCCATCCAGACATGTTTGTAATTATATTCCCTGGAACATACAGTTGCATGGCTGTACACACACACCAGCACAAGTAACATACAGCATTTTAACCGTGTGAGTGAGGGATGTCTCTGTCTCAAAAAGTATTCAAGTGAAACTAAAGTAAAACGTTGTCCAACCTTCTGAAAAGAAAGCAAAAGCATTCAGGTACAGATCCAAAGGGGCACAGAAGTGGGACTCCGAAGAGAATTTGCACACCTAAAGCCCAATACATAATGCTCAAAATACCAGCTCTACACCTTTGGTACCTCTGCTGAGATTCAGCTGTTACCTTTAACCATCTGCAGAGGTTCATTTTCTTAAGCAAAGACTTTAGGATAAGATCAGCTATAGGAGGGCCTGTTTCCCTTCACTGTCTAACACAGGAGATCGGTAATTCAAAGCAGTGGGCTACTTAAATCCCCCTCTCTGAGGATGACCAACATTTAGGAGAAACATGCCCAAAACAGACACCAATTTGGGTATCCCACACATCCCCCTGCTGCAAGATTTCCTATGCTAGACTAGCACTAAGGTCTCCCACTGAGGCTCTGCTACTTAGAAGACAAAAGGTAGATTCAATAGGCAAAGAGGGAATATTCCCTGGCTCAGGAGTGGCCTCTTTCACCACAGAAAGGAGACATGGGCTTCTGCACCCCCAGCCAAGGAGGTCCCACACTGCAATAGCCCCCAAGCACAGATCTGTGTGCTCCGACCTGGCTGCAGTCACCCACCTCCAATCCAACCCGAGGATATACAAATTATTTCTTGCTAAACAGTGCAACTGCAGTAGGAGAGGTGAGGAAGCTCTTCCCAGAGCATCCTCGGAGGGGTAGGAGAAAAGGGACTGACCGCTGCCAACCCATTTACAAGTTTCTGCTTGCTGGAGCAGTGCACAGCCACTGAGACCTGTTTGGGAAGGTGGTATCTAGCCTCCTCCCCAATACACCTAGATTTAAAACACAGGAAGGACCCACTTGCTCTTTAAAAGTAGCAGAGATGATCTCCCTGAATGGAGGAGTGAGGATGGAAACCCTGGAGCAAAGGCTCAGCTGTGGTCCCCTCCATCAGGGCTCCTTCTGGGCCAGCCAGGGCTGGGCATCCCTGTCTGGCAGCCTCAGCTCCCGCATCCCGCGCAGCCCTGCCGAGCAGTCCCTGCTCCCAAGGCACCGAGTCCCTCCTGTTTTGGGTTTTTATAGTGGGAGAGAAGCAGAAAGTTTCTCTCCCCATGTCACACGCTCGGCTCAGCCGAGGACACCCCGGGCTGACACGTGGGGGTCGGGACAGCTCCATCACCCCATCTCCTTCCACCCATCCTTTTGCACCGATTTAACACAGTATTTAGAAAAGCAGCGAGGCCACTCGAGTCCCACTCGTGCAGATGGGGGGCTCTGCTATTTGCACGCACGGGAGGGAGCAGCAACACCCGGGGGGGGGGGGGGGGGGGGGCGGGCCGTGATACGGGGGGGGCTCGGCCGCCCCGCAGAGCCCCCAGCAGCACGGCGGCGGAGGGACCTTCTCCGCGTGTCCGACCCCCTCTATTGTCCCACGGTCAGCCCTGGGGGAGCAGCAACCGCCAGCAACGCCCCCCTCCCGGGGTACCTTCCCTCCCGCCCCTATGGATGAGGAAAACCCCAAGGGAGGAGGAAAAATCTCACCTCTTCGCAGGGCGGCAGCTGCAGGGCGGCCGCCTGCCAGCCCAGCAGCCAGCAGCACACCCAGGCGCTGCCCGGGTACCCCCGCTCTGCTCCGGCCCGCCGCATCCTCATCCTCCTCATCCTCATCCTCATCATCCTCCGCCCCCGCCGCGGAGCGCCCGCGCACCCCTTCCCGGGGGGGGGGGTGTGGGGGAACAGGGGGTGTAGATCACCGCCCCCTGCTCCTGCCGGAGACCTCCCTGCCCCGGCCGGGGGGTCGGGCTGGCCCTGGCCCTGCGCCCCGCCTGCAGCCGGGCATAACCCCGGGGCTGGCACGGACCGGCCGCCCGCTCCCGGCAGCGGCACCGCCAAAGCCGGGAGGAGGGGCCGGGAGCGGGGGGAGGAGGAGGAGGAGGAGGAGGAGGAAGAAAGCAGCGCAGGCGCACGCTGCCGGGGCTCATCCAGCCCCGGCGTGGCAAGCGGGAGCGCGGCAGCATCCTCCCGGTTGCATCCCCCCAGCCCCAAAGGCTCTGGGGTAGGAGCGGCACCGGGGGGGGGGGGGGGTGAAACCCCGCAGGCAGCCCCGGCTCTGCTGGGGGAGCGCGACAGCACCCCCCGATTGGACACTCCCCGGCCCCAAAAGGCTTTGGGGTGGGAGCGGTACCGGGGCGGGGGGGGGGGGGGGGGGGGGTGTGAAACCCTGCAGGCAGCCCCGGCTCTGCTGGGGGAGCGCGACAGCACCCCCCGGTTGGACACTCCCCGGCCCCAAAAGGCTTTGGGGTGGGAGCGGTACCGGGGGGGGGGGGGGTGTGTGTGTGTGAATCCCCCCCTCGGCCCGGCCCTCCTGCGGGATGCGGGCCCGCAGCCCCCGTCACCCCTCGCCTGGCTGCCGGCGCCTCCGCTCCCCACCCCCGCGCACGGCAGCGCCAGGCGGTGCGGGGCGCTTACACCCCTCTCCCGGCTCCTCCAGCGCGAAGGATGCCCGTGTGCCCCCCTAAAGGGGGATCCCGCCGGGTGGGATGTGTGAGGGGACCGCTCATCTCCCTGCCAGAGCGTGACAGCGACCCTCCTCCGTGGGATGGGAGAGCAGCTTATTCACGGCCTGACCCCAATCACTAATACCCCCACAATTATGCAGACTTCTCCCTCAGTGGTTACCTTTCAGCCCCGATTTTGCCTCCCCTTACCCAGCAACGTCCTGCTACTCATTCCTAGGGAAGTGTTTTCCCACCTGGGGCATTGAGGGTCCCCTGCGCCGCGCCCCCCCGCCCCGGCAGCTCTGCCAAACCTGCTCACCTTCCTGCTCCCCTGTCTCTTCCCTCCTTTCTGCCTCCTCTCACCTAACCAGCAAAACCCAGCACAGACACAGCGTTCCCCATCACTAGCACAGTATGTTCCTGTCCCTATCGATCTACCTTTTCGAATTCCAATACATAGCCCCCTTTTTTTTTTTTTTTTTTTTTTTTTACTTTTAATTTGTTGAGTGACTTTTTTTTTTTTTTTTTGGCAATTTTACTGCAGTTCCTGCTCACCATGATCCAGGTTTGACTCAGCCTTTATTCATCTCTTGAAAAGAGATGAGGAGTGTAAGGGCAGAGGCAGATATTTGCCTGCACCATGTAACCCCTCTCACCATCCCTGGCTGCTGTCATTGCTGCAACTGTGGGCTAACACAAAAATGGTTTAATTTATTCATTTTATATCATTTGAGGACCTTGCTGGAGCATTCTGGAGGGATCTCTGTGATGCTCTGCTAACAGAGACAAGTTTGGAATTCCTCTTTATTCATATACCAAGCCTTGCTCTGTGTTTAGCTCCAGCTGGAGGAAGGAAATGTGTTATCAGTTCTTCCACTGATGGTCCCCATCCCTCCAATGAATGCCAAATGAAGCAGCTTGTGTAAACTGTTACACAAAAAAGCCAGAGTGTTTTTCCAGAAAAAGGGGGGAACAGGATAGAAGCTGTGATGTTGCTTTATGCTTTGTGTTCTTAGACCAGGTAGATCACAAAGTCAGTCCCAAGGATTCATTGCTCACCTTAAATGGGGGAAAAAATCCAATGTTTGAGGAACATTGATTCCGGCTGGAGCAGCGGTTCGCTTTACATTTGCTAAAATAAAACACACAGGCAAGCACTCCTAGACATGCAGCAAGGGACTCACCCTGAAAATACATGGGAGAAAATTATACTCATTGGATTCAGCATGTCTCTCATACAAGGAAAATGGATATAAGCTCAACTTCCAGAAAAATGCATTTCTTGCTCCAGTTGTTGGCCTTGAATAGGGTGGGAAGCAAAGCTAGTGTGGGCTGCTTGTAGAATTGCTTTCTGCAATATGAGGGTCGCTGCCCCCACTGCGCTGCTGGCTGCCAGCGACTCTCAAGAAGGCAACAGGGCTACTAATACAGCAACGGCAGGAGTCAGTTCAAGTGAGCAGATCCCCCGTCCAGCATAGGGATGGGCGAGGTAAGGGAGTACCAGAGTGTGCTTTGTCAGCTGCTCTGTCTCCCTCCTGTTTCACTAAATTATTTAATTTTTAAACTCAGAACAGGAAGAACTCAATTTACAAATAAAAGGCTAGATACTCATCCTCGATGCTCACTATATGTTACCAAAAATTATTTACCACCCTCTGTGGGACTTGCTGTCTTCCTAGCAAGAAAAATCACTAAGATCTGAGATTTTTTTGTCTTGCGTTATGTTTCCAAATGAATGAAGGTCCAGAAATTTCTTGAGCTTTAAAAAAAGTGTTGTCACTTTGGTTTCTGTGCTATTTGAACAGGATCTGAAGTGCCTGTGATATTAAATCCCGTAAATCTTACCTGAAAGCAGCATGGCAAAAATTCTGCAGTGCATAATAAGCATGAGGCCAGCAGGAAAAAAAAAAAAAAAAAAAAAAAAAAAAAGTATACTATTTAAAAAATTAATCAGCTTAGATACACATGAACAAATGAGGTAGAGGAAAGCAGCGCTGGATTTGGGAAGCATCATGTAACTTTAACATCAAAGAAAAGTAACACCCATATACAAGGCAGCACAGATTTTTAACTCTAGTAAAAGCAAATAGCAGGCAGTGAAGCTGGGAGTTTTGAGACCTGTATCTGACACCTTGACCTAGTATTTTGCATCAAGTCAGAGGATACAAAAGTAATTCAGAAGAATCATGCAATCTGAGTTAGAAACAATTGCCCTGCTCTATGTTAAACTACAAAATAACAAGAAAGGAAGGCAGCTAAGTAGTAAGTAATAGTTTATACTGCAACAACTGGGAGATGTGTTTCAACCTACATCTCCAGAATTGCCTGTGTTTTATTGTGCCCTTCCATTAGTCTGGTGTAAGTTAAAGATGCTCTTAAAAAGTGTACCTTTGTACTGTTGCCCTAAGCTGGGCCTAGAAAAACCCAACAGCTTTCAACCATTTGGGATCCAAGTCTGTAAATGGTTCTTCCTGGCATCAGTGGGATGCTTAAAGTTAATCATGGACTTCCATGTTTGCAGAGCTCAAGCCATAGGTTTCTCCAGTGGCCATTTAGCTGTGGCAGGGAAGAAGCCATATGTCACTAATGTTAATGACACCAAGTGAAAGGGAAAATTAAATGTCTGCCAGCTACTGTTTGGATGACAGCAATTAGTGACTACACTTGGGATTAGTCAGGCCTGTAGGCTGACATTGGCTTGTGTGGAAATACATCATAAGGTAAATGAAACTATTAACCTTTTTTTGATGTGCCTACTTCTGATGAAAACTCCCTTTAAGACCTTGCCTGCACTTGCTTTTCACAGCAGCTTTTGGAAAAAGTAATCAGTATAAGGCAATTTCATGGAGTTTCTTCACTGGATCTCATTTTCCAACATTGCAGACTCTCCACGTTGTTAAATTATGTTATCCCTTTACAAGGGTAACTGGTTTTCCCACAGGAGGTAACATGTTCTTTTAATTTGTTAACACATCTATCTGTGGGCTCTACCACAGTGTGATCTGCTCAGACATCTCCTTTTTCTTATGGACCATATATTTTCCCATATAACCCGGTCATCTGTGCATTCTCCATGATGCTATACTTTATCTGAGATAAAAATTAACACTTTCAAGACATCACATCATCCTAGTGCTTTGCTAAGTGTGGTTCAAGGTAGTCTTAATATGCTCTTGCTCATGCACACATTCTTACTTTTGGATTCCCAGACTCTTCAGGTTCTTTGGAAATTCAAGATAAATAGCCACAGTAAAAAGAATGTTCTATACCTGCCTCTGCTGAACTAAGTGGGTTCAGCTCTGACCTACTTAGACATCACTTCTACTTTCAAGTCATTCAAGGACCATCATGAGTCCACCCTAGAGTAGTCTGGAGAACATGCTGAGAAAGCTGACACATCAGCACAGAGGTTAAACAGTCACTATAATAAATGAGTAACATTTGCAGTGGGATCTCTCTCAGGTTCTCCTGTAGCCCATGGAAGAGCAATGGTGGGATTCATCTCACCTAACTTTGTCACCCACATCCCACATCTTGGGGTACTTTGGGAGTACCATTCATCCTCTCCTAAAAAAGAAGTCATAAAAACATCTGATACCCTTTTTAAAAGGTACTCAAAAGTGTCCAGAGCTGAAAGTGGTGGTAGCACTCATCATAAACATTTTAATCATCTATTTTATGAGGAGCTGAATGTCTTTTCTCTCCATTAACTGCTTAGGTAGCTCAGACATGGACAGCTGCACATGATCAAATGAAGCCTACCCTAGATATTTCCTGCTGCCTAGCGTCTTCTTTAGATGAAGTTCATGTCCTCCAGGTTTAGGTGCATATTGATTGGTACGTCTGTCTGTTCTATACAGTACACTCTACAGCCCCATTTGCATCCAAACCAGAGCACAGCATGGTGAAATGGACTTGGGACAGTGGTCGCTGAGCTACATGATGCGGTTGTGCAGGCTTCATCACATAGACGTAGCCTCCTTATGTAAACCCACACCTGCAGAGCCCTGGAAAAAAAAGCCTTTCTGGCTAAAGAAAAGCCAGGATCAGCTTGTACTGCCTTTCATAATTCTCACTCCTATATGTAACAGTCAGCATTTATCCCTTTCCCTCCTTTCTTAATACCCTTGTTCCTGAATGCTGTATTTTCACCTCTTCTCCCTGGAGATGTTTAGAGTGCCTGTATTTTGCTTTTCTAGCAAACTTCATCTTTTGGATCCCCTTTAAACCTCTGGGAGCCTTCCAGTTGTGATCTCTTTGTTCATCCTTTTTCTCATTGTTACTGTAGTTGAATTTTCCTGTAGATCTTGCTCATGGCTTGGCACTAGAAGAGCTCCTTGAATACATACAATTTAATATTAGCTGTGAAAAGGTTAGACATAAAAGACCCAAAGCACTCCTGCACCATTTTAATGTACAGACCTGGAGAAGAGAGGTTAGAGAGGTAAGCTTGCCTTGCTTGAATCTGAATCACCAGAAATTCAGCCATAAGAGAAGAATTTCTCTGCTTTTGAGATAGCCACATGATTTGACAGCTCCTTCTTTACTTTCTAGACTAAGGGGAAGATATTAATTTTCAGTTTTAATATATAGAGAGCAGATGATTTTTTTTCCCCCTGGTGCATATAGAATAAAAAATAGCAATCACTGCATTAAATCAGTTAGCATGTTTGCTTTGAACTGGGAGGATCAACAGTGGTAAATATTTCCAAGATAACTGATGATAGACAGCAGGATGAGCATCCGAAGCCTTTTACTGTTGCTATTAGATTTTCTTAGCCATTCATCCACAGACACCTTCTCCCAGCAGACCTATTTATCTGCTATCGGGTAGCAAGAGTGTGTTGAGTAATGACGAGCCTCTTGATTTTGCATGCAAAACCAAGCCTCATGAGATGACTCTCAGGGACACATCGTGACATGGTTATGTCCAAAGAGGACATGCCGTATGGGGGGTGTTGGGTGATCAGTCTGAAAAGTAATGTAGCTCAATTTATAGAGCACTAAGTGCAAACTATTAGAAAGCTAAAATCTGTACGATCTGGCTGTGTTGATTTGGTGTGTGAACTAAGTTAGGATGAATGACAATGAATAGCTTTTTGCAGTAATGAAAGGTTATTTGGGCTAATCCTGTATTCATTTCTATAGTGATGCTGGGCATACTGGGGCTGATCATTTTCACTGCAGGTTAGCAAGGGCTCTGCAGATGCACATCCTTGGCTCTGGGAGAGAGCAGAAGGCAGAGCTGCCTCTGTGCAGTGCTGTGTCCCTGACCAAAGGGTCCCTACGCTACACAACTTCTACAGGCATCATTTGTCCCTCACACCATCACCAAAGTGTCAGGGATTACTATCCCATCGTGTGGTGGAGAGAACTCCCTCTTCCATCCATCCCACCAGGAGCAGCTTGCTTCGCCAGAAAAATAAAAATCAAAATGTCGTAAGATTTTCACATAGTTGGACTAGGTGACCTTTAAAGGTCCCTTCCAACCCAGACCATTCCATGATTCTATGATAGCATCCCCCAGAAGGAAAAGGGGCTCATATTTTCTATTGATCAGCTTGATCTTGATGAAGGCTTTTGTGATTAAAAGGCTGCATTTTCCAGAGTCAACATCTCCTCACTCTTCAAAAGCTTCAAAGAAAGCAAATCCAGGCTCTCCCAGGGAAATCACTTGAAGCCACATTGAAACAACTTTAAAATGCTTTGAAAGTCCCACCTGTTTGCTAAATAGGAACTTTGTAGATATGCTGTATTTTATTACCATATTGTTGCTACGGTTGGCAGCAAAATTAATTGAGCTGACACTGCTGATGGTGTTGACACACACAATGGCAGCAAACAACTGTAACTCAGTATTAACAGTATTGGTTTTCTTCTTCTGGCAGAGCCTTTGTAAACTTTCAAAACCCAGTTTTCCAAATAAAAAGCACCCAACTAAATGTCAGAGATTGTAACATAGTCATTTTAGTAGAAGGCAGAGTTGTAATTCATCATGTGAGAAGACTGACTCTGATCTCACGTACGCGGGTGTGAAATTGCGCAGACCCTACACGAGCATGCAGCTGAAATAGGTCTTTTCAAGGTGACTCCAAGGTGGTGCTGAGGCCAAGCAGCCTGATCTACCCTGACAGACTGACCTACAGGTCAATGTAAAATCCCTCTTATATTTGTGGGGCTTCGGCTGTAAGGAGGCTATAGCCATGCAGGCTGCCCCTGACTCCTAATGCTGTGGAAATGTGTTCCTGTAAGGACCTACATAAGTTAATGCAGGGCATGTGGTGTTAGATGGTTTTGCAGCTATGACAGGGAAAGCTTAAAATGCACAGTGCTGTTAGCAACTCTCTCAGCATCTGGAAGGCTTTTGCCTCCATCATCACCAGTCCTGGAAGCAATAAATGCCATCAAACATGTGCACTAAAGCAAAACCTTTGTAATGACCTCTTCTTCTCTCTGTCAGTTATCGCAATTAGATGAGCACATCTAACTGTCACATGTGTCATGTATTTGAGAAGCTATTTTGTCCTAACGCTGAGATGGTCGCCATTTGGGTTTTCTGTAGTTCAGCTCTGTATGAGTCACAGAGAATTTACCCAGTGGATTGGGCTCAGTTCTTTTTAATTTCTGAAAACAATTTCTGCAGCAGTTCAGGTGCCGCAGGCAGATGCCTGCACTCTTGGAAATAAAGAGTGCATAAACTCTTTGCCTGTCTTGCTGAGTTTCCAGCCTTCCTCTCCTGAAACTCCCACACTTTTTCATTCATTAAAGCCAGCTCTCTTTATTGATCTTCAAGGGAAGAGGGAGGCTTGGGGCCAAACAGCAGAGGAGCAGCCCCCCCATCTTGGGAGCTTTCACCCCTTTCCAAGAGGGAGGACCACTCGTCTGGAGGAAAGGATGCACAGATCTGGAGGATGGCTGGGTTTTGTGTGGTTTTCCACAGGAGGAGGGAGCAGACGTGTACATACCACAGCATCCCTGTCCCCACCTTCAGAAGATGCTTCAGAGTCAGCCTTGGTTGCTCCACACGTAGTTTGGGGGGAGAACTGTCTCTTAAGCAAAATGCTCTGAGCCCTATAGATTACAGAGTATTACGGCATCTTTAGCAGTATAAGCCGTTTCACTCAAGGGAATATGGCAGTATTTGAACAGGGAATATACCTTTGGCTGCACGTGTTTACTTCTCCAGCTCCCTCAGGATGATGTTGTTTTGACACAGTCTCAATTTGATTTGCTCTACAAAATACCAATTGCTCTGTCAGCACCTTTAAATTTGGTAACACACTACAGCCTTCAAAATACACAAATGTAAATTTGCAGTTTAAGGGGTGAAGTGATTTATTGCACTATAAATAGCCTACTGCATTAACATACTAGTGCTCAAGTGGCTCTAAGCTAAGTAGAATACTCATAAATGTAATTTTGATACTTTATTAATTGTTCCCTCATGGATTTGTTTTCCTCTTTGCCACTTTTCTTGGCGTCTGATTTTTCCCCCTCTTTAAACTGCTGCTTAACTTATTACCCTACCCAAAGATACATTTTCCCCAATGTCTTTCCCAACACCCCCTTTTCCTACAAACCCACTTGAAAGACAATATTTTTAATTAAAAGACTGTGAGGCACTCCCGTTCCTTTTAAACCCTGATTTCTGAATAGATATTCAGCTCATGTGCCAGCCCCACTGGTTATGAAGATGTAGAGCAGCGCAGCGAGGACAAGTCCCTGCAAGAGAGCTCTGTCTGGTGGGTAAAACAAGCACTCCAGGGACATGTTTTCCACTCGCATCACTGCCACTGACTCATTCTGGGTAAAATTTATTCTTTTGCAGAACATCAGACCAGAATTTACACCTTATTTAGGCTCTAGTTAAAGGCTCAAGGTGGGATTTCAACAGACTCCAGAGATGAATGATGCTTTTATGGATCTTCCTCCCCAGACTGAACTGTGGCTTCTGCTCTCTCAGGGAAGCCACTTTATACTTCTTTATTTCAATTTCTTTCTCCATAAATTTACTCAGCCTTTGAGATGCTTGGATGAGAAGGACTTACAGTAGGACATGAGAGGTTTGTCTGCCAGCTGATTATGGCCAAAAAAGTGAAATATCTAGCAAGTGAAGTTGGAGTGCAAGTTTCCTCAATCCAAGCTTCTATAGGACCACAGAGGCTCATGCTGGAGCACTCATCTGCTTGTCCTTGGTAGACAGATGCTCATGCCAGCCTAGACCTGCCCAAGGAGAGATACAGGACGACCCACGAGGAGCCTGGTCCTGGCATAAGCTCCACAGGGCTCCAGAGGAGGACCAGGCATCTCAGGATGGGACTAAAACAGCCAACACATTGCCATCCCAGACTGAAAAGGTGGCAGAGCTTCGCCTCTGTTTTACTTGCATTTCATTACCCACTGAGGGATGGAAAGATTTTTTTAAATCCCTTGTGAGGTTATGCATTAACTTATCTCTAGATATTGCCAAGAAATAGTGAAAGTGAGGGCAAGGTGAATCTTTAGTACCTCTGGCTTTAAAAAATACAAACATTAACATCATTAGAAACCCACAGACCTAAAAGAGATCAGACCAACCGAATTGAAATTAACATTGCAAAGTGAATAGTTTGTTTGAATCAATCTGTAAAAACGTGCTTTACCATGGAGGTAAGGTAAAATGTCAGCCTGAAGTTAAAAGCTTTGTCAAAGCAATCTCTGTTTTAAGACTTAAAGTGACCCTTGATATTTATCAAGGTAATGAAAATACCACAGGCCTTTTCAAAAGCTGATGAGTTGTACTCAACTCACCCATCGTAATAACTAGGTGTTTTTGCCACAGCTGGACAACTCACTTCTCTATCACTTTCCCACATGCAGAGACAAATCCTGCACACTGATTATTCTTATCATATTTCTGCTAGACTTCAGTGTTAATTAAGTGTACATATATTTATTTTATATTCAATTAATGTATCTATACATAATATATAATGTTTCTGGTGACTGAAGTGGCCAAACAGAGGTAACCCAGCTGACTCCCAAATACTCCAGATGACCCAGCAGGCAAAGATGCTTTAAGCAGCAGGGATAACAGAGGTGACTCAGCCCTCCTCCTGCTGTGTCACAAGCAGGTGGACTGAGACGGACGTCACCTCCACGGCCCAGCTCAGTGTGCAGGCTGCTGCTGTACAGGTAATCCATTAATACTTGAAGCCGATGATAGTAGGTCTGTAATTTGCTGAGCACAGTACAAACACATAAGACGAAAACTCATGAAGCCAAACTGCAAAGAAGTCCTATGTCAGAATTATCAAATGAGTGAAGTATCATTTCTTTCCAAATACAACATCTCCCTGGTTTACACTGACAAGTACTTTCATTTTCTTCTCCCCAGGAAATCACAGGAAAACATTTGGAAGAAAACAAGAACCAACCACATGCTTGTGTCCCTGATAGTGAGTCAAAATATAGACATTTTGTTGGCACTTGTGTAAGATAAATTGGGTGCTTCATCCTGCTCCAGTTGCAGTTGTCCTTTCTACATGGGAGCCTACATGAAGATCCAGCTTCCCAAAAGGCTACCCTCTGTGGGTACCACTTTGCCTGTTTACAGAAAACACAGGTGAATGGGATTTCATGAATAAAGTATCAACCAAAAGTGAGTCATCTGGATGCAGTGGAAGTACGATGGGATCAAAAATCCCCCAAATCCTGAATGTTTAAAAGTAGCACAGGTGCTGTGAAGTCTGATTCCACTTTTTGCCACCCAACATGCTTGGGTTTTTGTGTTAATGGACCGTAAGCCTGGATCAGGCCAACTGACCAGGACCTTTTCCATCTGTAATACACTCACCACCTAGTTTTCAGACATCCCACTGGCAGTGCAGAGGAAACTATAAGGTATATTATAATTTATCTTTTGATATGTCACTCTAAATCTAATAACTGATTTCTTATTTGCCATTTTATTTAGTGATGCTCATTTTACTCTTACCTTAAAGCTTCCTTCATCATTTCAGAGATTTGAAAAATTCTTGGCAGTGTCACCCAAGGAAGAGCAATATTAAAACAAAGTCAGCTTGCTGTGCCAACCGCCCCGAAGCAGTGTCAGGAGCCCCCAGAGCTGGCAACTGCGGAGCTGCTGCAAAACTGGCAGTTGAGTTTATGGAGAAGGGACTCTCACCAGCAAGTGTTAACCAAAGCTGCTGTAACATTCAACAAGGCTGTGAGGGGAGAGATCGTGGGGTCTCCATGCAATTGTAGCACTAAGTTTACAACACATATTTAGTAAGTGAACTAAGAATATGAGTGTTTTGTACCAACCACAGTTGTGATTGAAAAAAAATTGTGAGATGATTGTTATGCACTGAGTTATCGAAGGATTTTGTCCCGTTACACTGATTTGCTAAAAATAGACTAAAGCTCTCTCTGATTTTTAAGGTGGAGCAGCCAGAATATCAAACATTTCAGAGCCATCTGCTGCACATTTGGATTCACATGGCTTATTTCAGACATTTGCACTAAAATAGGATGAATGACAACCAATAGATACCTGTTTCTCTCCACTGGCTAGAATGGTCTAGGCAGCTTGTTGAAATGCAGATGTCTGTGCTGTAGATATACACTTACACAGGGGCATCTCAAACTAGTGCTAGTCTCAGAGGTTAATTAAAAATTACCAACATTGCTAAGAATATTTCCACTTGTTACAATGAGGATTAAATGTGACACTGCAAAGCTTCTATAGGGTATTAAAATGATTGAGGCCACATCCAGACTGTTGTTTTCACCAAGATTGTGTTCAAATGTGAAGTTACTTCTCCATGCCAGGGTCCACAAGTCACAGCACAGTAATGTTGGAGAAGCTGAACTGCCCCAGGTTCAGCTCTGGGTGGAATTCCTCATTCTCCAAAACTGTAAAAAAAAATGCAGCTTTCCCCGCAATAAAACCGAATTTTAAATGCTTTACAAGTTTTAACAGTTCTTTGATTTTGGGCCAGGCAAAAGGGTCCATTTTTGGAGGCAGAAATGCATGTACAATTTATATTAAAATAACATGCCCCATTGACGTGATACCGTTATGCAGGATAACCGAAAGCAGAGCCCTTGCTAATCTTAGAAATGCAGGTCTGGAAGCAATCTCCAGGGCAGTGGATACCTCATCCACATTCCAGGCACTGAAACTCTCAGCTTCATGCAGTGATTCTGGGAGCTGCTTTTATGAAGATTATTATCTTTCTTAACCTCTATGCAAAATTCATAGAAAAGGAGAGCACTGAGGGACAGGATTCACTTTACATCAGTCATGGTAATAGTCTGACACTCCTGAAGTCCTTATTATTCCATACAGCAAAGAAAAATATATATATTCAGTTTTCATTTTGATTTAGACCAGACAGGACAAATCCTGGTTCACAGAACCAGTCCTGTCTGCTTAATTCATAAAATTGTCCCCTAAGAATCCACTTTTGTCACCCAAAGTTCTGTCTTTATTCACATCATCAGGAGAGTCACCTCCCAGATCTGCTGTAATGCAGAACTGCCCTGGATTGCCTTAAGAGACTGAAAATAGCATAAACTGCTCTCTTAGTCTTCACTGTAACCCTGAAGCATAATAACATTTCTTCATAAAATAAAGTAGAGGCAAACCCACAGATTTACAGAGTTACCGAGCTGTAATTCTGGGGCAGAGAATAAATAAAGCAGAAGCAAAGCGGATGGGGAGGAAGCAATGTTTCTCCTATGTTTGTTTAATAAAATAGACTGTTTTTCAGAAGTAAAATACAGAAACAAGGATCTTAAGCCCCTTCATAGACAACTGATTACACAGGCAGAACTTTAATTTTGGATGGAGCCCCACCGTCATTTTCATGGGACAATTCAGCATATACATAATTTCAGGTTATTAAAATTATAAGAGAAAGGACTTCAGTGTGACCCTGCTAACTGGGATTTGCTTCCTAGCTAAACCCTGTCTACAGTGATGCTTAAAGACAGTCATGATCTCCTGCTCAGAGTTTATTGTAAGGGGAATATTCGTGAACCAAAAGATATAAATTACATGAAGCCTGTTTACATGCTAGTGTCTTAATCATGGGAAATCAGGGGCTTCCAAGTTCTCTTCTGGAAGATGCAGTAAAGAGTGGTATAGAGATGGACAGGTTACTTCATTAGGAATAGTTCTGTGAACCAAGCTACTATTTTACTTCTTTGGGGTATTTTTTTAGGAATTACAGAAGAATTCATATGAATAGTATTCCCCCTCAATAAAACTGAAAGAAATCTCAGTGCTTTCATACAGTAAAATACCATCTGTTTCTATTTAAGAAATCCACGATAATGGAACCCAAAATACTTTGATCAGATGTTTAATGTGACTTTAAGAGTTTTGAATTAGTTTTCCAAATCAGCCTTGCAAAAAGTTGTCAGCTCCAAAATTGCTTCTCAGCTTCTTCCCATGGTGACAGAGAAAGAAAAAACATTATTTCATTCTCTGAGAACAGTAAAAAAAGACTTCCCACAAACTTGATGAGTTTGTTATAAGCACAGAAGAAAACCCTGACACGTACTCAGAGCGTACACAGTTATAAACATCAGATTTGGGTCAGACCAAATGAAATGGCTCTTACTCTGAATCATCGACTTAAGGAGCATTTAAGAGTCTCTTCCCTTAGACTGTAAATGGGAATTTAATATCCCAACAAAGTAAGACTGCAAATGAATGCCCCATAAAATGAAGATTGACTAGTAAGTTAAAATGGCAGAAAGATGCCACACTAACCCCCCAAAAAAAGATTAGAACTTCAGATATCATTTCATGCATTTCAAAATAAATGATTATGCCTGACTGCAGAGGCACCAGTGTGACCTTGCAGGGATTTCTTCAACCATGGTAGGTCATGGCCAAAGAAATGGAGAACAGAATCTGGTATTGCTTTAGGCTGGGTCAGGACACTAGATGTGCTCAGGACTAACTCAGAAAGCTGAAACAGTCTGGAAGGTGAGGCAGGAGTGAAGCAGCTTCAGAGACCAAGAGGCTGAGAGAGATGCAACAAGGGACCAATGCAAGGTCACACTGGCAGGGCTGACACTAGTTTATGGCAAAGGCAGGGAAGAGGAACCACCTTAAGAAGTCATCATCCTCGGGCAAGGACTCAGCAGGACCTTGTTTTGGGTGAAGCCATCCTTCTCAAGCATCACCAGCACATGCTGATGCCCTCGGACTGGTGTTGTGGCCCAACCTTGCCCTCCTGTGAAGGGACTGTGCTCTTACTGGAGGTGTCTAAGCTTCAACAGATCTTCAAGATGGCAAGTCTCTATACAGTGTGGGCAGGCATATAGAATCATAGAATGGTTTGGGTTGGAAGGAGCCCTAAAGATCATCTAGTTCCAGCCCCCTGACACGGGCAGGGACACCTTCCACTAGACCAGGTTGCTCAAAGCCCCATCCAACCTGGCCTTGAACCCTTCCAGGGAGTGGACAGCCACAGTTTCTCTGGGCACCCTATGCCAGTGCCTCACCACCCTCACAGTAAAGATTTTCTTCCTTCTATGCAATCTGTCTGCCCTCTTTCAGTTTAAAATCATTACTCCTTGTCATATGACTACACACCCTGATAAAGAGTCTCCCCCATATTTTCTGTAGGCCCCCTTTAAGTACTGGAAGTCCTCCCTGGAGCCTTCCCTTCTCTAGGTGAAACAAGCCCAACTCTCTCAACCTGTTCTAAAATGTTTTGTTCTCCAGCCCTCTGATCACGGCCCTCCTCTGGGCTCACTCGAGAAGGTCCATGCGCTTATTACATTAGGGACCCCAGAGCTGGATGTAGCACTCCAGGTGGGGTCTCATGGGAGCAGAGTAGAGGGCGGGGGTTGAAGCAAGCAGATCTTGCTTTCCTTGACCTCGTTGGTGGGGAGGAATAGCGCCTTCATAGGAAAACCACAGATTTGCTTGTTTTAAAATTTTCCGTGGTCAGTTTTTCATGGTCATCTCTGGTGGTCAGTGGTGACAGTGAGATTTCCAAAGCTTATGAAACATGGGCTGGGTTGGGTAGATGAGAGCAATCAATGGTTTTTCTTACCTGGGCAGGGATGGTGAGGGATCCAGGAGAGAGTAACAGAAACTCTGAGGGTGTGGGGGATCCTGGAGGGGACACTGCATTTGGGAGTGTTGGTTTCTCTAGCTTTTTCCTGATGGTATGGATGGATTTGACTTAGGGTCTGCATAATGGCAGAAATGTTTGCTGTTCCCTAGGATTTACAGGAAATGAGAGACAGAACAGTGACAAAATCCGTTACTTATACCCCAAAAAGAAGAGAGCAGTGGACCAAAAAGCTAACAAAATTGCAAAATACCAGAAAGTATTCCAGAGCAAGTCATGGCACACATTCCTTGTAACCTTGTTTATCTCAAATCTATTGGCAAGATACATACTTTTCCTTAAAAATGCCCACTAAAAATTGCAAGATTTGTATGTGTTCACATGTTTCTCTGTATATATAAAAACATATAACATAGAAACTGGAAACATTCCTGTCCCTTTCAGTAAAAATAATTAACTCCTCTCTATTATTTTTGAAAACAGTTTTTTTTCTTCAGTAAACTATGTAAATTCTGGCTATTCAGTCTTTATTATCTGAAATTCAGAAAGACTTCACAAAACATATTCTAAATTACTGGAATTCCAGGTTCCCAAAACATTAATATTCAGATTTCATGTATTTTTCTGCAGTTGTCTGGAAAATATGGGGTTAAAATCAAACATTTGTGCCCTACCCAACTCTTGGAAAAAAATAAACCTTTTAAAGGAAAAGAGCGGTTAATACAATTTATTCCCTTTACCCAGTTAAAGAAAAGCTAAATTAAATTCATTTTCTAGATGAGTTACACTGAAAAGGAAATGCCATATGGTTTTCCCTAAGATTTGTTAACCTATATTAAGTGATAATTGAAATCAGATGACTTTTAGATTATTCAGGATACGTTATTTTAAAAGTATGTGGATATGAGTACATTCTAAAGCTTCAAAGATATTAGAAATCCTGCCCTTTTGCCTATACATGATGTGCATGACGATAAATGAAATGACCGCTTCTTTAGATTACAGTGGAAACAAGATGTCCAGCTCCTACCTTCAAATCTCATCTACAGTATCATTTTTCACCCCAAATACAGGCATTTTCAGTCATAGTCATTAATGTGATGCTTGTAAGCTTGCAAAAGCCAAAAAAACTCTCTCTGAACCATCCAGCTGTTACAGCATTTAATATTCAGGCACCAAAATATTGCAGATCCGACCAGACTAGGTTTATTCCAATTATTTCTGTCTTTCCCATTTAATTTGTACTTTTGGCACTCTCTCAGTATTGCCCACTTTGCAGCTAGTTTGCACAGGAAAAATTACATGAGGTGTGTGTATCAGTGAACCAAGGCACTGGATTGGAAAAGCCTGTACCCTTGCCAAGACAAATAAGCTGAACATGATGTAATAATGAGGAAATTTTTAAGAATGTCATCTTTAATTCCTGTGAAATATACCTTTGGGTTTCCCAATACAATGAATACCTTCTTATAAAAGCCTCAGGGAACAAATAGAAAATGCTGAGGTTATTTCAGTCTGTAGATGACTGGAGCTTCATGAAGACAAACTCACTCTTTTTATTTGCGCTGGCTGCAGAATTGCTTCCAAATCTGCCTAGAATCTAATAAATCATTCACATCACTTTTCTTCTAAATTGATGAATATTCATGGTGATGGTTTGCAATTATAATTGTAGGATGCTAAATTTCTGGCAAAGTTTGCACAGAAATAACCAGTTTCTTTTTAATTTTTAATGATCTCACATCTTTAAGGCACTTGTTGAAACTGCCTAAAGGAGTTCGGAAGAGTACCGTCAAGTAGTGAAACTCAAAGTATGCAGAGCATATTGCTAATAAAGATGCAGGTGAAAGCTCTGAAGGAGAGAGAGAAAAGGTTAGAGGAGAACTCCCTCTTCAGTTCCTCATTTCTTTTTATCTTTCCTTTTGGATGTCCACAGAAATCGATGCAAGCAAAGTTTGGAAGCAGGCAGAGCTGAATTGTCATCTCTGGCCTTTTCACGTGTCATTCTGGCACTCCCGGCTGAGCAAGCTTTCCCCCATTTAGCAAAATAAAGCCTGAGCCATTTTCTCCTCTGGGAATAAAGCACAAAACTGAACACCAGGCTTGAAATAGCTGCACACCAGGCATGAAATTTCTCTTTGGTATGAAAGCTAATTTGTGTAGAGGGAGCATCTGTTCAAAAAGTGATTGTGCCCATCTCTACTCATTGGAGTATGGAAGGTGCGAGTTGAATGATTCAGTCCTTTGCAGATGATGTCTCCAGTGGGATGCTGGCTCTATAGACAACCCACAGCTTCCTCAAGGCCAGCTCTGCTGCCATCCTATTGAAGTTAGTGGAGATGCACAACACTGAAAATGACCCTCTGGTGCAACCATCCTGAAGAACCTCACCTGTTCCCATCTCGTTCCTATACAGTTTTGTTTAAGTGTAATTACATTTATTATATTGAAAGCTTCCTCATGAAAAATTAAAATAACACAATGGTAAAACAAGCACATGAGCTTTTATTCAGGGATGATTTTTAAATATCAGATCTCCTGTTACAGAGCTGAAGCATGACAGGGCTTTTCATGTCAGTGATTTTCTGAAGGGCTAGATGCTGAGATTTCATTAATATTTTGATCCTGTAAAACATCCCAATGGCATTGAAGCACCCATGAAACTTAAACACAAGTAGTGAGTGAGTTTTCTTCCCTTTATCCAGTACCCCTCCAGGTACATCAGAGCTCTTGCAGGATCCAGATGGCTCATACTCAAAAGATCAGGTTCAAATACAAACCTGCCTTTTTCTTTCCCCTTCTTTCCCTCGGCCTCCATCCTTCCTTTACTTCCTTCCAAATCGCTAATACTCTAAATAGGACATAAATGCCTGGACTATAAGTGAACATTCACTTCAGGGTTTGCCAGAGAATTAAGCTATTTTGTCTCCTAGCAATAGAGTGACAATCCAACCATTTTTGCAGAAAATGTGTACCTCTGCTGTGGCTGACCCTGTCTCCCACCCTCTGCTCTCACAGCCCTGCCTGACCCCGTCTGCAGCCGCAGCGCGGCTCGGGAAAACCGAGCCCAGGCCACGTCGCATTGATTCAGCAGGACAGGTTCCCCAAACTCCATGCTATTGCGATGCCTCTTATTGTCTTTGTGGAGCTGGTTTGTGTAAGTACCAGTCCCAGAGGCTGGAGCTGGAGGAAATATGGAATTACCTCCCTAAAAGACAAAATAGCTGTTTCTGCAGTAGTGCCAGTAGACTGGCTGCTGTCTGTACCTGAATGGCCCGCAGTGTCAGGCAGAATAGTAGGTACCAAAACAAGTATCGATGAGAGAGAAGAAAAGGAGAGGGGAGGGGAAGGGAGAGGAGAGAAGGGAAGGGAGGAGAGGAGAGGTGAGAGGTTATCAAGGTTGAAAGTTGATGGAAGATGATGCATTACCACGAAGGCAGCTTTTCAGGAGCTCATGTCCATCTCTGCTCCAGATTCACAGGAAAAGACACAGTATTTTCCATAGAAATCCCTTGCTGGATATGTGCCCTGGAAATGGAAAAAAAATCACTGTCCTTCAGCCAGCAGGTAGGACTGGGTCGGGTCAGGATTGCTTGTGACCGGTAAATGAAACAGAAGCAACTGTGCATGAAAGATTGTCAGGACAGAAATTAGCAGGGTATAGACAAAGCATTAAAGATGCTCTGCAACTGCGTGCTTTCCATTTCTTTTTTTGACTGCAAAAGCCCACATTGACAGCACATTGAACTATATAGCTGTTAACTATTTGCTCACTTGACAAATGTATTGACTTAACATGTCCTAAGTCAAACCATGAGCTGTTTGGAGCAAAAAGAGATCCTGCAGGTCTCTTTAGATGTACCAAAGAAATTGGAAATGTGCAATTACATCCTAGCAAGGATATTCTTGATGAGATTGATTTCTCCATATACAATTAACAGAACTCTAATAAAAAAGGAGTGGCTTTCTGCAGCTCCTGAAATCACAGCTCTTCAAGTTAATTCCAATTCAGCATGCAGATTACTTCCTTAATCAAGATGATAACCATTTCATTCAACACGTGGGAGCTGCAGTGCTGGGTGTCCCTGATTCTTGATGGCTATAAAAGATGTATGTGTAATGGTTTGTACCTTCCCACAGAATATTTATAGGGTGAGACTGTCAGCTCAGCCATAGACAGATATTTTCTGAGATTGTGAAATGGTAGAACCAAAATGCAGACAGCAAGACCCCATATGCTATCTGCAATTGAAAAAAAAAAAACAGACACATAATTAATCTAAATAAGTCTGGAAAGCATGGCCCACAGCAAGAGGAAAAAGATACCCTTTTTCCTCCATTTATTCAAAGAAAGTTAAAAGGTGATTTGTTCACAGGTGCCTTGTTCATAGCCTGTATGAGAAACGTATTTTTGATTCTAAGTGGTTCCTTCCCAAAAGACATAATGAGAATCAGCTCCAGCTGGAAGATGATGCTAAATAATTTCACATTAAAAATAAGGTAAGGCATAGAAAGGTGACAGGAAACATGAGTCATGGAACAACATGTGTAGGGCTATGTAGGTTGTATATTACCAGAAATCTTTAAATTATGGACAGATATTATTCTGAAAGTTCTGCTACAGCTGAAACAGAATTTCCCACTCCGTGCAGAAATTACTAAGTGGGATTCGGAGGTTTGTGCTACGCAAGAGGTGAGTTAGAGGCAACAGTGGACAGCTGTAGATAAAACCTGATTTTGTGACACTGCTGAAGGTAGGTGTGAATGCAAAATGATACTGCTATCAACAGGCACATGAGGCCACAAAATCTAAGTCATAAACCCATTGAGCAAATGATACCCATCACAGCGTTCACCCCTCCAGGACAAAAAGGCTTGCTGGGGAGAACTAGAAGCCTGTCAGCAAAGGTTATTTTCAGCACACTGGATAGTGTATGTTATGGTGACGGTTTGCCTACATCCACTTTGTAAGTCAAGAAATTCTTTCTCTCTGCCCCTCTCTCTGAGCACTGTGGAAAGGGGAAGTCGATAAAACCTCCATTGCAACTAAAACAGAAAAAGATCAAACAAGAGCCAAAGCAAACAGCAGCTGGCTCAACAAATATGAATTTCAGGTAGTGGTCATAAACAACAGGCTGGAACTGTGGATGCTAATAAAGTGAGAGCAAAGGTCAAATCTTGTTTTTTAACAACATGGTTAAGTTCAAAACAACAAATAAAGAGAAAGCTTGGTCCACAAAAAAAAAAAAAAAAAAAAAAAAAAGTTTGATTCTGTGAGTAATACAGACAACTCTTCCCCAGCCCAGCAGTCCCTCAGTTCCTAGCATGTACAAGAGTCCTGTCTCCAGACAAACTGGCAACGAAAAGGTACCTGGGAGACTGAAATTGCTGCTGATCCTGATGACCAAACTCCCGGTTTAGTAGCGTTCCTCAATCTGTTGATTTGCATCTGCCTGCCATCTCTTCTCCAATAAACAGACTGTAAACTGTTTCAAGTAAAAACATGGTTTTATTCTTTCTTTGTGTGGTGGGTCGCACAACTGGGTTCTGGTCTTGCCTTTGACACTTTGGATCTATGGAAGCTGTTGTAACATTGATAATATTTAATCCTTAATCACTAATGTGTGCAGAGCCCCTGGAAATAAACAGAACTCACACTGGTATCCACTGATGGAAATAAACAGAACTCACACTGATGTTTAGGGAAAGAATTCAGCAGCTACACGGATACCAAGGATATTCACTCATCACAGGTCAAAACCCAGGGAAGGTCAGTCTTCGTGAGGTCACGGCTGGAGTTGGTTTCTTCCCCACCTGCTCCTGTGAGCTTTTGGATGCCGCTGTGCAGACATGCCGTCGGCAGGATGCTGAGCCACATGGATGTTGATACGGATGCAGACTCTCAGCTCCTATGAGAAGCATTAGCCCTCAGATAGCTGTAAGTAATAACAATCAGATTTCATGTTTATCACAAGAAAAATCCTGTAATTGTCCTAGTAGCTCTATACACAATTTATCTCATTATTTATTTCTTGGTTTGACAGTGAACACAGATGGCCAGGAAATATTTCTTCCATCAGGTGACATTTGGGGTCTAATGTCAGCTTGCTTTCTGCACAATGGAGCAAGCTCATTTGTAAAAAGGTGGAGGAAAAAACCCATGAGAATAGCCAAGAACCTTGCATTAAATGTGTTCACTTGGGCTGGGGAAATGTACTTTTGAGTCCAAACTATCTTGAAACTGGCTATTTCCAAGGCAGAGAAATCTCTGACTGACCCAAGGATTATTTAATTGATTAGACAAAGTGTAAAAGTTCTCAGAGAAACTAAGAATTATGCCAGGGAGCTCACAGCTGCGGTGCCTGGGGTATTCAGGAGGTACACTGAGGTCCGGGTCGCTGCCCTGGGTCAGGATTCAAGCCTGGTGTTGTCACACACCTACTCCTTCATCTACTGTTTTTGTCCTGTCTGTGCCCCAGGTAAAATTTACTTTTGAAACTCAGAGGCAAAGACAGACGGAGGTCAAGAAGCTCTTCTCCAGCTTCCCATGCTCTAATGAGGACTGCGGTTCCCAAACTGTGCTGGGCAAAGGGTTGGACAGACACACAACCTTCGCACAGTAACCCATGTGTCAGCGCTGAAAATTATCTCAAATTGGCAATGGCTATTTGAGTGGCCATGTTAGAAGGCAAAATTGAAGAGGCAATTTAAAATTCAAGAAAGAAATTAATACAAATGTTTGCTAATTATGTCATTTGGGGATGCTGCATCAATGTTAATCAAACTTCATGTCATTTTGAGACAGTAAATAATGTTCTCCTTATCTCAAAAATGGAAAACCTGCCAGGCTCACAATGATGAGAGAGAGGGAAAGAGGTGCTAAAACACATTACAGTATGACAGCACTTGGGCTGGCATATAAAATTGGTCTTGAACCTTTGAGTGGAACTAAACTGAGCTGTAACCATGTTACAAAACTGTGAAAACTCATATAGGAGCCCAAACTGGGACATGTCACACCATGAGAACAGCTGTGTTACAGATATGACCCAGAGGCTAATGTATTTTAAAAGGACAGCTCAGATTTTTCCTCCTGAGGGAAAGGAAAATAATAATACATTTTTTTAAAAAAGGATGGTTTTGTTTGGGGTTTTCTTGTTGAAAATAGAGCTTAAAACTTTTTTTTTTTCTTTTTTGTGATCAAACCCAAATATTGTTACCAGTAATGGTTTTATCAACAACTTTTTTAGAGGAAAGCCTCATTTTTGGAAAAAGAGTAAATTGAAAATTGAGTAGTTCTAATTTTCAACCAGGAAAAGGAGTACTTCATGCAAGGCTAAGCAGAAATGTAGAAGCTAAGTGAGGAGATAGAAATCCTGGCTCCCTGCTGTGTGTGTGACCCTACCACTACACCACGCTTCTTTCCATATATTTACAGTTGTCAGGGATTTCCTATATACAGATGCAGGATGAAATGAATTTTCACAGAGCTGTTCAAATCAAAAGGTAATGATTACCTGCAGTGAGCAAATAGAAAATGGAGACATTTCTAAAGAAATCTGCCTGTCTCATATATGCTGCTGGGCTCTTGGTGAAATGTTTTTTCCAGGTTTTTTTGTCCTTGTGATAAACTTGACTCACCTTTTTCCTATTGCCAAAGCACAAAATAGATATTTGTTAATTTACAAAGAAGTTAATTCTCTTTGCAATTTTTTGAAACTAACCAATGTAAAGAACTTGCATAAAAATAATTACTAGGAAAATACACAGTGCTTTTGTCACTTCTTCAGTGCTATATTCACATCTCTCTCAGCTATTTGTGCACATAATGATTACTCGCTGTGAGTTGAAAACACAGCTGCATGGAAAAAACTAAACTTGACTGGCAGACTCCATGAAGGTCACAGAGCAAGAAGGACTTCACACAATTTAACCCAGTACTCAGGCCTAACATCTTATCTTACTGAATTTTGTCTGGGGTCCATATCCAAATCCTTTCATCTAAATGCCACCAAAACTGGGAGAAAGCTAGATGTAAATATAATCTTTACAAGTGGTCTTTGCTGCCTCTCAACCTTAACTTCAGATATAAGCAGCTTCAAATTTAGTAAATACTCAGAGCCAAGTTTGAAGCACATTAGAAATCTGCACCTGAAACCTCCTTTTTAATGCTAGAGCCTGACTTTCTAGCTACCGATGAACAGTGTCTTAGAGCTAAGGCAATTCCACCAGCCAGAAAGAGCAGGATATAAAAGGCTAGATCCTCTTCACTGTCAATTAGAAGGGCTTCTATGGTCAAATCATCATTAGAAAGGGAAAGACTGAGGAAAAAGCCAGGCCTCAGTGTGCAGCATCCTGCATCAGACCTGAAAGACTAACTGGCCTGACTCACAGCTGCTGCCCCAGCAGGCAGCAAACAGCTCTGAGATTAAAGGCAAGTATAGAAAGGCAAAAAAAAAAAAAAAAAAAAAAACAAACCAAAAAAAAACAACCCAAAAAAACAACAAAAACAAAAACCAAACCCCAAAACGATCCAAACAACAATTAAATAATTGATTTCAGCCACATCACTGTATATATATCAACACTATTTCTTTGTTCTTTTATTGAATGAAAACACTTCAAGAGTTACTGTCAGTTGAAATGTACTTCTCTTGGCTTTGTTTCCATCACAGCTGTGTGTGATGTCTAATACACACTACAGGGATATGTGAATTATTAAAAACTATCTTTTCAAGAAGGCTGTGGTGCTCTGAAATACTTGAAAGGGCTGATGATACATTTTACATTCTTTCAACCAGTCTGGGTATTTATTGAGATTTTCTCACATATGTAACCAGAACTGATTTTTTTTTCCAAAAGAATTAGGAGTTGATAAGCTTTCAAATCATAGGGTTGTTTGCCATAGTTGTCAATATTTCTGGTATTATCTATGTCAAATATTTCTATTTGCCATAGCTGACAATATTTCTCAGCAGGGGATTTGCAAAGAAAAGTTTAAAAGGGATTTGCAATACTTGTGCAAGAACCTCAAATTCAGCCTCTTTAAATTCTATGACTTCCTGGATTTCAGCCATTCTGAAAAAGATCCTAAATACCCAAATAGCAATTACAAAATTTGTATAGCATTGGCACCCAACATCTATGTTCCTGATGTAAATTCATATAACCAGTCATGACTGAAGTTAGGAATATATTTAAGTATTTTCACATAGGGAATCCTGAGAGCTGATATTTTTAATTTCTCAGGACTGTGCTGAAAAAGGTGAAGATCTTGCAGATGTTGAATGCACATTTCCTTCTGCTCATATGGATGCTCATATTGTCTTAAAAGGCAAGAACGTGCAAGAAGTCGATCTTAAGACTATGATCTTAGCATTGATGACTTTAGACTTTCTTTCCAAACTAGCTGATTGATGACAGAATATTTTAATTGGCATGTTGTTCATCTGAGGGGAAAAAAAAAGTGATTATGTAATTCTTTTTTCTTCTTGTCAGTCCTGTAAGCAGAGATGCCTTTTTTCCCCCAAATAGATTTTTCTGATCACCAGTGACATGCCTCATCAGCTTCAGAGAGAAAAAGGAATTTCCTACACAGATAACTCAGAATCACCTGTTAGAGGCAGGCCAGGTGTCCTTTCACTGTTCGTTAGATTCATGGCTAGAACTGTTTTTTTAATGATGCAATGCCTCATTTTCTGCCAGTAGCTTTGCCTTGTTATCAGTGTTTGAAAAGGCTGTGTTTCTGAGTTTCGGAACTCAGAATAATTTTGGATTTAGTGAGAGGAGATGGAAATACAAATTCTGCTTCTAGCTGAAATGTCTCTTCCAAATTTCTTATCGTCACCAAGTGACCTCTGCCATCACCAGCATCTCCTTCTTCTGTGTCCTGCTCCTTCTAGATAACAAGTTGCACTGAAAGGTGACCTGCCAGGAACCACATACCATAGTTAAAGATTTGTGCTGATTTGAGAACAAATTAGTCTCAAAAACAAGTGAGGAGATGAAAAGAGAAATTATAGCGGGAACTAGGATGCAGGTTGCAGTACAGAAGTCACTGCAACAATACAGGAAACCAGACATATGTTCGCAAGTGTAATATTTTGCACTTTATTTTACTTCTGTTTGGTTCAAGATGGTTAGAAAGCTTTTACAAATGAGTTGAAGGAATGAGTCTGATATCTGAAGTGTAAATCCTGCTCACTTCACTAGTGAGATTGGTCCTACTGGCTAACTCCATTGGTCTAAACTAAAAATGTCTTAAAAAACACTGGATAGATTCTAACAATGATCAGACAGATGGGATAATTCCAGATTTACAGCAGTATAAATCAGGAGGCTATGACCCGCCTGGCATGGAAAAAAAAAAAAAAAAAAAAGCATGTAAGGAAAAGATCTTCCAGATGCATTCAAGTCCCTAAGAAGAGAACCCCTTTCTGCTCATAAAAGTGAGAGAATAATGTGTTTCAGTCCTACAGAAAGAAACTGTCACTATCAAAATTATCATAATGAAGAAATTCACACACTGCTATGGCTTAACCCCAAGCAGCAACTCAGCCCCACACAGCTGCTCACTCACTCCCCCCTCAGTGGGACAGGGGAGAGAATTGGAAGAGCAAAAATGAGAAAACTCGTGGGTTGAGATTAAGACAATTTAATAGGCAAAGCAAAAGTTGCACACGCTAGCAAAGCAAAACAAGGAATTCACCCACCACTTCCCATCGGCAGGCAGGTTCAGCCACCCCCAGGACAGCCAGGCTCCACCACGTGTAATGCTACCTGGGAAGTTAATATTGGTTACTGAGGGCTACTTGGGCAGGCAAACGCCATCGCTCCAAACGTCCCCCCCTTCCTTTTTTTTCCCCCAGGTCTCTATGCTGAACATGACGCCATATGGTCTGGGATGTCCCTGGGGTCAGTTGGGGTCAGCTGTCCCAGCCGTGTCCCCTCCCAACCCCTTGTGCACCCCAGCCCCCTCACTGGTGGGGTGAGGAGCCTTGGCTGTGTGTAAGCACTGCTCAGCAGTAACTAAAACATCCCTGTGTTATCAACACTGTTTCCAGCGCAAATCCAAAACACAGCCCCATCCTAGCTACTATGAAGAAAATTAACTCTATTCCAGCCAAAATCAGCACACACACAAATCATTTTCATATTTGAAGCAAAGTTTTCTGCTTGGATGTGATTCGATTTCCACTGCAGGCAGCATGCTGACATTTACTAATGGATTAGCACATCATTCTGCATCACATCAAACACACCGCAGCAGTATAACCTCTGGCCCCACACATATGGTTGCTATTTGATATCAGTGTGACTCGCATGAACGTTGCAGCTGTGTTGGCCCTAGGTGAGCAGATACATTTGTTAATGCCTACCAGAGTAGAAAGCTGTCCTGTAACTCGGACTTGGGGCAGAGGGAATCTCAACCAATGGAAAAATCCTGACAACAAAGTCAAGGACTTATTAGTTCAATCCCTTTTCGAGCTGGTTGCGAGCCGAGTCCTGCAGCTCTTAGCTGGAGATCTCTTTGCCATGCTCCCCTGCACCCCAGACTCTGGGAAGGCATTTTAGCTTCTGCCCAGCACTTACTCCTGAGCTGATCCGACTGAGAGGAGAATGGTGACCACACGCCTTTCAGCATAACCACGAATTCCTAAATCACTAAAAACATACATCGCGGAGGTCGAAAAACTACAATCCAAACCCTATAGGCCCAGAGTGCTGCACAGACAAACACAAATACAGCTATGTACCCACTTACAGGTACAGCCCACGCTGGGGACTAGAGGATAAACTGTGATTAGGACAGTCCTCGGGCACTATGTCAGCTGATTGGGACAGGAGAGAGTGAGGTTGGAGCATCCACCATGCCTTTGGTGAACAGATCTCTAAAGCTGTTTTCATCTCACAGGGCTAGAGCAGCCCAGAGGTTGCTATCAGCAACCAAGATGGATAAATCAGCGCACCGGGAAGGAGGAATTTCTCTTACAGCCTGAAGACATCTGTACAACCCTTTACCTGAGCTGGGGGGATCATTGCTGGAGCACAACCATAGCACAGGACTGAGATGTATCAAATAGCTGAAATGCTTTTTATTGCTGCAAGTTGAACCCATGGTAGAGTTTGTCATTTGATAAATCCATAGCTGTCAGCTACAGACACTTCAGGGCAGATTCGTTGCATGAGAGCACAATGTGCCATACCTCCAACTCTAATCTTGGAAGACATAAACACAAAGAATCAATGTCTCATTCCTTTGTTTGAAATGTGGTGGTCTGTAAATGCTGATCATAAACTCACTTTCTGCGAGATCCATGTCCTTATCCTCTCCCTCCACTACATAGAAGAAAAGTATCCAAAATGCAAGAGCAAAACTGGTCATATGGTAAAGGTGGGATGTACAATGCATGATGATGGAATATGGGCTGTTCTTGTTACATCGGAACACAGTCCAAAATCTGAGGTTTGCCATAAACCAGAAAAGAGAGACAGCCTGCACCTGGACAGGACAATCTTCTTACTCATGCACTCTCTACTGCGTCACATATTTAGTTAGTCTTAATCTGCACAGCCAGACTGACTCCACGGCAGTGGAGTGGGTTTACAGCAGGCAATTATTCATCCCTAGAAAGGCAAGGGTTGTTGGGAACATGGAGGAGCAAGTCCATTTGTAGACTAAAGAACTGGATTTATCCTTCTGACTTCTGCAGAAACTGCTAAATCAAAGGGCTTAATGATGAAAGGGAAAATTTAGGCACAAAGTATTGAATTAAGTGTGTGGAAAAGACCTATTGCACCATATAGTTCTCCCATCAAGGCAGGGACAAGTACCAAAAGCAATTAGTTTTCCAGAAAATTCATTTCACCTTTCGTTCAGAGGCAGAGAGCAGACAGCAGAGTTCAGACTAAGGGGCTGAACAGCCCACAACCACCAGTGAAGGATTTAGAACTGGTGGGTCTTGAACAATCCTTTAAGTGCTCTGGAACGCATATCTTCAGCCCTGGGATTCTGGAGACCATGCTACAGACACAAGAGAGGAGCTCCTGAAAATGCAGATATGGAAGTCCAGTGTGCATTTTCATGCTGGGCTCAGGGCTCCCACTGCTGACTGAAGCTACTGATGGCAGTTTCACCAGTGGAATGAATTCAGGAATCATCTCCCCAGTGAGCAGCTTTAAATTAACCTGATTATTTCATCCCAGCTCTTTGACAAATGAGTCTGATTTATTTAGCTCGTTTGAAACAAGTTCATTTTAATGACGTTATTTATATAGCTCCTTGATGCCATTAGCCAGATTACATGCTGTCCAAAGGGTATAATGCATGATCTCATTTCCAACTTACGCCCCTTCTATTTCTTTCATCCTCTAACTTAAGTAGCAGGAGTTCAGAACATATGTTCTTCCGTTTCCTCTCTAGACGGCAGAAAGTCATTTGACAGCTGCCAGGTAGTATTACCAGATCATTTAGTCACTTTTTCTTTAGCCTAGGAAATCAGATTAGAATGTGAAACATATTTCTGCTAAATCACATGGAAATACAGGCCTGTTTAAGGTCCAGGAACATATCACTCTGTCACTTTTGGAAATGGATAGTGTTATCCTGGCCACTGCCTTGTAAATTGCCAAATTTTATTTACTGCTTTTATTGCTTCTGAAGATTATTCTCCTTACACATCTGTGATAGGAAACAATAGATCAATAGTGGCTCGGGTTTCAAGTCCTACCCTGCAGTGAATTCTCCAAGAGATGAACTTCTTGCACTCGTTCTCAGTCTCCCCGACATCAGTGCATCAGCATATGGGCACAGAAGTCCACTCTATGGAGCACTTGGCATGTCTGAGCCTTGCTCTGAACACATGAGAGAGCGCAGGACCAGGGACATGGGCACTTCAAATCACCACTGAGATGGCACTGGCACTGGGTACAACCTTGCACTCAGACTCCTCCATTCTTTGTGACTTCAGGTGGAATTGCAATCAGCAACACAAACGTATCTGAAGAACTCGGTCATGCAGGACTGGACTGATGTTACTGATGTAATTTATGAAGTGTTGAGTTTGTAAACTAATACCTGAGGCCCAGATATGCTTAGACATCAGAGGCCTCTCCCTGGTCCTTCTGATGTAAACTCAGACATTTCCTGAGATGTTGAAGGAAAGAGAAAAGTACCTCTGGAGATTTTTGGAGGATGACCTTGTCTGCCTAAGTTAGCCTTTGTCTATTCTTGAGTGTGAGGCATCCATGGGAAATGTGAGACACCTACATGCTAAGAGGACCCATCCACCCGGCCATCACCTCAGACCAGGTCTCTAATGGACTGCTTTATTATTAAAAAGGAAGAATGTGAGAGCAGCACCAGTGCGCACTTTTTTTTGCGTGAGAGCTTCTGGCACAATCCCTTCCCCAGGAGTTGGCAGGCTTCTGTCCAGGCTCCTCCTCAGCATGGGGCATGGCTCCATGGGCATGTTCTCCTCCGTGGTGAAGCCATTTAAAGAGGTTTCTAAGGTACTCCCTCTGCAACCACTTCTGCTCAGCTGTCCTGCAGCCTCCTCCTGTGGCTTTGTGACAGCTTTGTGGGTTTGTGCTGAAAACTGGGTCATTGAAAAGATCCAGGGCAAAGCAGAAAACCAACAACAAAAAAAAAAATACCTATTTTGCACATTTTTCTTAACCCAGTTCATTTCAGTCATGTTGCATTCTGGCAGGGATGGTGATGGGTGGGAGGGGGGGTGGGGGGTAGAGGGCTGCTCCCTCTCTTCTTCCACAGAGCCAGACGATGAACCCGGGGTAGGAAGCCTGATGATCAGCTGGGCAGGACAAAACAGGGGTCTCACACCCAGCTCCCTGGAGTGTGTAGGGCTTTTACATTACACCCTCACTGGAGAAATCTGAGGCTAGTGACAGAAATCCTTGTTTAGCTCCAAGTGTGCTGGCTGCCAGAATAGGGTCTTTTCTTTTTCTTGGTGCTTCTGGTCTTCAGCTCTAGCATTTTCAGCCGCTCTCTGAGAATATGGGTGCAGGGCTCCAGGGGCCTCTCAAGCAAAGCAAAGAGACATGTGAAGGGTTTAAGCACCTGTTGGACAGCAGTTCTAGAAAGCAGATGAGGTCTATCACTGATATCTCAGCAACTTCTTAGACCTTTAAATTTAGAGTTTAAATAGACTGGTCCCACCCTTTACTAATTTCTCCCAGAAAGAAACCACTGAGAGAAACCTTTAATCACACTGTACATTGCAAGAAAAACAATCAGCAATGGGCCAGAGTATCAAGCAAGCAAGATAAAAAGAAACATTAAAAACTGGGGCAGAAGTGACTGTCAGAAGTTGTTTAGGTTGTATCTCTGGTACATCTACTGACAGAAACTCTTGACTACTACTAACTGGAGACTGCAAGACCAGCATGGGCCCAAAAAGCATGTTTTGTAAACACAAGAAAATCCTACATTGAAGAGATTAATGCCATGAATAGCTTTTCTTCCAATGCAGAGATTCGGGTTTGGAGTAGAGTTCTGACTGCCAGCTCTGTGCTAATCCAAAGAGACAAAAATAAAACTGGCCAACTTGCTTAGATAGTCAAAGCTGGAAGCACAACAACAAAGAGGAGAAGAGTTTCATTTCACAGTAAAACAAATTTAGGAACAAACTAGAATGAAAACACAATGTAGATGCTGCTTGCTCACATTCCCTCTGAGTTGAAGAAGCTAGTTCCCAGCTCCTGGATATATCGCAGCACCATCTGCCAGCAGAGAGTAGAATTACATGATAAACGGTATATTGTGCCTGACGAAAACACTTTCTCCTCTTCAAATGCACGGGAGCTTTGTCCTTGCTTTCATGGTAACCAGCATTTGGCAAACACTGCCAAAAAGCTGAACCTATATGAAAGCTAAATCAACCTACAGCTCCAAAACAGGACACATTTTTCCAGTGTGGAATACATTCTCTCCCACAGCTCCTCACAGAGTTCAAGACCATGAGCATACAGCTCCAATTACTGGAATTTTATGGGTGACATAGGCTAAGGAACCAGCTCTTGTCCCTCATGTTGTCCCTCCCTCCACTACACAGCTGCTGCTCCCCTGCCCACCCATAGCCCCTGCCCACAATCGGGGTACAATGCCACGCAGAAAGCACCTAACCACTTTTGTCTGTCCCTCCTACAGCAAGAACTAAATTTTGCCACCCTCTCCTCATGCCTCCTCCTGCCATCAACGCCTTTGGTTTCAGTGGCACACAGTAAATCGCTTCCCAGCTGGGATCCATCTGCTTCTCCCATCTGCTCTGTCCTTTTCTCTCCCTTCTCTTCTGCCAGTGATTCCGTGAAATCTCCTTCCTTCTCCCATTCTACTGTCCATACATCCATCTTACAGAAATCAGTTCCTCCTTCCTGTTCCCCCAGATACCCCTCCCAGGCATCAAATCCTTTATGGATACCATGAATTGCACAAATCCCTTCTTGCTACATTTGATAGTAGGAAGAATGCATCATCCCAATGCTGCTGGCAGCTCAGACCTATGTAGACCTTGATGGCAGCTTGCCCTCTTCTCACTGTCTCTGGGACTCTGCTCCTTTTTCTTCTTCATATTTAGCTATATCAACACAAACATTGCTAGTCTTCAGTTAGGTTCAGTGGGATTGCTACTGCTATCGGCGCAGTCTGTGGGGAAAGCTGGGCACCGCTACATGGCAACCCAGGTGGTAAGTGTGCTTTTTATTCCGGGCAGCCTAGGCTGACTGTGATTGCAATTTAGGTGTCATAGTAGAGGTTTCAGGGAAAAAAAAAAAAAAAGAAAGAAAAATGCCCTCCTTCCCAGCTCCACAGACTGTGTATCAAGGCTCCTAAATACACTGACATTCTCTAATATTTTCCAAGACTCTGACAGAGGATAAGTGGCACAGCAGGCATTTAAAATGTATCACCAGAGGCTTTCAAGGTGGGTCAGTCTATTATAGCCTCACCCAGCTGCAAGTGAGGAAATAGATGAGACTGTCACCAAAGACAAAGTCTCAAAGTGAGGGACCATTCTCTATAGAATTCTTCCTAGGCCAGGCCCCAAAGTAATAACTTTTCTTACAGGAGATTCACTCTGCAGTGGAGAAGCCACACAAGCTCACACCATGCTCTGTTACTCTTTCTCTGGCATCTCTCTCTTTCATGGCAGATCTTCAGAGCCTGAGCAATCCTCCATAGCCAGCACCTACCAAACTGTGAGCATATAAATGAACAAGTGTTATATAAATACTAGATTGTTTATGTATAAAAATATTTTTCCTATAAGTCACGAATATATTTGCTATATCCACATGTAATTAGATTCATATCTATACAGACAGAAATATATGTAAATATGAATAATCTCATAAACAAAGAGGAATCAGACTGCAGGATAGTGCAGTGAGGAGAGGTGTCTTTCCCTCTGGGTTTGTTCCCTCCAGCTCGTGCCAACTACCTTCACCCAGAAATTCCCTGACCTAGAGAGTAACATCTCCATGTCTGCAACAGCAACATAGAGTTCCTTGGGGAAGGATGAAAAACCCACGTACAAAGGTTTAGTCAGGGGATAATCCGCAAGAGATAGTCCAGCTCTTCTCTGTGGACTTGCTTTTTGCTTGGAGCAAAATTTTATGACTGACATGAAGATGTGTTTTTGGATTGTGAATCCCAAAGTGCTGCTCAGCACCCTGATGCCTGTCAGTGTGACTGGGAATGGATGGAGTTACAGCAGTGGACATTTCATGGGTCAAGTCAGTGGTTCAGCTCTACCAGCCCAAAGTGACAGAGGGAACTTCTCATGCTAAGTGAGCACAACAGATCAATCTATGCAGCCAAATGAGGAGAACCTCTGGAGCTGTGGATTGCAATGAGCTGGGGAAAAAGGCACAATTTGTGACAGCATCTTTCCGTGAAACCACAGACAATAATGGTAAACCAGTCCAGGGTCTGAACTGGGACCAGTTCACCAGACTGCATTAAGCAAGGCACATCTTATGTACCAAGGCAGAGAAGTACCATTCCCCTGTGACCACCAAAGCTCCTTCTGATGTCAGTGCAAAGATCTCCCTGGTGAGATCCAGTCCCCTGAAATTAGCAGTTCCTCTGCATTTAATAATTTCATGTATAACATGAACTTCTAGATGTCCAAATTCTTGAGATCCCCATCCTTTCTGAAGCATAGAGAGCGGAAAGCCAACTTGCCTCAGAAACTGGAGGCACAATGGGGTAAGGTTTGAGGAGCCAGGGTATGCAGGGGAAGAGGCCATGGCCTGAACTGAGCCACTCACAGCTGCTCCGGCCAGCTCTGAAACTGCTGTAAATGAGCCACTGTGTGCCAAAACACCAGCTGGTCAGCAGAGTGTGCGGAGCTCCTGCTCAGGCAGATTTAAGAAAGTGAGGCAGCTGCAAAAGTAGGAGATACAACTAAAGAGACAGGCAAAGGGAGAGGCAGCTGAGGAGACGTGTGGCTGGAGGTGTGCTCTTGGAATGAGATGCTCCATGCCAAAGAGGTGCACTCCTGACGGGCTGTGGTCATGGGCAACCCACACTGGGGCAGGGACACCCTTGAGGGACTGCAGCCCATCAGCAACCCAGGCTAAAGCAGAGGAAAATTATTAAGAATCAAAAAGAACCAGAAAGAAATTGTTACACACCCAATAAGAGACTGTTGCACTGTCACTTTACCAAATGCACTGGGATGGCCTAAGTGTAAAGTCAGCGGGCACCTAAGGAAAGTCGAGCCTGCAGAAAGGGGAGAAAATGTGTTTACTTAAGTGTCTGTTTGATTGTTTATGTTCTTTTTTGATACCCAGGTCAGTGATCAGAAGTTGGCGCTAACTGGTAATAAACTAAATAAAGTAAAAACTCCTCCAAATTCAACTCTTTTTCCCACAACAACTAAGCCCTCTGAATCTCCAGGGGATGATCCTGTACATGTCTACTGCAGGAGAAGGCTTACCTATTGGGATGTTGGTGCTCTCTACACCAAACGAAAGGAGCAGCTTCACCCCAAATATTTGTCTGAAAGCACACCTCAATAAGCAGTGGACAGTAAGAGTGGACAGTAAGAGGTGGCTGCTCATCAGAAGAAAAATACTTCATGTTACGACCCAGACAAGGAGCCCAGGGAGTGGTAAATTTTCTGTGATCCCCTCAGGTTAAAATCTTTTACTTGCAGTAGAAACAACTTAAACTTGGAAAAGGAAAGTAAGCAATGGGGTCTCTTAATGATAAATCTATAAGAAAGAAAAGAAAGTTAAGAAAAGAAAAGAAAAATAGAAGACTCTGGTCACCACCCCTGGCTCCAGCGTTGTCTCAGGCCGGGAAACCTTGGGTGGTTGGGTGCACATGCAGCAAAGTTTTCTGCCACCTTTTAAGTTCATCTTTATCAGCTGATTGGCATACAACACAAAGGGAGGCAGGGATTCTGGGAACTCATTTCCATGAGAGACAAGGTGGTCTTGTTCCTTCCTACCACCTTTACTTCTTCCTCAGTTTTTTTTTTTCTTGGGTAATTGTCCAGCCTTTAGCTTACCAGTTTTGTTTGTTTGTTTGTTTGTTTGTTTTTCTGAGGCTTATCTAAGGGCTTTAAGCACTACATCAACAAGGAAGTGGAGCTGTGCATCCTTTGATACACTCCACCCTTCCCTGGGCAGCATTCCTTAGACTAATCACAAAGGCCCCAACTTGTCCTGGATGCTTCTGTTGAGGAATGTTTGAGGCATTGATTCTTTGAGTTTCTTACACATGTATCCCTGGAAAACTCAAGTTACAAGCCTAAAGAACTTCCCAGACCAGGGTTTCCTAAGAGGTTAGGTTGACTGAAGCATTAGCAGTTTGGACTGCCTGCAGGACTCAATGTTTAAAGCAATTTACATAGGTTTTAGGTATGCTGATCCCAGCCAGTTAACATGAGAGAGAAAGACAGAAATAAAAGAGTTGCGCAAAATATCTCCTGCACCTCTGCTAATTTCTCTGACTTGACATCAGGGAGATCCCCGTGTCAGTTCATCCGTGATACCTGCCCACCCCTGCAACTGCTCCACCAGCCTTTATGCCCCAGGCCCCTCAGCTGCGCATCGCCTGGGATGCCACTCTCTCTGAGCCAAGAGACAGAAGGCAGCAAGCAGTGTGTTCATACCGCAGCCCATGGATCAGATAATATAACCAAGGCCTATGATTCTCTCTTCCAGGTACATAAAAATCTTCTCCAGGACTTCCTAGAGTGATTACTACTCTGCTCTATCACCTGCTTCATATTTACACCATACACACTCTTATGGGTCAGATCAAAAGCGAGCCACATTGCTTTTCGTCTTGTACATCATCCACCCTGCCCACAACCCAGTATTTAATACATTCTCTAACTTCTTTTTGTTTTTCTTCTCTTGAATCTTGCAGATTAAAACTTTTTTTTCAAATATTAACTAAAAGGATCTACACCAGGATATCAGTCTTCTATACTTCCTGTCCCTGTTCATGTAATCAGATTTAAGATTATTAGGAGTTTATGCTTTGCCTTCAGGATTTACTGAACACCATGGTGAGTCATCAGCATGTTGATGATTCTCCATCTCACATCCTCTTCTTATCAAGCAGTGCCAGTCTCACTTTTCCCCTAATCCCTGATGAGGAGTGATCACACTGTACCTACAGAGCAATGCTAATTTAGCTTCAACTTCATCACAGCAAAGGGAGAAGAATTCCATCCCTGAGATGCAACTGGTGGGTCTAGAGCACATTGCAGTAGAGACATCTGGTGGCTACCAAGAACATAGGTCCTCTGGAAGAAAACTGTATGGATGGGTAAAAAGTTAACTGCTACTGGAAAAAAGGGATTGTTAGATCCATAGTAAAGACTGTGTCTGATTCTTTCATCAACTTAAGTAGGTATATATGCATGTAATTATTCCCTTAACATGAGACAGCTCAGGACAAATGAATCTCATTTGCCCCACAGAGCAAGAGTCTGTTACAGAGTAAGATTTCATCCTGTTCATGAAACACCAGAGAACTCTAGTCATCACTTTTTCCACATATACATTGAACGTGATATAAAGTAAACATTCCTGAGTGTGGTTATACCATGAACCTGTGAGGAAATCAGTATTATTTCCATTGCACAGAGAATGGGGCATAAACAGAGCTCATAATCCCAAAAACATTCAAAGTTTTGCAGATCTGTGACTAAACACAGAACAGTGCATACAGTTCCCAGTGCCCCAGCCCACAAAGTGCTACCGTGTGATCGGACAGCAGCAGCTTATCATCTTCATATCTCACTACAACACATCCCAGAACAATATCCCTATTGTCCTGGTTTCAGAAGGAATAGAGTTAATTTTCTCCCTAGTAGCTGGTACGGTGCTGTGTTTTCAATTTAGGATGAGAATAATGTTGATAACACACGGGTGTTGTAGTTGTTGCTAAGTAGCGTTTATCCTATGTCAAGGATTTTTTGGTTTCTCATGTTCTGCCAGTGCGCAAGTACACAAGGTGCACAAGAAGCTGGGAGGGAGCATGCCCAGGACAGCTGACCCGAACCAGCCAAAGGGATATTCCATACTGTAGGGTGTCATGCTCGGTATATAAACAGGGGGGAGTTGGATGGGAGGGGCAGATTGTTGATTTGGCATCAGACAGCAGGTAGTGAGCAATTGCATGTGTGTTTTATTTCTCTCTGTTTTTCTTATATCCATTTTCATTACTACTATTATTTATTATATTTTAATTTAGCTTAGTTATTAAACTGTTCTTATCTCAACCCATGAGTTTTATTTTTATTTCCAATTCTCCTCCCTATCCCACTGGGAGGGGTGAAGAGTGATCAAGTGGGTGCATGGTGCTTAGTTGATGGCTGGGGTTAAACCACAACAACTATGTAAAAGGAGGCACTGATTTTGCAAGTTAAAATATTGTTTTCTACAAGTTACATCCAGATAAGATAAAAAGAAAGTAAGGAGAAAGACCCGTCATGAAAAATGCTCATAACTGAGGGGATAACATATGGAGAAAATAAGCATGGTATGGAAGGAGTCCTCTTTGTGTTTGCTGCTTACTACATGAGGTCTTTCTAGAAATTTCACATGGTGAAGACACATATGAAATGTCAAAATTATTGCTTCCTGTACAGTCTGAACTCAGCCTCCAAATGATGCATTTTAGTACAGCTCAACTAAGTGATATCCTGTTATTTTTAAAGAAAGCTCATAGCTGCCTTGAAAACAAAACAAACAAACAAAGTGGGGATGTACTTCAAAGAAAGCAAACATAAGGGATGTGCTTCATTTGCTGCAAAAACTGGCAGGGGAAAAATCAGGGAGCTGCAACAGATCATGGACTGGTGAGTCCAATAGCTGTACCTCTACTTTGGCCAAGGAATGCCTAAGGGCACTGGGCACTTTAAAACAAACTTTTCCGCGAGAGTCAACCCCTGAACATGGAATTTTAGACCCCTAAGGTTTGATGACCAGAAAGACCAAGTACACTGGCACTGGAGTTAATTCAAGTGTGCTTCGAACAAAACAGATGCTATAAATCCTGCTTTCAGCTCTTATCCCAGCTACCTTCTCCCTGTCCCTAGCCATGCATTTCATCTCCATTCTTTCACCACCCTAATTTTATGTGCAATGTCTCCTCTCTACCCTGCCTTGTCTCCCCATTACAATTCTGAGTCCTAGCCTGTTTCCACATCCCGGCTACATGTCTTTGTTTACAGGTGAAAACCCCCAGGTTTTCTTCATGATTGTGTTTTAATCTAGAATACGAGATGATGAAACTGAGCTTTGCTGCGCTCCCTTCCACAGAAACTCCCTGGGAAGAGTCACAAAGAGAGGACCCTGTTCACCCTGGTAACTTGAAGCTGTAGCATGCTCAGGGCAAACAGAGTAACCTGAAATCTTACGGGTAAGATGCAGTTGCCTAATCATAGTCATCTAGCCCCATCTGAGATATCCTAGACTAGATGTGTCATCTGTCCTGCCTTGCTTCCCTCCTGTTGCTGCTTCAGAAGCGCTCAGCACTCCCCTGGTCATGCTGACCAGTTCCCTGCAGGAATCTTGGACACTTTTGGGGTTTTAAGGTATTAAAAGGCATCAGATATTTAAGACAACTGAATCTTTCCTGGCAAACAGATTCTACAGGTCTCTCCTGAGACTTCGGGATGCGTACAGCCTGTGAGGAAGGTTTGCAGAAAAGCTGTTCACGGGGGACAAGGGTACATTTTAAAGCTCCCAAGGTTTTGGGGGGAGGATGCAGCTGGAGGCCCACCACACAACAGAAGGAGCCAAAACAGGGCTTTGTGGCAGAAGCCTGATGAAGTTTTTACACACAACACAGGCAAGGGGTTCTGCTCACCCCCTTGTCTTGACCTACCCGGTTTGGGGGGGGGGGGGGGGTCAGCGGGTGGCTTTTTTTTGCGAAGGGTCAAGGTGCCTGCAGGCGCCTGTTCCATGAGGCACCGATAAGCGCCTGTATATTCTCGGGTTTAAGGCTCATTTTTTGATAATACGCATTAGCGGTTTTGTTTGTTTGTTTGTTTCCCAACCAGGTCATCAAGCAGGAGGGAAATGAAGTCCGAGTCACGAAGGACGCCCGAATGGCGACAGGGGCTGTCCGTGAGGGCCGGGCGCGGGGGGCCCTTCCCGCCTCCCCCGGCCGCGAGGCCGGCAGCGGCGCCGTGCGCTTTGTGGCGCCGCCGGCAGCGCGGACCCCGCGCCGTGCGCTTTCTGGCGCCGCCGGCAGGGCGGAAGCGGCGGGCGGGCGGGCGGCGGGCCCTTCCGGCGGGCTCGCGGGCTGCCGGCGCCTCGCCCCGCCGCTGCCTCCGCCTCCCCCACTCGCCGCTCGCTGCCGCTCGGCGCCTCCATCCTGGTACTTGGGAGTCTCCATCCTGGTTTCTCAAGTGCCCGGACCCAAAACAGGAAGTAAGTGCGCGGGGGCCTGCGGGCTGACAGGGCCGGGAGCGGCCGAGTCGCGGTCGGTGGCGGAGCGCGGCGGGCTGAGCGGAGCGGGAGGCGGCCATGTCCGGCCCCCTTCCGCCCCCCCCCCCCCCACCCTCACATCCCTCAGCCGCCGCCGGACTGGGCTGGACCGGGCCGCGTTGGGCTGGCAGCTGAGCTGGCAGCGGTCTCGGCCAGCGCCGCCGCCCGCCGGGAGCACGGGAAAATGGCGGCGGCGGCGGCGGCCCGGGACCAAATGGCGGCGCTGGCGGCCGGGGGGCAGAAGGGGTCTGAGGCGGGCCCTGAGGCGCGGAGCCGCCGCCCCGGGGGCAGTGCCGGGGGCCGGGACAGGGCTGGCAGCGCCGCTGCCTCCCGCCGGCTTTGTGCCGCGGGCCGTTGTTCCCCGCCTTCCCGGGGCGCTGCGGGGCGGCGGGATCGCTGCTCAGAAAGAAATTTGGAAGGCGCGGGGAGGGGTGGGTCGCGGCAAAATAGGGTAAAACTTGGAGATTACCAAACCTCGACTCCCTTGGGAGGGGAGGGGGAGGGTGGTGTGCAGGTTTTGTCGTTTTTTGCTCTTTCTGTTTTAAACTCAATTCCCTTTACCTTGATGCCTGTAATAAAAGGCCACTTGCACGAACGCGTTTAAATCTCCCTATTTCCCCACGCTGGGTGTGCGATTGGGGTATCCTAAGCTTGTGGCTTTCTTCTGTTTCGTGTCATAATCTTTCTTTCTTTCCAACGAGAGTTACGATTTGAGGTTGCTTGGGGGTTTATTTCTAAGTGGAATCTGAAATGTGTAACTTTGCCAAGATCAGGGGTTTCATCTAAAAGCGGTACCAGGCTTTTCTGCACTAGAGTTATGCTCTCTGCTTTGCCAAAATAAAAGGTTCTGGTTGGACAAGCCTTTTTTTCCTTTTTTTTTTTTTTTTTCTTTCTTTCTGAGGTCTCTTTTTTTCTTGGTCATAGTGCACTTGGGCACAGTGAACCGTATTACGCTTCTACTAGGTACCTCTTTAGCTGACAGACAGTATTTGTATGTATTTATTCACAAAGAGTTAAAATTGTTCAGCCCCACCTGGCCCTTGTAAGTTAGGTGTTGAAGTAACCTAGAAAATGCTTTTTGTTTGCCAGTGCTGCTCTAGCTGTAGATGTAAGTTGGCTTCTTGTCAGCATCATCAAAATACCTTTGCAAAACCAGGAGCTGTAGGTTTTACAATGAGATGGATGCATCTCATTTAAATTCTCATTTCCATCAATCCACGTGAATATAATAATGGCAACAATTACATGCTTGTTTTTCAGGCACTTACTGAAAGTTTCTACATGATGTTTTATGACTTACCAATAAGATTGAACCTTAAATAGAATGCCTAAAAATACTGATTTTCAGCTTAACCACTCAATATTATAGAAGGTGGATATACAAAAGACAAAGACCTCCATGTGTTGGTACTGTATTTTACATTTTCTAATAGTCTCTTATTTATGAGCATTACTTCTACGCTCATCTGTCCATCAGAAAGCAACAGAGCGATGGCTTTGTTTATCAAACATAAGCCTTGTACAATTAGGATAAGTCAACTTCTCGTTTTATTTTATGCTAGATTTCTGCCTGTTGTTTATAAAGGTGAAGTTGTTACTGGAATGCTTAGGATGAAACTGGATTTACATGAAACAAAAAGAATGTTTTGGTACATATCAGTCTTACTAAGATTTTTATCCATAGTCATAACCTTGTGCCTAACAGCTATTTTCTATTACTGAGAAAGAAAACTTACAACTTTGTGTTTTTTCTTTTGAAAGAGCTTTTTTTTTTTTTTTTCTTTTTGCTCCCCTGTGCCTGTGTGACATTGAAAGCATGCTCAGTGTTTTTTATTAAAATATCAATGGATAGACTATAACTCATGGAGTTCTGCCAAATTTGGATCGATGTAAATGAGAACAGTTTGTCCCATTGTGTCTCCTATATATTCCATTCCTGTGGATGGCCCACTTCTCTCAATACCATGGATGAGTAGAATGGAACTGTCCCTAAAGGACTGTGATTTCATGGTGATACGGTTTAATAAGTCTTAGTATGCCATGAACTCAGGTCTTTGGGTCCTTCTGTTTGCAGTCTATCCGATTTGGTCCCCTCTTACATCCCTTGTTGCAGTTGTTAATGACAATTTCTTTGTGGTAGAATTTAAAATTTGAGCAGAACCCATTTGGTATGGATGAAAGGTTTTTTGTTGAATAAGAGCATAAGAGAATTGGCACTAGTTGAATAGTAACAACTGATTATGTATCAGAAGTAATGACTTGGTATAGAATACACTAAACGTTCAGGCTGCCTTAAATATGAGGTATATGAGGTCCTGTGATGACTTTTTTTCCTTTGTGTTACTCTTGAATGAATGCTTTGAAATCCCAGTGCGTGCCATGTGATTGTTCCAGTTAAATGCCTCAATAGCAGGAAGCCTTCCTTAGTAAACTTGTAATTTTTGCTTCTTGCAGAATTTAGTGAAATATACTTTTACTTTTTGCCCAGTGTGGAAAGCGTGGCCTTTAATATAATATCATGTAGAAATTTTAATAGATTTACAACAGTTCACAGAAGACTAGCCTTAACGTTCAGTTAATAGCTCGGTATAATGACAGAATTCTGTCTGCAAATACTATTTCTTAGAAGTGTTTAATTTTTACAGCCTACAGAATGATTGAGCCCATCTGTCTGATTATTGAGAATTACAGGAATTTTGTATTAAAATGTTCAATTTTGTAACTCGGTATAAAATAATCTTTTGGGTTTTTTTCTGCCTAAATCTGCTGCATGTTTCCCAAATAAATAAGAACTGCTGTATTATGTGGCTTTAGTGGAAAATTTGTATTGGAATTCTATATTATTCTTGTAGGCAAAGTCTCTTCCTATCTGTTTAGTTGCATGTTGAAACCTGTTTAAAATTGTAATGCAACTCGTCAAATTGTTGAATTTGGTAAATGCACCCAAAAATCTAAAAAAATCAAAAAATGCTTATTAAATTTACACTGATTTCTAAGTTGCTGTCTTAGAAATTGAAGATTATGCTATCTTCACTGAATTTTGTAATACACATCCACACTGTTAGTGTCTGTGCATCCAACAGCATTCCCTTCCCCCACAAGCTAACACCCTCTTTCAGAACAGAAAATATTAGTGGTAGATTGGTATCTCTAAAGAATGTGTTTGAATCAAGGATTAAAGAAGAGTCTTGGGTCATGCATTTAAAATTAAAGCAAGCTTTTTGTTTCAAATAGAAAGCAATGCATTTTCAAAAGCATGCTTAGTGAAGTTATGAAAAGAAGGTGGTATTTTGGAGGTGATGAGATACTCATGTTGTAATTCTCACTAATTAGGAAACACTGACTGTAATTAACTTTGTATTTAACTTTTTCAAGAGTAGACGTGTTCTGAATATGCAGGTGTCTGTATTAAACAGAATTCACATGGCACATCCTAAAAGACCTCTGCGGTGATACGGCGTTGTCTAGCATGGCTCCGGCTGTCATCCAGTGATAAATGGAGGACACAGGGCGAGTCCGGTGTCGGTGCAGCCAGTATCAGAGAAGCCTGCATCAGAGGGCCTTGTCTCCTGCCACACCACTGGGCTTTCTCCACTGAGCTCACCGTAAACTCCCAAGTGTTCCCATCGTATGTCGTATTTGATGTATCTTCAGCATATGTGATAGTTCCATCATTATTTAAGTGTAAAGCAGTGATTTTTTTAAGAGCTGGAGATTGTTTCCTATTCACACAGAACCACCACAGTTACTCAAGATCTTTTTTTCTCCTCACCTCTCAGTCACTAATTCATGTCTTTGTGGGTTAGCACTCCTGTCCTGGTGGAAATGTATCTTGAAAGAACAAGTTTGTTTGTTTTCTTCAGCTTTCTTGTGTTTGTATAGTCTAATGAATAAAAAATATTGTCCAAAATATGCATTTGACTTTGACTTGACGACTCATGTTCTTTGCAGACAGTTTTCAGTTGAGGTCCAAGGCCATTAAAGTTGATGGGAATTTTTCCAGTTAAATTAAGGATTTGGCTCTTCCTAAGTTTTTTTTTTCAAGGCTTGGTTGTGATTATTACCTTTACTCAGAAACTTGAGATAGTCTAAATCTCAAGTATCTGACACAAAACATTTTTGTTTTTTTTTTTTTTTCTGGAGAGTTTGTACTTACTGTTGGGATAAACTGTTCTTGGGAGATTGGCAAAAAAGTTAAAAGTCCTGCTCAGTCCAGGAGTTACATTGAGGAGTGCTTCTTAGGAAATAGAATTCCTTGAACTATGTGCTGTGCGCAGTTTTTGGTGCTTTGTAGGGAGTGCCTGGGAGCTCCAGCAGACAAGTGTGGACATTTAAGTTGATCAGAAGAATCAGTGCTGCTCTTCAGCAGGGTGCCTTAGGTGGTGTCTGTTTAGAGTCCTGTTGCAGCTCTGTTTGTGTGGAAGTGCCAGGGTAGCAACTATTGATTGTCTGTATCTTCCTCCCTAGCTTTGGTGGAAATGCCACGTTTGGATGCATGGACCCCTTCCATGTAGTATCCTTTTCTCTTCTGACATGGCAAACTGGTGAGGGAGTGGATTCAAATGTGCAAACCTAATTACTTTGAGGTTTGTATTTGGGAGCCTAATCGTATAAGTGTATTCTCTGATTCTCAGCAAATCCTGAGTAACTGATGAAAGAATGGCCCAGCTTTGCTGTCTGTCTTCAGTTTTCAGTATTCTTTCAATAAAAAGAAGGAATGGTCTTATGCTGAGGATGGTGCTGTAGTTTCCGCTGCTTCTAGATCAGCTCTAGGTGAAGTACATGATTGGCATAATGTCCTTTATAAAAATAAATCTCATGTCTTTCAAGCCCTTCCAGTAGCGAGAACTAAAATAGGTGCTTTCAGCTGACTGTGGAAAAATAAATGCTATTGCTATCTGTTCAGGTATAGTTAAAGAAGAATCCTTCATGGCATTTCAGGTAACTTTGAGAATTTTTGCTACAGCATTCCCTGTAGTAAAAGTTACTTGGAAAGTATATATGAACATGAAAAAGAAAATCTGCCACTTTCTTTTGACCCTCCAGAATTATCCAATTTGTTCACTCCCAAAAAGCCAAGTTGTAGTCTGCTAATTTAGCTATAACACTTTGGACTTCTTTATTCATGTTCCTAGAGTTAAGGATGCCTCTCTTGGTTCTTTAAAATCAGTACTATAGCTGTGCAGCAAACATCACTTCTAGTAAAGGATAGGGCAGAGGCTGTGAAACTGAGAAGCAGATGAATCCCAAGCAAGTTATTGCCTCCCACGCTTGCATGTGGCAAGGAGCTGTTGCTGATGGTAGATATGAAAGTAAATTTGAGAACCCTCTGATTTAAAATGTCAGTGGCATCTGAAATTTTTGATATGTTCAGATGGGTAATATCGCTTCATACTAGGAATCAGTCACTACAAGTGCTTAAAGATGTGCCAAATCTTCATCAAGCTTGAGAAGTGATAAGTAATTTTATTGAAAGACTGGCAGTAGTTTTATCCTTCCAAGAAAACACTGCTCTTAGGAATGTTCCAAATACCAAAGAACATGTTCTCTGATTAAAAATTAAATCATTTCCTGCTGAAGCAGTATTATTAACATTATACAGGGGATTTAAAATCCAGGTTGTAAATTCCACTTACATATGGATATATGGGTTGGAAGCTTTGTAATGTAACTGATTTTTTTTTTTTTTAAGCTATAGTCAATCATCTTTTAACAGCATAAGTGAAAATTGTTGATAACAGTGTTTTGGCTTTAAAATAAAAATTAAATTTTTTTTTTCTGTTATTGACATATGAGAAGACATACTAAAAGGACTGAGCACTTCAAGGAGAAATAGATGATGTGTTATTTTTACAAATCTTTGCCAAACCCAGGTGCTCAGAACTGATGGAATCATTGAAAAACTGGATATTTTAGATGTGATTTCATTTAGCTTCTGCAGCAGAAAATGTTATATTTATGTGTATTTGATGGATTAGAACTTCTTTGTGGGATATTGTTTTATTTCAAAATTAGCAATAGTGCTAGTTTACGGTGAAATTCATATAAGGTTTGGGTCTCTTTGTAGTGCTTATAGTGGAAATGAGAGTATCGGAAGCACTTCGTATTGTTGTAGTTCACTGACTTCAGTGTATGTTTATCCTCACTTCATTTTTTTATACTGGTGATTGCATGCAGTTTTTCTGTTGTTCATGTTGTTTCAATATTAAAGAAAAATTACTATCTTCACAATTATTTATAAATATGGAAGGAGAATAAAACTTCATAATTTAGCAATCTGTAAGTAGTGCAGCTATGAGTAGTATGACACAACAAAGATGTTTCTCAGTCCTGACAAACTTTAGGTTATATAATAGTAAAATTATTAAATGGGCAATGGAGCAAATACTAATGAGACAGAAAGTATCAGATGTGGAAAATTCAGAGATGCTGAAAAATTAATAGCCTAAGTTTGTATTTAAAATAGTAGTAGATTACAAATGCTCTTGAGTAGGGAGTTTAGGTACTATTTGCAACTGAAAAAGTAGCTTTGAAGCTATCTGATGTTACCCTGTGCAATGTATAAGCATGCAGGATAAGTAAAAGCAGGTAATCTCTTAAACCATGGATTTTTTCATGTGAAAGAACAGGCAGACATTCATTCTATATGGCAGTTTTTGCTGGTTGGTTGAGATAAAGGAAACAGCATTGTGGTCAAAGTGGCAGTCTGGAAAAGTAATCTGTGTATTGCTCTTTCAGGTTTGAGTATGAGCACAGTTGAAGAAGAGTCTGACACAGTGACAGTAGAAACCGTGAACTCTGTGACTTTGACTCAGGACACTGAAGGGAACCTTATACTTCATTGCCCTCAAAATGGTATAGAATTGTATTGCATAGTATTTCTTTCTTCTTATTTCATTGATCCAACCATTGTACCTCCCTGCCCACAAATTCTGTGAGCTACTTGCATTCAGTTTACTGTGCTACAATTTGTTCTCTTTCAGTTTAAAGGAGGATAAAGTGTCAAATTAGGTATAAATAACAAAACTCTATATGTATGTGGCCAACAAGGATATAGCTGTTCTGCTTTATTTCAGTGGAAACGGGTTTGTAAAACCAAGCATGTACCCAAATTTCTGTAGACTTAAGGGACTGGTTTGTGTGTGATGGACTGTGGATGGTATTTACAAAGAAAATCTCAGAAAATGTGTGTTGAAAAAAGCATGTGAACTGTTGTTACCCATAACTTAGATGAAGTTCCTGGACAGTAGTAAAACACTGAACCAGACTATCACATTTGTTTCTACCTTTTGTTTTGGTCCACTTTGTTAGTAGAACTTTGTCTAAAGCTCGACTTCCTTAACAGAAAGTAACTTTTGTATGTTTTTGTTGTTAGAAGCTGATGAAGTAGACTCTGAAGACAGCACTGAACCTCCACACAAGAGGCTTTGCTTGTCAGAGGATGATCAAAGCCTTGATGATTCCACTCCATGCATTTCTGTTGTTGCAGTTCCAAGTAAGCTTTTTAAGTTTTCGTACCCTTGTAACAAATGTTTCTGTTGGTTAAAAGTGAACTCTTTGGATTACATTAGAATATTTTGCATGTTTTATTTTCAAATTTTATTAATATACTTAGGTATTATCTTTACCTGTCAAGACCCTTGGATGGTTTTGCAGCAATTGTTATCTATACTGCCAGTACTGGCAAAATAAACCTGCCTTGCAGCTAGAGGGCTGCAGGCACAGATGCATTGATAAATTGAACGGTAAGTGAATGAACAATAAACTAGATGCTCTCCTCCTGCAAAGAGAAATTGGGGCTTTTTTTTATGATCAAACAGTATAGTTAGTATTTCCGTGTTCTGTAATATTGAGATGTATGGTCTTTCTAAGGTAGAGATTGTTGTACAAAAAGTAGGCTGGGTTCTGAATTGGTCTTAAGGAAGTTGACTGAATATTAGATAGTTCATTTTAATCATCAACAAGGGCATCACCAGCAGAGGTAAAGAAGTCATTATCCCACTATACTCACCACTTGTTGAGCTGCACCTGGAATACTGTGCTCAGTTTTGGTCCCTGCTATACAAACAACGCTATGGACAGGCTGGAGAGGGTCCAGAGAAGGGACACAGAGATGATCAAAGGACTGGGAAGCTGCCACATGAGAAAAGGCTGAGAGAATTAAGTTTGTTCAACCTGGAGAAGAGAAGGCTCAGGGAAGACCATATCACTGTGTTCCAGAATTTAAAGGGTTGTTGCAAAGAAGATGGAGGCTCCCTTTTTACAAGGAGTCACATGGAAAAGATGAGAGGTAATGGGCACAAGTTAGTCCTGGGGATATTCCAATTGGAGACGACAGGAAAATTTTTCACAGTGAGAACAATCAGCCACTGGAATAATCTCCCCAGGGAAATGGGAGATTCCCCAATAGTGGATACTTTTAAGATTCAGTTGGACAGCATGCTGGGCCATCTTAGATGTCTAGACTGTGCTTTTGCCAAGAAAGGTTGGATCAGATGGTCCTTGAGGTTCCTTCCAACCTGATATTCTGTGATACTATCCCGATGGGAGGCAAAAACAGATCTAGCAAGTTAAAATACCAATTTGCAATACGTAGAGTGGCTGTTTATTTGGTGGAACTTAGTAGAAACTCCTTAGAAGTAAAGTTGTTACCACGTTGAAGTTGAAGGAAAAACAGGGGAAAAGAATGCAGCCAAAAGATTTTTTTTTAACATTGTCTTTCAGTAATTGGAAGATGCTGAAGATAGTAGTGGAAAGGAAGCATTAATACAGTACCAAATGTTTGTACCAAGTCAAACACCTTTTATTTATACATTTCGCACTAGGTCTTAGTTGTAGTCAAGTATAAAACTGAAGGTTTCAAAACCCATATTTAAAATTTATGAAGATAAACAGTTGATAAGCATTTTGATTTTACTGTGTCAAGAAATAAATATTGAATAAGGTCTCTAAAATTTTCAGTGCAAAGGTAGCAATTTATAAAACCTGTAGCATGCATAAAAAATGTTACAGAAGTAAGGTATACAACTAACTTAGCCATTCTCAAGTTTCAGAAAATGATCAGAGCTTTGAGGTGACCATGACTGCTACCACTGAGGTAGCTGAAGATGAGATTAACGAAGGAACTGTTACTCAGATTCAGGTACAGTAAAACTTCTGAATTGACCTATTTGATGCACATTTTTATTTAAATTGAAATGAAAAGGGAAACAAATAGCAGAAAGGGTTTATTAATAAGATTACTTTTAGTATGAAACGAATCTATTTGAGCATGGATCTTGTTTGTAAGATCTTGTTTGTAAGATCTTGTTCTGTAAAAGTGCAATTGAATAATTTTATGTATGAAAGGTTATTTATAGTGTAACTTACTGCCCAAAGAGCAGTACTGTAAACAGTAATAGATGTAACCCTCCACTGATAGTGACTTGCTCTGTGGTGATCTGAAGAGAACACAAGTTTATCTGTTATTTCTGTCATTCTTTGATTATAAAATAAGCTTTATAACAGGCCTACATATGTTTTGTCTTGTCACCAGTCCTAACAGTTACGTACCCTTCCCATTGTGGTGTACCATGTTTAAAAGTTCTAGATTGGAGATGCTGGACATTGTCCTCTTTCCACCAAAGCCCGTGAGATTCTTCCTATTCACTGTATACATTAAATAGGATGAAGAATGTTATCTAATTAATTCTCACAACATTTATATGTTCAGATTCTAAATCTTACTCAGGTGTTTTAAGAAATGTGAATGTACTTTTAATGCCATATCTAAAAAGTGTCACTTTCTGAGCAGTCACCAAGGTAAGTTGGTGTGCTGGTTTCATTTTCGTTAAAGTTATGTCTCCGTGTTAAATGCAAGGTGATAGAAAGAACTGAAGATCTGATTGGATGATGTCATATTGGTCTTTTCAAGATTCTTCAGAATGAGCAGCTGGATGAAATTTCTCCAGTGGGCAATGAAGAAGTGTCAGCTGTTAGTCAAGCCTGGTTCACAACCAAAGAGGACAAGGATTCTCTAACAAATAAAGGTAGGATATTTCAAATGCAACTCTCCCACACTGTGAAAAGGTAAGCTATTCCAAATGTCTCAGAACATTTTGCAGGTTGCATAAAGTAATCTCTGGTCTGGCTTTTTTAGTGAAGATATTTGAGAAGACTGATTCTAAAAATGCTGGGAGAACTAACGCATTAAGTCTTCACCCATCCCTCTTACACTTTGTATGCAAGAAGAAAGTTAGAATGCCAGATACACTTGGAGAGGAAGAAGGGGCATGCCTGCAGTGGTGACAGTGATTGTAGTGGCCGTGGTAGAGAAGTGCTATAGATAATGTGTGTCAGCACAGGTGGGGCAGACAGTTGTGTTTGCTTGCTTCGTTTGCACTTCTGCCTGGTTAGGAGATGGGGCGCTGCAGTCGGAGGGGTCTACACCAGGAAAAAAATTAATCTGTGCTCAGGTTAATACATCTTCCTTGAAGTAGGTCTTATTAGTCTGGCTGCTGTGTTGTGATTCATATCAAACAGTTTCTGGAATGGAATTGCTTCAGAAGTAGAGGGATCATGCACACCAGGATCTACTGAAATAACCAGTGCTGCTCCTAAAACTGCCACCCCATTGGCATTTCTCCCTTTCAAAATATATCTGTGCAATCATGTAGTAGCTGCTGAACTGTAGAGCTTTCCCCACCACCATCAGGGAAGTGCCTTTCTAAACCTAGAGAAACAGCTTAGTATCAAATGATGACATGATGTCTCTCCAGTTTTCTCAGTCTCTACTGTTTTTCTTACCCTGACTTTATCTCTTCCTAGGGGAAAAAAAATATATCTCTTTCAGTCAGTCCAAAGCAACTCCCTTTTTTATTAGAAAACTTCATGAAGAAAAAGTAATGATTTTCTCTCACATAAGCAAATGATCTTACCTAGTAAATTCTACTCCAGAGAGTTGAGTGTCCTGCTGAGTCAGTGAAAAAATGTGGATGAGGCATGCAGAACCTGCATGTTGGATATGGAAAATTCAGAGAAAAGGAGCTGAGCAACTCTGACCATTTCACTCACTGATCCCGAGTGCACACTAACAGTTGTTTCTAACAGCCAATAAATAATTCTCCCTGTTTTCTCTGTTTTACTAGATTTATAGGGCTTCAGAGCTCTTCAGTGTTCAGTCCAAGGACTGGGGCAGAGGTGGGATAGCAAAGAGATAGCTTGCATCACAGCACTGAGGCAGCTGGTTAGAAGTAGTGAGAAATCATGTTGCTACATTTACAGTGTTCTTGGATGAGAGGAGGCACAGAGATTATGACCTTTTCAGTAGCCAGTGGTAAAGGACTTCGGTTGGGAGCAGCACATTCTCAGCTGTGACTGGCGGAGTGTGTACTGGTGATTTCGCAGAGAAATAAATTATTGTTTTCATGTGTCTTGGTGGCTTCATGTTCTATGTTTGTCTTCTTAACTATATTGGAAATTTACTGCATTTGTAGCTGTCTCAGACATAGCGACTGACCATATGTCACAAGTGACATTTACAGTTGTGAATCAATGAGGGCACAAAATCTCATGATTCTAATGAAGAGATTAATAGTTTGAGGAAGACAATTCTAATAAAATACGTTGAGAAAAATATTTGAGAATCCATCCCAGCTGAACTTTTCTGGGGGGCTCCATGTTTTGTCACAGAGATGAGCTGTGGGGGAATCCCCGTAGGTGTCTCCTTTTACAGTAGCTAGGAGTTTGACGTGTGTTGCCTGAGCTTATCATTTTATAGCAGTCTCCCCCTGATAATGCTTTCTTTGAAGACCTGTGGGCAGGTTACAGTAATCTTGGCACTGAATATGCAAACATGTGAAGTGCAAAATATTCTTCCTTTCCTAAAATAGTTGGGCATTAAAGTTTATTCCATGTAAAGAGTAACAGTGTTCCTTCAAGTCAGTTCAGATGCTTGGATAGGGGTGGGAATCACAACTACAGTAGTAGATTATTGTTCTGTCTCTGTAGCTGTGGAAGAAGAGATTGAAGTCATCAGGCACAAGGGAAGAGTTTCATCAGTTCCAATGGAATTAGTAATAATGCCTGTACTTTTCATTATAATTGTATTTGAGTAAACAGTTTCTTCGGTGTGTTCTGCCCCTCAGCTCTAGTAATTAGCAGGCTGCGAACGAAGTACCCTGATTTTTCTGAGCAGAGATGGGCAGGTAGCCAGCACACACCAATATGTAAAAACTGGGTCACCAGCATAATCTTAATAATAAATGATCGTTAAGTATGGTATGAGGATGAGGGAGGAAAAAAATAATAATATATATATATACTTCAGTGTTTTATTGATAGACCTCAGGTTTCAAATTTTCTCTCTGAATAAAGTTGATTGGTTTTGCATTTAAAGCTTAGCTGACCTTGTAGTTACTAAGGGCATAGACAGAGATGGGTGTTTCTACTGGTTTGCCACTTTTATTTGGGAAATAAAACGTTCATTATGACTGTCTATCTTGACTGTGACCACTGGGCATTTTTCCCAATGCAAAAAAAGGAGAGAAATAGGGGCCAGCTTGTCAGAATAGACTAGGTAGAGCATTTACCTCTATGAAAAGCATTCAGGTAGGTAGCGCTGCTCCCATGTTGGGAAGTGATAAGGCATATAAGAGAACACCATGTTGTTGCCAATTCCTCAAGTGTTATTATGAGTCACATTTTAAGTCCCAGCTTCTGGAATCATTTGAGCGCATGGAAATTGCAGCTGTCAGTTTAAAGACAGAAATTTTCTAGTTGTGGCTGAAGAGAAAGCCTGAAAATGTGACTTGACAGCACATAGAGGAATTCGTGTTCTGTTTAAAAAAAAATATATGTTTTTGAAGAGGGGTCTGAGTCACAGTATTTAAACATTAGTTGACAGTTACTAGGGATTGTTTATCAGTTCTGAAATAACATCTGCTTAAAATTAATTTTAGTAATTTTAGCTACTTAAACTATTTCCTTTGTTAATTGAAGTAATGAGGGTTGTGTTTTCTGATGTTTCTGTTCTTGTTTTGTTAACTTTCACTTCAGTAATTAGTTTGTCATTTCCATTTTCAGGCCATAAGTGGAAGCAAGGGATGTGGTCAAAGGAAGAAATTGACATTTTGATGAGTAACATTGAGCGTTATTTAAAGGTATGTGTTAGAGTATGTTACCTGCTAGTTGGTGTGGAGATGCAGCTTCTGCTAGAAAGCAACTTTCTTCAATACTTCCCAGAATATGCAATAAGTGATTCTGACCAGTTCATAGTAGGAATAGCCATTACCCATTTGAAATACATAAGAAAATTGTATCCATACACAGGATTTAAGACTACTTAATGTAATATTGTTTTTAATTAGTGTACTAAATGTAACCTATTTTAAAATGTCACATGAGGATGCTCAAGTGGCTTAAGCTCTTTCTCTGAATGCACATCACTCATGAAACCTTTGGTGAAGATGAAAGAAAAAGAATGCATTAGGAGGAAAGATCGTTTTCCTTACAAAGCATTGAATACAAATTCCAGACTTCTATGATGCCATGTCTGTATCTGTTTACTATGCTAACAGGATGCCTGTATCTGCTTCCCCTTAGCATATTGGTGTCAGAGTTCAGTGTGAAAATATGCATGCAGTTAACATACTGACAGTGATAATTGCCCAGAAGTCACATTTGTGGTAGGTTTACAGATGAGAATATTTGAGCTGAGCCCTTACGGCTGATAATGTATAGCCTGGATATTACAGATTCACCATCCTTCATTTGTGGATCAAAAAAACCTCTGAATTTAGTCTTCATTGGTATAAAAATCCTGAGTATTAGTTGTGTGGGCAGGCACAGTTTCTACATGTATTACAATTTCTGACACAAAATAGTTCATCGGTAATACTATTTTTTTAAAACTAGAGAAGCTTTCTTATACTCCAGTGTTTTTGTATCGAGTTTACATCAGAACAAGAGTAGTAGTTTAACTAAAAAAAATTGTTTTCAGATAAGGAATATCTACAATTATGTAATAAATTGATATAGTACTGTTTGACAACCTTCCCTTGTATGACCTCAGGCTAATTCCACCATAATATATTTCCATTATGTTCTAAATGACGGTTCAATTTTTGCTCTTAAAATCTACATCAGATCAGACTTTCTTTTTAAATCTGGTTGTATGTTAGAGCTGCTGTGTCTGCCTGGACTCTGGTGTTTAAAAAGGCAAACAAAAAGCCTAGTGTTCAAGGGTTTGTATTTGAGGTAGCTAATTCATAAATAATCAGTTGAACCCTTGGATTGTAGTATTTGAGTTACCTAGAAAATTGCATAATAGTGTGCTAGGCTTCAGTTCTTAAGTGTTCTGCTTCTTAATTTCTAGGAGGCTTTATCTAAGGTGGTTTGTTTGTGGTTTGTTGTTTTGGTTTTTGTTTTAAATGCTTTCTTCTAGGCCCGTGGAATAAAAGATGCCACTGAAATTATATTTGAAATGTCAAAAGATGAAAGAAAAGATTTCTACAGGACAATAGCTTGGGGTCTGAATCGGCCTCTCTTTGCTGTCTATAGAAGAGTTCTTCGCATGTATGATGACAGAAACCATGTCGGAAAGTATGAAAACCTCTAATGCTGCATGGTTTTATTGGTATGAGTAGGGCCATGTATTTAATGTTTGACATGTTATATGTGAGACAGAAGATTCTAGCCAAACAGACCTAGCTCTTCCTAATCATAAGTCACCTCTGTTGGATTCTGGTAGATCAACCTTGACCATAGTTGTGTTAAATTGATGGTAGCCACAACTTTGAAAAAATTAAACAACAAAAAACCACCAAAGGTACAGAGAGGATTCTGATAGGATTAGAAGACTTTGACACAAGCACAGATCTACTGAGATGTAGTTTCTTTCTAGAACTATTACCACGAACTAATTGATCTTCATTCCTGTGCCCTTAGTGTGCCCATCTGTAAAGTGGTGGGGATGGTGCCATCCAGAAGTGCTGCAAAGGATGTTAGATTTTAGTTTTTAAAGGTAGTTGAAAATTAAAAATACCATTTCAATGCTGATTTTTTTTTTTTTTTTTTTTTTCTAATGGAAAGTCAGCCCCATGGTGATTGTGAACTGAGACGGGAAGGGAAAAATATGTGTTCATTTGAGAGACTAATACACAAAAATCTAACTCTGTTCTTAGTAAAACCACCAACAATGAGGAATTTTGCTGGCAAATGAGAGGAATTTTAAACCAGATAACCTTAGAGATGCACTAATATGGAAAATTGCATTTGTTCTTCATGTTCTTTCAAATCATTCAGTCAGATTGTTTCTTACAGCTAAAATTCCTTAACCTCTTGTTGTAACTAAACTTATAATGTGTGGTTAGTAGAACAAAAATATTTACGCTAAATGCTTTCTGTTTAAAATGTCTTTTTATTTACTTGTTGCTTAGGTATACTCCTGAGGAAATTGAAAAGCTTAAAGAGTAAGTCTTTTTTTTTAACAAGGTCACGCTACCTGGTTTATATTTAGTAGCTTGGGCAGTTTTTACAGGTTTTGTTAGATGAAATCACTGAAAAGTTGCAAGTAAATTTGACTACTCCAACTCTATCAGAAAATAACAGTCCCTAAATTAACCCAGAGAGAAATTATACTACATTTGGATTATTTTTTTGTATTTTCTAATGTGTATTCAGGACATAAGCATGTCCTGGTTTTGCCTGGCGTAGAATTAATTTTCTCCCTAGTAGCCGGTACAGTGCTTCATTTTCAATTTAGGATGAGAATAATGTTGATAGCACACTGATGTTTTAGTTGTTGCTGAGTAGGATTTATCCTGAGTCAAGGACTATTCAGTTTCCCATGCTTTGCCATTGAGGAGGTGCACAGGAAGCTGGGAGGGAGCATGGCCAGGACAGCTGACCCGAACCAGCCAAAGGGCCGTTCCATACCACAGGGCATCATGCCCAGTATATCAGCTGGGGGGAGTTGGCTGGGAGGGGCCGATCGCTGCTGGGGAACAGGCTGGGCATCAGTCAGCAAGTGGTGAGCAGTTGCATTGTGTATCACTTGTTTTGTATATTCTAATTCTTTTATGCTTATTATTATTATCATCATTATTATTATTTTCTTCCTTTTCTGTCCTATTAAACTGTCTTTATCTCAACCCACGAGTTTTACTTTTCTTTTTTTCCATTTCGCTCCCACATCCCACTGGGTGAGGGGAGTAAGCGAGTGGCTGTGTGGTGCTTAGTTGCCAACTGGGGTTTGACCACACTAAAGCAGTGTGCAACAAAGTTTTAAAATAAGCCTGCTGTTGAAACTAGTAGTGCTTCAGATTTTTACAAGCACAGTCAACGTTTGCCCTGAGCAAAGGTTATTTGTAAAGAAAGTGACAGGTCAAGGGTAGGATCTTCCTTATGAAGTATTTGAGATATATAAATTGTCAGTAAGGCTCTTTGATTTTGACTATGGACCTGATAGATCAAGGAGGGGAGGGGCTGCAGACTTTTTCTCCTCTTGCAGCTTTCTGTGGTTGAGCAGTTTGAAGAAACCAGGTCAGACTTGAAGGAAGGGAGGGATTAATTTCATTGCACCGATGGATATGTTTGGATCAATTTAGCTGGTTTGTGTCATTCACAAGGTGCCTGTGGTTCCAGATTTGTTAAAAGTAGTTATGGCTCAACATGTTAAGCAACCTGTTGTCATGTGTGGGAGGAAAATAATAGTTAAAATTACAACCATGATTATGCAGTGTTTTGCTTCATTTAAATTGTAGGATGCCTGGGTTTTCATCAGGCATTATTTAGACTTGTCAAGTGATCTCTATACCACCTGAAAGTCCTTGAGGAACTTGTGTAGAATAGATGTTGGCTGTTTATCTAAACATTTCTATTGTATTTAACACAGTAGTTAAGCCTTACAGTGTTGCTGCAAGACAGTTTGTTATTAAGCGTTTTATAAGTGAGTACCCTGTGGCTTAGCTGGCCCAAAAGGCTTCTAGAAAACACAGAAAAATTAGCAGTGGTGATAGAAAATATTAATTGTGTAGTATCAAAATGACTCCCCATTCTGTCTTTAGGCCTATAAACTGCACATTTATCCTGTTTTTATTCGAGCGTATTTGATATTTTGGCAATTTCATAACTGGATACAGTACTAATGAGCATGTTTCTATTTAGGCTGAGAATAAAGCATGGTAACGACTGGGCCACAATAGGAGCTGCACTGGGGAGAAGTGCTTCATCTGTAAAAGATCGATGTAGATTAATGAAGGATACCTGCAACACAGGTGAGGTAAATGCTGATGTCAGTAATGGATATTATAGTTAAAACTGTCACCTTTGCCTTTGTCAGTGGTGGTTTCAAAGATACTTAACTCTGAACTGAGGAATTTAAAATGTGAAATCTGGGGACATTTTTAGAACATATTTGGGACAGGTTTCACCAGTTTCACTTCTTAAGGATCAGAACACTCAGTTTAGTTTTGCAGTCCATTATCCATCATATGTTTATGCCACTGAAGCATATTATATTGAGGTGGATGGAGAAGTACTTTCCCTTGTGTTTAATGTTTATAAAGATAACACTGTATATTTAGAGTCAATTAAGAGACAGGTGTACTTCAGGAGTAAAGTATTGTTTACTTTGTAGCATATATATTCAGATGGAAGGAAAATCTAGTCAAAAGTCATGTAATTACTGTATATTAAATTGTTGCATGGTTAATTTACTTCAGCTAATACAATTCCGGTAGCTTGGACCAGTTTACTTCAGTCAGTATTTTGGTGAATTCTCTGTGGCTTCATCTGCAAGAGGAGAAGAGAAGGAAACTTGGCAGCAAAACAACAGAATTATGAATTTGTTAATCAAGAACGGATATAATAGAAATTGTTAGTAGGAACAGTTATATCTTCTTCACAAGTCATTGCATCTGGGATAAGGTGCTAGGCACTGAAGAAAAATATCTACTGACATGTTACAGATCAGAACAGAGGGCACCTGCTGTTAGTTAAGTTGCAGGGCTTTTCTCTCTTTCAGGAAAATGGACAGAGAAAGAAGAAAAAAGACTAGCAGAAGTAGTGCATGAGCTAACTAGCACAGAACCAGGTGACATTGTCACACAAGGTGTATCGTGGGCTGCCGTGGCAGAACGGGTCGGGACGCGCTCTGAAAAGCAATGCCGCTCTAAATGGCTCAACTATCTCAACTGGAAACAAAGTGGGGGCACTGAGTGGACCAAGGAAGATGAAATAAATCTGATTTTGAGGTTTGTTATTTTAGTTACCTTCAAAGGTTTGTAATACATGATGCTAGCAGGATTCCATTGGGGTCCATTTTGCTGGTTTCTTAGACGCTAAAAGCTTTAGAACCCTCCGAAAATCACTGCTGTGTTTACAGTTCCCAGAGATTTATTATTGAACATATTTTTTGTTTTTTGTTTTTTTAGTGAATGTTAGTGTTCGTGAAAGGTGTCAGATTGAAAACCCTGGAGACTGAAGTCTTCTTTATTCCACAGAAAAGGTACAGCACAGGCAGCGACCGTGCAAGCTTCCAACACGTTGCCCCACCAATGCGCTTTAACCCTTAACTGGAGGGTAGTTCAGTCTCCCTGCCCATTCAGTCCTTGGCCTCTCTGCTGAGATGACCAACAAGGGTCAAGTGTGGTGGTGGTTTCTGTGATGTGGACGTCTTGTCTACAAATAACTAAACTGAGACTGCAAATTAATTTCATGTAGGCCACCAAACACTGATTGGATATCAGCATCTTTGACTATAATTGAACTGGCAACCTGGTAGTAACTTTGGAAATCTTTTGCTCTCTCCAGTCCTCCTCCCATTTTGAACGCCTTTAACTCAGGCTTTTTAGCCAGTGGATTTTTATGTGTTGATTGTTTTGGGTGGGAATAAAAAGCCAAGACATCCAGAGATGTCTTGCATTATTTGCAAAGCAATATTCACTAATTTAGTGAATCTGTTTGACATTAACTCAAAATGAGGAACCTGATTCCACATTTCAGAATGTGCTGGTTATAACTCTTAATATTTCTGTACAAATGGTATCTGTTTTGGTCAGTCCAGATATCCTTAACTCATCCCGCAGGGTTGATTTGGGGATTTTGGTAGCGCTTTTTTTTTTTTTTTTTTTTTTTTTTTTTTCTTGCTAGCAAGAGTGTTCAATGCTGTTGCTTGGTTTGTGAAGAGAACTTTTCTGAACTTCCACAAAAATCTTTTCCCCTCTCACTGTTCACCTCTCTTTCATATGCTCCACATACAGTTGAGCTGGAGGCAATTCAGAGATATTTATAGTATTTAAACAGATTCTGGTAGAAACCAGTGCGTGCGTAACATCTGCCAAAATTATGTGAAGACTGTCTCTTACCTGGAGAGCTTGATGGGAATGATTTATGAGGAACTGTTTAATATGGTAGTTAACTTCATCTACTTTGGCTAAGAAGCATCTGAGAGGAGGCAAAAATGTATGTTAAGGACGGATGAGTGTTATTTAGGAGAAAACGGAAGTAAATATCATAACATGAAATTAATTAAGTGAAAGTTCAGAGTGAATCTCAGGAAGTATTTCCTGCCTTGGAGAAGTGTTTGGGGAATGGTTTTCCAAAGAGAAAAGATGCAAGTACCATCATTTGGAATGCTTCACAATAATCTGATCAAAGTCCTAATGTCTGTGTAAATAAGGAGAATAATCCTGCATGGCAAGGAGATGGACTGGATCATCTAACAGGTCTAGTCCATCTTCTGTTGTTTATGATTCTGCTTGACCTCTGGCAGCGTGGCGCCTTGGAAGCCTGTGTCGATTCATGAGCTCTGGTGGACTATTCACTAGCATGCCATTTTGCTGCTGTTACGTGTGACAAGACCGGAGATGTGCAACACCTCTTCCAGTCTGGAGGGTAGTTTCTAACAGGTAAATATTTTCTGTATCCTGCCAGGATAGCGGAACTTGAAGTTTCTGATGAAAATGACATCAATTGGGATTTACTAGCTGAAGGATGGAGTAGTGTTCGCTCACCACAGTGGCTTCGAAGTAAATGGTGGACCATTAAAAGACAGATTGCAAACCACAAAGATGTTTCATTCCCTGGTAATGTACTACTTGCACACTTCTCTTCTGAAAGTTCCTTTCACAAATGTCAAAGGAATAAGGCTGCATTTTGTAGTCTGCTCAGAGCATTGCTTACCAAAGAGCACATTGCTCCTTTTCTGGAAATTACTGGCCCCTGGGGTCTGCTGGCTGAATTGCTTCTACAAGCAATCCTTAAGTGTTTCAGTTGAAATAAGCCAAGCTGATGTATACAACAGCAGATTTTTGCCAACTTCTCTCTCTTTGGCTAAGGGAGAGGACCTGTATACGCAGCTCAGCTGGCAGCTCCCAGATGATGATGATCTTTGGTATGGAGGTCAATGACCTCTTCAGGTGGAAGAGGATATGTATCTGCAGCCTAACCAGTATCACCTCAGGTTAGATCTGTTACCTTTAAAATGTTAAAATGTAATCTCTTGTGAGGTGCTGAACCTTAGCTGTAGACAGAAGGTAGATCTACTACTAGCTGCACAGTGAGGAGGAGGAATTGGGAATATAAAGCTTCCCAAATATGTTTCACATAGTGTTTTCTTGTTCTTGGTTGGAGAAACCAGTGCTTGAGCCAAAGGGTGTTTCAGTCTCCGTGACCTTCAGTCCTACTTTTCTCTGACTTGGGGAGAGGAAAAAAAATCAGATCAGTCATGTCATAATGAAAGGTGTAATTTAATGGACACTTTTGCTGTAGTCATCAGTGTGGTTATGTATTAGTCATGCCCAGAGGCTGAAATTGAGAGGGTAGCCCTGTTATGTTTACCATACATTAATAGGCAGTTATTGCATCAAATAATTCATAATACAAATACACCACTGAATCGACAGGCTCCTCTGACAAAAATGTCATGCTGTCAAGAGTGGGAGATGTTTAAGCAGTTTGCTGTATTGAATGCTAGAAAAGCAGAGGCCTCATCTTTTGTAACCTTGTATACGTCAACTGCTCTCTCAGTGGCACCAAAATGTTCATAGGGAAGGAAAGGTAGGCAGTTTTATTGGAGCAATTAGCCACTTCATGCAGAAACAAATAATTGTAGTATAGCTACTGCAAGATTAATATTCTTGCTCCCTGTTTCCAGTGACACTTCTGTCAACCTCTTGAACAAATAAGCTTCCGTGTTTTGTAAGATTGGAGTGTTTATTTCTGATAGCAGCATTACACAACTAGTGACAGTGGCACTTGATTGTAGTTTGGGGATATATTATACGTGTTTTTAGAGAGGTCCAAAATTTTATGAGCTTTGCTTTTTTTTCCCCAAGCATCCTAAAATGTCTAGTTTCCTTCAGAAAAGCAGATTTACTCCAGTAGTTGACTATAAATGTATTTTATGTATGTGCTAAATTTCTAGTTGATACATCTGTATAAATTGTTTAGGTTCCAAATTCAGAAGGATTCTGGTTACTTTTTTCATCTTGGATAAATCTCACATGCAGCATTTCAAATGTGCTTCTTCAGCATGCTTTAGCACGAGTATTCTTTCTCTCAGTGCTGATAAAGGGTCTTAAGCAACTCCACGAGAACCAAAAAAACAATCCAGGGCACCAGCTTTCGGAGAACAAATCTGGAAGTGGACTGCCAAACACTAATTCCAGTTCGGGGGTTCAGCACGTGCAGATTCGAGTGGCTCGCTTAGAGGAGAACGCAGGCAACGCACCAAGCCCTGTGGCAGCTTTGCAGATTCCAGTCCAGATTACACATGTCTGTAAGTAGCTGAAACGAACAACTCGCTGTCCTCTAATGAAACCTAAAGCTTTCTTAGGTTAAGATGGTGAAGGAGGAGCGGGCACGTCTTAATGTTACTAATTCTGCTTTGGTCTTGCTATAACTTCGTGTTAAGGATTTCTGGATTCGATTTGCCCATTTCTAGCTTTGTTGGGCAAATGTAGGTATTACTGTGACAGTAGTACCAGGCAGCTGCAGTTGGAGTGCCTGGACACAGGGGTTGCAGGTGTCTGTCTGTGGGCATGCGTGCCAGAGCTTGGCATAAAACATGTTCTTTGAAAAGACTTCAGTACATAAGCCTCTTAATGAATATGCAGTATGTATGCTTATTCCTTAAGTTTCTTCTGGTAGCTCTTGTCCAGAACAATGAGTATGACGTACAAGATCTCCTTTTGTAAAATATATACACTGCTGTCCCTGCGTTCTGATGAAGAATACTGAAGGGAAGATTATGTAGTGCTTTTTCTAGTCCTGCTCTTTATTATGCAGTTATTTCTAGGCACATACACTCTGGAAAGTGTTAACTGCTGAGTCACACTGTTGTTCAGCTGGTGATCTGCTCTAACCACTGTGGTTTTTTTTTTTAAGTTGGTGCTTCCTGTGCTCTTAAGGATGAGCTTTGCTCATTCTCAAACATTTATTACTAGGTGTACTTTGATTGTAATGGTTATCGCCTGTTTTTGTAACTAGTATTACTAAGTAACTCCAGTCACTCCTGTCCAGTCACCCGACATGCAGCCTGTTGTCTCCATTGCCTTACTATTTTGCACTGTTTGTAATTTGTGAATTTTATTAAGAAAATCTAGTGCGTCAGTCTTGCTGATTACAAAATTAGTTAATCAGGCTGAGAACCGATTCTTCAGACTATGACTAGATAGGCACTTGGTAAACTATTTTCTTTCTATAATTTCATTAGATTAGCCTATCTTAATCTACTTATTAAATGCCATCTTCATTTTATCTGGTTAATTTTTTAATTAGAATGACATGCAGCACTAAGCCAAGAACTTTTTATCTGTCATGATACATCAGTGGTATGAGACTTTCAACCCGGCTTGATCAAAGCTATTGGGTTTTGATAAGCAGGCAAGATGTGCTGGTATTCTGTAACCTTTAGTCCTTTCTGAATTCAATCTTGTAATGGTTATTTTGTGATGTCACTTGCCCCTGTCTGCCTAACAAGCCTTCTTCCCCATTTTAGTCTGCTTTCTGAAGAATTTGTGTTTGTGTAATCAAAGTGAATTTCGTCCTGTGTCTTTCCCAGTCCCACGAGAGCTGAACCTATTAGCCACTTCCAGCTGCATTTGATGGAAGGCTCAAGGTTTTGAAGGGGTAATTCCTGTAAACTTTATGAACATAACTGGCTAGGTAGCAGACAGGCTACACTTCACAGCTGTCTGCTACTAGGTGCCAGGAAATCTGCAGCAGGAAACCTTGAACATGCCACTACAACAAGAGCTTCAAAATCAGAGCTTGTATCTTCTTAAGAGACCAAAATTATTCTACATTGAAGCCACAGAGTGGCTTTTTGACATCTTACAAAGCTTTGGTTATGAGATGTTTGGATTGAGTGATCTTGAAATCTCTGATACAAGAACTGTTTTCAATGCTTGCCTTCGTTACTTTTAGAATTACTGGAAATACTGCATAAATAATTACACAGTTGTAGTAAGAATACTTACAGCTTTTATACATTGCAGTCATAACACAGAGGGTAGGCAAATACCTCGGGGAGCATATAGTGTCTCACCAGTGGTAGACATACTGGGGAGGACAAAAAACGTTAAAAAAAAAAATTCTGTGGGAAACATATCAATATTAAACCTGACACCAGGATGAAACAAGTAATACTTGATCCAAAGCATATCATTACACCAGAACCTCTGACAGATCTCATTACAAAAAGTAATTAGATCACGTCAGATAACTTTATTTGTCTGCTTTTATCCCTGTGTACTAAACCCATACTTTCTTTCTTTTGCTCTTTTGGATTGTAGAATGCTCTCTTTAAATAGTATTGTATCTTGGGTACCAATTAGAGAACCTTGTCATTAGGATTGCAGCCAGTTTTCCTTTTCTTATTACTGGAATTAAGAGTACCCTGCTATGTAGTAATTATAGTATGTTATGCTCTCTACAGGGCTGAAACATTTTGGTTTACATACTTTCTTTTTCTTTTTTTTTTTTTTTTTTTCCTTTTGTAGCCTCAACCGATTCCCCTGCTGCTACTGTTGATTCTGAGACAATAACGCTAAACAGTGGAACACTACAGACGTTTGAAATTCTTCCAGTAAGTAACAGAGAACTGATATTTGTTACTCTGCTTTTTCTTTTAAGCACAGCTACTTCTTAGAGTATGGAACTGTGCATTTTCCAGAAAAGCAGTTCTCAAGTGGAAAGAGGAAGTCAAGAGACCTAAAACTCAGAAGTTCAAAGCAAAATGTTATTTCTAAAAGTGTAATTCATTAGGGTTGTGGAGTAAAGGGTGAATTAGAGTTAAATGCTTTAAATCTGTCTTAATGCCTTAGTGCTCTGAAGTTTTCCTTTGTGCTATTTTTTTTTGGTTGTTGAAATACGACATAACAGCCAGAGGAAGCTCCCAGCAAGTAAAGATTCTCTCAGTTCCATTGCACTGTAATTTATAGCACAGTTTCTCTTCCATCTCAATGTTAAGAGTAAGTTGAATTTGTCCCTTTCTTACCTGCTGTTGTACAGCACAATACAGTCCCACCTGAGTCTTAGCATTAATACTTGTCTTGGTAGCCTAAGGCTATAGATTAGTTTCTTCCTACTCCTTGAGTGCAGTACAGCGTTCAGTGCAGTAGAGATTGGCTTTGTTTGTTTGTTTTTCCAGGGGAGTTAGACTAGTTCGTGTAAATAAGCATGCTCTGAGTGTGGCCCAGGAAGGCGGTGTGTTTGGGTACTAAACTTGGGTTGTCTTTTGTAGTCTTTCCATCTGCAGCCAACTGGAACACCAGGTACATACTTGCTACAGACAAGCTCAAGCCAAGGCCTGCCTTTAACACTGACAACCAGTCCTACCATGACCCTAACGGCTGCTGCTGCTCCAGCCTCCCCAGAACAGATCATCGTTCATGCCTTATCGGTAGGTATTTTGAGAGGTGAAAACACTGGAGTTTGGGCAGTGGGAACATAATAATGCAGGCCTCTGTATGTGCATGTTAAATTTGCAAAGCAGTTCTTAAGTCATAACAGTGTTACTTTGCTTAAAGAATGAAAACTTTGGGGGTTTTTGTATCGTTTTTAAAAAGCAACCTCAAGTTGCTTCAAAATTTAGCTTAGTAAGCAATTTAGTTCCTACTGTAGCTGAACATGATGTCTCCATCTAGTGGCATGTCCCCCAGCAAAACAAAATACTAGTTTCCTGATGTTGCCATTTACTCTCGCAAATGAATATTGTATAGCAAAACTTGTATAGCAGTGACAGTATTACTTTTTGTTAGGGGGAGGGAAGGGGAAGCAAACTGGAGGTTGAATAACAAAATTGATGCAAAATTCAGGGGAAAAAACTCATCTTTTAAATCTGCAGTGATCCTCACCTGGACAGTTGCCTTTTTCATATTATATATTTATTTGTGACTGAAAGAATAAAGAACAGTTGACACCAAATTCAGCCTACAAATTCATAATTTAAGGCCAGGAAAGGTCAACAGATGATCTGGGCTGACACGCTTTATATGTAAAACTCTAAATTACACTTAATAATGAGTTCTTTGAATCCTTTTGCTTTTATTTGCTGAAAGATTTGAAGATACTTGGAGGAAAGTTTCTGATGGTTTTTGTTTTTTATTTCTGTCTCTTCTTGCAAATACTGCTTACAGCCAGAGCACTTGCTAAATACAAGTGACAATGTCACGGTGCAGTGCCACACGCCAAGTGTCATAATCCGCACCGTTGCTGCTGAAGGGATCTCCTCCTCTGTCACTCAGGCAGAGCTTACTGTTGATTCAGATATTCAGTCAGCTGACCTGACAGATCCTCCCAACACCCTAGAAACAAATACTTTCCCAGATGATATCCATCAGTCCAAGCTGAGTGATGAAGAACAGCCAGCCTACAATGAAGATGATGCTTCCAAATTCAGCAGCAGGAATAGTAGTGAACTGATGGATGGAGTTATGGTAAGAACCGAGGAGGAAATCTCAGATGCCAGCCTGAAACGGGAAGAGGATCCTCACTCTGATTTACCCAGCACTTATGTTACTGAGGTAAGGAAGCGCATGATATTTGAATGACTTCACTGCATCTTTGACCTTTATGTTAAGCCATTCGTATGAAATATATCAGCGATTTCATGCATATTCTAGTTCTACAAGTATTTTGTTCAGATTCTCTACCCTTGAGCTTCATTAATGTTATGGGCATGAAAGTGATAGCATTTGATTTGGTACTATGGCTTATATTTGACTTCACTTGGAGCATTGAATAGCTCAGTAGCTGTGGAGTTTCTTCACCACTCAGGGAACTTTTGCATGAAGACTGTGGAAAAGAGTTGCCTGCATCTGATCACTAATTCATGCTGTTGCTTTAAACTAAGCTGTTAATTGTGCAACACGCATACTTTAAAGGTAGATAGGCTGTTGAGCAAGCAAGGTGAGGTGTAGAGTATTTAGGTTTTGCTCTGTGAACCTAATAACATATTTTGAGGTGCACCACAGTTTCCATTTTTGAGGGCTTCTATTAAACGCACTACTCCGGTTACGTATCTGTTAAACTGGAATTTGAAGATTTTAAGGTATTTCTCTCTCTGGCCTTAGTTTTATTCCGCTCCAACACCTGAGATGCAGAAATTATTTTATCCAAATGATTTCAGGTATTTGGATTGTTCATACTAAATCCCTCTGTCTTTCAGTTGCTGGAACTATGATAATGAGTAAGTCAAGGAAAACAGAAATGCTAAAAACAAGATAATTGTTTTCAGTGGGTAGAAAATACCTCTTTCCTTAGAAGCTTGATTAGGTTAGACTGTGGGAAGAGATGAGTTAGATTCAAATACTCGGTCCTGTTCTCTAAACCACTGTTGCTCTACAGTTGTTGTAATTCTGCTTTATCAGTCTCGAAAATCCATTGTTGATATGTTTTGACTTCGTTAGGCTTTGTCTTTGAAAAAGTTTATAATAGACAATGCGTATCCATTATGCTCTTACAAAGAGAAGGATCTCTGTACATCTCAACAGCTTGCTACTACAGAACTGTTTGAATCCTGAATACATCCAAAGTTAGGGATTATTCTTCCGTTTTCCTCTCTCTTGTCTCATGGTTGACATAGTTGTGATAAGATTCTCAACACTTGAGGTAGCCCATCAGCTTAATACTCAGTTTAAAATTTCAGCTTCTTGAGGTAGAATTAGTAAACTTTTGCTATAAACCTAGTTCCTAATTAAACTAGAAATCACTTACAGCTAGCAGGGTATAAAGAGGTACTAAACGTTTTTTTTTTTTTTTTTTCTATATAGAAAAACAAACTGAGTTTTTAATTCTAATTTGCCTTACACTTCTAGTCAGATTCAAGTTTGACATGTGTATTTAAATTCTAGGAAATAGTGAACTGTCTGTGTGTGATTCTAAGTGATAAGTTACTCTAGAAAGACATGCCTAAATTTTGCTTTCTTTAAGTCAGTGTTATTTTTATGCACTTGCCAGTATTGTATTGTCACTGTGGGTGTGGGTAGTGGGAAGCAGGCAGTCATGCTGCAGGGTTTTATTATTTCTGGCTGGGAAAGGTGCCCATTTGCCACAATAGCTTCTTTAGTTTTTCACGCCTTCTCTTTCCAGTTTCAAGCCTTACGACATCCTGCTTATCGTGGGCAGGTTCAGCTGTGCTCTCTGCAGAAAGCTGCTTTTGCAGGTCGGGCATACTGTGCCTTGCATGAATGGGTGCACATTTGGACCAAGTCTAACTCACTGAGCTGCAGCACAGTCAACTCCTCTTCAGCAGCACCAGGGAAGGGGTTTTCAGACAGGTGCCTTTGCAAAAACACTGAAACTGCATACAGAAACAGATTTTCCTAAAAAACTAGGTGGAGGAACTTCAGGATTTTCTTAAACAGAGAGGGCTGTAACTTCTCCCAAACATTTCCTGCTCCCTCTGAACACAGTGATGAATCCAGGTACGTTCCATTCCCCCAGCAACATTTGCTAATGTTCTACATCAGTGATTCCTGAAGCGTGAACAAACTTTATGCATATTACACACAAAAACTGGAATCCAAATATTCCTGCTTGTTCTGGCAGTACTATCTAGGATATCTTTTCACTGCGTTTACAGAACCAGGAGTCCGCTGGAGTGTGCTGTGACACTAAGCCAGATGTATTACTGCCATTCCAGCACTACAAGAGCCAGAGAATAGGCAGCAGCAGCTGTTACAGAACTGGAAGAGAGCAGGGGTATTGTCGACTTGTATGTTGCCAATTTTTTTGATATGATGAGGTTCAGTTAAAAAAGTTTGGAGCCAGCCTACAGTCAGCAAGTGACAGGGCGAGCAAGGCACAGTAATTAAAATGGGTCTCTTGAGCTCTGTGTTTGATAGTTAAAACTTCACACAGAAGTAGAAGTTGTGAAACTAAGCATTAAGTTCAGGTAAAGCTGTTGCGTTTGTGGAGCTGGTAGGTACTATAAAGGTACTGCTTCAGTATCTCAAAGCATACAGACAGCAAGTAGTGAAAACGCGTAATTACTGCTTTTTATAGACAAAAAATTTGACTTACAGGAGAACATTTTATTATGCCCTTGCAGTCTCCTTTCCTCTCCCCCTGCCCCCTCCTATTGCTCACGCGATAGAATTCTTCTCATCTAGTTTTTAGACACCTGCACTAGGATGAAACATGCCCTATAAATGGTGAAGTAAACCAGCTCAGATGCTGACGGTTCGATTTAGTGAGATAAAATTCATCCAGAGAGTCTGTTGCTTACTATGGAGTAGGGCAGAGCAATGCACAATTTTCTGTTTATGCTACCAAGAGTACACTCTCATGTCCCGTTCTTCTGTGTTGTGCAGGACCTGGGTTCTCCAACGATAGAAGAACAAGTTGATCAGCCTACAATAGATGATGAAACTGTACTTATTGTTCCTTCTTCCCATGGTTTTATCCAGACAACAGATGATATAGACAGCGAATCAGTCTTGCCCCTGACAACTCTAACAGGTACAACAGACCCTTGGTATGACTGATGCTGGAGCTAGGATTCATTAAGGCAGTATGGCACTTCTGAGTTCCTGTAAACAACGCTTCATATATCCTTGCTTTCTCTTAAGTAATTTTCCATGTCATTGCTGTGAAACTTTAAGCAAGTTGGTTACCCAGCTGGTATCAGTAGAAGAAAGTCCCACTTAACCTTGTGGGAAAAGCATTAGAACAGCAGCTGCTTCATCACTTGCTGAGCTGTTTCCATCACCCTTGAGCCTCGAATTAGTACACACAGGGTAACAAGTAACTTTAATGTGCATTTCTTCACGCCTGGTGCTTGAATTAAATTTGTTTCTTATTTGAGAGAAGACCAGAAACATCAGAAATGCACTTGATGCCTCTCATGGTGAGGGGCTGGGCTGTTTGGGGGTGTGTTTGCACAGCACTCACCTGGAAGGGCTTGCTGGCTTGTGCTACGCTTTCCAGTGCCAAGAGTCACTTCAGGCGTGGAAGCAGCACAGATATTCTCACACTGCTGCACCTAACAAACGCTCCTTTCCCAAGGAAGGATTTCCTTGCAGAGCCATCAGAGGGCCAGCACTAGGCCTGATACAGTAATACCTGACGAATCCCACTGTGAGTCACACCAGTTGCATCCATATTAGTTACAGCTTACCTTGAAACAAGAAATTGAAAACTGCGTGGTTTGAGCTACATTGCTTAAAATGAGTTAAAATTCCAGGCTGCATTTTCTGTTTCCTGAGTGTGTAATTTATGTCTTGGTGTAATGGCACAATAAATAATAGTTCTAATGTACTATGTCTTTTGACAGATCCTATCTTACAGCATCACGGAGATGGGTCACACATTATTGGCTCGTCATTGGGCAGTCCTGACTCAGAAGATTCGAAGGATGTTGAAGATTTAGTGAGCTGTCACTGAGAAGCAGTAATTGTGTCCATTTTCTATTGACCATGTTTGCATTGTGAAATTAGTTACAACCCAGTGCCACATTTCCAAAGCAAGCAGTCAGTCTGTATCTTTAAACAGAAACTTCCAGTTTGAAATGACTACAGTGCACTTTCTCTGCTCAGGCTATTTACCTCATTTGTCAAGGGTTACAGAGCAGCCAACCGAAGCCTGATGTACTGCGTCTCGGCCGGTGTGTTTCAGTGTTCAGAAGAACCTCTCTCTTGCAGTGCTCACTGCTACGATCCACGTGGTCAGTTCCAATCTGACTTGTTACTGGTGTGCTGAACCGCACATCTGGGAAACTGGACAGAAGTCAAGGATTGTGGACTGTAGCCTTTTAGTGCCACAGCAAGAATTAGTTTGCACATGTCTCATGAAGAATGGGTGAGGATTTCTGCACTTACTGACTCTTGTAATACATGGAGTAAGAGACTGTTACATTTCAGGAAGAAATGTATTCCATCAAGGACTTCAGGGAGCATGGGCAGCATCATGAAGAAATGGTCTGTACTCCCAACTCATCTGGCTTGTTAGTACGGCTACGGCATTGGAAGAAGATGCAGATGTTTATGTTCTGCTTGTTCCTGAGGAGTCCGTTGCTGGCAACAGACAGAACTCAGAAAGATCACTTGCGGGAAATCTTTTTCTGTTTTTTCTTTTCCTTCATCACTACAGCAAGCTGAATAAAAAGGGAAGGGCTATGAGAAAGGGAAGCTACTGGGACGCCCCAGCCTCCCTCCACAAGCTTGTAACTTCTTTGAAGGTTTTCGTGGGTGGGCTGGAACATTTGTGTCTCTCGCTGTTTACATGACACTACCAGCCAGCTCTCCAGAGGTGATTTATGCAGCAGGTTAGTAGATGGGGGGTGGTGTGGAAGTGGCAAAGTCTTGGAGAAACAAACAGCTCTCTGAGAATTTGGGCATAGGATCCCGAGGTAAAGGAAGCCAATTAATTCCTACATTCAAGGGTTTGAAACAGACACTAGGCTGAGCAGCAGCCTGTTAGCTAGGAATTGAGAGAAAAAGCTATAGAAACTAAAGACTCATGTATAAATTATTTTATTTATTTCTGTAATTAGCTCTTCATAATCAAGAGTTGGTCTTTTTCAGTCTGTGGTTTTGTTAATGTGAAAAATAAGTTGTAGTTTCAAATGGTTGCCTAGGGAACAGAAATAATTGTATATTCAGTTTAAACGAAATAAAGAGTATTTGTCGTACGTAACTGTAAGATGCCATTTATTTATACTGCTACAGACCCTTGCAATGCTGCAGTTTATTTGTACAGTAATAAAAAAATGCAGTTTTTTCCAAAATGAAAAAGCTTGTGCCATTCTGAAACATCAGTACAACTGGAATGTTCATTAAGTGCAACAGTAGCTCTTCAAAAAAAAGCAGAATGTCACATCTTATGGCAATAATTCTCCCCAACAAGAGGGACATTACATATACATTTACATGAAAATCATGTACTGATTTATCCTTGCACAACCCACTTCTTTCCTCTCAGGCTGATTGTCCTCACTTAAACGTCTTGGATAGAGCCGAGCTGAAAGCAGTCTGACACAGTAGCATCATCCCTGGGAATACCCCATATCCATCATTTACCCACTTCATGGAAGTACAGGTTGGCACATATACATAACATGACGATAGAAAATAATATATAGTAAATTAGGTTCCTAAATTTAGGTTCCAGGTCTCCTTGTCGATACCAATAGATCTAGAAGAGAGGAGGAGTTTGTATTAATTTAAAATGCCAGGTACTTCTGAGGAAACATGGCAACTGGACTAGCTACTTCTTGACCTTTGTTTTTTTTTTTTTTTATGTAAAACAACCCAGTTTATCTGACCAGAGAAGACTAGGTGTAGAATCCAGCTAATTTTCTTAACAAGAAATAACACCTCTTCCCTTAGCATGCTGGTGGAACACCCAAGAATTTGGCAAGGTGTTTCTCCCCAGAACAAGACTGGTTGTGAAACCAGGGTGCCAGGTTAACTGTGAAGACACAGGTTGTCTTGTCAGCTTTGTTGAAGAGAGTGGGTGGTTTTTGGTTTTTTTTTTTAACACTCCAAACTGGCTACACCCTGGTTGACGAGGACAAACATCAGGTTTTTGCACTACATGCTCTCTCGCGGGCAGTCATGGCTACCAGCCACAGAACCAGAAACTGTCACGGCAGAGCTCCCTAACCAGCAGGGGCTCGGGGCTGCGACGGCTCCAAGTCACAGCTGGAGGCAGGAGAACGCTCCCAAGCACGGACAGCTACAGCAGAGGAAGGAGCCACTGCTGTCCCTGCCCCTGGCAGGGGAGTCAGACTACATGATCTTTGAAGGTTCCTTCCAACCCAAACCATGCTCTGAACTCTGACCTGCCAGTTCCCTTTGCCGACGCCTGGGACGCCACAACTGTTGAGTGGAGGAACCTCAGCTACTCCCCCGATGAAATGCCACCCGCTGTCGCTTCCTGCCGCTCGAACTCGTCCCCTCTGCCGGAAAGGTCGCCAGCTTCTGCAAGTGCCTGGCTGGCCCCACCACTTCAAGGGTTTTGCTGCACCCCTAGTCTCCTGCAGCATGAGCATTCCCATCTCACTGCTCTGCTCCCCGGTTTCCTACTTTCTGTCTCCACTGGCAGCTACAGGTGGCACTGTCAGAGAGGTGACAAGTCTTGCATCACAGCTGGTCTGCAGAAGTTGGCTTAGTTCACATGCTTACTCTGCAGCTAATAGGAAACTGGTTGCCACACTTCCATTGTCAACCTGTTTTATGGAGGCAGGAAAGCTTTTCTAGGAGAGTGTGAAAAAGAAGGCGGCACCACATAAAGCAGATTTTATTCGGATTTCATCCTTACTCATAGACTCAAAAGCTTGCACAGCAAACGTGGCGGTACTTACAAGTATGCCAGCAGAAATGCAACACAAGGAGATGCAGAAAGCAAAAAATATATTCACAGGTTTTGGAGGTAGTTGCGGGAAGACAAAAGCACTGATTAGAGTGACCTGTATGGAGGAAAACAAAGATGAAGGCTTGGCTCTCGCCTGCTGTCAGAACTGCGACGAGAAGGGGCTGGCCCCGACAGCCGGCGTACCCCAGCGCGCGCACCCAGCGCTGCACGCCCCTCCCTGCTCTTCAACTCCCACCCCATGGGACGCCGGAGGGAAACGTACAACTCGGGAGGGAAATCGCTTTGACACAACTGCAGACTTGGAAGGATTGGGAAAAAAAAAAAAAAAAATGACAGAAGCTTTGCTACTCTGGCTGCTTGCTGGAAACCATCCTCCAAGTACCCAAACAGCCAGCAGGCACGGGGGTGCATGCTGCCCGTGTAGGAGCATCTCTTCAGCCCAAGTTTCCACCAGCTGCACCTTGGCTCTCCCTACACCTCAGCTCTCAAATGATGCTGCCGTCACGGACTGCAGAACCGGTGCTCTCCAGTCTCAATGGCGCTGGGTTTGTCTTCAAAACTTGGGGAAAGCAGAGCTTGAGACAAAGTGACAAACTTTGGAAGAGCTCCTATGGGCCGTTAGTGGAGGGAAATAAATCATAACTAGAAAGAAATAAAGAGAAGCAAACACATTCTCCCGGGTCATAAGGACTTTGTCATCCTACCCAGCCTCACCTTCAGCCAGGATGGACAATCTGCCCAGGCTCTTGGGGCTTTTTATTGCACAGCCAGATCTTAAAACATGGCTTGAAGAAAGGTATTCTGCTTCTCCTGTTGTCAAAGAGTTTCAAAAGACAGGTGCACCCCAAAGTGACTGCCTGAGCCTCAAACTACAACCTGTTCAGTCAGTGGAGTTTCGCTGCCCGCGTTGGGGAGGAACGCTGGTTTTCACCCCGTCACCTAAGGGAGGCACAAAACATGGGATGGGGTGGGGGATACTTACTACAAGCAGCAAGGATGTTAAGCCGCCAACAACTAGGTTGATGACTCTGTCCTGAAGAAAAGAGAGGACAGTTACACGCACGCCTTGCCAAAAAAAAAAAAAAAAAAAAAAAGCAAACACAGAAAACAGACTGTTAACCAGCAACACTGACAGCACCACATCAGCCCGGAGCCACATTATCCCCAGCAGCACCATCGAGGCTCCCTGGCCAGCTCTGCCATGCAGGAAGTTTTCCCTTTCTCCAACTCCATGGACCTCGGGGAGGTTGTACTGAACAATTCCTTGTGCAGCAGGTTTGCTCATTTGCAACTGGCTTCTTCGCTACGTCCGAATCAATTACAGATGTGCAAATCCTTTTTAGAAAATTTTAAAAAGTGGGAATGCACAGATGGAGGTTGTCAGACAAAGCTTATTTTAGTCTCAGTGTCTGAGAATGAATAGCTTGATAGTGTCTTAGGTTGGAATTTGTGGGCAACTAGCAAGGAGGTGAAGTGTTCTTCACACCCCAAATGTTCCTCTCTAACACCAGCAGACCTGAACACGCCTCAGGGTGGCCCTGCTTCGACAGACAGATATCCCCCCCAACTTCTTTCTGCTGCTCCCCATCTGTATAAAACACGTGGCTGGGAGGAGACAACTTCTTTGTAGCTGGGAAGAGGCATCCCTTGGCATCAGCATCGCAATCCCACCCCAGACAGGAGCTGGGCAGGGACGGGCAGCGACACGGGGTTGTGTGACTGTGGGCTCCGAGGAGCGCCCAGGGCAGGAACCTGCACTGACACACTCGCTGGAGTAAGAAATTACTTGATACAAAAGGAGAGCATTCCCATCCCTGTCAGGATACCTGCCTCCTCCCTTTCGTCACGGTGCTGCTCTGAGTATAAACATCTATCACCAGAGTCGGGCTGGGTTGCACGTAGTCAGGTGTAACAGCCCAGACGGGTGGCTCCCCAAATAACATGCTAGAAGAACAGCTACAGCAGAAAAGATGTGCAGAGAGAAAAACCCCAGAACGTCAGTTAATTATAATCAGAGTCATGTAATGGGTACAGTTAAAGGAAAGTGAGGAAAGAGTTGGAGCACTGAAAGCATCTTGCCCAAGGCACCCCAGCCAGCAGGCTGGGCAACTCAGGTTTCCCTCAACCCAGTCTTGCACCCTTCTCCCCTCCTAGCATTACATTTTGGAAGACAATTTGTAGAGCGAGAAGCCCCGGGTCATGAAGAAGTAATACATGGCAGCAGTGGGGCAGGAGGAGGAAGCAGAGAGCAAAGAGAAGGAGGCAGAGAGCAAAGCATGCTCTGGCAGGAGAGCACCAGCCCTGACCTACGGCTCGGTGGAGCTCGGGCTCAGTCACAGGCGGATGCTGTGCCCTGGTCATGGGGACCACAGCAAGCAGACTCTTTAAAACCTCTTCTATTAGTCCCCAACTCCTCTATGTAAAACCAGACCACTTCTCCTACGGCTCAGAGGCCCCAGGCCATGGGGGCACGGTGGTGGCTGCAGCCATGGGAAGTGACCCACCTCCGTAAGAAATCGCCACCGACACCCCCTGCGCAAGGTCCTCGCCAGCCAGGCACAAACCCCGTCTCCTCACCGGCATTTCCGCACGTGATGTTGGCGATACAACAGCAGCTTCTGGGAGCCACCTACAAGGTACCCACCACTGACCGCAAAAAATGAGCTGAGAGAAATAACTCCAGGCAAGTATCAGAAGCAACGGGGAGATATGCAAACATGCTGCCTCCACGAGTGCCTATCACGACAGCTCAGCTGGGCTCCTCCACCTAAACTGAAATAAATTAAAGAACTCAAAGCTGACTTTAATCTAGATGGTATGCAGAGTCCTTATCCCCAAAAGCAACTCCAGTATCAGGAGAGGACGGCAGTTTTGCTCTGCCCTTGCCCTGCAGACCCAGCTGAGCCCACCAAGGTGATTTTACGGAGGGGGAACAGAGTTTGCATTCGGGCTTGGCTCCCCAGGGATGAAAGGGGTGGCAGGAGGTGAGCAGCTGGATCCCTTCTCCCTTTGTGCCACAGGGAGATGGGTTTCAAACAGCAGAGGGAAGGGCAGGAAAGCCAAGAGCCATCCCATACAGTTAACCCGGTGAGTGCAGTCACAGCCTGCTCTCCGCTGACAGCCCGGCAGGGATGGACACACGGTCACATACCTACGGACAAGATACCCCATCCAGAAACTCAGCCATGATTAGGTTTCTCCTAATTAACTAGAGACATGGAGGGTGGCAATTCTAAGATAGGGAGAATTCACCCGTTTTGCCAGATCAGAGAGAGGTCTGCCAGGAGAAAACGAGGGGGTTGGACTCGGTGGTGACCACGAAGCATTTCTGTCTGCCTGTTTTACAGGCTGCAGGAGAGAGCATCCCCCCAGCACGGGGACCTCTCATCTCATGCCGCCGAGTGATGGACATCACAGATCGAGCACAGACGCCGGCAGAAGAGTGGCTTTGCCATGTGGCAGCCAGTCCCTGCGGGTCAGGGCATCCCCTTCCCTGTGGTCACTAAAATTTTCCGAATGCACTGCCGGCAGAAGAAGGTATTTCAGGATCTGGGGATTAGAGCCACTGATCCTGAAATCCCAGGCTTGGCAAAGCGGCGAGAGGCTGTATTCCCCGATGCCCGCTGACACTTCAGCCCCAGGCAGCTTAGCACAGCAAAAAGGTTAAAAATACACAAGCAGAGGCCGAGACGGCTAAAGGGATTGGGGATGACGGAGCCTTTCACCTCCGCGCCGTGTCCGTGCACGCAGCCCAGCCCAGCCAGACACTTGTGGATACCGGGCATGCAGAAACAGGCTGTGAGGAGCCTCGTGTCCTATAAAGCACATCACCCAGCTGGCACAGCCCGCTCGTGCAACCAGCACAGCTGATTCAGGGAGGATTTTTCTCTAGTATCGCTATGTATTATGATAGCTTCTGGAGTAAGGAGGGGAAAGAAAAAAAAAAAAAAAAAAAAAAGGGCAGCGCACACCAAAAGAGTGAGCATGCAGGCTACTGGAGGTCACCTGCACGGGCACAGGGTGCTCACACACAGACACGAACTTCTGATACAGCCCAGCAGCACGCGATGCGCTGCCGGGGATCCCCGCTCAGCCAGCCAGCAGCTGAGACGTAGAGAGCTGTTCACCAGACAGGCGGGGAATTACGTGTTTCAGCGTTGCACAGGCCGCATTTTAGAACAGGAGGGTTTCTGCCCTCTCCTCCTACTCCCAGGAGGGTGTTGCAGGGGCTGGGGGCAGCAGGCGTGTCCCAGGGAGCTGCTGTGGTGCAGAGGTCTCCCTCCAGCTGCCTCTGGGCAAGGCAGATGAGGTCAGGAAGCATCAATTCCTTGCAAAGCAGAAGGACACAATCCAGTATCCTTCAGGATCTGGGTCAGCGTTCCTTTGAGCAACAGGGAAACTGAGGCAGGACTGAGGGTGCAACCGCACCACTGTGCCCACAGCAGGGGCTTTGACAGAACGACCCCTTTGCCCTGTTCCAGCTCCGGCACCTCGCATCTGCCAAATTAGCAGCTTGGAGGCTGAGCCCACAGGGAACAAGCTCCTGGCAGAGGCTTGGCCAGGACCGGGGAGGGGGCTGGTGCCCTGGAGGGTGGCTACCTGGTGGCATCTCTGCGGGCATGACAGAAAAGCCATTTTTATGCCTTACATCAGCAAGTCCAGATGGTCAGCAGCAATCGCAGCCATGGGGGATACCTTCATCTAGTGCCAGATTAAACGGCATGGAATAGCAGACAATATATGCCATACATGAGAAGGGCTGTGCTCAGGACCACGCTGGCCATCCTCCTACTGCAAGACATGGGGACGTGCTGCTGTTGCCCTCACAGGCTCCTCATGCCCATCTTGAGCTGCTCAGTCTCTTTCTATTGCCTTCTGCTACCAACCCACAGCAATTAACACCCACCCACTTATATTTAAACTCTCCTGTCACGGAGGAACCCAAGCAGCTTCTAGATTCACCTTCTTTCCCAAGAAGTCCTGCATCTGTGATGCTCCGTCTCCTCTTTGCCACCTTACTGCTTGTGCCTTTGCTTTGCATCATCTCACACCCGCTCGGTGCCAGAGCTGCCTCCCTGGTAACCACAGCTGAATCCACAGTGCCTGGCATTCATCAGCGTCGTGTTGCTACATTTCCTCTTCCCACCAGAGGATTCTTTGGTACCAGCTTGCCCCCAAGCTCGGCTCGGCAGCCAGCACGGGAGGGCAAGCTGGGCAAAGAGCAGCTGGACCATGGCTGGGGAAGGAGGCCAATGCTGCTGCCCAGCTCTCTCATCCCCGTGGGGTGGCTTTAGCCCCAAAGCCACCAGCTTGGAGACCAGGAAAGCAAGAAGGCGGCACCAAGAAGAAGGCATCCCCATCTCTACATCCATCTCCAACCACCAGCAAGGGTGCAAGCCCCCTGATTCGGGCGCTGGGCTTCCTGGGGCCCAAGCATTGCTCCCGCCCCTCCCCGTGGCCTCGTGGCCAGCCCAGAGGGTCGCAGTTTGCCAGCGGCGGCCACCGCTCGCCCAGCTCCCAGAAGTGGCACCAGGCAGACACGCTTCTCCCAGCAGACCTGCTCCCATTCCGAGGCAAAGTTTAGCTTTGCCATTTCTGAGACGGAACGTTTCCAGCTCTGGTCCTCACCAGCATTTGTCTCTGAGCAACCCCAGAGAATCACGGAGGAAACCACCTCAGGCCATCGGCCGCCACTGGTCCCAAAAAATCAGCCACAGGAGACAGGCAGGGCGTGATGTGCAGGACACTGGATCCCCGCTGGAGCCCAGGAACCGCAATTAACACCCCACGTTTATTATTTGCCACTCGCCCTTGTGAGCGGAGCCGTCACCAGAAAGAAACAGGAGGTCGGGGATCAAAGGTTTGACCAGGGCTGGGAAGTTTGGGGTTTGACTGCCTGGCTCCAACAGCACATCCCGGTCCCTAGAAGTCCCCATCCCTGGAAGCTTCCCAAAATCCCCAGCCAAGGATCAGCCATCGCCACCCCGCGCGGGGCACTGTGGCGCAGGTCCCCTCACCTCCAGTGCTCCCCGTCAGGGCTGGCACCCGTCCCCCCCTCAATTCACCCTCTCGGAGGTCCCGCCTGTCCTCCTCCTACCCCACATCATCCTGTTTCCTCCTCCCCGACCCCCCAAATTTGTCTAGTTTCACTTTTATTAAACATTATCATTTTAGCAGCACTTCCAAGTATTGGGGGGGGGGGAAGGATGATGCATTTTATACACTTTTGTGAATAACTCCCCGCAATTGCAGCCTGCGCCCCTCCAAACCCACACGGGTGGGTAACCTCTCCTAACAGGGGACAAACTCCAAGCCACGAACCGCTGTCACTCTGTTGGATATGGGCACGCAGCGCCGGGTATCGCGATTCCCGAGGGATCTCGACACCGGGCAGCACCCCGGGGGGGAGCTCCCCCTTCCTCAGCACAGCCCCCCCCCCCCCCCCCGAAACAGGCATGGTCCCACAGCAGCGCCAAAAGCTGCCTGGCTGAGCAGGGAGGGTGGGATTACGGGGTGGGGGGGGCTCATGGGGGGAATTGACACCTGAAGAGTTGGCACTGCCACCCGCCAACCGCCGCGCACCCGGACGAGATTAAATTAAAAAAAAAAAAAAAAAAAAAATTAATTACCACCAGGGCACCAAAAGCAGCCCCCCCCCCCCATCCCCAGCAAAGTCCCCCAAAATTGGCTGAGATGCAGCTCAGGATGCTGCAGCCCTGGACCCCACTTTGGGGGGGCTGCAGGGCCACACGCACCCTGAGGGGGCCCCCTGGTCAGGGTGAAAGCCCCCCCAACCCAAGTCCCAAGCTGCACCCAAGTGCCTTCCCAGCCCCGCTCAGGGGGGCCCCCTGACCCTGGGGCTCTCTGCACCCCAAACCCCTGCTCCCTGCCGGGGGCTTGGGGAAGGGGGCGTTGGTTTGAGGAGGATTATTTGGAAGTTTATTTCTTTGGAGGATGAGGATGGGGTGTTTGGGGAGTTTCTTTTTTATTTGGGGAGGGGTTCTCCGGTGGATTGCTCTGGGCATGTGCTATTTTTTTATTTAATTTGGGGGGGTTTTGTTTGTTTGGGGTGTTGTTGATGGATTATTTTTGTTATGTTTTCAGGGCACCGATCAGAGAGGGTTCGTTTTTGCTTTATTGCAGGTTTTTTTTTTTCCTTATAGTTCTTCCAATTTGAAGGGTTTCTTCCTGTTGGAATTTGGGGGGGGGGGGGTGTTCTCCTTTTATCTTTTTCTTTCGGGGTGCAGCTTTGTTGCTGCTTTACCGATTTTTGGTGCAGGCTTGCAGGGAACTGAGGACATTCTTTTTTTATTATTTTTTTTTTTAATTTCTTCGCAGGATTTCGGCAGGTCCCTGGCTGTCAGGGGCCCGGCTGCCTGCGGGGGGGGCTCTGCGTTTGCCGAGCCCGGGGCAGAGCTGCCGCTACCGGGGGGGGGAAAGCTGGGGAGGGAGGTTCTTTATTACGGGGGGGGGGGGGAGCATTTACATTTACCGCCGCATTTTCTTTCCTGGGGTTAATTTTGTTTTGGGGTGGGATGTGGGGTTTTTATTTTTTGGGGGGGAGGGGGGGGGGTGTCCCGGGCAGGGTTTCCCCCCTCCCCGCGCCCCCCCGCCGCCCTTACCCTGGCCGAGGTCTCCCCGAAGAGCGGCCGGTTGTCCGGCCCGCCGGTGCCGTAGCTGCGGGCGGCGAAGCCCTCCATGGCGCGGGGGCGCGGGGGGGGGCCGCCCTCATGCTGCGCCCCCGCTCCGCGTCCCTCCGCGCCCCGCCGCGCGCCGCTACGCCACGCCCCCCCCCGGCGCCCGGCCACGCCCCCCGCCGCGGGGAATTGGGGGGGGGGGGGGAAGGGGGCGTTACACCCGTGGGGACAGACGGACGGACGGACGGACGGTAACCGCGTATCCCTAAGCGCACCTGCGCGGCATTATGGCGAGGCTTACGCGGGAGCGGCGCGGCTCCGCGGGACCTCCGCAGCTGCGGAGTCGCCAGCCCCGTCCCTGGGGTGGAGAGGAGTTTAAGGTCACCGGTCTGTTGTTCCTTATGTTTATTTATTATTCAACAGAGCCCCGTTGTTTAACCACATCTCATTATTGATGATGATATTGTGATTTGGAGAAATTAAGCTTGTTTACAATTTTATTGATTTTACTTTTTTTTTTTTTTTTACATTTTTATTTTATTTATTTTTAATTTTTAAATATTTATTTTTTAAATTTTTATTTTTAAGATCTGACACAAGCAGAGCTGAAAAATGAACTTACACAGTCTTCCCGGCCACCTACACGTGTTATCTACATAAACTAGATGAAAGGCAGTGATTATTCCTGGAGCTGGGATCGGTGGCAGTGAAATATTTTTGATCTATACGTTAGCCAAAGTTTTCTCTCGGATTCAACCAATGAACTCCCGTGCACTGCTGCTGCTTTGCCTAGAGCTTGCTGCTGCTTTTTCAGAGCTGAAGACAGGTTTGCGTGCGAGAAAGATGGGGGGGAAAGGGGATTGGTACTTTTATTTTTTTCTTTTATTGTTATTTAATGTATTTTATTAAATTTATTTTCATTAATTTTAAGTTTTATTTTTAATTAATTTTATTTTTTCCAACTACCTCACTCACTCTCACAAAATATCTTTCCTTTTGGATATCCCCAGACCACCATGGCTACAGCATTTCTCCAAGTGCATGTTAGGATGAAAATAAACCAGTTAAGATGTACTAAATGTCACGTGTCCCAGGACAAATTTCACTCGTTCATTCAAACAGGTTCTATCAGTTCCTCCCAACCCTGTTCTCCCCCACCACACACCTCTCCACAACTTCCCAGGAGGTTTCTTGCCCTGAAAGACAAATTCCACAAAGTATCAGTGGAATTTAGTAGAAATAACATGGGCATTTCTTTCTTGACAGGTAAAAAAAAAAAAAAAAAAAAAAAAAAAAATTTGGAGGCCAGATCTGTAGGTAAAAAGATGAGAAAGAAGGAAAACAGCTGCAAATATTGTCTGTGCAGTTGTTTGGTTGGGGGTCAATTCCTGCCACCCCCGGTCATCCCAGATCCCCCTTTAGACCACTGGTCACAGCTCACAGGAGCTCCCCAACTCCTGAACAAGAGACCGTCCAGTGAAACCAGTCACTTTTCTTGTGAAACATTTCATTTTCGGTGAAAAGCGATGCCAGGGCTGCCTGGCCTGGGGGCACGTGCTGTGTACGCAGGGCGCTGGGTGCACTTCGTCTCCACTCAGCCTCCTGTGGTCAACGCACTTGAAGACCAAAGCACCGCAACTTCAGAGATGAAAGGCATTAAATTCAAGCAAGGCTGGAAAATTATCAAGCTTTTGATGAGCTTGACCTCACCCTGAGCTGAAGTAGCGGGCGAAAAGTCACAAAGGGCTCCTGTATCCCTCCAGTGTTTGTTCCCCCTCGCTGTTTGGTGAAGGGTCTCCAGGCCGCAGTGGAGAGACTCTTCATGTCATCTCGAGCCACTTGGAAAAAAAAAATACCGTGGGGTGATGGATGTGATTTCCAGACACACAAGTGCTCTTGACCTATAGAAACCTTACTGTTGGTTTTACACTTGTTTTTCAGCACTCACATATTTTATTCCTCAGCAGTCGCTGGCTCTGCCCAGATTAAATATTGAGGGTTGCGTAGGGTCTGGCTGGGGCCCGGGAAGCACTGGGATGCTGGAGGGCAGCGAGACCCCTGTGCTGCATACTGGGTATATGCTTGGAGTTACGGCTCGGTAAGACAAACGGACATAACCTTCTTCCAACATCTATTGACTAGTTACCAATAATTAAGAACAAACGCGAAACACAGGCAAAACTTGATGAAAAGCACAAACTGTTACTTGAACATCAATGGCACTGATAAATAGTTCATACATGAGATGAAGATGTCACCTAATGGCACTCAGAAATACAGTCTGCAGTAGTTGGGTTTCATAAGACAAATAAACCCATTTACCTGTTGTTTTGCCAGGGGTTTCACTTGCGTAGCTCGTTTCAAGACTCACATTTCTGGCCAAGGAGGGTAGGTTGTGCTTGTCTCAGCCTCTTTAGGATATAAACTGACAAAAACTCCCTTTCTATTGCTTCCTTCCATACTCATCAGCAGCACCTCCAACACTTGAAGCTTGGCATGAAAGGTATCTCTTGGACTGCTCAGGAGAAGGAAAACCAGATTTATCCCTAGATATCTAGAACAGCACTTTCTGTTATCAAATATTCTGTCAGAGGATAATAGCCGTTATTTTGACCTCCATGATCCAGCAGCCCGTGCCTGAAATCACAGCTGGGCCTTGGTGTTGGCGTGGGACAGCCGTGGCTCCTGTGGGCTGTCCCATGGCCCTGGGACGAGCCAAACACACCTCGAAGAGCACAAAGTGCTCAGGTGTCCATGCTGAGATCAGAACAGGAGAGTTACTCAGCCCAGGCTCTGCTGCAGTATCTCATTTTTTGAATGCTACATGCCTTCTCCACTTAACAGATCTGCATCTCACACCTGGACCACTTGCTTGTGCATCAAAATGCTTCTCTGGGTGACACTTTCAGTCAGTAGGCAGCAATTTTAATTTGATGAGGAAGAACCTGATCGAGCCATTAATGTAACAGACTCACCAGATAGCGTAGCAGATTTAGCAGCTGACTTGGCCAAGCATCTGCTTTCACGGTACAAATGGTTTGATAAATTGTGTCCCTTCCTGTGGACGACAACACTTGTCCAGCACACGGTGTGTCTCGTGGAGCTGAGTCCTCTTTCTCAATAGGAGACACGCTTGGATCATGAGGTGAGAAACGTCCCACGAGAGCTGGTTTGCTTCGCCCGAGAGATGCTGCTCCCCGGCAGCGAGTATCTCAGCAAGACCCCTGCTTGTGCACGTGGTCCCGTCCACGAGCATCGTTCTCTCTGTCGGTGCACAATGCAGCTGAAGTCCTTCAGAGGCTGGGAATGAATAACTCTTTGTAGCAGTAGTCCTCAGGGAAAGTAAGAAACAAGCTAAGATTGAGAAGTTACTGTGAGAGATCATTTATCGGAGGCTGTACAGGAATAACAGCAGCAAGAGGGGTGTGGATGTATCAGGACTCATGGGTCGCTTAGGGGCAAACAGGAATTTCTGCTCTAAGCTGGGATTTCCTCCGTCAGAAGCGGAAAAGGAGGAGAAAGTCTTGGTGTCGGTCAGATGATACTCGTGAACCAACATGGTACAGCAGCGGCAGGGGCTGATGCGATCCCAGGCAAGGAAAATCTACAGGAAAAAAGAATAATTTCTGCTGTGGTACCAGGTACCAGGGAGATCCCGTCTGGAGTCTGTTAGTTGTTTTGGCCACTCAAGCTCAGGAGAGATTGTTTTGTTCTGAAACAGGCATTGGGAGGAGCTCAACAGTGGGGGGATCAGCACAAGGTTCTGTCTTCCAAGGGAAGACTGAAAAGCTTGGCTTAGTTAGCCCTGCAGAAGGGAGGCCAAGAAGGGATACTGGAGTTTTTATGCACAGCATGGGGAGGAATAAATGCTAGAGAGTGAAATAAAATGTTTAAGCTAATGGCTTATGTTGGCACAAGAGCAAGTGGCTATGAAGGATGTAGCTGTAGTATCATGTTCAGACTGGGGGATTTCAGTCAATCAAATGAGAGCAGCTCTAGGACAACCTTTCAGGCAGAGTTGTAGGGAGCAGAAAATCACATTGTTTTAAAGAAGGAGTTTCACTGATTTGTGAAAAATAGTATAAAGTAGGGAAAGGGGATTGGCATTGAGACTTAGATGTCATTTTCAACCCCAGGTCCTTTTTATACAAGTACAAACTCAGGAAAAGATTTAATTTGGCATCAGATCCTGCTCCACCTACAGAAGAGGACACATTTGGTGTGGTCCCTTTCCTGCAGCCAGAGCTCCAGGAGCCATCAAGAGGCTGATAGACATGACTCAGGATTCAGGATCCACTGAGCTGATATTTCAGAGCTCATCGAACTTCTGAAATCTCCCCTGGAAAATGAGACCATGCCCCTAATCCTGACACACGTGGTTAAAGACCTCTCTACCTTAACATTTATGTTTGTACTCAAAATACATGTCTTATCCTCAGAGAAAAGGCTATCAATCTTTTTCATGGATATTCTGTATCTTACTTGGTTGGGCAGTGATGCAAGGTGAGTGTGCAGGGTGTCCACACTCTGTGTCTGCTGATGCTCACTCACGGGACAGATCGCGCGACAAAGCTGTTGGTTTTCTGCCACGTTTCAAAGCTTAGGGGATCCTCTGTTCCCTCTTTACTACCCAATGGAATTGAACAAATGATAAAATGATTTGCCCCATTTGCTTGGCGATTTGTTCTCTTTCTCATACAGACTGGTTTGTTTTTGTTTTTGTTTTTGTTTTTTTTTCAAAAACTGAATCAAGCTGTATTGTCTGAGAATAAAGACAAGCTGCTAATATAAAGTTCAAAACAAGTGCATCCATGACTGCCACAATTTTGATACCTCACAACACTGACTCACTTCTTTCTACAATTTAAAGTAACTATACCAATCTTCAGTGAAAAGTATGGACGCTTTTCAGGTCTGAAATAAAAAATAACCTGTTTTTTAATAGAGAAAATAATATAAAAGGAAATGTTAGACGGTTTAACATTGGAAAAGTCTGTTCTGCTTAGATTGGACACTATTTTCCCTCCCTTGTTCTTGTTTAGTGTGCTTTACATTTATCACAGCTGGCTGCACCTAAGTGTTAGTGCAGTTCCAAGGTTTACATGCTGAGCTTTAGCTCTTCTTTCTCAAAAATAGTCCTGGCATTGCTTCCAAGAAATAGATTTGGTCCATAAATTGCAGAGAGATTTGGAGTCTCTTTAGAACATCAGCACCGTAGACTCGTAAAAAAATATATGCTCTCTCCTGTCTAATATTTTATTTATTCTAAAGGCTATTGTGGTTTTTCCTGTACTCTGGGTGAAGATTTAATTCAGCACATATATGAAAATTTTAATATATCCTAAAGCTAATTATATATCACTGTCATTGATGCTGCTGCCTCCGTAACTCATCAGCTGGCTGTTCAAGTCCCAGGGAGGAGGTCAGTAACTCCTCTGTGCCGGCAATGCTGTCTTTGGCTCTTCACCGACCCAGCTCTCTGATGCTCTGCGTGTCCTTTCAATTGATCGAATGTGCTGGGTTTTCTAATGCATCAATTTATTCTATAACTCTTTGTTAGCACTGGCTTTCTGCTGCAATTTATCTTAGTCACCGCTCCAGCAACGGCAGCCACCGCTCTCCTGTCTGCTTCCCTGCAGTGATTTGAGCTTCCTGACCCAGCCATTAGTGATTACAGCCTGGTAATTGGTTTTTGCACCATTAAGTCAGTCTCCAGCTCCCAGTGCAATGTCCCCTTGGCTATTCTATTTGGCATGTTTTATTTTGAAAGGATGTGATTTTATTTGGAGCTTTCTAACAAAGCTTTCACAACCCAAAATTCCTGGAAGACCCAGGAGCTGTTTTCACCTGTGTTTTTAAGTCCAAAGGGAACCTGATTAACAAACTTCCTTCATTGCAATGAACTTCAGACACATCTCTGTCAAGAAAAAGCTCTGGAAGAGGAAAAAATGGACAAAATATTTACAACACTGAGATCCCTCTCTGTTGTCCCAGAAGAACTGTGTTTGTCTCCCTCTGTGCAAAGGGTCACCCAGATCACTGAGGGGAAAACCAGCTCAAGGACTTCCAGTGTTGTTCCTCCACCACAGAACAAAGGGCATGACTTTTTCCATTTCTTGCCTTTCCATGTGCCAGGGGGACATGCTCTGCTGCGAGGACACGGGGTTTCTGAAGACTGCATGTGAAAAGAGAAGAGAAACCAAAACCTCTATGTTTTGCATTTCCCACGGTAGGTTTAATTAGTAGCTGCCGGTAAGGACCAAGAGATTTTTAAACTGATACCAAGTGGTGTTACAGCTGTATTCAAACTGGAAAAAAAAAAAAAAAAAAAAGGATAAAAAAACCCAGCAAAAATATTTCTAGCATACTCCAGCTGTAATCTAGTGACCTAACCAAAGGTCCTTGCTTGATTCTCTTAGCATATAGCAGCTTTCTTTGAGCCTCTGCCTTGCAGATTTTGAAGAATTCCCTTAATCAAGGATTCACAAATTATTTTAGCATTAATGGAGAACTCCAGTGGCAGTGGGACCCAAGGAGAAGATGCCACACGGGGGAACAAGGCCCTGCTGGAGTGAGCAGCACCAGCACTGCGGGGCTGGGGCTGGAGTGAGCAGCCCACATCCACCAGCTGCCGGGACGTTACGGTCATTGCTTGGGACACGGGGAGGAACACGAGCCCAACGAGGCGGGGGTGAAATCATGGCCTTTTGGCGTTTGCAATCAAGGAGAGGTTTGGGGGAGGCAGTCAGCAGAGGGAGGCATGAGCTCACAGATTCAGCGTGATTCTCAGCCCATGGCATCCTTCCAAGCTGGGAAATACACGCAGCAGGCTTTAAATGGTACTGCAAAACTATTTAATTTTATTTTTTCCACATTTATGTTTAGCTCTTGGAGATCGGATGGGAGGTTGAACCAATGAAGAAGCTAAACCATTCAGAATCAGCGATGTGTTGTCCAAATCATCCATTATAACCTTTACTCTCCTCTGGGTTTTCCAGCAGTTTGAGTTTCATGAGGATTGTGGATTCTTCCTCTTTTACATTATCTTATTTAATATACCACAGAAGCTTTTCCGTCTTCTCCTTTGTTGCTCCAAAATCTCCACTGAAGGAGTCACACCATTTGACAGAAGATTTAGAGAAAAAATATCTTTGGGATATTTTATTTTTGAGAAAAACTATCTTCAAAAATAGAAGTGTTTCATTAAAATAAATGTATGTATGCATATATCATGAAAAATTCCCTTCTGAGCCTCTGATACATGTATAAGCAACTTACCAACATCCAGCTCTTCTTTTGGGTTGGTGGCAGACTTTAAGTGCGGCAGCACCTTTGGGCCTGCTTCAAAACATCCCTTTGAAGAGCAGAGGAAAGATGCTCGAACTGACACCGGTCGTTTCCCTGTTTGGAGCCTGTGCACCGGCTGAATGGCAAAGCCAGCCCTCTCATCTGCTGCATTTGCAAATCAGACAACATCACTTGTCAGCCCAGGGAGGGTGGCAGTAACATCACAGGGAAATCTGGATTGTTGCTGTATTTTCAAGAGGAAAAAAAAATCTACTTTTAATCACAAAAGGACACAGAGCAACTGTACCATCTCCCAATTTTGCAGGTTTTCTATCTTGTCATTTAAGCTTTCCAAAACGGGATGAACAGAAAAGAAAAATCTCCCCCTCCTTGTGCACATGGTCCCCTTGGCACCGCCACGCCCTTGAAAAATGAGGTTTTGTGATGCTCTTTGAGAAGAAGTGAGATGAAATCCCTTCCTCGCCCGCAGCAAGCACGTACACTGTGCCAGGAGAGGTCACCCCACCAGCAGCGAGGGGCTGCGCGACTCCTGCATCTTCCCAACTCACCTCACGGCTACCTGGCAGCCAAGCGCGGCCAGGAAAAGGAGGTTTCCTTCCCAAAACTCGGTGTCCCTGATGCACACGCTCCATTAAACAGTGGTTAGCCATCAGATGACTAAAACACCTGCCCCAAATCCAGACTGCTGCCTCCTGTGCTGAAATGTTTCCTGCTGGCACCGCCAGCCACCATGGGCTTCTTCCTCGCCACGGTCTGTGCAATTCCAAACCTGCAGCAGCTACAGCCTCTGAATTGAAAAGCAAGTAATTTAAATCCTTGTTTGCACAGGGGAGCTGTTATCTTACTAAAAATTTATGGACTTCAGGAGTCTGAGGGCAGAGGGCTCCATCCCACGTGAGAGGTGTGAATGTCTCATCCTGGGGTCTCGATTTCGCACAGCACCAGTCACTGCTTTTATTTGGGTAACCCTGGGCTGAGATCGATGATAACAGTTAGAAACCGTGTTAGTCCTCAGGCAGTAAAATAAAATGTTCCAGAAACAAAACCTCCAAAGAGCCTATTTCTGCGTCTTTCCTATGGCTCGCCCCTGATACTTCAGATCAGCCAAGGTACGTCTGATCAGCTGAGCACAGAGGAAAATACTTTCCAACTCCTTTTTATTTATTGACAGAGTTTCAACATAGCCACTTTGTTAACTTATCCCTAATTAGTCTATTTATTATCCAGTCTAGTATTATTCCCTTTTAAGTACTGGATCATGTTGACCCTCCATCAGTCCTCTGGCACCTCTTCAGTTTTCCAAAGTTTGTTAAGATCCAAAATTAGTGAATTAGAGAGTCCTGAGCTACTGGTCTTAAGACTCCTAGTCTTAAGTGTACATGGCCCTAGACTTCTGAACTAATAGTGTTTATATTTAGCAGGTGATGCTTCACATCCTCCTCAGTTACAGATGGTAAATTATTTCATCTGGTGTAGATGGATCTTACTACTTTGCCCTGATATAGTAAAGTAGGAATGATGAACATTTGTTGTGAATTTTGTCCCATCTGATGGATACAAACAGTAACACTGTGAATAACAGATAAGCTATTCATAAACTAAGATCCCCAATGACATTTTAATGTCTTCTTGCTGTGTGTAGCTTTTGTATTTCTTCTGTTTCTTTGCCTTGCATTCTCAATAATCTGCTCGCAATATACAAACTACCAGTGAACATCTCTTCTAAACACCACTTATGAACTCATCCTTCAGATACATAAATCTTTCTTCTCTATTGAAACATTGCTCTGGTCTGACAAAATATTAATCCAATGACTTTTTAAATAAATCTCTGTCTTTGGAGTTGCAAGTGTAGTGATCTTTCTCACTTGTTGAGACCAAAGTTGTAAGTGCTAGGCTACCAAAGAGATATTTCATGTTTTTAATTAGTGTCTCCTCAAAACAGTGATCCCTTGGTACATAGTCCTCCTTTTAGAAGAGTTGATGGAGTGAAGCAGGGTCCCGCTGGGCTGTGACTCAGGTTCCTTCTGAACAAGATGAAGATGTATCCATCAGGGTTAGAAAAGAAAAGAGGATAGGAAAGAGGCAGATCTGCAGGGCCACCGTACTTTTTCCTCTGGGAGAAACACTACCCAACATGTCCCCGTATTGAGCGTGCCTGGCTCCAGCCCATCTCTCCATGCACAGCATCCTCACACCTATCTCCTAGCACCCACAGCCCACCCGCTGGCTCTTCCCCGCTCACATCCCAGCGTTGGCTATTCCTCAAAAACATCATGTATTTGGCACAAGCATGTCCCCCAGGGCAGCGCAGCGCAGCTGACATCCCCTAGACACCCTGGGCAAAACTGAAGAACCTGCCACGCATCCAGTCCACCTGTTTTTTTTTGCTCCGTCCCCCTTGCAGAACCAAGCAGCTGCTGGCAGCTTATCCACCCAAGCAGGACACCTTCCCCTTGGCTGAGGCGTGTGGGTGCTCTTGCCAGGGCAGGACAAACATCTGCGGCGAGGAGCTGGGACTGCGTCCCACTTCCCCAGCCAGCAAGAGCTGAGCTACTGCCAGCAAGGGAGGATGCTTCTGTGGGTACAAGATTGCTGGCAAAATGCTGATGCATCCTTACACACACTCATCTTCCCCTGAACTTGTGCCCTTTTTCCCTCCCTCCCCCATACTCCTCCTCCTCCTGTTTTCAGGCATTATTTTCCCTTTGTCTCCACGTCCTTAGAGCTGTCACCTGCCCGGGCATCTGCAGGGGCAGCACCACAGAGCTCCTGCTGCGTAGGTGCCTCTGCACAGCATCATCCTCCACACCGCAGCCAAAGCCGCCTGCCTCGGGGAGGCTGGCATGAAGGCATGTGTATGAAAGCATCTGGTTCAGTAACTTATTTGCTTAAGGACTATGCCATCTCACAGAAATAACAAATAATGAGGAAACATACAAACGTTAATGAGCAGGTGATGAGAGATAATAACGGAGGCCAAAGCTTGGCAGGCACTGACTGATGGGCCATTAAAAGAACTACACCAGCCTTGGAGAGGGTCAGCCTTGAGTTTGTAACTGATAAGGAGAAACCATAGTGTGGATATTAAAGGGTATTTGAGGGAGCTTGGGGGACTGCACAAAACTTACTATGGGATGTTTAGGGGAAGGACTGAAGACATAGGAAAGGAAGGATCAGGGTGGGACAAGTATGGGAAGATGGCAAGGAGGGAGGTTGGAGGGGTCAGGTATAGGCTGTTGGGTAGGACATTCACCTGACTGGGCCTTGGCCCTGATATCTGCAGTCTGGCCTGTTTTCTTATTAAATCCCATTCTTAATTACCTTTTCTGTGTCATCTCAGTCTATCCTGTGTGCCAGCCCCTGGAGAAGGGGCCATGGGTGACAGGGACCACAGGTCTGGGTGTCAGCACCAGAGCGATGAGGATGTGCACGCTTATCTGAGGGGTGTCAGTGCCAGTACCCACAGCAACCTGGCTATGTTTATATTTCCTTAGCAAATTAAGTCCCACGTGCATGTAACTTGCTAGCAAATGGCAAGCTGCATTAGCTGGTGAGTAGAAGAATAGACACAAGGTCTGAGCCAGGGCTGGGTAAGGGAGGTGGGGTACAGGCGTGGACATCGGACGGGATTTCCAAGGGAATCATGAGCATGGGGTGCCTGTGAAAGCAAAGAATATGGTAGAGTACTGAGGAAAAAAAGAGCCATAAAAGCACCAACCAGCAAGATACTCTATCCCAGCATTGAGACATATAAATACACTGGCTGAACAGAGTATCCATAGAAATGGTGATGTTTGTGCAAAGTTACATTGAGAGGTTTTTTGGTGCCAACGTGGAACTTTCCTGACAGTAGACATTCAACAGCCACCCTCTCAAATGCTGTTTGAGAGTGTGCTGTGCTTCACACTTCAAGTAAATGCAAAGTCTCAACTGCAACAAGAAAGAAAATGTGTTTTAATAAGTAACTACAACTTGCCAAGAGGTGCTCAGGACAGGCAGGCTACTAAGAAAGCAGCTCCCACAAGTAAATATAAAGTCAGTGGAACTGGGGCAACAGAAGCAAGCCTGCAAAGACCATAAAGCAACTCCAATCAAGCTGGTTTCAGACAGACTTCACTTGTATCAGTCAATGTGAGGAACAGCAGCATCAACAGCTGTTGAGTTAGAAAATTGTCTTTATTAGAGTTTGAAGCCAGTCAATCATTTTCAATACCTTGAAACAAGGGAACCATGTTTGAAAACCAAAATGCTGAGGTTCATCTGTCTTCAGAGCTGGAAAAACAACTAACTGTCCACTCGGGTACCAAAATGAAAACTAAAACACTTATACTGTCTTTGTGGCACTTTGAGCTGCTGTGACTGCAAAGTAATCAAATAACCATAGTATCACTTTCAGACAATACTGTTCCACAATGAATTCAAGTAAAGGCTGAAAACACATAAAGCCAGCCTAGAACACACAAATTCAGCCTTTATTTTCCCAGTGTAACTGGATGAATTCAGAGAGGTTGCACCCTTATCATTTCACACATAGCAGTCAAACGTAAAGCCTGAAAAGTAGGTCTTGGAAAAGTTTGTTTTACCTCCTTTTATGAGCTTCAACAGGCATAAAAGGCATTTATTCTTGTCTTGTATAAAGCCATGAAGTGAATTAGAATTAGTCTAAGTACATCAAACTTGGGCAGCTGGTAAGAACTTGCTAACAGGGACTCCTGGCATCATCCACTTGTTGAACTGCTGCAAATGGTCACTGAAAGCATTACAGTATTCCCTGATAAGAGGAATACCAACAGATAAGAGAAGTAGCCTGGTAAGTATTGTCACAGAATTATTTTTTATTAAGACTCAAATCAGCAAAATAGCCCATATTTTCACTTCTAGGCAATAAAATGATGTGATTTTATCTCTATCTCTTTAAAGTTACTAAAGTTCAGTAGAAGAAGCTTTTGTAGTGGTGTTCAGAAATAAGTTATTTAGCTTGATATGAACTGTTGTGTCACTGTTAAAATGAAGCACAGCTTCCCCAGGCTGATTACTTTCAGTACTTTTTCATAACTTAGTGATCTTAAGACGCGAGTAAGCTAACAGTTCTCAACATGCTTAAAAATGAGGTGACAGACACTGCAGTTACAGATTTCTCAAATAAAATACTGACTCATTAAACTATTTTGACAGCTTTTTTGACTGAAAAAGATACATTCAGCATAACAGTAGCAGAGCAAGACTTGTTAGTACTTAAGCAGCAGCTTCATGCTCAACAAACGCAGCTGAATACCAAAGCCACTTCAGGAAGAACTTTGGCAGGCTGGAGGAGTGGGACCATGTAGGTCTCTTGAAGTTCAACAAGGCCAAGTGCAAGATCCTGCACATGGGTGGGGGCAACCCCGGTATCGATAGAGGCTGGGAGATGAAGGGATTGAAAGCGGCCCTGTGGAGAAGGACTTGGGGGTTCTGGCAGGTGAAAAGCTGGACACGACCCAGCAATGTGCACTCACAGCCCAGAAAGCCAACCGTTATCCTGGGCTGCAGCCAGAGCAGGGGGGGCAGCAGGGCCAGGGAGGGGATTCCCCCCCTCTGCTCCGCTCTGGGGAGACCCCCCTGCAGTGCTGGGGCCAGCTCGGGGGCCCCCAACAGCAGAAGGACCCGGAGCTGCTCGAGCGGGGCCAGAGGAGGCCACGGAGATGCTGGGGGGGCTGGAGCAGCTCCCCTGGGGGGCCGGGCTGAGAGAGTTGGGGGGGTTCAGCCTGGAGAAGAGAAGGCTCCGGGGAGACCTTCGAGCGGCCTCCCAGGGCTTGTAAGAATGATGGAGAGAGACTTTTTATCGGGGTCTGTAGGGACAGGACAACAGGCATCCACTTTAGACTGAAAGAAGGTAGGTTGAGATAGGTAGGTAGGATATAGGGAAGAAATTCTTCCTCGTAAGGGTGGTGAGACCCCGGCCCAGGGTGCCCAGAGCAGCTGTGGCTGCCCCCTCCCTGGAAGGGTTCAAGGCCAGGTTGGACGGGGCTGGGAGCCCCCTGGGCTGGGGGAAGGGGGCCCTGCCCGGGGCAGGGGGGTTGGAACTAGGTGATCTTCAAAGGTCCCTTCTGACTCAAACCATTCTGTGGTTCCAAGAATTAACTCAGGTAAACATCCTTATACTAGATTGTTACCTTGTGATCACAGACAAACTTGAACTCAGGCAAGAACCCCTGTAGCGCTTTCTTTTTAAAGAGAGAAACCCCTTTGGCTAAGGCCACTACACTGCTACAGTCTTTAAAAAAAGAGAGTGGTTTTAAGTAACCATAAGGCTAGCATGAGTTGGAGTGGAATATGGGTACTAACTGGATGTCAAAGTACAATTATAACTGAGACTGTCAATACCAATATAAAACCTGCTGTTTTGCTAATGAAGTGAGCAAAATCCCAAATACAGCACTGGACTGACAAAGGCTATGTCTGTAAACTGGTCCTTAGCACTAATTACAAGGCTTATCTTTCCTTTTCATCCCATTAATCTTTTAAATTTTACAGTGAGATTCAACCTTTTCGCACACTGACAATACTGAAAAATGTGGATAATAAAATCTAGGTAATTCACTCTCAATGTGAGAAGAACCTTCCAACTCATACAAAGTCAGCATTTCAGAAGTGGAACATGAATTCCCATGCCACTTGTCTGAAACCAGAAGAAATCTCTATGGGCTGTATGAAATGCAAGCTCTCTGTTTTAAAACATAATACAAGAGAGAAAACATCCAGCAGTATCGCAAAAACATTGAGGTGTAGTCAGATAAAATGAGGGAAGCCCAGAATATTCTTCTACATTTGTTTCAATTTTTAAAAGTATTTCTTTAAAAGAAGTTAAGCTCTAAAAAGTTACCTGCAGTTTTAATTCCTGTTCTCGAATGCTCAGCTATGTCTTTTCTATAGACTGAGAAAATGGCTGTACCAAACATTCTTACTTATTCTGTGTGTGCTGATAGCAATAATTTCTGTCAATAAATTTGAGTTGGCCATGCAAGACATCTATTTTTGTGAATTTTTTTATGGCTTTTTTCACGTCCACTGGAAGATTCTTTAAAAAGGTTTCTTAAAAAGTACATCCACAGCAACCCAAATAATAATAAAAAAAAATCATAATGAAAATCTGAAGTGAAATTTACTGTGGTGATGCTTTATTTCTTTCATTGCAGTAACTCTCTATCTATATGCCATTAAAACCTTCCTGGAATAAAAAAGCTCCACAGCTGCTTCTGACTACCTTTCAGTCATTTCCCTAACAGAGTTCATACAAATTTAAGCTAAAAATTTCCAAGCGTTCTAAATAAGGTGACTAGATCATCTTCACCTAATGTCAATGAGATCTTCTGAATATTGCACCCATACTACTTCTTTTGACTTGGAGCTGTAAGTCCTCTGTTCCACATCTTGAGTTGACCACCATCTTAGGTTCAAATGAAGGAAGAATATCCATAAACCAGATGGTCAAACGTACACTGGTGATCTGTGCCTAAAACTTAGTTTAGATACCCCTTGGTTTACAGTCCAGAGAAAGGAGATATTAATAACATTTTTTCTGTAACTACCATGAGCACACCTACTGGCTTACATAACAATAATCTGTTCTACTGGTCAAGTATGTAGAGTTTTGGCATCTTAAAGTATTTTACCTAAATACCCGAATGAATGAAGGTGGGTGTGGTACCTCACATTTACCGGGTGTCTCAGAATAGCACACATATGGACAGCTTCTGCAGAGCTGATGTCACAGCAACATGTTCAAAGCAAGTGTTACATCTAGAAAAAATGAATTGTGCCCAGAAGAGCCAACTTCTCTCCATTCAGAACAATGGGTGTCCAAATGACAAAATCAGGTGCAGATGTTGACAATGTGACATTTGAAGTTAGACGAGGTGGATTCTGTCCAGAAATCCCACACATCATCTGCGTAAGTTACCTAACCTTAAGTATTACACAGTGTGGATTTCATGTTCTCCCTCCAGTTTTATAGTCTCTGATCCCACCATATATATAAATCCACTATCTTTTTTTTTTTTTTTCCCCTGTATAAAAAGGCATATGCTACCAAGTCAATTAATACTTCCTCCTCAAGTAATTAATATTTGCACCTAAAAAAAATACTTGGGTGATACCTTACCTATTGCTCAGAACCACGTTTTTGTTGTGATTGTTTCTATCTCAATAACCAGGTTTTAAATCTGCAGCTCAGCACTGGTCCTTGCTCCTTGTTCAGTCTTCCTTCACTAAATTCTTTGCTTGTTATTCTTGCTATTCTCCAAGGGAACTTTAGTTTGCATTTTGGCCTTCCTTTGGCCCTTTCTGGTCTCATAACCCTTAGCTACACCAGGAGACTGTGGCTGACATTACCCAGTGTCAACAAGATTATATTGTTTTGAATAAAGATTGATGCATGTACTTATAATGGACTTTACAAACAGTTAAACCAAATACATGATGCCCATTTACCAGCTTTTTATCTTTATGTCGAAACATTTGTAACTAGGAAAATGAGGGATAATAAGACTTTTGGTTATAGCAGGAAAAAAATGAAATTTCTATGTCTATAGTTCCAGGCTTCTCTTAATTTTCTGTGTTCCCCCTTCTATCCAAGAATGACATTGATACTTAAGGTAAGTCAGATTACACAACTTCATTTACTTACAGATTCTAGCAAACAGATTTATAAAAAAGTGCAAACAAATCAGAACAATAACAAAATTAATACACATAAACTTTCACATTATGGACTTCTTTGTCTTCGCATTCTCTTTGTTTATCATAATAATAGAACGTATTGTCCCTTCTCTGAAGTTTCTTAACAAATCCAGTTTCTGGCCAACACTCTACCTATTAATAGAATAAAAAGGATATACATTCACCTGAACATGCTCACATTATATGATGTATTGTGCATTGTACTGCAAAGAATATACGGCATACTTCCATGAGAAAACTTCATTTGCATATAAATACTACTTTGCTATTAATTTGCTTAACTTTTAGAAAAAGTTGAAGAACAGTATGTCAGAAACCAGTTTTCTGATCTAGTATAAAGAATTATGTGATCAGAAAATTCTAGAAATAAAGATCTAAGAATATCTGATAGAATAATTTAAAAAGTGGACTAGTCAAAGCCTTTAAAATACCTCATTTAGGAATAAAATATTGATGCTATTCAGTTATTCAGTAGCCTCAGAGGCTGAAAGATTCCACTTCTGTAGGACTGACACACACTTAAAGGTTTCTTCAGGATCCTTCTGACCATGAAAAATGTGCTTTTCACTAGCAATTTCATAAAAATAAAGTAAGCTACATGTATCATAGTCTCAAAGACAGCAGGATCGGTCCTCCAGGAAACCAGCACCATCCTGGTGCTCTTCAGTGTTCCACAGTGTGAAGCTGTAAACTAAAGGCTCAAGCACTTGTACATTCAACAGCTTTATGGCTTTAGTAGCTATGTGCAGCTTGAACACGTATGACTACTTCTGATCAAACTGAACCTTAAAAATCAGGTAATAAGGATCTTATTTCTCTTCCAGGCAGGGTTGACAATAGGATGTCAAACTAGAGCATTCTCTAATTGGACAGTCCCAGAAGTGGTAGTTTCATCACTTATCTTAATCCTTTAGGCATATAGCTGAGTTATTTGTATTCTCTGTCTAAACTTAACAGCCTTAATATTCATTCCACCTATGTTATCATTGCATCATTAATAACAGCTTCCCATATGGGAGCATCATATGGAGTAAACAAGACATTTTCAAAATGTGCTAAGTTGAAAGAGAATCACTGCTAGATCCTAGCCTCTGTTTACATCAAGTAAGTTGTGTTCTTTGACTTTTATCGGGGTTTAATTGTCTATGATTATGCCCTGCCATAAATCTTAAACAGACTGATCCTACCACACTAATTACAGGATTTGCTTTCACACAGTTAAAGGAATTTACACCACAGTCTTTACAGTGGTACCAGAGCACACGACAAAATAATAAACTACATCTTATTATGCACATCAACTTTTTGCTACGGTTTGAGTTAACTGGATGAGGAGTGACTTTCTTAGGAACGTTCTGCTCTTTCTTATGTGCACAGGAGGCTAAGACCTTTTAAAAGTGGATTTTTTAATACTATATATGCTGCTATATATATCTGATACTATATATCACTGCTCTGATAAAGATGTCATTTGCTGTATTAATGTCTTGGTTGCTATTTTGAATCTCAAGTAGCCACTGAGTATCTGGCCATTATTCACTAGCTCATTTGATGTGCCACCAACTGTAGTGAGCAGAGGACCAAGTCCGTGATGTTCTCAGTCAATAAAAGCCTGTGTCACAACTCCCTTTACCACAGTTGGCATCAAACATTTCTATTGTGGACAGTTTCAATAGAAGCCAAGTTCTGAGTGTGAATGAAGTCTGATTATGCTACGATGCAATTCGACTGTAAAACTGAAGTTGGTAGCAATGACACAGAAGTGACTCCCTGGACAATGAACAAGTTTCCCATCAGGTCTATTGGCAGAATGGGAGACTCCACAGAGAACTCACTTTGATATATTCCTTTCTTCAAAACTCAGTTATTCTTTTAGAGAGCAGCTACATCTATTCAAATAAATCTATAATGTTTCTAAAGGCATAAGAGAGGGGGAACAGAAACAGGGCTGGGTAGTGTTTCTGTTTCACTTCTGTGAAACAAGTTATTCTGCACAGTTAGTAATAGCTCAAGAATTCAAGTCATACCTGGAAGAAAACAACTGTATTGGAAACTAGACTAAATGAAAGGAAATAGACAGTGCTTAAATTTTTATTTAATTGTTTAACATGAGATAGAAGTTTAAAGTAATAACCCTCGCAGAGTTCTAAATCTTACCATATCAACTTGTTTTACTTGTTTATATTCAACCTCATCTCTGTATCCAGCTTGCTGGAATCTGTATAAGTTCTCTACATCATCTGACCACTTTTTGGCATGATATATAGATTTTGGTTTGATGTCAGCTTTAGCCATGACTCCAGAAACTTCACACTTTTTCCTGAAATTAGATTTTTTTAAAATTAAACAGAGAAGATGGAAGCAAGCGATTTTGTTAGGGACATATAGAAATGGGTAGAACAAAATTTAATAATAAAGGAATTATAGACAGTACAGTATTATCATCCCCTCACAGTCTGAGGTTGAAAAAGAAAAATGTTGTAAGCAGTTGGAATAAAATTAAATGTGCTATTTGATCTCAAACAAACCCAACTCGTCTATACTTCTAAATACACCTCTACACCTCGACCTAAACTACCTAAAATTTATTTGTGTATATTGATGTATTAAAAAAAAAAAATCGGTAATTTTATTTTAATTTCACATCTTCACAGTGGCTATCCCTTTGGGTCAGGCAGTTTTTCAGGTTTTTCTTTCTTCCTGCTGAAAGGACACCAAATTGGGAACCGCAAAAGGAAGAGCTGGGCTGTTACTTAAAAACAGCATATGCTCAGGGTGGAGAGGAGGGGAAGGGAGAAATATACTGCCAGTCACATGGCCACAGTGGAGATGGCAAAGAAGTCTTAGGAAATAAGTTGGATAAGGAGGCAAGGTACAACCCACCAAAATCCATCCTATTCTACTCTTGCCCAATCAAAATCTGCATTGACTGCCACTGACTTCCTCCTCACACAAACCCCATTTGTTCAATCTGCTGAGAAATAGTAAATAAGTTAATCAACTGCTAAACTTGAACAGAGCAGAACTGGGACAAGATGAAACTCAAACTGTAAAAAAAAAAAAAACAACAGAACAAAAAAACAAGGAATAAAAAAAAATATTGTGAAATCAGTGGAAACTCACCAGGGATGGATTTGAACCATATTAAAAAAAAAAAAAAAAAAAAAAAAAGCATTTCTCTTCTACCTTACATCTGAGTTTCACTGCGTTTTCTTTCTTGAGTATATCTTATTCTGCTACTAAACCAGAAATTTATATTGCTTCTGCAAGCAAGACACACAGAACACTATCATGTCTAGCAGATATGATCAGAAATGTGTCCTTTCATAGTTTTGTAATGTCACCAAGCTTCAGCTTCATAATTAGGAAGGTATCTTCAAAGAAGAAGAAGCTTCTGGATTTTATAGTGAGAGGAAAAACACAGTCTCACTCCCTGTGGGTAGTATGCTGCCTCCAAATCCTGTGCACAGAGAAAAATTTCGTTACTTAGCAAGTTCCTGTATCAGCCAAGAGCTTGAAAAGTTGAATGCTGATGTCTTATCAAATGCACAAATGTCCTTAGTTAGAAAGGCAGAAAAGGAGATTAAAAAAAAAAAAAAATCACACCATTGCATACAAATCTTTGGGAAAATTATATCAAGAATTAATGTTTTCATAATTTGTAAATAGCAGAAGTCTGCATCTCTGTCATCTAATTGTATGAGAACCACTAGCATACAAAGAAAGGGCCTTTCATGTCTTACTGCATAGGCTGTAAGATCAATAAAAATATGCACAAGGGCTCTTTTCTGGCAACACTAAACTATTTCTTGCAGTTCAGCACTCCAAACACTCTTTTACCAGGCTCTGCAGCATTTTGTAATTTGACTATTTATTAACAAAAAAAAAAAAAAAGTAATTTTCCCACCCAGTTATGAGGTGTCACATACAAATTAACATGATAAACATACATCCTTATTCTAAATCTTTAGTGTAGCCTTTGAGATTATCTATCTCAACATAATTTTTTTCCTCCCCTGCTGCAAAGGGCTCTTCTGCAGCTATTACAGAATTTTTCACGCCCTGTATATGCTCGTTGACATTTGATGAGAACTGTTGTCAATCTGGGACCTTAGACAGTCAATATCATCAACAATAACATTAGATCTTAATAAATGCTAAACTATAATGAATTTAAGTGCCTTATAATAACTTACATGTTACTAGTGTTAAGTACTTCTTTATAGGATGTACTGAATTCATCTAATGAATGTGCTTCTTCAAGACATCTAGATATGCATGGCACTTCCTGAGTCACCATTAATTCAGATGGCCTGTCCACAGGCGTTTCTGCTCAAAAAATATACATAAAGGTCATATATTTAAAGTGCCAGTTGGCAACTTCAAGTAATAGAAGCACCAACCTCATATTTTTAGGCTGCTATTTAAGCCCTTTAAAAATTGTACTCTGTCTATTGTAGTGCCCCTGAGTTCCAGGAATAGAGCTGGTTTCATTATACAAGAGCATGAGATGAGCTGTACTCCAGACAGCCTGCAATTCAGGGAAGAGACAAAAGACAGCAGAAAGATATGGGCAAATGAAAGAATGCAAGAGAACGGCAAGAAAAGATTCAGCTTAATACTAACAGTTTTCATTTAAAGTGAACTGTTGAACAGTGAAGTGGAATTCTCTAAGACAACGTTTGCCTACTCTTAATTTAGGGGAAATAGTGAGATTCCATATACCTCTATTATGGCCTTAGGAATACATTTTTTTAATGTCAATCATAGCACAATTTCAATGGAACCCTAACTGGCCTGGGCTTGCATATGGTAGTTATATGCTTATACAAGTTGTAAGGGTATGTGGAAGGAGAGTGTCTATTCCTTTAAGGGCATCAGGTCAAGGACCTTTTTCAATGCAGCAAGGGATAATAAGAAAGGGAGGAAGCCATAAAACAAGAACATATGGGGACAGAAATCTGACCAGTAAATTATGAGGTGATAAGATCCAAACCTGGTCAGTCACACTAATTAATGGGAGCATGTGGGAGTGTGAGAATGTTTATTCCAGCAAGGTTATCAGATCAGGCACCTTGTCAACTGGGAAACTAAGGGGAAGAGGAAACCACAAACCAAATATACAGACACAGACCTGACAAAACAAACGTAGAGACCATGACAAGAAAGAAACCTCACCACTCACAGTAATTGATGGCCTGTAGTCAATAAACTACAGGCTCCACTTCCAGGAAGATCAATGTGGACTTTGCCACTGATAAGACTGTAAAGCAAGGGGACCCCAGACTCAGAGGGGTGCAGGAATCAACAGAGCAGTACAAACCCATGAGGGATGTGCAGGAGAAGCAGAGCAGAGAGGGGCAAAGTTGGGAATATATAGGAGTATAAAAGAGACTAGTTGTGTGCAGTACACTTGTCTGGCTGAGCCCTGTGCCTGATCATCACAGTCCGTCCTATCTTCTTATATTGTTTCATTAAATCTTAACTATCTCTCTGTGTAATCTTGCTCTCTATCCCATGTGTGTGTGTGCTGCAAGGACTAAATGTCAGCCGCTGGTGAGACCTCTGTGTGTGAGTGAAAACTGGCGCCAGCTCCTGGACTCAACTCGGGGGGTAGGGGTGCCCCTGGTCTGTGATGTCAGCTGCTGGACCGAGTGGGGATCTTTATCTTCCAGTCACTGGAGCAGGAACAGTATGTGTCCTAAAAAATCAGCTACTGCAGGAGGGCTGGGATGGGTGAGGGGCTCTACGCCAGCAGTTGGAGCAGGACTGTGGGTCACAGCCTGTGTGCCTGGTGCTGGCTGCTAGGGAGGACGGGTGCCTGCATCGGCCCAGTCTGGGTATACGTGGGATACGTATTCAAACTCAGCAGTGTGGTATGTGTTCACCTGATTCGTGTCAATGTGGAGCCATGCTAGGGTTGTATAGTGAAATGTGACCCTTTGTACATGGAATCTTTAACCATCCTGTTTGTTCTTATATAGCTGCAGGCTTAGAGGAAGCAGGATGGTATGTATATAGTTCTTGCTTCTTGCAAAAGCCACCTAACCAGTCTAAACCGGTTTTGTTGCTAACCTCATAGCGTTAAGCAAGAGAAGTTTGTAAAGAGCATGTGCTAAAGAAGATACGCCTATTCATGGTAATCATTTGCACAGGCCCACCTTTTCTCGGCAATAGTTATGAATATGTATTAGCAGAAGGGATATAAACCGAAAACAGGGATTGTACAGTGTACGTCTTGGTCGAGCAGAGACTCCCGGTGCACCCAGCAATGTTTGCTTGCCTCTATTCGTTTAATAAAGTGTAAAACTTAATTGGAGTCCTGTTTGGGTCTGAATCATTTATCACACCAGCAAACTTGAAGCTGGACTAGCTGGTGAGTATGGGGAATCTCAAGTCCAGGCCAGGATATCAAGCAGCCAGAGAGGCCACGCTGGTACAGCATGGTAGGACTTGTGAAAGTGGAGTGCATGAGGGATGAGCGTGTGAGTACGTTTGCTAATGAGCATCAATTTGGACAAGTGGGCAAGTAGGGGATCCATGAACCTGATAAGGGAGCCTGTGATCAGTGCAGGGGTGCTGGGCAGACAGAGGGGCTGTACTGGTGCTCTAGGGATCCACAGATGTGCGTGTGCTTGGGAACCTAGAGAGTGGTGTGTGCATGCCCGCACTGGTGAACTTTTATTGCTATCAGCCAAAGCTGAGGAGAGTCACTTGTCTGTGCTAGGTTTATGCGAGTCCTGCACGTAGGTGCTGTTGAAGGCAATGCGTCACCTGCAGCGCCTGCGTGACCAGCCATGTTGTTACACGTGCTCAGGTTTGTACCAGCTGAGGCTGCAAACGGGAAAGCAGGAGCTGCATCCCCTCAGCCCGGGCAGAGGCCCCAGGTCCCCAGGCAGGATTGGTCCTGGGCTGGAGGAGACAGCCACGCCTCCTAGGTCACTTAACAGAAGCCAGCACACACAGGACCTATTTGTGGTCCTGGAAGAGTCAGTAAGACAGTTCCAGTGACTTCCACACACTACCCGAGCGCTTTTTGTATTTGCCAAGGTGCTCAGGCTGATGTCTAGGCCCGGGCCTGAGTCACCGCTGTGACCATAACCCCACCCTGCTCCCACCCCCACAACCCGGCCCTTAAGACCCACCTCGGTGCGAGGGCCTCAAAGCGGGGCCTCCTCCCAGGCCAGGGGAGCGCGGAGCGGCCGCGGGAGCTCGATGGCGGCGGGGCGCGGGGAGCCAACGGCCGCCGCCAAACCGCGTTGCTAGGCAACCGCCTCCCGCCGCCTCCCTAAGCAGCCGTTCCCGCCTCTCCTGCGCCGCGCGTCTGATAGGCTGGCGGGAGGCGGGGCCCGCCTGGCGATTGGCTGAGGGCCGGGGAGTGACGGTGACGATAGCGGAAGCGGCAGCGGCGCCCCGCCCCGCCCGTCGCCATGAGCCGGTTTGGGGGTCGCGTGCGCGAGTACCCCGCCGTCTCCATCGACCGCTTCGATCACGACAACCTGCGCGCGCGCGCCTACTTCCTCTCGCACTGCCACAAGGGTGAGCTCCGCCCGTCCCCATGGCAACTGCCTCTGCGTGTCGTGTGTGTCCGTGTCCATGTGTTCCCGCCCGTGTCCGTGTGTCCCCCGCCAGTCACGGCCGCGCCCTCTCTCCCCAGATCACATGAAGGGGCTGCGGGCGCCCGCTATGAAGAGGAGGCTGGAGGGCAGGTACGGGCTGCGGGGGGGCTGGGGAGGGGGCGGCTGGCTCAGAGCGAAACGTGAGCCACGGAGGGCAAGGAAACTGGGGCGGGCCGTGGGGCCACAGAGTCAGAATGGATTGGGTTGGAAGGGACCTTTGAAGATCACCTAATTCCAGCCCCCCTGCCCCGGGCAGGGCCCCCTTCCCCCAGCCCAGGGGGCTCCCAGCCCCGTCCAACCTGGCCGTGACCCCTTCCAGGGAGGGGGCAGCCACAGCTGCTCTGGGCACCCTGGGCCGGGGTCTCACCACCCTCACGGGGATGAATTTCTTCCCTATATCCAATCTAAACCTACCCTCTTTCAGTCTAAAATGGATGCCCGTTGTCCTGTCCCTACAGACCCCGATAAAAAGTCTCCATCATTCTTATAAGCCCTGTTTAAGCACTGGCAGGCCACTCTAAGGTCTCCCCGGAGCCTTCTCTTCTCTGGGATGAACCCCCCCAACTCTCTCAGCCTGCCCTCATAGGGGAGGTGCTCTAGTCCCCTGATCTTTGTGGCCTCCTCTGGATCCGCTCAAGCAGGTCCATGTCTTTCTTACACTGGGGACCCCCGAGCTGGCCCCAGCACTGCAGGTGGGGTCTCACGAGAGCAGAGGGGCAGAATCCCCTCCCTGGCCCTGCTGCCCACCCTGCTCTGGCTGCAGCCCAGGACACGGTTGGTTTTCTGGGCTGCAAGTGAACATTGCCAGCTCACGTCCAGCTTTTCACCCGCCAGTACCCCCAAGTCCTTCTCCAGAGGGCTGCTCTCAATACCTTCATTCCCCAGCCTGTATTGGTATTGAGGATTGCCCTGACGCAGGTGCACTTGGCCTTGTTGAACTTCATGAGGATCTTCGCTGCTGTTATTCCCTGGGAGTGTGTTGGTGTGTGGAGACAGTACTGTGCCTGTGCTGTGAAGGAGGCCAGCTGTGCTCTGAGTTGTAGGAGCAAGCAGGTAGCCAGCAGTTTGAGGGAGACAGTTACTCCCCTCTGGTCAGGACTTGTGAGATTTTGTCTGGAGTACTGTTGTGGTTTGAGCCTGGTTGGCACCCAGCCACCACACAGCCATTCTCTCTCCCTTCTCTTCTGGCAATAAGAAGGGACAGAGAGCCAGGCTTGGGGTTTGAGATAGTACTGGGATGGGGAAAATATCACCCTTTATGGTCACGAGCAAAAGGCAGACTCATTAGGGGAAGAAAAAAAGAACATAGATTTATTACAGACACTAACAACATGTAGCAGAGTAGGACAGTGAGAAGCATTGCCACATCTTGAGAACACCTTCCCCCCACCCCTCCCTTCTTCCCGGGATCAGCTCTGCTCCCGATATCTCTACCTTCTCCCCACAGGGGCAGGGAATGGGGGGTGCAGTCAGTGCTGCCGCTTCTTCCATCTTCGGTGGGGGGAGCTTCTGGAACTTGTTCCCCCTGCTCCGTCATGGTCCCCCTCTCACAGGAGACAGTCCTCCACAAACTTTCTCCGACATGAGTTCCTCCCACGGGCCGCAGCGTTCCCCACACTGCTCTGTCATAGGTCACCAACTTTCTCCAACTGGAGTCCGTCCCACGGCTGCAGCCCTTCCCGAGCTGCTCCGGTGTGGGACACCCCTGCATGCTGCAATCCTCCCAGTGCTGAATTACAGCAGCGGGGCTACCTTTTCCCACAAGACCTCAGCCTTCTTCGGACACAGCACCTTGATCATCCACGTGAAAAACACAGGCCATAAATCAGTGTCTGCTCCACCGTAGATCTTCATGGGTGGCGGGCGGAGGCCTCCCTGCCGTCTCACCACAGGATACAGGGGGGTCTCTGCTCCGGCACACCTCCCCACTCCTTCTTCTGTTCCTCCACTGACCTTGGTGTTCACGCAGCTGCAGCGACTCCTCCTCACAAGTCCGACTGCCCGTCACCACGTCCCTTCTTAAATACGTTATCGCAGAGGCGCAGCCGATTGGCTCAGTTTTTGAGCAGAGGTGGAGCTGACTTGGAGCTGGGGGAGCTTCGAGAAGCTTCTCTCAGGAGGCCGCCCCTATAGCCCCCTCCCCTGCCACCAAAAAACTCCACCACTCACTCAAACCCAGGACAAGTACCGAGTCCAGTCCTGAGCTCCCCTGGACAAAACCCAACATTGGTGTTTGGGAGCAGGACCACCAAAGTGGTCTGGGTCTGGAGCACGTGATGTGTGAGGAGAGGCTGGGAGCTGGTTGTATTCAGCCTTAAGAGTAGAAGACAACCATCTATCACTGTAAGTAGGGTTAGAGAAGGTGGAAACAGACTCTTGGAAGTGCGTAACGAAGGGGCAAGGGACACCTTTTTCACCATGAAAATGGTCCCAGAGAGATTGTGAACCAGTTCCTAGGTACTGTTTAATTTATTAGATGTTGCATCTCCTCAAATGCAAGCAGAGAATCTTTCTTTGCTCTTCATGTCTCTTTGTGTACTGTGCAAAAGCTAGAGCTTTATAGGAAGTATTCTGTGTTCTGCTGAATGCTAACTGTCCCAAATGCCTGTTCCAGGGAAAGCGTGCATGTCTGAAACAGATCTTGGTGGATATAGAAACAAACAAAGGTACACGTACACACGACCATGTACCATACAGTTTATCTGTGTCTGCACAAACCCATGCAGGCATGGGCTTACATAAATAAGTCTTTGGATTTGCTGTGTTAAAGAAAAGCCTCCTCAGCAGGGTGGAGTAACTCATCTTCATCCTGCTTCAAGTTGGGGCAAAACAGCTCCTGCAGGTTTACTGGTCTGCAGGTCTCTTCAGATGGGAGAGGGGCCTGAGTGCATGTTTCCATGTACTGGATGCCAGGTGTTGATGCATTGTTAGATTGTTCCCTGCCTCTACTTTAAAAAACCCCTGTCTGTGTTTTTTGTCTCCTTGCAGCTTGAAAGTTAAATTATACTGTTCTCCAGTAACTAAGGAATTGCTGTTGACTAACTGGAAATACAAGTTTTGGGAGAATCACGTTGTAAGTTTTTGTTTATTTTTAAATCAACACTTTCCAAGCAGTGATTCTAGGAAAAAGGAAGGTCCCCCTCCTCAGAGATGTCTCAGTGTTGATGTTGGTACAGTCTTTCAGGGCATTGTGGAACTGGTTTATTGTTTTTTGATCTTATTTTTCCCTCCATAAAATGTATCCTTTTCTCTCATCTTCAGCTTTAAATGTCCTCCATCTGTACGTTGGTCATTTGTATCGCACCTTCATTCCCTTACCTTGCTCATGTCTCTTTGCTCCTGTCCTTAATTAATTTTTCTCTTGATTCATTTAAAGTCTTGTTTTGCTTGGAGTATATATGATCTTTTAGTTACATTATTTTCCTTTAGCTTTTTGGAAAATGGACTATCTAACATGAAAATGTTTTAGTGATGTAAAATCACTGCAGAACTTAATTACTTTACTTGATTTCCACTCATTGGAGCCAAACTTCAAGTGATCAGTGGTCATGTACTAGTGTGACTTGTAGTTATTTCATTCCCTTTGCAGATGTGGACTTTGAAATTGAACATGTTTTTTTTTCACATCTGTTATGACCTGAGAGCCCAGGGAGCCATAAAGGTTCTGTGATCCCCCCTCAGGTTAAATTAAGGTGAAATGACACAAAACAACCAGTTAAAATATTTTACTTGTGGTAGAAACAACTTAAACTTGGAAAATGATAGTAAGCAATGTGGTCTCTTATTGATAAATCTGTAAGAAAGAAAAGGAAAGAAGAGTCCGGTCAATGCTGGAACCAGGGGTGGTGTCTCAGGTCCAGAAATCCTGGGTGGTGGGTGCACATGCAGCAGTTTTCTGCCACCTTTTAAGTTCATCTTTATCAGCTGATTGGCATACTAGACAAAGAGAGACGGGTATTCTGGGAACTCATTTCTATGAGAGAAGAGGAAAGTGGGGAGCATGGGTTCTACAGATGTATCCAGGAGGAATGGGGTGCACCAACCCCCTTGTCCAGTTCAGCCGGTGGTCGTGCTCCCCCCCTACCACCTTTACTTCTTCCTCTGGTTTTGCTCCTTGGGAAATTGTCTAGCCTTTAGCTTATCAGTCTTTTTAGCCCTTCTTCAAGGATATAGTCATAAATTAAAGTGTAAGCATTAACCTAACATCTGCTTTCACTCAGTCTGTCTCTCCTCCCACTTTGGGGCTTATCTAAGGAATTTGGCAATACAAGCACAAGGGAGTGAAGACACGCACCCTTTGATACGCTCCGCGCTTCCCTGGGCAGCGTTCCTTAGACTAATCACTAAGGCCACAGCTCGTCCTTGAGGCTTTCTGTGTCAACAAAAGTTTGAGGCATTAATTTCTTCAGTTCCTTACAACATCTTACTGTATGTACATACATCATCACATAGTGTAAGGATTTTACTGTATACCCCAAGCAAGGACTGGAGAGTTTTCTAGTCAAGTGGAAAGTCAAGAAGGACTTCAGGCAAGCTGAAACTTGTTTTCTTGGGGGAGTTATGGCTCAGAGGTTCCTTAAATATTTTGTGTGGATCTTAAGCTCCATATCCAAAGAAACTCATGAGTGGGACCTAGGAAGTAGTTCTGGGTAAGAGAAAAAAGAGAAGTAGGGGACTTTTCTGTTCAAGGTCCTAGTTTAATTGTGAAGCTGAGGGAGAAGTTAACTGGCTTTATATGATCATGATTTCCAGTCCTTTGTTTGTATGTACAGCACAAGAGGCTCTTTGGATCTGATGCTGGCTTTAACATTTAAACTACTGAGGAGAGAACTCTGGAGATACTGTCATTTAGGCTTATGAAGCTAAACAGTGGCTGTCAGTGGATAATTCCTCAGGCAGTTTAGATATAAAACTTGACAATTGTTTAACTGCAGTAGGAAATTTGATAATTACTGAGAAATATTGAGCATACAGAATTTAGATCATCTTGAGTTTATTCAGTTTCAGAAATTGCAGATGATAAAATTAGTATTGATGTTTAAAAAATTAGCTCTTTCTAGTGGCTTGTATTTTTAGTGTAAAATACTTTTTGACACAGATATCTGTGTTTTGGAGCAAGCTCTGACTTTGACTGCTGTTGTGGTTTCTGGTGGAGAAGCCAAATGATACCACGTTTGTGTGAGTACCAGCTGAATGGATCTTGTGGAGCTGCCTAGAAATTTGCATTGTGGTGTCTTGTGAATCTATCCAGTGCAGTGAAACCCAAGGTGCTGAGGAGACCACTCAGCTGAGAAGCTGGAGATATATAAGGAGGCTGATGACAGGAGACTTTCCTGTTACTTTGGCTTTTTTGGGCAGGAGAATTATATACAAATATTGTCTGAAACAAAAGAAAAAAAAACACAAAAAAAACCCCACAAAAACCCAGGAGGATGGGAGAGGAGCCTGCATAGCAGTGTTAACTGTGCAGGTGGATGCAGAGCATGTACATTGCAGGGCTCTTAGAGGATATGGCAGAACAGGGGATTAATTGCGGTCTGTAGATTAATCACCTCTACACAAATGTAGAAATATGTGCTGCATGTGATTTATGGTCTCTGCTTCTTGTAATAGGCAACAGTGAGGAGACGTACTGCAGCACAGAGATCTGAGCTAGCAAGATCCACTGGTGTGCTCTGGGACTGGGATGACTTAGGCTTTGCAGTCATCCAGAAACCAGGCATATGATGCAGCCAGAGAAACCAGAGCTGCTGTTTGAAGTCCAACATGTTCTAACTTTTTTTAGGCATGCACACTTTGATTGAGGTATTTCCATTTCATTTTTAGACAACTTTTAGAAAACTTTTTTCCACTGGAAATGAAAATTCATGACTTACTGTGGGAAAAATGAGCTTAATTTTACAGGCTTAGCATTAGCCGCAGCGGGTGCTAAATATGTCTACGTAATGAATACTTAGCCATAAGCGTGAGACAGAATGTTCAGTAAATCCTATAATGCATTTATTCATTTTGTTATAGGTTGCATTGGAAGTTGAAACTCCAACTCAGATTTCTTTAGTAGATGAAACATCTGGTGAGGTAAGTTATTAAAAAAAAAAAAATAAAATTAATGTATTTGTAATGGGCAGTAATAGTGTTTAAATGAGCTTGGGAAACAGATCTTACCTGTAACATCCCAAGTGGACAAGCTGTTTTTAAAATGTATGTTCCCCTTCTCTCCAACACGTGCAGCCACATGAATTCTTCTCTGCTTTGTTCTTATTATCATAGCATATTTTTGGTAATGTCTTTCCAGGGTATTGGTGAGCTCCAACTTACTGCTTTTCTGATTTTTTTACTTTGTATTTCCTGGCTTATTTTAACAAGCTTTAAGTGCAGGACTTAAAGGTCTCGTAGACCATCTCCAGGCAAAGTGGATCCCAGGGTATTTCCATGATGCTGGTGGATAAAAAGCTGGACGTGAGCCACCAATGTGCACTTGAAGCCCAGAAAGCCAACAGCATCCTGGGCTGTGTCACAAGAAGTATGGTCAGCAGGTCGAGGCAGGGGATTCTCCCCTTCTGCTCCGTCCTTGTGAGACCCCACCTGCAGTGCTGTGTCCAGCTCTGAGGCCCCCAGTGTAAGAAGGACATGGACCTCTTGGAGGAGGTCCAGAGGAGGCCACAAAGATAATAAGGGTCTGGAACACCTGTCCTGTGAGGACAGGCTGAGAGAGTCAAGGTTATTCAGCCTGGAAAAGAGAAGGCTCCAGGGAGACCTTATTGTCACCTTTCAATATATAAAGGGGGCTTATAAGAATGATGGGGAAAAACATTTTAGCAGAACCATTTTTCAGAACATTTAACAGAAACATTTTTAGTGACAGGACAAGGGATAACAATCTTAAACAAAAAGAGGGCAGATTCAGGCCAAATATAAGGAAGAAATTTCTTGCAGTGAGGGTGGTGAGACACTGGCCCAGGGTGCCCAGAGCAGCTGTGGCTGCCCCCTCCCTGGAAGGGTTCAAGGCCAGGTTGGACGGGGCTGGGAGCTCCCTGGGCTGGGGGAAGGTCCCTGGGGCTGGGGGGCTGGAATGAGATGAGGTTTAAAGGTCCCTTCCAATACAAACCATTCTGTGCTTGTTCACCAGGAATCAAGGAAGGAGGATTGTCTTCTGACTGTCTTTCTTTTATGAGCAGGATACACTATTCAGTCATCTCTTTTGGCATGACAGGATAGTCATTGGTCTTCAGGGCTTATTGGAATATGAAGAGACTCTCTCTTCATTCAGAAGCAATGATAAATGGTGCAAGAGGCTGGGGGGAGTAATGTGTTGCTTTTACTGTGTCAGTGAAAGTACTGGTAGTACTCACTACAGTGTGAAAATAATGCTAACTCATCTCTTCCAGAAAGAAGATATAGAGGTGACACTTCTACCAGCTGGCCACTGTCCTGGATCAGTCATGTACGTCCTTTCAATGCTCTAAATGTCTCTGCTGAGAAATTTGTCCGGTAGAGTTCTCACTAAGTGCTGGATTTTTTTCTAACTAGAAAAAGCTAGTCAATTGAAATTTCTTACTTGGAGATACTACTGTTGTGGCAGGGCCCACCAGCTTTGGTCAAGGTTGGAAAATCACTATACTGTCTGGTATCTGTCCAGACAGAAGTGTTTACCTTGGTGGGGCAGATTACTTTTCCCCATGCCTATGAATACCAGCTTTCTTGGTTTCAGCTGTACTTAAAAATGACATACAAAATCGTGATTAAAAATAAATCCTCCATTTCTGAAGTATGACATTAAAAAGAAGGTGCCCAGCTTCTTGGAACAGATCCCTAATAGATTCCTTTGGCTGCAACAGATGGCTGTGCTACCCTCACAGAATCTGTGAGGCTTTTGTCTTCAACTCTCACCAGCCTAGGCACAGGTTATTTTCCAGACATACTGAGTCTGAATTATTGGGTTTATCTGAAATTACTCTAGGACCAAATTGAGCCCAGTATTTCTGTTACATCATACATTAGTCACGTAGACTGCCTTAAGCAAGGTAGCAGATTGACACCTGGCATTTAATGCTTTGTATTGTTCAGTTTGACCAAAGTGTTTCTGTTCGTAGGTTTTTGTTTGAAGGTGAAAACGGCACTGTGCTGTATACAGGGGATTTCAGGCTTGCAAAAGGAGAAGCAGCCAGAATGGAGCTTTTGCATTCAGGAACCAGGTGAGACTTCAGCTGTTCATCATGGGATTTAGAAAGAATAAAAGAGCACACAGGGATGGATGATTCAAAAATAATGTTGTTTCTTTTTTTTTTTTCCTCATTTTTTTTATTGTGGATTAAATATATTTGCAGTCAGGAAATACTGCAGTTACAAGCCCTTTTTGACTTTCTTTTTGTGATAAAGAGGAAGAATTGCCTCCTTTTGAAGAGAGAGGAAGTGGTATATCTTAGTACTGTGATGCAGTGCTCAGTCTGATACCACATTTCTCTCTTTCAGAGTAAAAGACATCCAGAGTGTGTATTTGGACACTACTTTTTGTGATCCCAAATTTTATCATATACCAAGCCGGGTAAGTATAAATAAGCTGTAAGAGGAAAGGTCCTTAAAGCTACTAACTAATTAACCACCCCTTTGTTAGGTAACTCTTGCAAGGCAATGCCATTTTGCATTATCAAATCACAGCACTTCAGAAATATCTTCAAAGATAATTCATAACATTTTCTAAACTTTTCAGGAAGAATGTTTAAAAGGGATCTTAGAGTTAGTGCGAAGCTGGACCTCACTGACTCGCTATCATGTTGTGTGGCTGAATTGTAAAGCTGCTTACGGATATGAATATTTATTCATAAACCTCAGTGAGGAACTTGGAATCAAGGTAACGTTTCTATAATGCTTGCTTTAGATCAGATCCTCTGTAATGGTTGCGGCCAGTCACAGAGCTGGAACTGCCTGTTCAGAGGACTGCTGTATGTGAAAGATGTACCTGCTTTCAATAACTTCACTTAAAAAGCTACAGTTGTGCTCAAAATGAGTTAACTAGTTGATTACAGCCTTGAACATCTGGGATCTCTGGGGAGAAGTTAATCCCCAGTTTCCAAGCTCAGTGTTTAGCTCTCTCCCTTTTATCTTGTGAATGATAAAAGCCTTCTTATTTACATATGACATTAATAGTTAGCAGATAGATTCTGACTTTCTTTGATGAATATTCCTCCCTCTTCAGCATAGGGGGTATGTTCTGCTTGTTCTAGACATCCAGGTTACTTTTGGCCAACACTTCTCTGCTTGGACATTACTAGTGGGTAGGAATTGTTTAAATGCCTACCAGCATTTGTTGTGAGCAGAACCACATCCGTATAGTTGCTCCAGCTGCAGTCTGGCAAGCGCATTGAGCTAATTAAGAGTAAACTCTGTCTTTCCCTAGGTGCACGTGAACAAACTTGATATGTTCAGAAACATGCCCGAAATCCTCTACCATGTTACTACAGATCGACGCACTCAGATTCACGCCTGCAGGCATCCTCAGGTGTGTATCATTTTGCAAAGCCTGTGCTAACTTTTATGTGAAGGACTGGTTATAGGTGGTAATGTTTTGGTCAAGTTGTTCTAATGAAGATTTGGGCCAAATACTGGCTTAAGGTAGAGAAGATTGAGAACTTCAGTTAGTGGGTTGAAGTTTTTTAAAAAAGGTAAAAAAGAGAAAAAATATATTAGCTGATGCTACAAGTACTTTAATTTTATTTGAAACTTGAAAATTGTATTTTTACATGAAGTAGGACAAGCAGCATATTAGATCAGTCAGGTTTTATCCATTTAAGTATATCAAAAGAAGCTCAGATTGCACTTCATATTGCGTTTGACAGGAAGATGAGTGCTTTCGAGGGAACAGACTGCCCTGTGGGATAACTTGCCAAAATGGAACTCCCTTGCACGTAATCAGCATCAAACCCTCCACTATGTGGTTTGGGGAAAGGATCAAGAAAACCAATGTAATAGTGAGGTGAGCATTTGGGTCATGCAGGAACCTGTTGTTTTGAGTGCGTGTCTTGCCTGACACTTGTATAACTGAATCTTAAAATGGACTTTTTAGGAGTAGGTTATGCTTGTCTGTTGACTGAGGATGAAAAGCAGTTACTAATTTCTGTGCCTCCTCTTTTTTCTAGGACTGGAGAGAGTACCTACAGAGCTTGTTTCTCTTTCCACTCTTCATACAGTGAGGTTTGTATACTTGTACTTCTGAATATACATTGATTTAAAAAAATGAAGGCGTTTTGATTATTTTGGAGTGGATGACATGACTTGTCACAATAAAAAACTTCTTTATAATAAGACATGAGGGGATAGGAAGTTCTGGATGCTGAAGACAGAGAAGTTTGATGTAATACAGCTGCAGAAGAGCATGTTAAGGTAGGGCAGGATTACAAGCCTAATTTTTGTTCTCAAAGTATAGGTCACTGCTACAGTTGTTTTAACTGCTTTTCTATTTTAGATTATTGTGTAACTGCAGTGCTTAAAGCTTGGAATTTTGCTTTTCAGTACTTCATCTGCTGTGACTCAGTTTTGTGTGGGTTTGCCTTCTTTTCCCTGCCCACACATTTAAACAGAATTTTCTCCCATGGTTGCTGCCACTGTTACTCCTCTTTCCGTGTTAAAGACTAAAAGGAAAATGGTCATGGCAGCATCCCCTCCAGAATCACACACTTTCATTTAATATGACTTGATCCAGTTCTTAAAATACTTCTCTCTCCTAAGAAACTGAACTGAAACGGGATCAGTGCTAACAATTAACCAGTCACAAAGCCTTGCATATAGAAAATGGAGATTATTCAGAGCTCTAGGAAGACAGTCCTGTTTTTAAGACCCTGGATAAGTTTGAATTTGTTCTGTCATGCAGAATTTTAAATGGAGGTACCAGTGTAGTACACACAATGTGGCAGCTTTGCTGGCAGAATATGGGGGGTAGTGTATTGTAACAGACTCGTACCTCCACATGCAAAAATAGATGGGTCTTACTGGTCTGTATAGATAGGAGTGTAATCTGCAAATTTGCAAGTGTTTTCAGTGATAAAGCACTGATAAAGCCTCAGGTGGGGTGGAGTACCTCAAACTGGACACAAGATTTCAAGAAATTTACTGTCTGGAGAGCATCTAGAAGACAACAGAGTAAGGCTTGGGAAAAGTGACGTGTTTTGTCATAATGGGCTTTTATATAGTGGACTGAAGGGAGACTTTAGGAAAAGTCTTTGAGGAAGGGAATACCTGATCTGCACAACTAGGGACTTGACGTCCAATAAGACAAATGCAGGTCTGAAAAGATCTACAGCTGTAAGGACAGTGAAGGGCTGGATGACATTCCCTAGGAACAGGTCTGTCTAGCCTGTTCTTTGAGATAGTGATGGTCTTCCTAGTAGTTGATAATTGCTGTGAGGTGGTTGGGTGAGCCTGAGTTCTCAGCATCCTTTCGGACCCATTTTCTTGTCATGCAGCCACCCACTTTGTCTCATGGGTCATATTGGTCTTTCCGTGAGACAACTGGTAATACTTGTGCCAGTTGTTTGATCAGTGCTGACATTCAGTGAAACAGATTGATGTAACTTGTTAAATTGCTTCTTCTTTTCTTCAATTTAGATAAAGGATTTCCTGAGCTATATCCGTCCTGTGAATGTGTATCCCAATGTACTGCCAGTGGGTGGGACAGAAGACAAAGTTGTGGAAATGTAAGTGCGAAGTGGCTGCTGAATGGAGGCCATCTAATCTTTGCCTGTAAGGACGACTCCTCTCCTGAATTCCAGCCTCTTAAGCAGGCCCCTGCCTTTTTCTTTACTTGTCTGATAATTCAGACGTCCTTTTTTTTCTGTCGTTAGTCCTGCAAACTTTGGCTTTCTGAAGAACACTTGTATGTTGTGCTAAGTTAGAGTTTGTATTCCACACACTACTTATATCTATGTATAGAGGCTTTTCTGCTGTTAAACACTACTTGGGTGGAATCTGAATACACATTCATCTCACTTTTTATTCTGTGACCTATTTCTGTTTGTCATTGCTACTTTTCAGAAGTTCCTTTTAAAGACGGTTTCTCTGGGGGCTTGAACTCCTCCCCTCTGTGCAGCATCAGAGGCTTGTTCTCTTGTGCTGCTATGGATGTTGGCAGCTTGGAAAGCGCTCTTACAGAGTGGAGCAGTGGTGTCTCTCGGTCTGAATAAGATGAGGACATGTTTCTTTGTTCCTTCTTCTTTTCCTCCTTAATAAGCAAGGAGATACTTTATTGAATAAAACTGCAGTCAGATTTTGAACCCGGTCATCTTGTCTTCTCTAAGCAAGGGACTAAAAGGTACTATTCAAATAGCATACATGTTTTAAGGTTAATATAGAGAAATGACAGACTTCTGCCTTCAAGCTGCCTAAGGTCACCAGAGAATTCAGAACTTTTCTCTAGCTATTGCTGCCCTTGCTTTAACACTTGTGCTGCAGTGCCTGTGAAAGGCATGAAGCAGTGTCCTTGGATCAAGTTAAAAAAATTAATTTTGCTCCTGAAAGTATCTGCTGAGTTCTAAATAGTAATGCTCTTCTCATTCACCTCAGATTAAAGCCATTATGCAGGTCGTACAGGAGAAATGTGGAACCCAGGTACAAGCCCTTAGGAACCCTGAAAAGAGTCCACAAGAGAGACTTATCTGATACAGGTAAAGGTTCTGCTGGTGCTGCTGTGCCTTCAATGAAAGTCTGAGACTAAGCAGGGGTACCAGAAGCCACGGTATTCACCATAGTCTGTGTTCAGAGCAACAGTTTGAGAGAAGTGTAAATTAAATTAACTTAGGTTTTAGGAGGGTGAGAGCGCACTAATTGTGCACAAGAGCGCTTGTTTGCAGTCTTAAAATGCATCTGATGTTCAACAGCCCTTTAAGAGTTCCATCCCACAGTCCTAGACTGTCCCTAGTAAAGCTTCTTCTAATTTTACCTGTGTCACCCCCTGTGTTGTGGAGGACAGAGCGGTGTATGAGTGGATTTGCTCCTCTTCATTATCCCTCACTGCTGGCTTTTTTAGCACCTGCTAGCTTTTTTAACTTATGGCTGCTGTCCATAGCCTCTGGAATGCCTCCTGGAAGACAACTTTGGGCCTTCTGCAATTCTTTGGCTATTTCTGAAGTGCTAAGTATGCAGGGGTGAGGCAGTCCTGGCAACACCTCCGAGGCCTGAATAAACGTGTCTACCAGGGCCACGTCTGGTCTGTAGCTTAATGGAGGATGGCAACTAGCAGCTTGCCCTGTAAGCGCTGTGCTAGACAAGGCAAGGCCAATGCTGTCAGTCATGTCCTGCTAAGTCTCCTTTGGGGTTAAAGAACTTTTTCCTCTCCTTATACTAAATGAATTTGTATTAAAAATTTGATCTCACCAAGATTTTAGCAGAGATGTGCACTTTTCTTAGTGGTTTGTTTTTTGTGTGTGTGTGTTTTTTTTTTTTTTTCCCCCCCTGTTCTTTTCTTGACAGATGAAGATGATCTTTTTGATTCAGAATTAACTTCTGCAAGGCCTAAAATTCCAAAACAGCAGAAAGGAGAGAGCAGGCGCTCCAGCACAGGACAATCTGAAAATGCTGAAGGAAACATCAATGTAATTAACGTTACAGAAAGTTACAAATGGACCACAACTTACGTCTCCCTCAACATAGACTTCATGGACTGTGAGGAATCAAATGATGACGGTGATGAAGATGACGAAGAAGAATCGGAAAAAAGTACAGTTCAAGTTCTTTCCCATGAGCCAGATGCCACTTCCACATCAAATTTCAACAGAGTAACTAGTGACCAACAGGAGTCTAATGCCGATGTCCCTCGCTGGGATGCATTTTTTAGGTGTCATGGACTAGAAGAGAGCTCTGAAAATGAGGACAACTTCCCATCTTCAGCAGATGCTGGTGGGTCCCAGTCACTCTTCAGTGATTCAGATGGAGTAAGTGACTCCACACACATCTCCTCCCAAAATTCTTCTCAGTCAACACACATATCGGAGCAGGGGAGCCAGGGCTGGGATAGCCAAATGGACACAGTACTCATTACCTCTCAGGAGAGAAACGCCTTGGACTTGAGCTGCTTCAGCAAAGGTGGGAGCAGAACTGTTGTTCCTGCCTGGCAGGAGCCGGCCAAAGCCAGTCAGCCTGACAGCAGCAGGCAGATGCCACTGGGTCAGAACAGATCTTGCGCCTCCGATGGTGCCTGTGACTTGAAAAGCAAAGACCGTGAGGCAGATGCAGAAGCTGGCACTGCTCGTGTTCAAGACGTGCTGGTGGAAATAAGCGACAGCTCCAGGACTCCTGATCTAGAGCTGAGGAGGAACTCCCAGAGCTCCTCCGACTTTGAAATTCCCTTGACTCCTGATGCTGAAGCGCCTCAGCCAGATAAACTGCACCATTTATATAAGAAGCTAGCAGCAGGTGAAAGCATACTCAATGAGAAAAAGTCTCCTGAAGACAGCTATAGCTGATTACATCATGATAACAAATACTGAAATTTTTTTATTAAACCCTGAATTACTTTTTAGTGCCGATTCCTATCTGTAGCTATGCTAATTCATGCAATTTTTTCAGAAATATCCTAATGTCAGAACTAGGAATTTGCAGCCTCTGTAACTTTATTGTTCCTTCCATGAAATGCTGAAAAGGAAGGATTCGTAGGAGGGACTGTAAAAGCCTTCTACCCTTCTCCTGAGGTTCACTTCTCCAGGACTGCAAGTAGACAAAAAATGGACCAGACAAAACTAAGGGTAGAACACTAAATGAAATTTAGTGTTGCTTTTTATCATAAGCTCTAAGAGTTTGATGTATATACATGATCTCAGGTTTTAACAAAATACCGCATTGTTGTTTTTAAAAAATCATCAAAATTACTGAGAGGTGGTGTGTGTAGTTTTTTTTTTTTTTTTTAATTGTTCTTTTCGAGCAGTCTGTCTTCACACTGAGCAAGTGTTGTCATCTGATTTGAACTCCTGAATGAGGTACTGTACACCACTGTCTATGTTTAAATTTAAGTCATTGCAAACAACTTGGTGTTTTGGTTTGTTCTGCATTGGTTTTCAGACCAACTTAAAATCCTGCGGCATGTGGTTCCGAAGCCACCAGCCGTAGCCTGCTCCGGGAGCCAACTCACAGCAACAGAAGCGAACCTGTTCTCACAGACAGGCTCTTCTCTTACATTACCAAATTCCACCTCTGCAACATTCTGCTGGCTTCACTGGATTTTGACGTGTTTAGATTTCTTTTTTAAATCAAGACAATCGATTCTCTCTGCACATGTGCCATCATAACTCTGCCAACAGTCTTAGCTTCTAAAATGGAAATGCAAGTCACTTTTCTGTTAAACTGCAGTGCCTACAAAAATGCCTAAACAGCAGAAGTCATCTAAAAATCCATGGGGTTTCCCAGCCATGTGGTCTTACATCCCAAAGAATTACCCAGATGTTTATTATGACAGCCTTCCCCTCCACGTGTGTCTTCAGTCTTTCTGCCATCTTTAGCGACAGGCGAACGTTAAACCAGTCAGCATTCTGCTATTTGGAACAGAGGCAGGAGGGGAGGGGGGTAAAAAAGAACAAAAATTGCTTATTATCTATTGAGGATATTCAAGTCAATGTATTACTTCACTGTCACCTTTGCCCACTGTTCCTGGGATTTGTTAATAGAATTTCCAAATGTGGTCTACCAAATTCTTTCTTTTTAGCAAGCTTGAGTGAGAGAAACTGCTAACTACCTCTGTGAATAAAGTCATACAGAGCAGAATTTCTTCTGTTGGCTTGTTTCCTTTACTATACATGGAAAGTCAGGGCTCTGTTTACAGTGTGCTTAAATATCCAGGAGCCCAATCTGCTTTAGACAAATCGACAGGGTAAATTTATACCGGTTCTTATCAGCCATAAATTGAATAGGAAGCACATGACTGCTTCATGATTGCTCTACTACAGCCCTTATACAAGACGACTTAGGAGGTCTCAAAGCAAATTCTACTGTTCCAGCAACAACCAATTTTGACAGGCTAAGGTTTTTTTGTTTTAAGAATGACAACAACAAGAGAAAAACTAAATTGAATTTATTTTATCAAAAACTATAGGAAGATAGCAATACTAGAGATCACACATTATGAAAAGAAAATGTTCCTGAGCTTATAACTGCATATTCTAATGTATACAGTCCTAAAACATACATTAGAAGTAACCAAAAGATTGACTCAACTTTGAGATTAAATAAATAGACAATAGCTTTTCTTACACGTTTGCAGCTTTAGTTTTGCTAAAAAAAAATTAAGTTAAACCCAACAAAAAAGAACAGCTAGAGGATAGATCACAGGTTACCAGTCTCTAAGACTGGTGGCTATGATGACGCTAACAGACTGCAAAGTGAAACAAAGGCAGAAGCTGGGCTCCTTAAGAAACTGCAAATTGCTTTTTTTCCTTTTCCCATTTGGCAATTTTCCCAAAAGCTCATAAAAAACAGCAAAGTTTTTAAAGTGACAGTGTCCCATTATGCTAATTCACTGACTGCAATCCAAATGCACTGTGAATATGTAAATATAAAATACTGTTCAAGGCTCTAAAATGGAAACTGGATACATGGGTTTACTTCAAATACACACAAAATACTGTTACCTCCCAGAACATAAATTAACAGTCCTTTATTTATCACACACACATCCTTAAAGAAGAGCAGTGTTATTCCAGTGCTGGTGGTAACATATACTGCCTTGGGAAAAAGGCAGACGCTGACCTCAAGTACAACTATTAAGACTTCTATCTTTTAAAATGCATTTACTTGCAATACTTAAACTGGGCATGGACACAGGTAGACAAAAGTGTAGAACCAGCCCTGGGCCATCTTGCACAGGAGAGGCCAGAGAAACCGATTTGTAAGGAATCCATTTCTTGCCACAGCCACTCTCGCCATCCTGTAGTGACAGGGAGGCTGTAGCCAGGAGAGGAGCTGGAGGCTGCAGATTCCATCCACAGGGAACGCATCGCTGAATCGGGCTACATGCAAGAGAAAGCATTAATGACTCCAAATGATGTAAGATCATCTAGAGTTTGCTAACATTAAAGCTCCACATTCCGCCTCAAAGTCTTATTCAAAAAAATTATTAGAGACGTGGCATGGTAAAAATTGAGATCAAGCATTCATCCGAGTGTGTGGATATAGGTAAGCCTGGTAATGTCAAATACTTTTAAATCTAAGCAAACTTTTTCATTAAACAATATAAAGTATCTATTTCGAGGTGTATCTCTTTGTATTGCAGATTACAAAACTTACACAGCCCTTTCCGTGGCCCACACCCTTCACCCCACCCAGGAAACTCATTTTGGCTAGCACCGTATAAAATTTCACTTTCTGCCAAAGAGCCAGATCTTCAGTGCAAATGGAACTGTGCTCCTTAATGACCAACCAACCTGTATGATCCTTTGAAACACTTTTTGGAGTGCTAGTAATTACTGTGACATTTAAGGCATTTTCTAACAAATTCAGTAAACGGTTATATGCTGGGTACTCCATTCACCTGAGCCAACAGCTGTGCACCTTATAAAGGTAACTAGCTGACCTATGATACATAGCTAGCATCCACTTATGGAGCATCCATTTACAGAGCAATGTCATTCTACCTGAACCTATCAACATTTACATGATTTGTAAGCAACATGCAAGTTTTACAAGCTTTTAATCCATGAGAATAAAGCATTTAGATCATCCCTGGAGCATGGACCTTGGCTTTAACTCTACTCATAACCTACTTCAACTGCTCTTCAGTGTTTTCAAAGCCAAGCAAAACTTAGCATATGTTATGAATACATCGAGACAACTCTTAAGATGATCAGGGCAGAATTTGGAAAAAAAAAAAAAAAAAAAAGACAAGTCACGTAGCTGAAGAACAGTACATTTCTCAGCCTTTACATTCAAGAACATCTTACAAATGCCTACAGCAAATGGGTAAACTGTCCCCTAGTCTAACTTCACTGAAGTTAACATTTTTGCAACAAGAAAAAACAGTCCTAGTATCTTAAAAGTCTGTTACTAGATAAAAAATGTCACAGTATGTAAAACTTAATCAAGAACAGTTGTGAATAAAAATCAATTCCCGGGGTATTTCTGCACCTAACAGGTAATTAAGCATATCTCCAAAATGCATCAGCTTTGTCAGACAATGGGCTGCTCTCTCTATTCTTTTGTTATCTATTTCCAAACTGTAGCCAGTAATTTGTTTCAGCAATGACTGCCAAATTTCTGCAATGAAAACAAATAGGGAACGTTACTACTGATTCACAAATTCTCTGTAGAACTGCAGACTTCCTATAGCATCCTGACCAAAAATCAGAACGTAATAACAAAAAAAACTTCTGCATGTAAAACTTCTAAATAACATAACATCAGCTAAAAACATTTGAGACCTTGATCTTACATCTGCAATCTGCTAAAACCAATTTCTTTACTTGCATGGAGTTCAATGGACATTTTACAATTTGCGTTACTGTGAACCTTCATTTAGACACACTCTGATGGCTGTCCTTAATCCTTCACCCCAGTGCCGTAAATGTTATTGCTGATCTTGTGAAGCTTTTCTTTATACAACAAGAAAGCAAAAGAACTGTCAGATATGATTTAGGATTCAAATCAAATGCCTCCAGACTTTTCAAGGTATAAAAACCAATACATAACATCACTTCATCACACTGAAATTAGCTCCTAAAAGGCCTATGGCTGTAAGCTCACACTCAAATATTCAAATCAAGGTACATTTTAAAGAGTTTTCTTAGCATACATTTTACTGCTTCCTAAATAACAGTTGTAGAAAAATCAACTTTTAATCCCCACCATCAGTTTTGTATTTGCCTAAAACACTACACCTCTTTGGCCAACGCCATTTCAATTACAAATGTAATGCATTGTTTTCACTGTACTTATTTACATTAGATGTAAGAATACTTGAATATTTGTGTGAAAGAAGAGTCTTCTTAAAACACATTTAAATAAGAACAAAGTATATGTGACTTTGGATACCCAAACTCAGTTGAGATAACCTCTGCAACACACAGCTCCGCATTTACAGACAGTTCTGATCCTCTTTTTGGATGGGCTAAGACCCTCAGCAGAGTCTGAAGTCAGATCTATTGAACCTGTGACACAGATAAACACAAATTAGGAAGCTTTAAAAGACAGACTGAAGCGATGCTAGGTATTCAAATGACTTCAAAAAGCCTTCTACCACCCCAGTTCTTAAAAGAATTGTGTGCGCAGCTATACCCCAGTTCTACTGACACCCATATTACATCTGCAACACCTAGCATACATATCAGAAGGCAAAGCTCAACAAGCTCGAGCCTCCTACCCCAGGTCCGTACCCATACTGACCGTGGAGAGGGCAGCCTGCCTTGAATGTCAGTGTTACAGACACCACAAAAAAAAAAAAAAAAAAAAAAAAAAAAAAAAAGTGTTAAGGATTCTAAGGATTCAAGAAAGATCAATTTGGCAGTACTTAAAGAGAGCTTCTACAGAAATGAGGTACAGATCTGGAGTGTAGAGATGCTTCTCTGAAAACAAAATAGCAGGATAAAAATCACTGTTGTAGATAAATGGTTTGCATGCAAAGTTTGACACACACAACACCCTTGCCAGCAAACCTCAAGAATTTTTTATTGTATTGGAAAAAAAAGAAGTCATAGAAGGGTTTGGGTTGGAAGGGACCTTTAAGGACCATCTCGTCCAACCTCCTGCAGTGGGCAGGGACATCTTCCACTAGATCAGGTTGCTCAAAGCCCTGTCCAGCCTGGCCTTGAACACTGCATGGAAGATCAATTAATCAAAGAATCACTGAACAGCCCAAACTGGAAGGGATCTCAAAGGATTATCTGGTCTAGCATTTTGTGGGAAATAGAGCTTAGATGAGATTACCTAGCACCCTGTCCAATCACAGCTTGAAAGCCTCCAGTGACAGGGAAACTACCATGTTCCTGAAGAGGCTGTTCAGTGAATAGCAGTTCTCGGTGTAAAAAACTCTGGACCATCCTTCTTCTGTCCTAAACATCTGTACCATAGGACCTACATCCATAACTGAGGCCTACAGACACCAGAACCCAAAGACAAACCCATAGTGCCTTAGAACACTCAGCTGTTACAGCTGTCTTTATCCCTAGCAGATTACTTAGAAAGTAGTTTACCTGAAACGCCACGTAAATGCCTTTGAATAAATGAAAGCTTTTTTTAATAGTATCCTGACCATTCTTTTGAGCTTTCTTGTGACAAATCTTCAAAGCAGTTTGCCTTGCCAGATGTTCCAACCATTACCCCTCGCTGTGAGCTAGGACCTCTCAAGGAGGTAACAGACTAGAGGTGCACACAAAAAGTTTCCTGGTGCACTCTGTCTGCACTACACGTCAATAAAGCAACATCTGTTCTAGAATCCACAGAGCTGTGTTAGGGAGATGCAGTGCCTGAACTGAAATGCTAACATCAGCCTGCTACAGAACCTGCCAGTGCCCCAAACCTCCTGCAAGAGCAGTGTTAAAATGTGCAGACCTTTCATCTGATAGTCAAAGGTTAGCTCTTCTCCAGCCTTTATGGTTCGTGTAGAAAACAGCGCTATTCGAGGAAGACGCAAGTCGAGGTTATCAATAAAGACATTGAAGACTTGAAGATTTGGATCACACTGTAAGGCAAAAGTTAACGTAGTTTCTGTTAAGAAAACTGCACAGTAAGTTTCACTGAAATGTTTAAGTAAATGAAGGTCACAGGAAAGGAAGAACTGGTTCTTCTCTCAGTGACAGAAGTCTGAAATCGATTTCAGAAGATAACAAATTACATTCTTGAAATGGTGTTAAAGGAGAGCATTCTCCTTTAGGACAAGCTTAGAGTTGATTCCTCTCAAGAAGGCAACCTTTACACAAAATGTAGACTACACTAATATGCAACAGCCTACTAAAAAAAAAAAAAAAAAAGTATCTTTAAAAGATTACAACAAAAAAGATGACAAACAACTGAAGCTACATTCAGAGGTTAGTATTTACCTACAAAGCCCACAAAAAGAATTAAAGTTGCAAGAAAAGAGAAAACAACCTTCAAGCCACACATACTCACTATTCTCTATTTAGGTTTAAGCATTACATCCAGGCCAGAAACAGTATTTTCATAATATGCATAAATTTATACTTTCAATTGCTAACCTGCCTGGCTTCTGAATTATTTGCTATGGACTGGGTGGCAGGAGGAAGGTCAAGGACCCTAAGCAAGAACTAGAAACCACTTTAAATTTTTTTTTCTGGATTGTCAGAAGTCACTGAGACAGTTTCTTAAACTCTTCATGCTTTTTTCTCTTTAATATGGGATCTATTTTACTGTTAAAGAATCAGAAGTGAAGTTAGACATTTAACTTTACACTGAAGAGTTAGAATAGTTCACTCCTGTTTCCAAAAGTGAAGAGCAATTGGCTGTATCTAAAACTCTTCATCCTTCTCCCTGGCAAGCCTGCATGAAATACAAACGTCATCAGCTCACAAAACTGAAGACGCAAATTGACTGTATCTGTAGAACACTGACTGCATACCTCACAAACATTACATCAGTATGGAATAATAAATTTTAGTTCAGGAATCTTTACAAATGCAGTTCAGCCTTCTTGCTTTAGATACTTCAGTTGAACATGAAATAAAACACTATAAAAGTTTTCTGTTTAAAATTTACTTCAAGTTCTCTGGCAAGTTTATATTTAGGTGGAAAAAAAAAAGATATCTACAAAGGAGAAGTAGCAAAGAAAGCATAGGAATTTTCATTTTCTCCTCTACTAATGTTTGAAGAATGAAATTCAGCATAATTCCTCATCCTGCTACAAAATAACGCATTGATTCCTATTGTCTTTGACTCTTCACTAATTTTACCAAGTACTTCTCACGTGTCAGGTCTTTCAGTTACTTGGAAAAAAACACACCCAAACCATCCTTATTTTGGATGTCTAGAACCAGCAGATTCAGTGTGCTGGTTCCCCAGTCCTACCAGATGCCCACTTCAGGCAGCATCTTATTCCCAGATTTTTGTAGGTAGTCTTACTCCAAGTAAGGCTAAATATTCTGTTCTACTTACTACGTCATCTAGCTGACTGGACTGTGCTGGCATGAAACAAACCACTATAGAAAAACAGTGAATATGGTAAGAAAATGCTTATAGTAGGAGAAGATATTTCTGGCAGAATTAGGATAATCCTCCTAATTCTTAGTATACAAAACAAGATCTTACGCTATGATTCACAAAGTGGGACACGTTTCCATATCGAGCTGCATCTACTGTAAATTCATCTGAGTCATAGTCCAAATCAAACAAGTATGTATTTCCCTGGTTGTCATAGAGCTGGCCTCGTCTCTCTGCTTCCTCACTTGTAATCACCTAAAAAAAGAAAAAAGAAACCTGCATCATATTATTAACTATTATTAAATTAAAACAAAACCCACAATCAAGTTAGAAAAAAAACTTTACTTAGTAAAAAATAACACATTCACTTTTTGATGTTGAAATAGCATTCCATCTCTAATGAATAAAGAACACGTACATACAGCTAAACTAATTAGCTAGTGATTGAGGCTTCTCTGGATGTAATTTGTCTACAGCTGATGCACAGCACTACTTTGTCTTGGGGAAAAAAAAAAAAATCAGCACCTTCTATTAAGAGTTTTGATGATGACAGATACAATCAACTGTTTCTACTTGAAGTTTCTATAAACACAAATTTTTCATCAGGCCCAGAAAGCCTTATTTACTTCATGTAAAATTTCAACTTTCTCCCTTTGCACATATGAAGATAAACTGGTATCAGTCTTTGCAACCCAGTCGCATTTACAGTCCAGTATTCATCTCCTCGCTCCCTAGAAGCATCTCTTCCTGCTATTTTTGACTGCAATGAAAGATCCCATTCATGATAACTTAAGACGGACACATCACTTCACAAAGCTGAATCTATGCAATTAGGCTAACATGTACCAGCACAAGGTGGAAATCTAGAAACTCCCCAAAGAAGAGAACTAGTCACTTTTGACAGAAGCAACAGCTTAAATAACTTAATCTGCAGCCTGTTAGATTAAATGTGCTCTGTTGGGCAGACTCAGCAAAGAAATCACAATTTGGCATCAAGACAGATATGAAATGCGGTAAAATTGGACAAAGAAACCCCACTAAAATCTTTCAGACAGATCAGCTTTAAGAACTTACTCAGCAGTAGTAAGTAGATTCAGGTGAAAGGGTAAATACACATTCTTTCCTTTAAGCAACCAAATTACATAACCATCTTCCTGCATTAACCCCTAAACAGACATATTTTGAATGACTGACCTGTATGTTTACTAGAAAGCTACGAACATGAGAAGTTAGGAGATTTGGGGCAGGAAGCATGGAGGAAATACAATTAAGACCATAAACATTTGTATGAAGGGACAGAAGGAATTATTTTGAGTCAACTTAGTAGCAAGGCAGGTTTGTGGCAGAAATACAACAGACTGAATCAGAGAGGCTGCCAGGAGCTCCTGATGTAAAGAGCCCTGAAGCAGACCAGAGGTTGAACCAGATAACCACAAGGCAATACAACACCTCAAGAGTAACTCATGGTCTGTATTTTATGACATGAAAGCTCTAGTTGAAATAGTATGAGCTTGAGTAAACAGATAATGTCCATTCTACAAGTATTATTCTTGCTGTTAATCAAAAGTAATAAATACGTTTGGGAACACTACCTTAAAAGTTGAGACAAAACAGAAAAGGGACTGACAGACTTGGTGGGGAGTTTGGCAACAACCATGCCTGGGGATCAGTAAAAACTACAATAAAGATTATTAGGGAAGAATGAAGAGTATGACTACCATGAAAGAATGATTTGCCTTTAGAAATACTATTAGAGCACGTATCTAAAATCTCGTATGTCACTAAAGGAATTATAAGTATCCTCTTTACATTCAACCTTTTACAATCGCTCTGAAATGAAGGAACATTCTGGACAATATAATTTTGCTGTCATCTTGAATGTCTATTTACCATATTTCTCTACAAAAAGCAGACTTATCTAGTAGAAGTCAAGAAGTGTTAAAACTGAGAGAAAGCTCAACAAGATTTTCTCCCAACATTTCCTTTATTATAAATAATTCGTCTATATGAGATAAATACGTACCTCTCCAACATACTCCATCACAAAACTGTTGGTTTTAATGTTCTGGAGGGTTTTTACTCCCCAGCCACGGCCATTGTTAGTTCTGAAGATGCAAAGAGAATATGGCGTACCTTTCTGTACTATCCTATTAGGGCAGTCAGGCCCACACCTACAAAATGAATTGCATTCATAGATGGGCAAGCCAGGCTGGATTTTCAACTTCTTTCGTTTATTGTAAGCCAAAATAAATCCAGCCTCCTTTGGACAGCACTTCTCAGCTGGGCAGTAGGCACATTCACAGCCAGTCGTTATTCCATTTATTACATTTATCCCCGGAGCAGGTTTATACTCATTAATGTAGTAGAAGTCTAAGGGAGGGCCTTCAAGATCCACAGTGTTTTCTACCAGAATCATTGCTTTATGATTCTTTTTCCTGTTGAGTTCTTCTTTCCATCTCTGCAGAGCTATTCTTTGCTTAGCCTTCTTTACAATGTAATCTGCAACTGCAGGTTTCAAAGCTTTAACATGGTTTCTCACTTTCAGTGCTTTGCCTTCTCTTACTCGAGACAAGTATTCATTCTTGTCACTAAGAAAGTTTTGAAGAAGCAATGGGCATTTCAGATTTTGCTGAGGTTCCCAAGTATTTGAAGATTCTGGCCATCCTTTCCATTTCACAAGATAGTATTCCGTGTCCTTGAAATACAGAAACAGATACAGATTTAGCCACATTTCACTTTGCCGAAATCCAGCATCACAGAGTACACAAACACAAGAGCTCTGGAGTTAAGAAACAGCATACGGTGCAGAAGGTCTTGATGACCCCATAACAATTAGAATTGGGGAGAAAGAGAAAAATCAAGATTTCTGTTTGCAAATTAATTGACAGCACAACTCTGGATACTTTACATATCACCTCTAGGGTCAAAGAAATAAACAGCTGGGATGAGCTCTGATTGCTAACAGTATACCTGGAGGAGACTAGTTTGTTAACGCAGTTAAGTAAGTTATACTAACTAGTTATGTGACTTGTATATACGAGCAGAATGTAGTTGTATCACATAAGAACAACAAAAAAAATTCTGAACTTATCTATAAAAAAAAAATCTCAAAAATACCACTATTTGTCATAACAACCATCCTCCCAAAAGAGTTATCCATTCAAAACATATAATACTGTATTTATAATCAAGAAGCATACATTTTGTACTTATTTTAAAAAGGCCAAATAACTATAAGAAGGCCAAATCCTGAGACTGAATTTCACTGGCACGATCAAGCCGTAGGAATCCAGTTGCAGCACATGGCCCTAACTCTTCATCAAACAGACTACAACAGTCAAGAGAGAAATACAGACTGTTACCTGCAAATAAAGGAGAAGCATCATAACACATACCAAGCTACAACCTAAGTGCAGCAGCATTTTGCTTAACTTTTAGATATGCAAGGGTGAAACATTTCATATTCTAACATCGCTGTAATTTCAGAAAGAGAACTTCCTTCAACATACCAAAAGCAGTAGTTATACCGCTTTCTGTTTACAGTTCAAAGTTTAAAAGATATGTCATTCAAAGTCAGCAAGAGCTTTGTCCTCAACAGCCTCCTACTTTATGAGTAAATCTACCTTTTGCTCGCTTCCAAATTTCAGCTGCAAGAGTGATCAAATTGGTCTGTGTTTCTCTTACCTCTTCTACCTTGTAGTCACACAAATATTCCACCTCATAACTCTTTAGACTCCTGTTGGTGATTCCAATGGATTTACATCTGAGATTTTCCTTCCTACATAATTCTTGGAGGGTCTCAAGTGAAGCTAGACATGGCACATACCAAGCTACAATAAGAAAATTGGTAAAGAATCCTATTTAATGTCTCAGCTAAATTGAAATCATTACACCTTAACCCAGAGTCCCCGCATTATCATTTGTGATAGCAGTCCACGAGTCTCTTGTACAACTACAGTGTCTCAGAGAGTCAAATTCAACCCTTCTCTAACAGGTAAAGTGACACACGTCAATGATTCCCTCCCTGCGCCTTTACTCTGTACAGTACGTACATTTATAAACAACAACGAGTATTTTGGAGAGCAGAGACTTCCACAGGTGAAAGCCACACTAAGAACCGAATAATCTTCCGACAGTTACAGCATGCCGTAACTGAACTACAGCGACAAGGAAGCCTCCATTCTTTAGTTAAGACCACCAAATATCTGTAATTAGTCGAGTGGAATCAAGCACTTGCGATGCAACCATGGTGACCAGACGAGGAAAGAAAGATCCACAGCGCTCTTCCAGAAAGATCGCGGCTGCCGTGTGAGCTCGGCGGATTTAAAGGGCCGCGACGCTCCGCGGAGCGGCACGGCCAGAGCCCGGGAAACTCCGCCGGGGCGGCAGCAAGTTGAGAGCAGGGACCGGGCGTCGCGACGCGGCGAGGGCCGAGCCTCCCCCCGCTCGGCGCCGGCCGGGGCACTGCGGAGCTATTCCCGCCTCGGCCCCCCCCTCCCCGGCCGGGAAAAGGGCCGCCCCGGGAGGAGTTTCACCTCCGGGGCACACCGCCACAACTTGGGGAAGGCGGGAAGAAGGGCGGGCGGGCGGGCGGGAGGCCGATTGCCTTCCCCGCGGTCGCGCCGGTGCCCCTGGCACCTCTGCCTACAACACACCCCCCCACACACACCCCCTCCATATTTACCTCAGGCGCGTCCCTGCCCTCCCACCCTGCCTCTCCCCAGCAGCAAGCAGAGGCCCCCCCCGAGGAAGCGGGCAGGCTCCCCAGCCCTCCCCGCCTCGCCCCGGCGGCTGAGGGCGGCGGCGGCAACGATCCGAGCGGAGTTGGGGCGTGCGGGTGGGGCGGGCAGCGGCCCCCCCCCCCCCACACCGCCGCGAAAGAAACGGGAAGCCTCCCCTGTCGCCCTCGAGGAGAAGGGGAGGAAAAGCCCGAGGGAGACGCGGTCCCCAGCCCCGAGTCGGCCGCCGCCGCTCCCTCACCTCCTCGCCAGCCCTCCATCTTGCCGGGGCCGCGCTCCGTGCCTCCCCCGCCCGCCGCGGCCCCGCCCCGCTCCGGAAGGGGGCGGGGGGGGGGGGGGGGGAGTGGCGAAGCGCACGCGGCGGCGTTTGGCGGCAACGGCCGCCGGCCGGGAGCGAGGCGAAAGTGAGAGATTCCTCTTTGTACTTGTGAAAGCGGCAGCGCCTGGGGCGGGGGAGGGCACCGGGCAGATTTCCACCCGGCCCTGCAGTGCACTCTGCCAGCCACGGAGCTGGAAGAACCGCAAAAAAAATGTCTGTGTTTTGGTTTTTTTGTGTGTGTGGTTTTTGGTTTTTTTTTTTTTTTTTTTTTTTTTTAAAGTTACACTCCCTTCACAGCGCGCTTCTCAGGTTTCAAGTTAGCCCCAAGCCCCGTAAACCCCACCACTTGCCACCATTGCACACGACAAAACCACCCCTCGAACGCGTCTGGCCACCAGTTTGTGCTCGCATTGGTCAGGGCTGCGGGAGTCCGCTGCCCCGACTGAACCAAACTTTGGGTTTCCCGAGACCCCTCTTAGAAGTTTTCATGTAGAAACTGGCGAATTACTTATTTTCCAGAGATCAAAGACCCAGGGATAGGGGAGACAGAAGTTCCCCCCCCATACCTCATCCGTTCAAGGAAGCCTCACAAGTCCAAACCCCAGGTCCAGGCTGGCAAGCCACACAATACAAACACTTGTTTGTAAGATTCATATCTATGCTATGCAGTAGCTAGTGCTTTTGTAAGGTAGGAATAATATTGAAATGCACATTCTGCAAACACAAAACAATTTGGGAAGCCCGTAGTAAAACACGTAATTGAACACAGGTCTCTTCAAATTCAGACTGGCAGGACTTGCTCTAGTTTCTGCCTCTGATTGAGGCTCTGCTGTTACACATTAATTATTTTATTCCAGTAACATTATTATGCTATTAATTTTACAGGGTAACATCTGACCCTGAGGGCCGAACCGTTGCCCCTTAATTGCACATTAGGCCGAGACCCTCAAATCCCCTAACTACACTTGCCCGCTCTGTCTCCTTATTATTCCCCTACCTAAAACGAAAGCTGTCAGCTTCTATCCAAACAAATTTATAAGGACATACAGATTAGAACAGTGCCACAGAGAATGGAAAACACCAGGATCTGCATAAAACCCCCATATTTTATTAATAACACATAAATAAGCACATAAAACCCTTACACATATTTTTCAGGTAACACCACAAAGCCACCTTACAGTAACTCCAGAAAAAAAAAAACCATCTTGCTCCAGAGGTCAGCGCAAACAGACATCACGTCCAGTTTCAGGCAACATCAAGACCACACAGGACTTCAGTAAAGCTTGGTACAGTTATCAGAGTGGATTTTCACCAGTCTAGCTCTTACTGGTTCAATGCTATGCTGTTGAAGCCACTGACAGACTGGCTGAATGGGTACACAACCTAGTTTGTCCAAGGAAAAAAAAAATTTTTAGACTATGCAATAAGCTTGTTGCTGAACCACAGGCACGAAGATTTTCCCTTTGCATTTTTTAAATCAGGTGCTGATAATTCAATGCTCTATTGTCTGCATATCTTGATTAACATTTTGCACCATGCTTTCCACTCCAAACAGACTTGGTGGCAAATTAGTATTTTACGCCAGTTTATTACAGTCCTCTAAGAATCATTAAAGACATTTCAGAGAGTCACCACTTTGGCACAAAAGCCAACAAGAGACAATAATCAACTTAGAAAATGCTGCCTTTCAAAAGAGACTATGACGCCACTTCAACAGTGATGATTTCACACTTCCCAGTATCTTGATCTGTGCAGGTAACGTGCAAGGACCCATCCCTAGATAAAAGAGAAAGGTATGTTTAAGACTGTCTCAGCACAAAACTTAGTATATTACTGCATGTTCCAGAGAGGATAAATCATAGATTCAATGCAGACCAAAGGAGGAAAAATTAGCATAAAAATATTCAGGGAAAAACACACTTCAACACAGATTCATGTAATTAATTTTGTTTTATGGAGTATTTAGATATGCACTTCTTGCCCTCCATTAAAGCAAGTATCTTTTCTATGTATGTTGGAGCAGACTCAGGAACATGTTTAAATACTGTACTTAAGTTTTAGTATATGTTTGTGAATAGAATATGCAGTAATATTCAAAATACTCATCTTGAGAACTCTTGAGTAACAACCAAGAGATAAGCACGTCTTCTCAAAGCATGAGAACTTGACTTTTAAAAAGTAGTAGTAGTCTTTAAATACCAAGGATCTCCTTCAATGTGGAAAATCTTAGTTTTCAAAATCCAAGAATTAGAGACAATATTGAATCTTACTTCATCTAGACATAAGTCACGCTTAATATTTAGATAGAAATAGATGTGGTCTAGTGAACTTTCTCTATCACTATCTTTTTAACCTAAAAATTACTAAAAACCCCTTTAAAAAATAATGCAGGTTTTCTGCACTACACAGTTGTGTATATAATCCCTAAGTTTTTTTTTTGTTTGTTTGTTTTTTGTTTTTTTTTTGTTTGTTTGTTTGTTTTAAATCAGTGCTAAGGGCAAACCTCTGTATGACTAACAAGGTATTTTACAAGTCTATTAAAAGAGCATTAATACACCTGACAGTTAACAGAAGAAAATGAAGTATTCTGAAGTCAAATAGGAAGTAGTAATTTAGTTTTTCAGCAACATCTGGACAACTTTCATATTATTTATAAAAGCAGTATGAACTTCAGGACATTCTTCAGAAGACAAACATGCTCTGACTACTTTGAACTGCACCTTCTGATATTTTTATGTAAACTATTTAGATTATTTCAAATGAGCCCAAACACTCCTATAAAGGCCCAAGAAAGTTAATTTCTTCAATATCATTCCCCACCCTGCTACAAGATACTTCATGTTCCCACAATAAACAGGTAATTCTATAAAAAGTAGATTTATGAAGCCTGTTTTCCTGTGGCACTGTTTCTCATGCTTAACAACCCTGTTTCTGAAAGGACAAAGCCATATGTTTTCATCACAAAGGGTGCATATGAGAAATCCTTCATGGATTCCATCACAACTATAAATTCTATTTCAGTTTTTCCTAAGAGTGTGGGCACTCAACAGAACTACCTGACCCCCTTCCACAGGAAATCCAAGATCCTGACTGCTCTCAAGCACGGTTAAAATGATCAACAGTTTAAAAGTTGCTAAAAACTATCTATACAACTGTGTTCAAGTTTTATTTCTTTAGGAATCAAACAATGAAAGCACAGAAATATAGCACAGAAACCACATTCCTACAGCATTTACCCCTGCTAGGGCACAGCCCTGTAGGCATTGAAATGCTGACATTTCTCAACACAAAATTAAACATTCTGTAACAGGAGAAAAGACTGCTTGCCAGAAGTGTGACATAGCAAGTTAAATAGCAGAACAATAAATATTTTGTATACCGTTTCATAGTGAGAACAGTTAGTATATCATGTAGGCCATCCTCCTTTTTATCTAAATCCTGGAGTATAATCTATTAAGAAAAAAAAAAAAAAACAACAAGCATGTTATAATATAAAGTTCTCTAAATCCTCACACAGCAATTTAATGGAAGTGACACAATAGCTAAGGCGTGCAATTCACTCTGTTTAGCATCTCATATCAGTAATTCAACATCAAAGTATGCCCCAGTGGACTTCATTCATCTGTAGTGCAAATTATGCATTTTTAGCTATTTGCACTACTGTTTCAGTGGTTTTGTTTCAGGGTCTATCACTAAAATAGCTGGAGTACCTACACCTCCCATAGACTACAATAAGAGCTGAGCATATTCCTTTACTTAGGATCAGTTCTGTAATTATTAAGGAACATCCTTTCCACATCCCCTTATAGATCTTTGGGGATGACCAAGGTGGAATAACAATTTTCCCAAGTATTCCACCCATTTCAGCCACATCTGCCGCCTCCCCAATGCTTTACATGCACTGAAGCCAAAGTAAGCATATCACCACTGTTTACAAACAAGCTGTATTCTCTCAATAGGTTGACCCCTGAGTAGTATCTTTTTACTGGGTCATCTTATCACTGTGAAAAATCACATGTGGTATTTAATACCAAGACCCTGTCCAATCTAGGAAGGTCAAAAAGTCACCAACAGTACATATACTAGCTACATCATTAACTCCAGCAGTTTTATTTCTAAAACGTTGAAGATATGCACTACTGGAATGACTGGTTATGATCTTTCATCCCAGGCAAGCTTACCACTGTAGTGCCAAACATCAAACCCAGCCAGCTATTTTACAAATTCAAAAGGGAAACTTCCGCTTCTTTAAAAAGTGCTTCAATACTTCATAACACATTTATAGAAGAGCACTTAAAGAATGTTTCCAAAGAGATGCATGTCATTCTAAGTTTGTAACAAGAAGTTTTGATAGGGGTGGGATTGGTTTCAGTTTTACTTTTTTTTTTTTTTTTTTTTTTTTTATATCCACTTGATTTCCAAGTGGTTGATATTAAAAGTGCATATGAATCTGTATAAACTCACCTGTGCAAATTTACCTTCTTCATTCATGGGACTTTTCCCCAATGACTCGTATAGTTCAAGGCATACAGAAGAAGTGTTTCCAGGAGCATGCAGGGTGTGCTGCCTTCGAGCTGGTAATGGTGTCCCTGATGGAAATAGCACTGTGAATTTGTCAGCCCCTGACTCGTCTACTCCCTTTAAAAAGAAAAAAAAAGTTCATGCCTTTCTCTAAGTACTTTACTGAGCTGGAAGTGTTACAACAGTGCTCCATAACAAACGAAATCCAATATTCATTCTCTCTGCCACATTTAACATCACGGCAAGTAAAAAAAAAAATAATTCCTATAAATAAATTTAATTCATATAAATAAATTAAAAAGTCCAGCTACTATAACACAGCAAAGATAAGATCTATCTCCCCTTAAAATCAGTTTTTCCTATAGATATTTTGTCAATAAACCTAAGTTGTCACTTACTGCTGATCTGTAGCACTAATAATAAAGCAATACTGTTTCCCTGACATCAGTCATACACAGGCAGTGCTATATATTCATTGCAGGAGTAAAATTTTGAGTTAAATAATTTTAGCCTTACCTTAAGAAGAATATCTTTGGCAGAACACTCGATAAGCGCTTCTTCTTCTAACAAAGGATTCTCTTTCCCTAGCAGAATTCCTGCCTCTGTGGCTGCACCAATGGGAATAACTTCATCTGGAGGAATTGAATTCAATAATTCCACAGTTGGGAAAATGTCTTTGATCAGCTGCTGTAGCTTCGGGATTCGAGCAGACCCACCACATAGAACTACCTGAAAAACATGACTTAATGATTTCAAATCTTTCTTCCGACAGATAAAACAGGCCACAACCTGCAATACAGAAATGCAAACTGCTCTGGGATATTTCATCCTCCATAGTTGTTAAAGAAAGAATTGATGCCATCTTTGCTTGTCTTCTGTTACTTCTGTATTTAAAAATTAAAGGAAATAGCTTGCAAGTTGGAAATGGTGTCTTGAAAAAGTGTTTCTTATAGCAAGCATCAGCTAGATGAAGTAATATTTTAAAAATTGAGGAATTAATCATAAAGTAACATCAGGTTGGAAGGGACCTCCAGAGGTCATCTAGTCCAATCTCCTGCCCAGAACAGGTCCAGGTACAGGAGGTTGCTCAGGACCTTATTTCCATGGATCTCAGCTCCATAGACTGTGGGCCCCTGTTTCAGTGTTTGACTACCCCCACACTACCAAGTCTCTTCCTGGTATCAAAAATTTCCCCTAGTTGTAACTTGTGTTGCTTGCCACTCACCCTTCCATCATGTACCTACAGGAAGGAGTAGGTCAGGTTTTGTCTTGATTAGGTAACTGTAGGCAGCATTAGTCTCCCCCAAACCTCTTCTTACAGGTGGGCAAACCCAGATCTCAGCCCAAATCATCTCAGCAGCCCTCCAACCTGACTGGCTCCAGAAGGGCTGTACCTTTCTCCTGTGAAGCCCCAAAATGATGAGACTGTATTTGGACAATCTGTCCAAGTACCAAAGAAGGAAACAAATGCTTTCCTACACCCATGGCTACACCCTTGCTATTACGGCCTGGCACGCAATTGGCCGCCTCTGCTGCAGAGGCAGGTCGCTGACTGCTCTCAAGCTTACTGACTGTTAGAAACCCCCATGCCTTTTCCTCCAAAGCTGCTCTCTAACAACTGCCAGCCTGCCCTGCTGCACAGGATTATTCCGTCCCAGACTCTACGGTTGCCTTTGTTGACCTTCGTGATGTTTTTTCTCTATTGGACTAGATGATCATTGTAGGTCCCTTCCAACTGAAGTATTCTATTATATACATTTCTCTCACCTTTTTTGACCCCTCTGAATAGCAGCCTTGACCTACAGTGGTATTGATTGCTCCCCTCATTTTGGTACTGTCTGCAAACTTACTGAGAGCACATCCTACCCCATCATCTGTGTTTATTAATAGACATTAAATGGTATTAGCCCTGGTACCAAATCCTGAGGGATGTCATTGACAACCAGCTGTCCCTCACAAGAAAAAAAAAAAACTCTTAAAACCCTTCTTACAGTAACTTTTTTGAAATCAACTAGGTCTGGAAACAAAGTTAATTCCCACTTTTCATCATGTAAAACAACTTTGGAGTTGTAAATTAGGTTCATTTATTTTTACATTTAAATTGTCTCCCTTTGCCCAAGCATTAAGGCCTGAGAGAACAGTACATTGGACCACCTAGAAAGTACTGCCACCAGAAAACAAAAGACATTCTCTCAACAGTGGCCTGGGATACTTAATTATTCTACCAGCAAAACTCAAATGTGACACAGCAAACACTAGTTAAGAGTCTGAAATGGCATCAAGTATCATTAAAAGCACAGGCTAACTTTTTCTATGGAATTTATATGCCAATTCCACCAACAATAAATGCAGCACTATTTGCCACACACAGGTGCACCAGGGTTGAGATGAAGTTACTCTCTTACACCAAAGCAAAAAAAACCACATTTGAATTAAACTAGTAATGTTTGCTACTTTACTCACCATCTTCGATACTAAAGCACTCTATGGTTCAGCATCCAATATGTTCTTAAACTTAAGCTAACAAGGCGGAGCATAGGCACCAAGTAGACACTAAGCAATTTGTTCACCTTGTAAGACAGAAGTCAAAACTCAGGCTTTCTTCAGAAGTGTCAGCAAACCTCATCCAAAGCTTAGTGAAGGCAGAAGAAAGTCTATATATTAAACTCCAAGAAAGTACTTTTTGGCTCTACCAAGAGTTACACAAACACACCAAGTAGAGACATCCTCTACTATTTATTCAACATGCGGCAGTAAAAACACATCATGGACTCTGACTCTACCTTCTACTTAACTTCAAGTAACCAAAACCAAATCAAAGACACGAATCCTAAAGACCCTAGGTCTACATATTTTCTTGGATCTGATCCAAAAATGCTTAAACACATCATGAAGTAATCTCCGTCTGCAAGGAAAACAAGCCCAATAAATATTATTCTTGTGGAGTTCTAAAGCATACTACAGACAAGTGATTTCTGTTATTACCTTATTAATATCATCTGCTGTAAATCCAACTTGATGCAAGAGCTTTTTAATTGCTTCTACACATTTACTAAAAAGCGAAGAACAGATAAGTTCAAACCTGGCCCTAGAAAGGAAAAAAAAAAAAAGTGTCATCTCATCTATTAGAGACAAATACCTGAAATGGAAGAACAATCATTTTTAGAATATACTTTGGTTCTCTAGCTGTACCTGGTACTAAGGGATTTTTGTAAGAAATGTAATTTCTCAACTATTAATCCTGATGGAAGTGATTTTTGTTGTGAAAATACCAGCGCTATTGATTCCATCATTAACACCTACATGGAATGCACATTCATTCTTCTTCAGTATACACTAGAGAAAAAGCAGTATTACTGTCTTGACAAAATACAGTATTGTTGTCTTCACTCATATGTGAAAAAATCCTGGAACTGCTTCATCATCTTTAAAATGGAGACACAAAGACAAAAATGTGCCTTTTGAATTTCTAGAAGCAAATCAAGCTGTGTCCCGATTTGCACACAGAAAGCAGATTAAACAAACTGAAAAACAAGCTTGTGCTTGCTTCAGGCTCTTCCAAGCCTGAAGAGAAAGTTTTCACAGAGTCATATGATAGAATGGCTTGGGTTGGAAGAGACCTTGAACATCATCTAGTTCCAGCCCCCCTCCCACAGGCAGGGACACCTTCCACTAGACCCCGTTCAACCTGGCCTTGAACCCTTCCAGGGAGGGGGCAGCCACAGCTTCTTTGGGCAACCTGTGCCAGTGCCTCAGCACTCTCACAGGGAAGAATTTCTTCCCTACATCTAATCTAAACCAACCTTCTTTCAGTTTAAAACCGTTACCCCTCATCCTATCACTACATGGCCTTGTAAAAAGTTTTACTCTGTACGAATACAGCAAGTGAAATTCTGCAACACTAACATCCTTATCTAAAACTGAGCCAAAACAAGTTACACAGTATTGCTTCTCAGACTTGCAAACACATGGTGCCTTATCTTACCAGATCCAACTGCCACAGCAGTGGATGCACAGTTCTAGAACTGAAGTCTGTTTCATTTTGTTAAAGCTGCTGCTGGATCAAGAGCATTCACAAGTGGCTGAATGTTTCACTATGAGATCATCCCAAGAGAGAAAAGACTTAGAGTAGGACACAGCAGTATGAACAAAAAGACAGAAAGTATCCTCCTACTCCAGCTGTCAAACAGAGGCAACATCAAGACTTCCATGGCTCCTATCATTCTGAAGCTCATTTAGATGAAAGAGTCCAAATTTTTTATTTTCTTTAAGAAAAATCTAACAAAACCAATAAAAGCAGGGGGAATGGGACACACATGGACCCACCTTGAGTAGTTACAGTTTATATTTCCCTTTTATCAACTACCAGACTCCAAAGATGGGGTCTCCTTGTGCCTTTTTACACTTTACTTTCTAACCCTTAGGGAAACATTGTTAGTGTTACTACCCTAACCACTACAGATCACATAACAGAATCATCAATATGAAAGAAAGCCAAAAGAAAGTTGGTCTTCTATCTTACTTCCATTTCTAAAATTAACAGCACCAAAAAAATCAAAGATTGTTGAACATCCTAAATACCACCTAGAAACCATAGTTTTATATAAAAGTAGTAGCGTCAATATTTGCTTTACCTGGACACGTTGCAATCAAAATCCAATCCATCATATAATGAATCTACAAAACAGTTCGCACTTCCCAGGGTAGATAAAGAGTGCTTTGCAATATCAGCGCTGTTCATTAACTTCATCATGGCTCTGGGATTTCCTCTAATATCATGTTTACAAGACCTATATTTAAAAAAAAAAGAAAAGATATCAGTTTAGAAAGGCAGGTGCTTGAGTGATAATTCTAACTTTCAAAAGGAAAAAACAGGCTAAAGCTATTGAACATTTTTCTTCCTGTAGACATTTCAGTATTATGTACAATGCCACTATTGAAAGCTCACAAAGAATAGAAGTGTTGTCTATTTCAATTTCAACTAAAGAACACTGTGCAGAGGCACTCTGAACTCAGGCATCAGTGTTTATCATACAGATTTAAGTCTTTCTGAACAAATCCTGTAAGTGACTGCAAGGAACAGCATGAAAAGGTCTGCTAGTTAACTGATTTTTAACCACAGATTAAAAAGAAATAGAACACTGAACATTAGACATACTATCTTGTTGACTTGTTTCATCCGAACAATCTCCTGTGATAGTAAACAAGTGACCACCTCACGATCACTAGGGCTAATAGTAATGCATTTGTTTGGTTTTGTTCATCATAGGAAGATGTGCCATACAGACTTCAGTCTGATGACACAAGCCCCTCCATGGTCCTTTATGCCAGCGAGAAAAACAAACAAAATCCACACAGATGATTTTCCCACCATCCCAAAATCTCGTGACTGAAAGGATGTAAGCAGCCTGTAGTCACACATATCACTTGAAACACAGAACAGTTCACAGCTGAGCCCTTATAGTTCAACACCAATTTCAGGCAACACCTACCCTAAACAAAGTATTTCCAAGTTTTCCTCCTCAGCCCCCAACAACTGACTGTTACTTTAATATCTTTGAGCCATTTCACTCGCAGACAGCCTGCTAGATCTGACAACCTAATATGACTTTTTTTTTTAAAGCAAGCATAAGATAACAAAGTGCCTCTCCTAACAGCAACTTTTTTTTTTAAAGCAAGCATAAGATAACAAAGTGCCTCTCCTAACAGCAACATACTTGGAATTCAAAACCTACCTCTGAAATTCAGAAGCTAAGTGTTGTGCTAGAGCTTCTGTGAAGCAAACTCCACCAATGCTGTCATCTGTGTTTGTAGCAAGCACGCGATATATTCCACTGTTTACTTCTATGACTGTGATAGAAAGTGATGTTCCACCAAGTTTATAAACCAACACATTGCTGCAAGTTAAAAAAAAAATTGAAAGTAGCATTAATAAGCCATCTGAAATTATGCTCACTCTGACACACTGCCTAAAAGAATTACCACCACACAATGTATTGCAGGTTTTAATCAGTTTTCCCAAGAGAATTTGATTAGTTGTGTTTGTATTTAATTCATCTTAGTACTACTGATTACTTGACAATGTCCCCTAAAGATACAGTGAGATTAGCCAAAGTTTTTCCTAAAACACAGTTGAGAACTGAACATTACATTCAAGATCATAAGCAGGAATTGTATGAGAAGGGTAAAAAATACCAGGAAGAAAAATACTCAACTGTTCGCGCTGACAGCAGTCTTTGCTATTTTGAAAATCTTGTGATTTATGTGAATATTCATAAGGAAAACTCAATGTACCTATTAACTCAAGAACTCTGCTTTAGTTCTAGCAGATGTAAAATTACCCCATCTTCCACAACTAAAAAACACCTGTGCCAAAATCTGTTTAAGAAGGAATGCATTTTTCCTCATTCCAATCAGCTCATTAAAGGGTAACACGGAATCCGCAGACAGATCTTTAAAGACAATTCTAAACAAAAACCAAAACAAAGGCTTTAAAACACTACAGCTTTACAAATAATAAACTGTTGTTGGCTTTAGTGAGTCAAAAAACTAGCCTCAAATCATTAATTTTGTATTGACTGCTACAGCAACACAGCATTCCCTCATTTAAGACTTCTCAGGATTTAAGTACAGCAGCTTAAATTTAAGAAGTAAAATACTAGGATTTTACCTTTTCCCAGTGGGCGAATCTTGGCCAATTCCATAAGCTAGGAGAGCTGCAGACGGTTCATGAATTAACCTCATAACATTAAATCCAGCAGCTGCAGCTGCTTCCCTGTGGTAAGGCATAACAGCATTTCATTTTACTTTAATGATTTCACTATAGTCACACATGCTATTAAGATTTCATCTGAACTATATATGCCACCAACTCAGAACTTGGGTACAGCATGGTATTAACAACGCAAAGTGACTGGAAAAGAAAGGTATGAAGAAGTTCAGTTGCTACTGTGTTCTTCAGGTACCTGGATCTGCTGTGTGCGCATTGTCAAAGAAAACACTGATTTATCAGCCTACATACCCCATAAAAAAGAGCAAAACCCTCCTCAACTACAAGATGAAAAACCCCACCCTCAAACTCAGTAACTTATCTTTAACTGAGTATTAGAAGTTCTCGGTACATTATTTCAACAGGTATCATGCTAGGAAAATTGATTTTACTTCCAGATCAGGTTACCATACCTCACTTTTAACAGTTTCTTTACATGTTTTCTTGAAACTTCAGTAATCCTGGGACTGTCCTGCAAGATGTTTCCTCCACTTTGAGGTTATCATGAAACTTGCATACCAAAGCAATAAAATCTTTCATTACATATAATGCAAGTACCCCACTCACTAATGTTTTATTACCAACTTTAGGTGTCCTTTAATTATTTCATGACAGTTAAACATAGGGGCTTCTACATATCAGAAAGTAGAAACAGACGCTGCCAACTATGCACAACTTTAGGTCTACTTATGTTTTCATATGGAGGATCTTCTACAGCAGAACTTTTTCCAAACAGAACTTCCAAATAGAATACTGGTATGTGTTCTGTATCTGCTCTCTGATAAAACAGTCCTCAATAACATCACGTAACACCACTTGGTTTGGTGAGTATTGTTATATGAAGGGGTGGGAAATTATGGAGGAGGGCTGGGAAACTATTCACATTTCAAGGGGGACACTGAAGATCTGCATCTGAAATGACACAAAATACCCTCTCACTTCAATTGATTCAGAATTTCACTTTGGTTACAACAGTGAATTCCATGAAAAGTCAGGATTTAATCTTCTGCTTTCATATTTTCACAGTTCAAATAACATTCCAATGTCTTGACTGATAGTCACAAGCTGAAGTCCAGCAGAATTCCCACGGCTGATCTGCCAGCCGGTCTGCTTTAGGCACGTTAAATAACAGAAAAATCTTAATCCTCTTACCCAAGGGCATTTTTCTGATTCTCTCCAAAATCAAATGGTACAGTGATAACAACGTCATTTACATCTGAACCCAATGCAGACTGAGCAGTTTCTGTTTATAAACATAGGCAGAACATGTTGATTAAAAGCAAAAAAAAAAACAACCCACAATATACCACAACTTAAAAATATGAGGACAGCTTAAACTAAAATATGATACGATTTTACTTATTATATACCTTTCATTTTACTGAAAATTAGTTTTGCTACATCTTCTGGGTTAATAAGTTTATTATCTATTTCATATTGAAGTTTTCCATTCTTCTCAATTATCTGTAAGCAAAACCAACATACCTTTGTTAGATATGTAACCTGGGTATTAACATAAAGTAATGTTTAATTCAGTTTCTATTCAAAGTAAAAATCACTGGACTGTGTGACTTTCTGCATTAGTACTCTACCATAAGAGAATAAATGCTTCCAAGGTGCTCAAAGTTCACCAAAAAACTTGTATTATCCAACAGACATGACAGTGACATTAATATGGACTTAAAGACTCCAGACTTTCTATCAAGAAGTTTGCTTTAGTACAAATGCAATGTTTAAAATAAAAGTACTTGCTTGCTTATATTCCTTAAGAAAAACCAACAACTGTTTATATAAGCACATCGATACGAACAGTTAAAAACCAGAGGAAAACCTCATTCCTTCTTTAGGAATGTATTTTCCAGGATAATTTTTCTCTTGTTTTACAAAAAGGTTTCTAGTAACAAGCACAGTATTATCCAAACTAAATACTAAGATTAAATCAAGTGGTGAAGCATTTTTATCACAAGATGCTGTAACCTGAGCATCTTCTACCAGTGCTAAGAAATACCACAACACTATCACCCAAATATAACAATCATCCCTTTTGAGAATGGCCAATAAACATATACATGTAATTTTTCTGTTGGACTACATTATGATGCCATTTCTAGAGCAAGGGTAAGTCTCTACTTTCTATAAAGAGAAACATTCTATATAGCAGCAAACAGACCTCATATAATGAGAGCTGATCACTACAGAACATGAACATGGTGTGGCACAAACAATGCCAAGAAGAAGAGCATAAAATGATACGTGTTATTCTAGGAACAAGAAACTAGATCATACTCACTGAACATTTGCTTTCTGCAATATATTTCTCTGCCTGTGGGTCACCAGAGCTGTCCAGACAAATTAAAAATAACAAAATAAATCACATGCTCAAGGGTAATTGTACAAATTAACCTTGCTGGTATTCCTTTTAATGTCTACAGCATATGAAGTTATACTTCAGCCAAAATTCCTGTTTCTACTCTATGGATATGTTTATACAAAAGAAAACCCAACTGGTTTGGGTTCTGACTGCTGATATCTTTCAATCTCCTTTCCCCAAATTAATGATGAAAAAAATACTAGTTAGTGAAAAGGGAAAACAAAAAACAACACATTGTTTTAGCCTGCTTTCCCAAATAATCATTATAAAAGATTTCAGTGGTACCTTTGTTGCATTGGCTGAAATGGCGTGACAGCAATAAGCTGACCATTCTTAAACCTCTACTAACTATGTAAAGCCCTACATTTGAAAAGTGCTGAGAAACACATTAGAACAGACATCATCTTGTCAACTCCCTTCAATGAAAGGGCTATAATGCACAGCCAGGTTATCACTGAAAAGTTTTACTGCATGTCTGATGTTAAACTTAAACCAACAAGTTCTGTCCTAGCATCACTGTAGCTGCACAGCTCCACTACCTGAAGAATCACAACTGGCATTACATCAGTGTGTTCCACAGTTGTAATAAAAGCAATACAACGTTTCATGCAAATGAGACTACAGTGAATTTTAGCCACAGGAAAACATCGAGGCAACAAAACATTTTAGTTAAGAAACTTAAGTATATATCAAAAGCATATACGCAGCTTGTTAGTAAATGTCACAATTTTATTTTTGCAGACAAATTCAGACATAAAATACTACACATCTCTTTACTCCTGGAGTGAAACGTAATATAATGAATTTTTAAGATATGACTTACCCTCCTGTCAATGCCAGTTTAATTTACCTACTGTCACACTAGATTAAAATATCAGTGCTGAGATTATGCTTCACTGACCAGTTTTAATGGGGAAAAGTAAACTTCTCACCTTCCCTTTCACACCTGTTCTCTTACCTTCGGCCAAGGATCTGCTTTACTTTCACCACAGTGTTTGAGATATTCCTTATTCTGCTTTGCTTCGCAGCTAAGCCAACAACCTGAACGAAAAAAAAAAAAAAAAAAAAAAATAATTAGGCAAGAGGCAGAGCTGCCCTCCTCTCCCAGCCCCCAGGGGCAAGGGCAGCCTCACCTCCTCGCTTTCCGAGAAGGCGACCACGGCAGGAGTGACCCTGTCCCCGGCGTCGTTGGCGACCACGTCGGCGCGGCCATCCTGCGGACAGAGGCACCGCCCGTGAGCGCCCCACTCGCGGCGTGAGGGTGAGACGGCCGAGGCCCGGCCCCCCCCCCCCCCCCCCAACACACGGCCCACGACCCCCCGCGTGGGGAGCGGCCCCTCTCACCTTATAGACAGCGGCGCAGGCGCAGGTAGCGCCCAAGTGAACCCCGATGGCCGCCATGGTCCCCTGGCGCGCGCCCCACCGCGCGCCCAGCCGGCCCCTCCTCCCGCGCCCCGCCAGTCAACGCGCACAAGCCAATCAGGGAGAGGCGCGCGCGGAAGTGCCGTCATCGTCGCAGCCGCCGCTGAGGGAGGGATTAAAAAAAAAAAAAAAAAAAAAAGAAAAAAAGAAAAAAAGAGCCGGAAAACACGGGTTAAAATGGGGAAAGGGGAGCGCAGCCGTGCCGTGCGTGTGCGCCTTAATGTCGGCGGCTCCTGCTGGGTCGGCAGCAGGCAACGGAGCTCATGGCGACGGTAGATTCTGCCGGTGTCTGTGAGGCGGTCGAGCCGAAGCGCTGATTTTGCGTGATCTCCCCCGGCGTGGCCGGCGTTTGAAAGCAAAGTGCGGTGCCTCCTTACCTTGCGCTTCTAGTGGGGAAATCCGTCTTGGCACCACCACAGCGAGGGGCGAGGCGGGGGGGGCGGAAATAAAATTGTTCCTCATCAATCCGGGGGGAGGAATTTAGTAGCGTTCACACAGAATTCGCTTCGTCCTGGCCAGAGCTGCCGGCGTGCTGAAGGCTCCTCAGATTTCATGTAGCCCTATAATGGGCGCAGCAAAGTTTTGTGTGCAGGCCACCTTGTAGCTGCGACCTCTCACTGTAAAGATGGCAGCGCTTCTTTAGGTCTGGGTGCTCATTCGTCTCTCATTTCCACAGGGAGTCTAAGCGCTCTGCAGTATCACCTCACTGCATCATTCTGAAGTAAAGATTGTTCTTGTTCTGCTTTATATATGATATGTTAAAGATTAAAGGAATGAATCAGGATCACATTGAGGTGAAAGGAACTACCTGGGGTTGCAAAGGGATTTCATGTCCCTAAACTGATCCTGGGCTTCTTAAGTCATGGGGCAATTTTCCTTTCAGTATCAAGCTTGCTGAAGTCTGATCAAAGGCTGAAGCTCAGATTGCCAGCAGTCTATGCTTGGGAGATCATCACAGTGTTGATAAAGGCAAAACTGGTACAACTGAAAACAATACCTTTGAAAGTTGTTCAAACTGTAGCTCCTTTCTGCCTCTTGGAGAAATGAAAAGAGAAGGGCTGAGCAAGAGAGACCTGTGGGGACTGGGGGAAGGTACTGTAGAAGAAAGCAGATGGAAGTGATGCTTTTGGCAAAGAAAAGATGGAGGGAGTCTGGGAAGAGACACTGAAGATAGGAGAGTAAGGGAGAACACAAGCCAAGGATATTTTCTTGTGCTTTCCCCTAAATACTAATACCAGTTGCACCATTTATGACAATACACTGGTGATTAGGACATAAACCATTATGTGTAATATGTGTGTCAAAAAGTGTTTGTGGCCACACTGCTAAGCACATCCACAGTTATTTTCCAGTCGTCGTTATGCCATGGACACACAGAAGTTCTGCTTATCTTAACTAAAGCAGTTAATGTTCCTTCCAGGTGTAAGCAAACCTGAGTGGAAGCAGTCAAGAAAAGCCTTGGCAGAGGTTTGTGGTGGCCAGTAGTGTTGAGCAGTGAAAAGCCCTTGTTTGTCTGTGTCTTTCCTATCTTTTTGAGTAGTGTCCTTAGCTAATGGGAAGCTCTGAGGTTGCACTGAACTTGAGTGAGCTGAGAGATGGGGTGAGCAACCCACTTCTAAAAAGAGGAAGAGGCTGCCCTGCTTGCTATGGCAGTTTTGTAAGTAAGGGAAAGCTTTAATATGCTTGTTGTTCATTAAAGGTGGAGTTGGGGAGGCGAACCCTGGTCTGAGCAGCACTCTGGTTTCAGGATGCAAAAGAATTGAATCTTTCACACCTCCAGGAGAGCTATCCCTCTGAGATAGGAGGAGATAAATCCAGCCCCAGTCTGACTGGAGTCTGCACATTTCCAGCTACCAACATTAAACAAACAAGCCCACGATGCTCCCCCCTGGAACAAAGCCCTCTGATTTAGCTAGGTACTCTGCTGAAACCTCTTAGGGTTCTTTCTCAGCTGACAAACCAGTGGCACAGCATCAGAGCTGCCCTTTCTCTCCCAGTCTGTGGCACATGTCTCAGCCATGCAAAAACCAGACCGGCCACTGTCAGACCAGCTGTTAGCACAGTACGAGATGAGCTTGCCCAAGCTCCTTCTGTACCGAGAACTCACAGGCAGCCTCAGACACTTGAATGCAAAAATGGATCCCCCTGGCACTGTCCCTAGCCCTCTGACTGCAGGAAAATCACAGAGATTACGTGAAAAAGGTGGTAACATCTGCTGAGCTATTTAAAGTGGAAGCAAGTGTCTCTATTGAACAGACCATTTTGTGGCTGGTAAATAGTATATACTCTAAAATGTCCCTTGGGGTGAGGAAAGAAGGATGAGAGAACGTCTTTTAATTATCCTGAGCATGTTCTGACTTAATTCTTAGGAAATTAAGCTCCAATTAGGCTAGAGATGGCAGCTGCAAGACCATGGCCTGTGATATGTCCATCCGGGGAATATGAGTCGATTCTCAGGAGAGCTGTGGGACAGCTCGGCTGCGGGGGGACCTGGGCAGTGGTCCTCCAGGTGGGACTTCCCCCCCCGGCTCCGATAACAGCCTCTTCACCAGGACAGTGTGAGACTGTACAGTCCTACTGGAGATGCTGACATCCCACGGAAAACTTCCAGCCTCATTGCTTGCCTTCATAAAGGCGTCCGTGAGATACTGTTTTTTTTTTGCATAGGAAGAAGCTTCTCAAATTCATTACCTAAATCCCCCCTAAATAATTACATTGCTTATTTTGGGCACAGGAATACATGCAGTTGGGAGGCCTGTCTGTACATCACCCCGAAAGTCGCTGGGTTTGGGTGGAGCCTGTAGGCTATTTTGGGTTTCTTGTAACACTTGCCACTCATTACAAAAGGCACTTGATAAAACATCCTTGATAAAGTACCCTCATTGCTTCATAGTCACAGTACCTAAGTGATAGGGAAGAGGCAAGTTCAGTTAGTGGATCAGATTAATTAAATATTTGTGTTAATTTTTAATAAGCTGAACCGAATGTTTGTATGGGTCAAGGGTCAGGGCTGACTGCTGTGGAGTCTTCTCACCGCAGTCCAAAAAAAGATGAAGTACATAGAAAGCTTGGCAGGCAAACCTGTTGAAAAGCTGGTGTTAATGCCTGTAGGTGGCATAAATGCAGCATGTAATTGCAATGCTACAACTCATCTGCAACGCTTACTGTGTTTGGCAGCTCAGTAGGCTTGCTGTAACGTTGAAGCCAGATTTTACTTTTTACTTACACCAGAGTGCTTATTAGAGAATATTGCAAAAATTTTTTATATTTTAGATGACATAGAGCATATTAGATGACTATCTAGTCTTGCTCATAAACCAAGAATGTTTTCTTCCTCTCTTTTCTTGAAAAACCTCTGAGTGCCTGCAGAATAAACCATCCTTTACTGCACTCCACATCACAAACTGGAGTCACAAAATTGGTAAAATACGTTTTTCTTACAACCTGAAACAAACAAACCTCCAACATGTACCTGGGGCATTGGTCATCGCGCACTGGGTGAGCTGTGACTCACGCTGAAGTATCCTGAGCAAATCGGCCAATGACCCCAGATGACGCAGTTTGTCGGAAAGCAACATTGTCCTGAAGATACGAACGTCTTCCAAGTTACGGCAGTACAGTTCTTCTCTGCTGCCATTCAGCCAATTTCAGATTATTCTTGACAGGAGTAAGGAGGCACTAAAAGCTAATTAAACACAGCAAACATACTTGGTAGCTAGAACAGAGAACTAGCACAAGTCACCTTTGACAAGGCTTTGTGGGCAATTTATGAAAATCAAAGTTGTATGATTTTCTTTAGAGTAAGAATAAGCATATGCCATATAGTCTGTGTTAATAGAACAATAGATATGTAATATTCTCATTGCTGTTTTGAGAATTACTGCAGACTATATCAGGCACTATCATCTTTAGGCGCATCTATGATGGTCATAATTGGCTGAACAACTTTATTACTCTTGTCATGTCTGGGAACTTTTAAATATAATACTTTTTTTTTTTTTTTCAGAAAAATAATAGAAAAACATTCAAATAACTTATTTTAAAATTTGTGGCCTTTTCCACTCCATGTCCCAGTTTTTACAGCTCCTAAATGATGTCAAATTCACTTTGCAGGAATGTTGAAAGGCTTTAATAATAGATAGGAAGTGTACTAAGATCCTTGGCTGGAGGATGTTCTGTAAACATAACATGTTATGGTTAATAATGCAGACCTAAGTTATGACATGAATTACAGAAAGTGCCATGAGGCAATCCCAGAGCTTTCCAAGTAAGCTCCATGGTAAAATATGCTTGAAATTCACTTTTGTGCTCTGGATGGAAAACCTTGTGTTCATTGAGCACTGGCATGAAGTTTATACTCTGCAGAGCAAGTTCAATACAAAAATGAGTGGTGTTTAAACCAGCAGTTTAAGAAGAGATGACTACCAAATAGCTCGTGATCAGCATCAGGTTAGTTTGTGATGTCTTAATTTTAGGCAAATAACTGATTTAGGCATAAGGGTTGGAACAAGAAGCTTGAAACAAGAAGTTCATTCTATGCACTGTCAGAGATTTACTATGTGACCTTGAGGAAGTAATTTAATTTTACTGTTTCTTGAGTTCATCTGAAAAAAAAAACTCAAACATTTTTCCAAGCGTGTTATGAGGATAACCACATTAATTAGTTGCCTGCTTAGAGGTGAGTGTGACAGAATGGAGTCGCTAGAACATAGCTCTTCCTTATCTCTGCTGACCAGTCCTGGTCAGTATCATGTCAACTAAATTGATTTTTGCAGAAGGTGATTAAACACAATTAAATGTCTATGTTAAAACCAACACTAAGTTTAGCTTTATTGAACTGAGATCAAAGTGGTGATAGTTTCTGAGCTCCTTTTATTAAAAAAGTGTTAATGGGATACATGCAGAGCTGACAGAACGATTTCCTTTCCTGCAAACCCACTGTTATCTATAAAGCTAAAAGATGAAATTAGAGTTGTTTTTTTAAACAACAGAGCAGTCTTTTTTTTTTTTTTTTTTTTTTTTTTTAAGTGTTAATGATCCCTGTCTTTAGCTAACTTGTTAACATTCCTTTGGCAGCTTTACCAGTTTCTGCTGTTCAGCTTAAGGTTTTTATTTTCTTGTAGCAATATGTAAAGAATTTTTGGACAGATTTTACAATTCGCTTAAAAGAAATTCAGATTTTGCTGTGGACACCATAGCTGGTCAGCAGCTGTGGGGATGCAAAGGAGAAAGAACAGCATCTGGAACCATTCTCCTTTGTTTTAAGTTCTGAGAAAGTCCTAGTTAAATGACAGAGTTTGTATTTGATAAAAATTTCTGTCCATCTGCACTCATGGGCATTAATTCAAATGCAGTAATGACAATAATAATGATAATTATGAGTAACAGAGGACAGTCTTGTGGCCTGTGTGAAGCGAATTTGGAGGATCTGTATTTAATTTTCGGCATATATGGCTGCATGTTGCTGGACAGCCAGTGAAATCAGTGGGACTCTTTCCAGCAGCTTCCCCAGTCATTGGCTGGGGCCCTAAATGACCTATTACAACAGGGGAAAATTAACATAGTTGTTGGCAGCTCATCAGCTGATGACTGAATAGATACACTGAAATCCCCTTCCACCTTTCCAGACTGAAACTGGGAAAAGCCAGGGGTGCAGAGGAGGGAGGCTGAGCTGCTGATGAACAGAGAGTGGCACTGGTCTCCCTCACTGACAACTTAAGGGCTTCAGAGGCATTTCAGGCACACAATATTTTTTACTGTGTGATGTTCTGGTTTTAATGACCTGGGTCCAGATAGCTGCCTCTAAATAATAGCTGTCAATTCTGTGGAAGGCTACACGTGTTTATGAAGACTGAAAGACTTCTCGTTCAGGGGAAGACCTGAGGTCCAGGCAGTTGGGACACATGATGTCAACTGATCCGACCACAGGAGCTTTGTGCAGCCAGGTGATTTGTGTTGTAAAATCTCTCCATGCTCTGATGTTAATCAGTTGTGCTGCAGAGACTCCTGACTTCTTTGGAAGTGGGAGGGGAATCCCTGAGGTCTTCACAGAAGAGCTGCTGCAGAAGATGCACTGCTCTCTGGTAGCTCACAAGGGACGAGTCCCACTCCACTGAGAAGCAGTTTTAGGCCAACTTCAGCAGACACATCTGGAGCACCTATATCTTTCATGGGCCTACGTTTTGAAGAAAGGCATACTCTGAGTTTTCAGCTCTGGAATTTCCCAGGTTATCATTTGGGGATTTTCCTGGCCTGTTCTCATGCCCAGGGGTTATTCATCGGAGTACTGTTCAACCACAGAGCAAAAAGAGAAGATCTGCTCGAAGAACTTACAATCATCATAAAAGTGAAGAAATGAGCCAAAGCAACAGAAATTCCCTGGGTTGCAGGGAAACAGTGAATCAGTCTGGCCAGAAGATACACAGAGGTTTCAGTGGATCAGCCTCCTCCCCCTGTGCTGAGGAGTGCTTATCCACCATGGGTCCTGGTGGGACAGATTAGATGGGTAGAGGTGGAAGACTCATCCTTGGTTGAGAGCCACAGGTGGTCTGCTTGCCTGCTCTACGCTGTAAAAGCTAGTAGGAAAACCCCACTGCTTTCCATGGGATGCCTTCTACCATGAAGAGGAGTGCTTCACTGGTGTATCACCTTACTCATTAATTCATTTAATTGTACATTCATTATGTTTACTCGTGAGACAGACTGACACAATCTGAGGCTTATCTTCAGGATTTATTATAAGTACAATATTAAACAAAACATTGCTAGATAGTAATAACATCATTCAATATCTCCTTGAAAATCCACTATTCGCACATTATCAACATCCTTTATGAGCAGGCCTGGCACTGCTGTGGTCTTCATTTTGCCATGTGTTTTACCCCATGGAAGAGGGAGTCCCATGATCTTAGCAAGTAGCTTGTGGCAGTCAGCATCCCTGACTTTTGGGTGTCTTCTACTCCCATGGGCTTCTAGAAGTGTGAAGGCATTTGCCACCTTGCAGCATCCCTTCTCTTTTGTCTTGGCATTAAATCCCTGTCCTGTGTTTTTCAGTTCTGGTACTCTGGAGCCACCAGTAACATACCAGCAAAAATCATTGCTGAAGTCAGTTGCACAGTGGATGCCCACGTGCCCCTGCCAAAGATCTGTGAAAAGTTTAAGATGACATACATCCATTTTGGTGAGCTCAGATAAGGTAAGGTGAGGTTTTAAAACAAATTGTTGGGGTTTGGCGTCTCACTGTCTAGTCATATTTGTTTATCCCTCTGGGTCCTCTTCCCATTCTTTAGCCTTTCTAAACCTAAGCACAAAGGGAAACAAATAGTTCTGTATTCCTTCCCTCCTTCTTCTCATCTACTTACGGCTTAGGCCAGGAAAAGTAAGGAGTTTGGGGCTTACACTTTACTCCTAGCCAGAGAAGTTTTTGTTGGAGGCCTGTCTGGATGACTCACACATGCAGATGGGCACTTTCCCAGCTCTGCGGTGAAGGAGGAGCAGTGCTGAGTCCTTCAGAGAGAGGTTGCTTGTTCAAGTTGAGCAGCTGCTAACAAAGACTGCAGAGTTTTAAATAACCCAAATAAATGAAATCTCATCTCCCTCTTCAGTTAAACAGGCTTTGCTTTCTTGGTATGTCAAAAACCTGCTTGCTTTCCTCTTGCCCAGTTTTTCATGGCAGATAAAAACTGAATGTAGGGCATAAACAGCCAGTCCCATGAACTGAATGAAGTCTCGTTTCCAGTGGCTTCATGTCTTGTGGATCCGCTGCTTTTGTCCTAGTAAAGTGCAAGGGTTGACATAAACTTTTGTCATGGCAGGGCACTTCTCATGATTCATTCTTCTGTGTGATTTCTCTGGTGTCTAGTAAGATTTATTCTCCAACCTTTCTCTTGGGGAGGGGAAGGCTGTGGAGATCTTAAACCATGGGAAAAGAAGACAGAGTAGCTGGTGACATCACCTCTAGAGATGTCAAGGACTGGCAAAGCTCTGGCCATTGGCTAAAAATATTTGGAGCTGCAGACAGGTCTCTAGAGAGCATGGCACTGCAGTCCCCTGTCATGTGGGGTGAAGCAGCTGCTCTCCCTGACTCTGCCACCCTCCGTATTACAGTAGTCTCTCTGCAGCATTTGCATGAACTGGGTGATTTTTTTTCTCTCCGGCAGCACAGAGGAGTTAAGGACAACGTGAAAACTTACGTGCTCTCTAAAGCATCTCTCACATTCTTTCCTCTTGCAGAAAGGAAACTGGACTTAAAATACATGGAGCTCTCCAGGAGGATGAGGCAGGTTGAGCTCTGGAAGTACTGACTGGCTAGGGAGAAGTGAGCAGGGTCTGTATGGAGAAAGCAGAGCTTGTGAGCCTGATTAAGGAGCTGCTCCTGAAGTGTATGTGCAGAAAACCCAGATCAGACCTTTAGTTGACACTGGTATTGAGCCCATATTGGTCACAGATACTGTCTAAAGGGATGGTTGGGGTTTTTATTAGGAATTGCTTTTGTAGCACCCTAGCAGTGCAAGGCATTTTTCAAACACCTTTAGGAAAAGTTACTAACAGACATATAATCATTAATTATTTACCTTGCAATAGGTGATCAGAGGTCCCAATATGCTAAGACTTATATATATGCACACATGGACACACACACACACTCAGAGAAGCTGGTTTCCTTCATTATTCTCTGAGGACATGGTGTAAATAAAGCCACAGACAAAATCCATAAATAAATAAAAGGGCTCTGACCTATTGCCAGTGAAGTCAAGGGTCTCTCGCTGATGATACTGAGAGCAGCATTAGCCATGGGGCATAACTGGAGCACATGGTACTATGGAATGGAGATAGGGAAGGAGGAAAGTGCCAACACAGTGGAGGTGAAACTTGTGTACTCTGGCTTAGCTTCGTGAAGCACAAGGTCCAGGTCGGAGCAAGTTCACACATGGCAGAAAGAGGCATCTCAAGAGGCGCTTTCAGCCCATCGGTTTTCAGAGAGCTGGCAAGTCCCTCTCATGCAGGTATCTTACCTTCAGACGTGCAGTCTAGCACATATGGGTCCTATCCTACATTCTCTATTGCTTTTTCTCTCTCTTTCAGCGCAGGTAGGCAAGTGAGCAGCCATACAGATAAAAATTGCAGCTATTAGTCAGAAAATGCTAACCAAAACTAACCAGACTAAAGCCTGTGTTGCTAGGAAACAGTCTGCCACTTACTATGCATTGCTACCATTTGTATGCATCCCCTCTTCTGATTTTCTTATTAATATTCTTTGCTTCAGGCCCAGTAAGAAATTACCACTACAAGCTGACACAGAATCCAGTCTTCTCCAGGTCCCACGATGGTTTAATTTAACCTCAGACTGCTGGTGCAAGTGGCTTTAGTTATTTCATTTTAGTCTGGCAGAAAACTGGCAGAATTCACATGCCCATTTATGCACATAGGCGTATGCAAACAGGGACAGCTGGGCTTTGCAGGACATAGCAGCATGTACTGCCTTCTGGTTTTCCAGCCTGTCCTAGAGGTTTCTTCCTTTCAGCGATGCTGTTGTCTCTTATATGTCAAGGAACTAATTTACCTGCTTGTGATTGTCCAACCGTATCCAGAGGAGAACCTGGGAAAAAAAAAAAATAATCCTGCTAAAATTATTTTTCTTAGGACAAGCTACACTGGTAGAAGTACCCTTAACCTGCACTTTTATGTCAATGCTAGGGAGCTGTATTGATTTATTTTATTTGAATTTAAGTCAATGTAGTTAAATCAATACTCAACTGGAGCGGAGATTAGGTTCCCTGTTGATTTTAAGCGTGCCTGACACTGGTAGAGTTTGTAATTTACAAGCACAAGATATATTGATGTGAGGCAGCTTTAAATCTCTCTGGCCATGTTGCACAAGCTGCATCCAGGCTCTTCTAAGATTTATGCTGGGAGTTGGACAAGGTTTCCAATGATGCATTCCCAGTCTGCTGATGGTTGCTGATATGTGAGGTCTGATAAAACACAATGTGTGACTGCTTCCCAATGCAGTTCTATCAGAAAACTGTAGCTTAGCAAAAATCGTGGGTTTTGCTTTTTGGGGGTGTGTTTTCAGGTGAGTTTATTGAAAGCATGTCATTATGCTCTCAGGCGCTCTGCCTGCAGTGCTGTCAGCAGTAAGGGAGTGCCATAACATTGTTCCAGGCAGGGCAAGGAGAGCACTGACCAGCAGAAGTCACAGTCTAAGCACTGGCTGCTAACACTGATCAGCAGCAGCCAAAAATCACATCACCTTATAATCTCATACGGAGGTACTTGGCACCAGCTGCACCTTCCACAGGCAGCTCCTTGGCCACAAATCCATCTTGGCTTTCATGGAAGGCTCTTGCCTTTCATCTTAGCAGTGAAGGAACGAGGCAGGGTCTCTGTGGATAACCCTGTCCATTCATTTATTACACATTATTGAATAAGGCAGAATCCTCGAAAAAACAGTCTGAGAGAGTGTTTTTTTCAAAAATCTGAATGTAGGGCACAAAGGACAAAATTAAAGTGTTTCACCTCACCTTGCACCTCTAATTTTATAATGGACAGGAGAGTCAGTATGGCATAGATGTACATACATATTCCTTTGTGGGGATTATTCCATAATCCATAGATCTTTGCTGTTTGGGAATAATTTTTGAATAAGCCAGCATTTTCCTTTGCTTGTCTTTGTAGCCGTTTGCCACAAATATGCAGTCTAGTGCACTTGAAGCTATTATAAATAAAAACTTTAGCTCTTTAGACCTATTGTAAATACATCTCTTCCCACCTTGGTGTATTATACTTTGCCAAAATCTATAGGTATCCCAGGGCTTCGACACCGCATTTTACTCTGCAAAACAGGACATTCTGCTCTTTTAAAGGAATTATTTAACATATACAGGTAGAGCCTGTGAGCTTAATTTTAAGTACGGAACATGAAGGCACAGGAAGATCAGCAGAAGGACATGGTACAACTCATAAAAGGAAAGCAGAGGGCTTGTTCATTGTGTTTCTAACTCAAAAAGCCCCTGTCTCCCTGTGGCAGTGAGCAGAATCCCTTCCAGCCCCACCAGAAAGGAATGTGCTATCTCCCATCCTGGTTTGCACTGCCCAGGCACCGTGAAAGGTGTGGGTGGTAGCAGGACTGTTAGGACCTACTGAGTCCCGAGTGAACAGCTTCAGTCCTGACAGTCAGGATCTGAGCTGGTCCCAAAGCCTGAGACTGTCTGCAGGTCCCTTAATGGCAGGATAAAACCTTCCTCTGGTAACTTTATCCATTCTGGAAAAAGTGAAACCTACTTTCTACTAGCTAGAGGAGCAAAATACAACAAGATGCAGTACTGGGGAAAGAAGTTAGTTCATGCATTGGAAGCCCTTGAAATGTGCTGTTATTTCTGTAGCTCAGTGACATGGCAAACACCAGTAGAAAAAGGACTTAGATCAGCATTGGTTAAATGCAATGGTGAAACTAGTAAGAAGCAAACTTCTAATATGTTAAAAAATAATAAATGCCTAAAAGTTCACATCTGAAACTTGGCAGCCTTGTCTTATCTGAAAAACCTGGGCTTGAATCACTTGATTGAGCATACATCTCTAGTGACATTTGGGATGCCCTAGGGTGCTCTGTGTGACTTCCAGCAGGGCTGGAAGGGTGTGCATCTCCTGGAGGTCCTGTGTCCCATCTGCCCACACTGGGTGTCTCAGGTGAGAGAGCTTGAAATAGCTCTAGACACATGTGTTGAGGTCCCCAAATAGAGCCTGTCTTGTTCGGTTTTGCAGTGAATTTTCAGTACTTCCTGTCACAAAAATAGGTAGACAGGTAGATGGATGGATAACTGTATATACATACATACATATATATATATATACTTACATTATTTGGGTACATCTGCTTTAAAAAAGGAAGTGGAGAACTACATGAAAATGAATCTGTCAAATGTGGTTGAAATGCTCTGATGAGCAGGCTAAATATTCTCAATAGATTTTACAGTAATGCACTACAAGTTGGCTTATCCCTAACATCTCGAATCCATCTGTCCACAGGAGCAGTTCTTGTATAAGGGAAGGAGGTGTTGCATTCTTAGGGACAACACTCTGGTCTCACAGATGAGAGGGAGTTCACAGGTGTCAGGAGTTACATTATCATAGGCCATGAGATAATCCAGACCCTTGAAACTATAGTTTCTGTTGATGTAATTCTCTTGATTTGAGCAGCAACACATTTGTCGGTTGGTTTCATTGGATTCACTTGTAGCCCAGCAATTGAAATCTCCTTAAGATTGGTCTTCCTGTTAGGTGTCTTCTGCTGTGTTCTAGTCTCTTCAGATCTACCAAGCTGACCTGGGCCTAGAAAAGATCACAAATGTATTGAACTGAAAAGAACTTTAAAAAGCAGTTTTCTCTTCTCTGAGAAAGGGACTATGGAAGCAATCTTTCACGTAACACAAATCTTTAATTTCTAGGTAGTCTCAAAAAAAAACAAAATGAGAGCTAGAACCACCAAGAGGCACCAGGTTTCTTCTCTTTATTCACTAATTATCAGTTATTAATTCAGCCATGTTCCTGATGAGATCTTCCTCCACCTTCAGATGAGGTGGCTGGATCTCAGATCTGAGATCTCCATTTCACAGCAGGCCACGTGCTGGTGGCCACGCCAGCTCTGGAGGTGGTGTGCCAAAGAACGCCCTGAAATTGTGCTCAACCAGCTACTATGTGAACATTCTGCTGCTCACCTCCACCATGAAAATGGCAGTACACCCCATGACAATACTTCTAATAGCCACGTTTTGTAGGGGATGGGGTAGAAAGTCATTATCAGCCAAACACGGTAAAGAAAACTTGGGAGAGGAATCGTTCCTTCTGCATCAGTAATAAACCAAGGACCTGCTTTAGTGTTAATGTTACTTGTCTTTCAGATGTACTAAGGTGTACTAAGTTAAGTCCATGTTCCTCATACCTTCCACCTTGTTAAGATTTTCTAGCGCTTCATAAAAGGGCAGAAAAATAACTCTGGGGATGTGGCCAAACATACCTTACTTGAAACCTTCCTGTCTACCTTCATTTTCCTCCCGGGTACATATGGGTAAGATATTCTGCATTTCCTATCCAAAACTACCATATTGTTTTGCAGGGAGGTATAAAGCTATGTACAAAACACACAAATTTGTATTTCATTGCCAAAGCATTTCAATTAATGGATTACATTGTGTTGCCTGAAGTTTGCAAATTACCTGAGTTTTCCTTGTGACCAAGGAAATATATGTGTAGATATTTAGATCCTGGTTCAAGACCTCTTGTCTGCTCAGCTGTGACTTACTTGCATGTGGGGTGTTTGTGAAGTCAGGTGTGCACATAAGGATAGACTCACAATTGCCATGAGTTAAATGAGATCAGCAGAGCCCAAACAATTTCTATCGTCCCGTGGCTTGGTGAGGATTCCTATGCAAAATTATTTAGAAGGAAAGGCACTCAAGTCATATAGCTGCTTAAGTAGCAGTTTTAAGACTAGGAAGGAAAATATTCACTCTGGACAAAACACGGAAATGTTTTGTGTACCAGGTGGGACTCCTGCACCTGATTAACTGATGCAGAAATAGCTGCCATCAGCCCACGGCATTCTGAAGCTGTCTCGTTCTGTAAATTGACATTTGCTGATGCCAGCAAACTCAGCAGCCCGAAAAGCTATTTTTTCCCTACTGCTGAGACCACCATTTCATAGACTCTGGCAAAAGAGGTGTCTTCTGTCTCCCAACATCACATGCCAAGAGAAAGCCTTTTGTCCGCCTACAATAGAGCTAGTGGCAGAGAAGGAAGTTGTGAAACACTAGTTACTGTTGCTGGCAAGTGAGCCATAAAGGAGAGTTCTGCCAAAAGGACACAGGCTGGGATCTAACCTCCCTTTCTGTGCTCATAGCTGGTGTGTATAGGTGAAGCCATCTCTTGTAGGGAGCACTGGAGGCGAGCTGCGTGCTGAGCCAAGCCAAGAACTGCTTGGGAGTTAACAGAGTTCTTAGTCCTGGGGCAGAGATCCGGGTCCATGTCGGAAACATAGACAATGCTTCCCCTCAGTCTTTCCACTGAGAGATTCTGCCACTTGGGCAACTGCCATGGATCTCAAAATGCAGCTATGAAATTGGTAGCTATCCCAAGTTAAATAATATCCTGGAGGAGGGGGGCAAGAGCAGGAGGGTGGCACTGAGCAGCCTTCAGGCTGGCCAGATTTGGCATCGTTTTTATTTGCTAAAACCTACCTTTTTAATAGTCCCTGCCTGTTCCTGCCCTCTCTTTTTGTGCAACATCATCTCCAGAGTGTCAGAGCTGCAGGATGAGGTGCCTTTGGGTGTGGGAGATATGTTGTACTGGTCCCCTCTGGAGCCCAGTGGCCTCTGCTGCTCCTCTCCCCCGCAGTCACCCATGCTCGATGCAGCTCGATCCGGCGGGACACAGATGGGGTGATCATCTGCAACTACTGTGGTGGGGTGCAGAGCAGAAGAGGGCTGCAGCATGGGACACTGGCCTGATAGCACGGTGCTGTGCGGTGGTGAAGGATCTATTCCCTCCCTGTTAAAGGGCACTCGCTGTCTCCTCCCTGCTAGAAGCTATGCAGGGCCATAGGCACATGTCAGTGCATTACTCATTACTCCCAGGGTAGGTCTTCACATTCTCTTTTACAAGCCTAAGGGCTCAGAGACATATTTTTAAAGTGGAATCTGTAAATCTGGCATTTTCACATGCCTCTAGGAACCAGGAGTTTTAACCACAGCAGTACTGACTCCTTCATCCAGGCTTAAACAACCCTACAACTGCTTGACTAAGCTATTTCACACCTAAAACACATTCTGGATTGTCGTTGCCTCCCATCTTCAGAAGACACTTTGCTGAATTAAGATTTTCAAAGTGGCTCCTTAAATTTGGGTGTTAATTTCACATTTGAGGCACGTGAAGTAAATGGCCGGATTTTTCAAGCCTGAAGCACCTTGAACACACCCATGACTTTTGTTCTTGCCAAATATTTGTTCTTGAAGGCAAACACAACCATGCTGTGGTTTATCATAACCTGATTATATTGCTGTAAAGTCAAAGCGTGGGTGTGAGTGGGAAGCAGCTATTTAAAACCATTTTCATCGAAATCAGAGCAGTCTACGAGAGCAAGACAGCTGTTAGATGCATTGTGGGCACTGAGATGGGAATTCCTGCCTGTTTAATTGGGCAGCCAGCTGCAGCCAGCAAAACAGACCCTGGCAAGTTAAGCAGCGGCAAGCTGCACCTGTGAGCTGCATATGCGCCTGTTGTGGGGATGGGAAGTAAAAAAACAAAAGTAGTTTAAAGACTTGATCAAACAAATGAAACCTGAAATGTAGAAGCTGTACGGAGCTTAAATGTCAATAGCTCCATCATGGACCATCTTGCAGGCTCAGCTGAGAGAGGACTCAGTGGATCGTGGTGAGGAGCCATCTGTGCTTAGGAAAATTTCTGAATGTCTGTAAAAACGACAACTGTCTGTTAAAATTTCTGTAGCTAGGTTATCATTCCCATTGCCTGAAGTTCTGGATAATTAGCTTTAAGGATATTACAGTGATGCCTTTGGTTCATTGCCTGTGAGGTTTCAGCAAGGACCTGAGGCAGTGAAATGCCTGCAGCGCCCCTGTACAGAGGCAGTAGCAAACCCTACCGTCTGTGTTTAGCTCAGGCACTGTGAGCAAACATTAAACAAGTGCATTGCATCAATACTCACACATATTTCATCCTGTTGGTCAGAAACTGCCTTCATTGCATATGCAGGCAGGCAGACAGCACGACATTGAAAGGGCAGCCCCCTCGACTGGCTGCCCACACTGATTTGGGTCAAGCAGTTGGTACCCAGCTTCTGTTGTCAAATCTGAGCCTGTTGATCTGATAGTTGATTGCTATGGTTCCTGGATTCAAATGAAGTTTGTTAAGTCACCCACTTCTACTTGAGATGGATTTTATGCAGTCGTAAACTAGATGACACCAAACTGGGAGGAGTGGCTGATAGAACGAAGATACAACCTGATACAACCCTGACAGGTTGGAGAAATGGGCCAACAGGAACCTCATGAAGTTCAACAGGAGAAGTGTGAAGTTCTGGAAAAGCTGGAAAGCAGCTTGGCAGAAAAGGACCTTGGTGGATACCAAATTGAGCATGAGCCAGCACAGTATCCTTGCAGCAAAGAAGGCAAATGGTATCCTGAGCTGCATTAGATAAAGTATTACCAGCAGGTTGAGGGAGGTGATCCTTCCTCTCTACTCTGCTCTTGTGAGACCCCACCTGCACTACTTTGTCCAGTTCTGGGCTCTCCAGTACAAGAGAGACACGAACATATTGGAGAGAGTCCAGCAAAAGACCAGGAAGATTGTTTGGAGCATCTCTTATATGAGGAAAGGCTGGGAAAGCTGGGCCTGTTCAGCATGGAGAAGAGAAGGCTCTGTGGAATCTTATCAATGTATATCAACACCTGAAGGTAGGGTGCAAAGAGGATGGAGCCAGGTGCTTTTTGGTAGTGCTCAGTGACAGGACCAGAGGCACTGAGCACAAACTAAAACACAGGAGGTTCCCTCTGAATATCAGGAAACGCTTTTTAACTGTGAGGATGACGGAGCACTGGCACAGGTTGCCCAGGGAGGTTGTGGAGTCTCTATCCCCGGAGATACTCAAAAGCTGTCTGGACAGTCCAGGGCAACTGGCTCTGGGTGGCCCTGCTTGAGCCGGGGGCTGGACCAGATGAACTCCAGAGGTCCCTCCCAACCTCGGCATTTCTGCGATTTTGTGATCTTGTTTCTTGATTAAATAGAGGATCTTGGCCACAGGCACAACTATCCATTTACCCAAGCATCAAGCAAAAATGTTGCAAAGTAAACAAATCCAAGTGGAGTGCAGACATAGCCAAAATTAAATTGAAAGTAGCAAAATGATTGAGGACCCTGTTTGAATTAATCACCTAGCTCTGGTCAAGGCTATCACAAGTGCAGATTTCATGTAGAGGTTTTAAAAATAGGCTCCCAAAGAAGAAAGATCATTTACCAAAGTAATCATTTTGTGAGATGATAATTGCTTTTTGTGAGATGATAATTTGCTTTTGGTTCTTTTTTCCGCAAAAATGTCCTTAGCAAGAAAGATGACTTCTTTATATAGAGAAAAAAAGAGGTTTTCTTCGTGAAAAATGAAACGATAACATTTTTTAAGTGTTTCTACAAAGTACTCAAAGGTTTACAGGGAAATACAAACCAACATGCAATTATTAATTTTAAAAATATTTCACTATGTTACCCTTTTAAATTGATTCTGGTTTCATTACTTACAAATCACTGCTGTGCTGACATGAAGACCAGGTTTTGTTCAGCAAGCATATAGAACGCAAAGAACAATACATGCCTGAAATCCTATACGATGATGTATTTTCAAGCCTCTGTGAGGGAAGAAGGAAATATAAGCACTTCTCCCTGCATCAGAAATTTCTGCGTGAGATTTCATGGCCAATATGTGTCACAGGGTACCTGGCACGGTTCCTCGTGGCTCTCAGGTCTGCAGATCCTTCTGTTAGCCATGGAGACTTGGTGGGGTAAGGACTCACAGAGTCAAAGGAATTGGGTGAATTTATACTGGGAGGTAATTACCACATTGTAATTAGCATAGTCAAGCAGCAAAAGAAAATTTTAAGGGTAAGAGGTAATGACAGTGCCTTGAAATTAAATAGCACCAACAATATTTTTTAGGTGGATATGGGGAGGGTTCAAAGAAGAGATCCGGGGAATTAAAAGAACCTGGAAATCCACCTTTCCCGCTCCCAGAAATCTCTCCCTTCTTTTGCATGCCCCATTTCTCCTCTTTATCCACACTCAAAATCAGATTCCTGGTCCCTGAGGGCAGGACTGTTCCATAGCCTCTGGTGCTGTGCAGCTCCCTCTGATTGCCTGTATTTGCATTCTGTAAAGGCAGAATTACACAGCTATGGATCTCATCTGCATAATGAAGAGCCCATTCCCAGCACAGAAGGCCACAGAGCAGATTACCTCTCTCCGTGATCCTAATTAGCCATCTGTAGTGTGCAACTGGAAGGGGGCTTGGCTCAGCCAGCAGAGCAGAAAGGGGCAGCCAGAGAACCATTCCCCCAACCTAGGCTCGGTCAGCATCTCTGTTTACACGGGAGCAGAGCCTGCCCATTGCTGCAGGGATCAGTAACACAGCAGCAGACCAGCAAAGGGAATGCTGACACCCCGGCACCCTTTCCCACGCCAGTTATGCAGAAGCTGGAAAAAGCAGAGTTGTTTGAGAAAATCCCTGCTGAGAAAGTGGCCTTCGGCTCATCCATATCCAAAAGGGCATCTGGCAATCTGCTGCATCCATATGGCAACCTGTGCAAGCAGAGCAGTCATCCCACAACCAGCCAGGAGGATGGAGGATGGCTACGGGGCACTGAATCACGCCATGAGGGTCCAGACATGCGTCTGCTGCATCTAAGATACCTTTCCAGTCTGAAGAAGTGTGGCCAGTGGGTTGAGGGAGGGGATTCTCCCCCTCTACTCTGCTCTTGTGAGACCCCACCTGCAGTGCTGTGTCCACCTTGGGGAACCCCAGTACAAGACAGATGTGGATCTGTTAGAACAGGTCCAGAGGAGTGCTGTGAAAATGGTCAGAGGTCTGGAACGTGTCTGCTGTGAGGGAAGGTGGGAGAGATTTGGGGTTGTTCATCTTGGAGAAGAGAAGGCTCCAGGGAGACCTTATTGCGACCTTTCAATATATAAAGAGGGCTTATAAGAAAGATCATAGAATCATAGAATGGTTTAGGTTGGAAAAGAACTTTAAGATCATTGAGTCCAACCACAAAATGAATGCTGCCAGGCCCACCACTAAACCATGTCCCTAAAAAACACGTATACATGTCTTTTAAATACCTCCAGGGATGGTGACTCAACCACTTCTCTAGGCAGCCTGTTCCAGATAGAGACAGAATTTTTAGTAGGGCCTGTTGGGATGGGATGAAAGGTAATGGTTTTAAACTAAAAGAGGGTAGATTCTGACTAGATATAAAGAAGAAATTTTTTTTACGATGAGAGTAGTGTAACACTGGAATAGGTTGCCCAGAGAGGTGGTAGATGCCCCATCCCTGGAAACATTCAAGGCCAGGTTGGACGGGGCTGTGAGTACCCTCATCTAGTTAGAGATGTCCCTGCTCATTGCAGGGTGGTTGGATGAGATGGTCTTTAAAGGTCCCTTCCAACCCAAACCATTTATGATTCTAAGTTACAAACCAGATAATCCCCTTTCTTTTATTCCTTGAAGGTGACCTTCCTTTTGGAGTGATTGCTAAATCATTGGGCAGGTCTATGTTATTTTAAAAGGGCTGCAGGGAGGCTAGAGTGCTTATTTGTAAAGTCAAAAGAAATCTTTCAATGAAGTGAAATCATTGAAGCTAAGGAAGTATTTTGTCATTGCTCTTTTGTTTTACATAATTCTTGCAGTCACGCCATGTTAATATCAGTGGGTGAGAGTGAAAAATGGAAAATTGCTATAAATGTATAAAATTGTGAAGGCTGATTGTGTAATTGAGAAAAGACCAAAAAGTAAATGAAGCTGATCAGTAACAAAGTGTCAATTATATTAGAATGTTCTTCTGGCTCAGAAGCTTCAATTGTCATTAGTCCATGAAAGGACATTTTAGAACAATAATATAATTTTTAATTTTGAATCCTTTAAACTACAAACAGAAGAGATTCTACTCCTGTCTCAAGGACAACTTGTGCTCAGACAGAAGTTTTATTTCAATTGCTGTTAAGCCAGCTATAAGAACAAGGCTGTAAATCTATCCCAGAAACTAGTAGCACTTGTTATAAAAGAACTCATTTTTTTAAGTAGCCTTCACATTTTCCCAGCTTTCACTGATGGAAGCAACCTGCCCATGTGGAAGATAGCTAAGTAAATGTCATCATCTCTGTTGTATCCATTTCAGCAGCAGAATTAGGATTTGGTTTACAAGAGCTTCTGGCTCCCAGGCCCAGAGATTCGGTTTGGTATGAATATTATTTGCATGGCCAAAAATAGAAAACCTGAACAATTACTTTCTTTAACGTTAAGAGTGTGTGCATGCATCCATCCAACTTTGGGAATCATCCTGGTTTTAATTCTGCAGTAGGACAGCACAATTTGTTGCAAAGGACTTCGGTTTAGCCCTTCATTTCCATCCTTCTGTAATCTTACCAGCTGGGTTTACTTTTTACCTGTTTTTTTTTCCCAGCTACTCACTGACCAGCATGAATTCCTTAAGGAGATAAGGATTTTCACAGCCCCCCGAAATGATAACCTTTCCTGGGAAGACAGAGAGAGGCACACTCGGATCATTTAGTTCTGCTGTGTTTTAGGTGTTCCAAGGCAGGAGGTTTTCACAGCTTCCCGGGAGCAAGATTTTGGAAATTAGAAGTTTCAGAAGATGTGTTTAAAAACTCAAAAAGTTGCCTGTGCATTTTTAAAAAATGATTTACTGTCAAGTAAATTATTTTGCTGGTCAGTCTAAATTTTTCATGTCTAGAAACAGAGGTTCGGCCATAATGGATGAGAATAATGGTTCCTCTAACCCCGTCACCTACCCTCAGTGATGCCTAACAGCAGGTACAACAGAAGATGAAAGAAACTCTGAACTTATTAGGGAGTGTCTTGACTACCGTATGTGCTGGGTTTCTGTGGCGTGGTTTTTTTTTTGGTAGTGGGGAAGTGGGGTACAGCAGTGGCCCCCTTGAGAAGCTTCTCGAAAGCTCCCCTGGGTCCAAGTCGGACCCGCCTCGGGCCAGGGCCGAGCCAGTCAGCTGCGCCTCTGTGATACCGTATTTAAGAAGGGGAACCTGAGAGGGGATTGGGACTTGTGAGGAGGAGTTGGAAGAAGGGTGAACACCGAGGTCAGCGGAAGGAAGAAGGACGTGGGGGAGGTGTGCTGGACCAGATACCCCTGAATCCTGTGGTGAGACAGCAGGGCCACCCACCCTGCCACACATGGAGGTCCGTGGTGGAGTAGAAGCCAACCTGAAGCTTGTGGAGGAGCCCAGGCCAGGCCAGGCGCTGCACGTAAAGGAGGCCGGGACCCTGAGGAGAGAAGCAGCCCCCCCCCTGCTGTGGTTTGGCACTGGAAGGACTGCAACACGCAGGGTGATCCACACCGGAGTAGCATGGGAACAGCTGCAGCCCATGGGGAGGACTCACGCCAGAGAAGGTTCCTGGAGGACTGTCTGCAGTGTGAGGGGAGCCACGTGGAGCAGGGGTGGAATGTGCGGCGCTCACCCCCCCATCCCGAGAAGGAAGGAGCGGCGAGCTGACTGTAACCCCCATCCCCTGCCCCTGTGCTGCTGGGGGAAGAGGTGGAGAGATGGGGAGCAGAGCTGAGCCTGGGGAGAAGGGAGGGTTGGGGGGAGGTGGTTTTGGATGTGGTGGTGCTTCTCATTGTCCCCACCTTGTCTGTTAAGTGTTGCCTTTGTTAGCATTTGAATTAAAGTGATGTTTCTTTTCTTCCTCTAACAAGTTTGTCTTCTGCCTGTAACCATAATGGATGAGTGACACCTCCCAGTCCTTACATGGATTCCTTGAGCCATTCCTGTCCCATATTCTCCCCTCCTCCTGCCACATCTCTGCGATGGGGGAGGGAGTGAGCGAGTGGCTGCATGGTGCTCAGTCGCCCTCTGGGCCTAAACTACAACACCATAATCAGCTTCTTTTTTAACCTCAATCCCTATGCTTCTCAGATAAACACAGAGCATCTTATTCTATTACTTATCTTATTGGTTTCTTGTTGCATGTCCAGCTAAACTATTTAAACCTTCCCTTGTGAGCAGGTCCCTTTGCCATCCACACTGCTCTTCGCTGAACTCTCTTCTATTAAGCTCCATCTAGGTAGTGCCAAATTGCTTCTAGCTGTGTTTCATGGTTTAGGTAAACTCTCTTAACATCCCACTCATCTTTTTATATAGAACATATATATTGTGTGTATATAGAAAGTATATATGAACTAGGGGAAGCCAGCAGCTCAGCTGGTTTTCAGATAAAGTTTGGACAGTCTGAAAGGAGGTAGAGGGGATAGCAGGAGACTGGATTCAATTCCTCTGATCACCCTTTCAGACCCCCATAATTTGAAGGCAGTGGAGCCCTACTGTTCATCATCAGCTCAGATTTAACCTAAAACTTTGGTGCAATTAACATATTCCTTCCACAGGCAACACAGGGAAAGCAAACACAGACTGGGGCTTACAGCAGGATGAGGAAGAGATGCCGGGGAACACTGAGCTATGGCCAACCCCCACCAGATAGACATGGGTTTGGAAGATGTTTAGAGAATCAGTGCTACCGTAGGGACACAATGATGAAAGAAGGGAAAACATAGAATCACAAAAGCAGGATGGCATACTGTAAAACTGGCTCCTGTAAAGTAAGATATCCAGCTAGGTGTAGTCCCTGTTGTAAGTGTGGAGCGCCTGAGCTAAATCTGACCCCATGTCTCCTGCTGAGAAGAGAGTATAATATCAGCCATGTGAAGGAAAAATTTCTCTTGAAGGAATAATACTCAAGACAGGTCAAGAGTTGGCTGAAATTCACCTTCTCCATTTACTCAAAATGTCCAGCTTGCTGAGGCGTTAAGCCAGTACATTTTAGCTCATCATTAATTTATGAGCAAATTCAGGAAGAATAAAGCAAGCCTTGTCACTTGTCCTAATATTTCATTGCACATAAAAATGTGGTTAGCATGCTTCATTGATTCGTGCAAAGAGATCTGCTTGAACAAAATAAACATTGAATAGTGTCGTTAGCATTAGCTAGAGTGATGGGCTTAAGCCCAAGCCAAATAGACCCAAACTGGGAGGAGATTGGGCCCAAGTCTGACTGCTGAGGCTCATGGCTGTCACCTCCTAAATGTCACCACCAGTTCATTTTGGACATTCTTGGCTTGTGAAGATTTCTCATGTTGTCTTTAAGCTCAGGACAAGACTCATGGGTTAATTACTCTTGTCCTGATCACTTCTCTTACAGTTACAATGGAATGTTTAACCCTTTTTGTTGACTGAAAAAGCATCTTTGTGGCTCTCATAGAAAGCAGACACTGAATATCCTCCCTCCTCAGAGGTAATACAAGCAGACATCTGATTTTTAGAATTACCCTTCTTCACACAGGCATTCATCTGTGCTGTGTGGTGACTTTAAGTGATCGTGACTTGCTCATGCAGCTAGTCTTCGCCTAGACTAGTGTCCCTATAAACTCAGAAAGAGCTGAAGAAACACTGGCATGACCAGCGAAAGGCCTGGAAAGAATTGAATGTAGGTTGTTGGCTGACTGACTTGCTGAAATAATTATTTTAATTCCAAGGACACCTTACAGTGTAATTAAAGATGTATCAGATCGCCCAAAGGTTTAGTTGTGCATCACTTTAAAATTATTGTTCCCATTAAAACACAAAATACTGTTCCCACATAAAAGCAGTTATTTCTTTGGTTGGCTAGTCCTGCCTCTTGGTCTGACCTCTCAGTCATGAAATCTGTCTGGTGTGTGCCCAGTGTCATCTGAACCTAGCCTGCTGTCTATCCACAGCCGAAGTCTCAGCCACCATGGTTTACAATGCCTTTTTGCAACCGATATCCAGGATTTTCTGGACATGCTGAGAGCATCCTTTTTTAATATGGTCATAGTGAAATTACTTTATCAATATTCTCATGTGCTAAGACATCAGGTACCCCACTGGTACCATATCTAGCCCAATCATGGGATAATACATAAACACTCAAAAATGTAGAGCTAAATTTAGAGGATAACACAGAAAAACCTCCTGGTGGATTTTACTGGTTTCAGGCATTTTTAGGAAGCTTAAGGATTAGTAAAGGGAAATGTACTTAGAGAGGACTTGCTCTACAAGAAATAAAATAGTCTCCAAACTTTTGCTCGTGTCTAGCCTCAAACTGATCTTCCAAGGATCTGAATATTTCAACAGTTTCCTGAAAATGTTTTTCCTGTGCCTGTTGTCCTGCCATGGCCCAGGACTGAATGGAGGCATCAGAAATCCCTTGGGAAAGCTTGTTCTGTAACACAGATCCATCCTCATATCCTTAATGGGCCTGTAAAACTCAAATAGATACCCAGGCTTGTGGGTACTTTCTCTGCTTCTGAAGTTCCCTGATCTGAGACATTGATTCTATCAAGCTTCCAGTGCTGTGATACTGGAGCAACTCACAATGTTTAACATCCATGAGACAGAGAAGTACTATTATCTATATTTGATAAACTAGAAACTGGGGAAAAGAAGCATTCAAGGTCAGAGCCAGTAAAGAACTGAAGTGATTTAAAAGTTAAGAGGAAAAATCTCACCTGAACTTTTATCTGCTTGCTGCCCAAAGCAGAGCCCAAAACTTTCAGACAGTCACCCACAGTGTTGTGCAAAAGAGCAGGGCATCCAGGTGGGTGCAGAACGGATCCATCTGCATTGAACCCACTTCCAGAGGGATCCATTTCAGCACAATTTCCCCCTCTGAGTTTCCTTTCCCCACTATCAGATCCTCCCCTAGGATTTTTCAAGCTTCTTTGGGTCACCAGGTACATCTTTTTTACTCCAGGACCTGTATGGTCTTCACTGCGCCCTGGCAGTATTTACAAACCAGGGAATGATACAGGACAGCAAGAGCCTCTGCAGCTCAAAATGCATTGCTACTTAAGCTGGAGGCCACTCTGGGCCGTTCTAAAACCCAACACCAGCCATTGAGACAAGCTGATGTATAAGACATGTCTGTTAGGAAGGGATACAAAGGTTAATGGGGGATGAGGGACCTGAGTTTGTTTTGCTTTGGACACTGATAATTGACACGATGGGAATTTAACCCTTGACCTTCTGCACTTTGGTTCCTGATGAGCTACTGGAAACATGAGTTTCTCTGAATATATCACATTTTTGCTCAATGTCAAGCCTTACAGTAAGATGAAAGGCACAGTTACAGGAAGGGTATGACAAACATTTAACAATATCTAACAAAAAAACAGGCTAGAAGAATAAATGAATGAGTGTGGGTTTGTTGGGAAAGATTAAAACCCAAGATTTCTCTTTAGATGCTATTAGCAGATAGATGCCACGTTTATATTTGGAGTTCTTTTGTATGAGCAGCTTAAAAGAAAATAAGAGCAAGCCGCTGGCTTCAAGAGTTTATAACCTTTATAAAGAGACAGGATATGTATAGTGGGTGGAAAAAAAGAGGTGATTACTCTCCCTCTTTTTACAGATGGAGATAGAGATCAAATAACATCTCTGCTATCACACAGGAAGCCTGTGGCAGCACAAAAAAGAAGGAACTGGGATTTTCTGGAGGCAGATGCTCTAACCACAAACTCTCCCTCCTTCCTTTACTTCCCACATATTTTTGTTTTAACAGCCAGCATTGAGCCACTGCACACACCGAAGAAGGAAACGTCTCCCCTTACGCCTGCCTGACGGCAGATGGGTTTTAGTAGGATCTTCCCTGGTTTTCCCCATGAAATGGAGGGGGCCAAGAGACGCTGCGAGTGCTTTTGAGAGGAGCGGGGAGAGGCGATGCTGCATGGCTGGAGGAGGAGCTGCAGGGACAGATCCTGCCTGTGCTGTGGGAGCGTATGCAGGGCAGGATGTGGCGTGCCCATACAACACCCCATCTTCTCCTCCTCGACCAAAGCAGCCACTCGTTCGCCCTTCATAATGATGAACAGCCCAGCCAGAGCCTGAAAATACATTTTTGATTTAAGTCAGTGATAGCTGAATGATTGGGGGTTTTCACTAATAAATATCTGAGCGGTGTAATCGGAGCCAGTTATACTGTTGTTATGATGACACCGATACATGTGTTGATCCTGTTATGGCTGGAGAGCTCGGGCTACATTATCTTTTTGCCTCTTTCACCAGGTAACTTGAGGCTGCGGCACTATTGATTGAGGACCGCCTGGTGCTGTAGCGTCCGCTCCTGTAACCATAGCCTGCCGGGGTTATGGGGCTATTGTCAGGGCTTTGTTTAGCTGCTGACTGCTCCGAGGAAGAGCATGCAAGGGTTGCAGACTTTTTATTGTGTCTGCACTTCTTTGCCTTGCAGGCAATTGGAGTGAGCAGCGGCGAGAAGATAGTGGGATGACTTCAGTGGAGGACAGCGCAGGAGGTGTAGTACCCCACTTCTGAATGCTCCTGACATCAGAAAAAGGGGTGCTCTCCAGAAGGCTGGAATGACATTATGCCTGGGCTTTCATTTTGGGTGCTCTTCTGGATGTGAATGCAGCCTGCTGATTATGCGGATGTGGAAAGCAGGCTAAGCGGATCCGATAACCTGTCATCCAAGATGCATCCTTTCCCTTGCTCAGCCCTGCTCACCTGCTTTGGAAACACACACGAAAACACCCCGTTTGACCATCCCAACGCAAGTCCTTTAGCCATGGAGGAGGAGAAGTCCGAGGCAACCTCAGTGGTGTGCCTGCAGCCATCTGCAACAGCAGCCAGCAGCACCAAGCACGGAGGAGAGGACAGCAAGGAGATGTTCAAAGCCAGCAAATGCTCTGAAAAACACAGCCGTGCAAGCAGCAATTCTAGCAATCACATTGCTGCTCAGTCAGTGTCTGCTGCCACAGAGTCATCAGTGCTTGCTGCTAATGAGCTAAGCCATGATGTTATTGCACTCTGTACTCACATCCCCAGACCATCCATCATACACGTGCCAAAGGTGAGTGCTCTAGAAGTCGCTATGCAACAAGGTAAGAGAATTGGCTCACTTGAACAAAATATAAAAAGGAAGGAAAAAAATCCATAGGAACATTTATCTTGTATTGATTGGCATGCAGTCAAGAAAGGAGTAATGGCTGTTCTTACTATAATAATGCAATATGACAGCTATAGCTTTCCTTCACTATTAACAGAAGCCTTAGGGGATGTTTGTAATAATACTGTGCACTTTTACAGTATGTTTCGTTCAGTCATCTTTCTATCCTTTGGTGATCCTCGCTTATTTTGGACCTGATCCAAAATCCCTTAAAATGAACAGGCATTTTTTTTTTCCACTGACTTGAGTGAACACTGCATTTTTGCCACCTCAGCCAGGTGCCTGAAGGCTGCAGCACCAGTGACTGCAGAATCCTTTTTCCATCTTATTTTTAGCTATTGTGTGCTTGGAGGCAACAGTAAGATTTTCAGTACAGTTTTGGTGAATTCATTTTGTTCTTGCCTGAATAAAAAGATCACAAAGTTGGGTATTTTGCCATTGGTATTACTAAAATAATGAATAGTAATGGCAAAATAGTGCTGTTCTCATTTTCTCTTGGTTAGGTAACTGGAGATCACATGCTTTTCCCCCCCGATAAACACTGAGGAATAGAAGCCACATGTGTAACTCAACTTCTTTATACCACAACTTTTATTTTAATAGTCCATTCCTCTACCAATTTCCCTGCCAAATCACATATATTCAGAGTGCCTCTCCTCGCTTCCCCTTCATGGTCAGGTAATATTGTGTTTGGCAAAGATTTCTGTCCTTGTAAAAATGTTAGAAAAAGGTTTAATATGAGATATAGCTGCTGGAATTAAGAAAATCATCAGAATCAGGGTTTCCAGGTGGGCTATGCTGCTATTACCAGACTTGGGGGCTCTGTAGACCACCATTTTAGTCCTCATGCCATCAACCACAGACCCTATGTAGAATATAAGGAACAACTGGAGCTGCCAGAGAGCAATCATTTGCTTCAGTGTAACATGTAGGGCTGGCTATGGACGTGTTGGGATCTCTCTTTCACATGAGATTTTGAAGATGAGCTATCTGACCATTACCTGGACATGGGCTAAGTATATTTAGTCTAGCTGTCATTCAAAGAGCCAACCCAAATGCTATAAAGGTCTTGCTTACCAACACATTTCTGCAGTTTCACTTGCTCTTCTTTTTTTTTGCTTGGGAGATTCAGGTTGGATGTTAGGAAAGGCTTCCTCTCTGGGGGGGTAGTGCTGAACGGGAAGAGGTCACCCAGAATTGATAGGGGTGCTGTGCTTGGAGGATTTCAAGACTTGGCTAGACAAAGCCATGGTAGACCTGATGTTGTGTTGGCAACAGTCCTGCTTTGAGCAGAAGGTTGGGCAAGAGACCTCAAGAGGCTCCTTCCAGCCAATATTTCTGTGGTTGTGTGACGGATGGATTTTGATGCATGTATGCTGTTTGTAAGCACAAAGAAACAGGATCAGACTGAGGCCTCTCTTTGCTGCCATCAAGACAGCAATGCAGGCAGTGGTGCTCTTGGCTTTACAACACTTTTGTGACAATTTCTGCCCTCCTTCTGCTCCTACCTGTTCCCTTCCAACTACTTCACCTCACCTTTGCTCATCTGATGCTCTTCTCTGGGCTAGCAAAGCCACTGCCAAGACCTGCCCCGTCCCACAAGTGTCCACTGTAGCCAGAGATGTTCCCTACATTGGGCCCAGACATCTCTAACCTCCACAGGTCAGTGGTGTTGGAGCAGGCAATGCTGAAGGGCCAACACTGTATTGATTCAAAGATGCTCCCATGCCTTTGCCGTGGTTGGAACAGTGATTCTGCTGGCTGACCTGCACGGAGGATTTCTCTAGGAGTACACATGGTCAAATTTAGGAGTACAAATTTATAGCAATCTCAAATCAAATGAGTAGCCAGGAAGAATAGGCCCCACCACTCTGGACAGTCTGGGTGATTCACATTATTCAATCATTCAAGTCACCACATCAAATTGTCTATCAGTGGTTTTTTTTTTTTTTTTTTTCTTTAAGAACAAAAACACCCACCAGGTTCAGGTATGGTCCTGCCCCAAAGTCCCTGCTGAACATCTTCTTGTAAGTGCCATGATGTTTTCCTGTCACTGAGGAGACCTGCGAGGAAACTCCTTGTCACAGCTAGAAATTGGGCTTTCTACTGCCCCTCAGCACTGAGACCTTCCTGCCAAGGTCTGTGGGGTCTTGTTGGTGACACTCATGAAGTCCCACACACATGAGGTGCACATCTCTCTCCATGACACGCACATCCCAGATGTTGCATCCGATCAGTCCCAGACTGTCAGGGCACTCTGCTGCCAATGGAGTGAGCTGAGCCAATTTTGGTGGCATGCCGGTGAGAAATGGGAGACCCACAGAGGTGTCACTGTCCGAGTATCCACATCCAGCTTTTCTGAGGGCCTGCACACTGGAGACTTGCTTAGCGGCAGCTCTCGGTGCCTTAATGCATAACAATGTCCTCCCTCTCAGCTCTGCCCATCAGCACAACTCGTTTTAAAATGTTAGTGTGGTCAATGTTTGCCTTCCCAGGCAAAAAGAAACAAAACAAACAAACAAACAAAAAGTGAAGCAAAATAAGAAGATGGAGATATTTAGGGAGGCTCTGTGGTGCACTGCTTGGAACTAGAAGTGCTGTGGGTGGAAGAAGGCACGAAAATTGCATACCAACTCTGATGGGATGAGAATTAACATATGGCACATGGAGATAGTGGGGGATTTGGGCTCTCTGCCACAGTAGGGGAAGAAACATGATAAATACGGAGATGAAGACGAGGGTCCCAGCAATGGGATGGCAGCAGAGAGCAGGGAAGAGACCTGTAATGAAGAGAGAGGGAGGTTGTGGTCATAGAACGTGATGGGCTGGGGACCACATCACACAGTTCCTGGCATGAGAGGGAGGAAGAAGATGGAGAGAAAAGGTGGTGGGAGGCACGCAGGACATCTGATATAATCTAAAGGAAGAGACTGAAATGCAGGGCTGAGGGAAAATATGGGACATGTGGAGAGAAAGAGGAGCAAAGGGCCTCTGTGAGCAGGGCATGGGTGGCCTTGGTGGGAGGGCAGAGAGGAGAGGAGAAAGCATAGGGCTGGCTGAGAACAGGGGCTGGAGTCATTTCAGTGTCCAAAGCAGAGCTCATGCCTGTCCTAAAATAACAATATCCAGTCATCACTAAAGGAGACAGTGAGGCCCAATGGAGAAGACACAAATTCCCATCCTCCTTGGCATATCTGAACTTCCCTTTTTATCTCCGTTTCCCAACCATAAAACAGTCAAAATTTGTCCTCTTTTCCATGCAATCATGTTGAAGTCTATAATTGAAAATAAGATATACCTGCTAAGGGGCAAAAGGCAAACATGCTATGTCAGCACAGGAATATGACAGTCCTGTTGAGGAGAATTTTAATTCATGTTCTTGCATCAAATTCTTCAACAAAAACTGAAGTGATGTCAGGAAAAATGCTCATACTCTTTTGTCTCTTTCATTTTCAAAATGATATCAGCAAGGGGCTAATGACAAATACGCTGAGAATTTCCAGCACCAAGAGACCTGCAGTCTACCTGTCAGCATAATTCTTTTCAAGCAGAGGATCAGTCCATTTTTCGCTAATATCAGCATAAAATTCTAATTTGAGCACATAATATACTAATTAATGAATCTTCCAGCTGACTCTCCCCACTGGGACATGTAGCCACATATTTTGGATTACAATGGAGCTGCATGCATGTAACCAAATCCAGAATTTGATCAATTATTCCTTTTATAAGAAGACTGCATCTGCTTCAGATGGAGTCAACCTTAAATCCAATATAAACATGATCCCAACAAAAATTAGATTTGAATATAATTACCAAAGAGATTGAGTTAGACTTGTCTGGTCACAAATTACTGTGGCAGTAATGTGCTTGTAAATAACTGACCATCATTTTAATATTTAGAGATTGACTCATTAATAAAGCATGATTAAATGTCAGTGAAATTCTCCACATCTAGCAACTTTGTCCTGATTCTGACATGTAAAGAATTAATTCTTCTGTGTTTTGTATGCTGCCTGGAGGGTCTTTATCAGACTTCACAAGGCCATAAATCAAAGCTGCCAGAACTACACACTGAACGTTGCTTGCTTAATCTTTCAGCCTCACCTACAACATCAAAAATTTTCCCATCTTTGATTTCCAAGTCTGGTTTTAGTTACTGATAAACTCTGGGGTGGAAACTTAGGAAAAAGCCTTATTGTTCTGACCCAACAACTGTGCTATGACTTTAATAAATGTTTCATGTTAACAAAGGTATATTAGTGACCCTTTCTACTAGCAATATCACTCACCTGACTGTAACTCTATTGACCTTCAGAGTTCAGCTTGAGGTTTTTGCTAAAACAAAAGAAACCCAAATGTCATCCAATGCATCATGGAATCATTTTTTCCCTTTCAAGCTGTTTGAGACACCAGAAAATCAGGAGATGAGACCTTAAAGAAAAGATCCTGGGAATAATATGTCTGATGAAGTAAGCTGTGCTTCCCATTGCACCTGGGGAGCCTCAGTGAAATCAGTCTCACCTGTGATTTCCTATATAAAATGTCAGTCATAGGTTTAAGGTATGTAGACCTCTTTAGAGGACCCCATAGCTACTCTCAAACCGTGAATGTGTAACTCTGTCTCTTTTTTGCCTACACCTTTTTGATACCTAGGTTACTTATGCTAGAGAAGCTAGAGAGTGGATTTGAACCACTGAAGCTCATTTTTAACTCTCTGGATGTCAACAGTCAGGCGGTTGGTACCATATTGACTCAAAATGACTTTACCAGACATTGGGCCAGAACTGATCTGAGTGGCAAGATAGTGCTGGCAGACTCAAATTCAAAGGTGTAATTGTAGCTGTCTGGGGAATTGAAAAGAAACTTCATCAATACCCCACCCCACACAGAAGATACATTTCTATTATCATCTTCATTTTGTTCTTTGAATCTTTTTCTGTACAGTTTGTTGTTATGGTTTATATCTAAGAAGATCAAGTAATGCATTGCATCAAGGACTTGAGAGCTTGATTCCTCCCTGCTGGACACTTTGCACAATTGTTTATATCTGTGCAGATCAACTGTAAAACAGAGCCTGATCACAGCGTGTCACACATTTACAGGAGGGGAAAGCGCTCGCTGAATGGAGATACAGGACTGCAGGGATGAGGACAGTTGAGATGGAGGAAACATACCAGTAGCTGCTTAGGTGAAAGCCTTACACTGAAGTTATACCCCATAGGTAAACTCCATAAATACATGGAAAATATGTTCAATTCTTTGAAAATAATAGGATTTCTCACAGTCAAACTCACATGTACCTGTGGTTTTGTAGTACTAGCTCCTAGGGACACAATCCTCGAGAGGATTCCTGGCACTGCTTGTGCTCTCCTGGGAAAATGTCCAAGGGTGGTTGTGTTCATCTTTCCCCTGGTGCTGGATGACCCCACCGGCCTGAGTGTCTGTGCTGACGGAAGCATTTCAAGTACACTTTGGGATTTGTTAAGTATTTTGATGACTAATTAGCAGCTAAAAATTAGCAGCAAATGAACAGCATTACTTGGTGAACCACAGCTAGTTGATACTGAGCAGTTTCCTTTGCTTGCCTTCCCAAAGGTTTCACTCCACCCCTCAGCAGAAGAGGATTGCAGTAACTTTATCAGTGAGGCTGTGGAAACTGCACAGGGACAGTCTTTTCTCCAGCACAACAAACAAAAGCTACATTTATTTTCTCCAAACTTTGGTGCAAATTTGCTTCAATTTAAGCAAATTAAACCCATCCCTTCAAAGTGCTCAAGTTGAGCACTCAACTATGCACTGTGGTTGCCAAAGAAACATTAACACCCTCAGCTCCTCCAGCATTTGCAGGAGCTTAGCACCTCAAATAAAATGTTGTCATTTATTTAAATTACATTTACATTTTAACACTGGCAAATTCAGCCGGGAGATTATGGCCTTGGTGACTTCGCCAGAGCCCTCCAAGAAGCTTGAGACAGTCTTTGGACAGGCCTCATTTTTTTTATCTCTGCTTTCTTGTGCTTTACCATCAAAACCTCTCTTAGTAGCTATGCTACTGTAATGTTTTCCCTTTCTCTCTTCCTCTTAATCTTGACTCTCTAGCTGGCGGCTGTCTGGGGAGAGCATGTGTGGGCCAGAAGTTCTTGACTCCCAATATAAACAGCACCTAAGTGAAACCAGACTTTCTCATTACATTTTTCTTTGCTTTTCACTCCCACATAAACACAGAGGTAATGGCACTGCGTGGTGCAGAGCCTTTCATCCTGGCCAACGCACAACTCATTTACTTCCGTGGCCTGCACATATGCAAAATAAAATCCATCCTAGTAGTAGAAGTAGCAGGCTCTGATCAAAAAGACCCCATGTCCTGTCCCAGGCTGGTGCACAGCAGTGTGGCCAATGCTAGGCTGGTATGTCCCTGCACAAACCGAGGAGCACCACCCCCCCTCTCCTGCCTGCAGGATTCCCCATCCAGCAACCTCCCCTTTCATCTTTCACATGGCATTGCTTCAGTTGATACATAACTACTCCAGATGTGACCCCGATCAAAATGGTGCAGTTTCCTCTATTTGACAAGAAGCTCTTCTTTTTTCTTATCCTAAATCTAGTTCCTACCCCTTCATTTCTCAGCTTGCATCAGGTGGGTTAGTTTTTGCAGAGGGGTCGTGCAGCTTTCAGCTGCTGTTCTGCAACAGCTCCTGCATTGCAGAGCGATGAGGGACAGCCTAAGAGCTTTCTTCATGCCCTCTCTCACCCTGAAACCTATTCCAACATCTCTTGGTAGTAATGACCCTCCTGTGTGCCAACAATAATAATAGAAATAGTAAAGATTTCAGAAAGTTCTTGGAAGTCACAAGACCCTCATTTAAAGGGGATTAAGGATGAGAATTTGTAAAGTTTCATGGAAGGTACTTCTGAAAACAAGATATTGTAACAAGAGCACTTTGAAACCACTAGGAAATTGGAAACCGCATGAAACTTGACAGGTTTTGGGTTTCATCACCAACACAGACCAGCCCAGGGTCACTGAAGAGTTCATACCCTTTCTACTCTTAAGGTGAGCACAAGGGTCCTGGGGGTGCTTCTACATAAGTAAATACTGGCATCCCATTAGCATTCAGGTTTTTGCTTTTGCTGACTGTAGCACCTGCGGAAGTGGTACTGTTCAGCCTTTGTAGAATTTCATGTCCTATTTGCATGTTCTCTATAGCCTTGTTCTGAACACAACATGGATGTTGTGTTAGCATTCTCCTTCCTTCTGCCTTTCAGTAAATTAAAGGGTGTTTGCAGCTCTCGGGGGGAGATAAGATGCAGTTTGAATCAATGGAGTAATTACAGAAGAATATGATACTAATGGAGCTGATTTGAATGCGTATCTAAGGATGAATGCTATGGCTCCATGCCCAGACGGTGCACGCTTTCCTCATGATGAGTTATTTATGACTTGACACATCGCAGCTCTGCTGTTTTGTGGCTCAGCAGCATTCATGTCATTGATAAGGCAAACTCTGTCGATATTGTGTGTTCTTACTGATCCAGGCCTGGCTGCCAAGCAGTCTTCCCATCTGATACAGCCATGGCCACCCTTTCTTCAGCAGAAAAAGCAGTAGAGAAAAGTTAATATGGCTTAACCAAGGGAAAATCATGCCAGACCAAGTGGCCCTAGAACTGGCTTGCTATGATGGAGTGACTGTATCAGTGGACAAGAGAAGAGCTACTGATGTCATCATCTACCTGGACTTCTGGAAGGCCTTTGATATGGTCCCCCACAGTATTCTTGCCTCTAAATTGGAGAAATACAGATTTGATGGATGGACTATTGGATGCATAAGTAATTGGCTGTATGGTCACATCCAGAGAGTTACAGTCAATGTCTCAATGTCCAAGTGGAAACCAACAATGGGTGGTGCCCTCAAGGGTCTGCAGTGGGACCAATACTACTTAATATCTTCATTAATGACATAGTGGGATACCCTCAGTTTGCAGATGACAGGAAGCTGAGTGTTGCAGATGATTTCACTAGAGGGAAAGGATGCCATCCAGCAGGACCTTGACAGGCTTGAAGATTGGGCCCATGTGAACCTCATGGAGCTCAGCAAGGTCCTGCACATGGGTTGAGGCAATCCCATGCAGAAATACAGGCTGAGCGGAGAACGGGTTGAGAGCAGCCCTGAGCAGAAGGACTCAGGGATACCGCGGGATGAAAAATTGGACATGAGCCAGCAATGCGCACTTGCAACCCAGAAAGCCAACCCTATCCTGGGCTGCATCACAAGAAGCATGACCAGCAGGTTGAGGGAGGTGATTCTCCTCCTCTGCTCTCATGAGACCCCAGCTGTGTTCAGCTGTGAGGCCCTCAGCACAGGTAAGACATAGACCTGTTGGAGTGAGTCCAGAGGAGGCCACAAAAATGACCAAAGGTCTGGACCTCCAGTGAAGAAAGGCTGAGAGAGTTGGGGTTGTTCAGTCTGGAGAAGAGAAGACTCTGGGGAGACCTCATTGCAGCCTTTCAACAAGTAAAGGGGGCTTACTTTTTACCAGGCCCTGTAGTGACAGGACAAAGGGCAACAGTTTTAAACTGAAATAGGTAGATTGCACATAAGGAGGAAATTCTTTACTGTGAGTGGTGAGGCACTGGCACAGCTTGTCCAGAGAAGCAGTGGCTGCCCCCTCCCTGGAAGGGTTCAAGGACAGGTTGGACAGGGCTTTGAGCAACCTGGTCTAGTGGAAGGTGTCCCTGCCTGTGGCAGGGGGGATTGGTCTAGATGAACTTTAAGGTCCCTTCCAACCCAAGTCAGCCTGTGATTCTATGACATCTCTCCTTAATGAAGAAGAAAGGCTGAACTCAGAGTACCTAAAAGGACACATGGCTTCCCAGGGACCATGCACAAGCTTGGGACCATGCATGTCTTGACTGCTCTCCCAACCAGAGAGCTCAGACAGGATAAACCTAGAGACTAAGGACATGCTCAGCTTGCAGAGCCTGGGGAGTCTAGCTCCAACAATGAAGCTGGTTTTCCCCTATCATCAGCTGTGGCAGCCCTCTGCTCCAGGTTTTTACAACAGATGAGCACGAGAAGATTATAGAAGTCCTGGCTCAATTTTGATTGCCTCTTGAGACCAGTGATTTCAGTGAGGATCCTCTGCGCTGTATTGGTTTGGCATTAGTTTTAGTAGCCCAAAAAGAGTTCTGTACCTAGGGAGCCTGATCCAGCAACAAACTGCTCATCAGCCCCCCTGCAATCACTTTCCAGCCTGTAGGACCTTGTGGAATCTGCCTGTGATCAAGACCAAGTCTTACATGAACATGACTGTATATTGTCCCAGAGACAGAGGGCTCGAGAAATCCAAAACTTTATAGATCTAATTTTTCTGTCTCTATAAAAATATATATATACATGCTATGTATATCATTATTGATATATCATTATATTCAGATATAATAGATTGTAGTATAGCTATTTTGCAACCTTCAGAGTCCATTCCCTGTGGTATCACATGCTTCTGGCATGAAGGGGTTTATCTTTTCTTCTGCATTTCTTATTTGCCCCATGGCCATAGGTTGAAGACTATTGTACTTAGAGATGTTATAATACCTAAAACATTGGGGCTGGGTGGTAACACAAAATATATCTGAAAAGCAATGGCTTGGCAGCTGTCCAGCTATACAATGATACAAGCATTCAGCCTCTCCCCAAGAAACATGCCTAAATATTGACCTTTAGAAAAGTCATATCTAAACCATAAGAAGAAAGTCTTATTTCTTGATTATTTTTAATGGAAGCATAAACCACAAGTAAGTGTGCCAACAGTGGCAAAAGAAACCAAATCATCTGGGCCATTAGTTCCCCTAATGAAACAACTGGGTACAGCCAGACCTACATGTTTGATGTGGCAGTTCCACCCCAAGAGAGATTGTAATTGAGTTCAGAGCCTGAGCATCAGATGCAAAATGCTGTTGTTTGAGCTTTTCAGGCTTCAGAACATGAACACAGAGCTTTATTTTGGATGAGGACTCTAAACAGAGACTAAAACCCCTCTAAGAATAATGTCAGGTTCCTGTAATTTGGAACCAGCTATACATTTTGAATGTAGACCTACTCTGTCACCCTCTTTTCCATACACCAGTGGTCACGGCTCTCCAGCTGCTCCATTTAAATTATTGTTTTTTTGTAACTCTTTAATTAAGCAGGAGAATGCCACAACAGTAGCAGAAGGGACCCTTAGCTTTCCTGCCCTGACACAAAGCAGACATATACTGTGGCTAACAAGACAATGTCTTCTCTGGGGACAAGATAGTCTTTTTACCTATACACATACATAGCTGCCTCCACTCCTGCTGTTGTACTGGCTCCGAGAAGAGAAGATAAGAGAGCCAACAAATAATTCAGCTGGTAAAAATTACTGAATAATATTTAGACCCACATGCCATAAAACATGTGTTCCTTGCTCTGCAATTTCAGATCATAATGGTGGGGATGGGTAAGAAGATCTGATCTGTTTGGTAACAGAATTTGTTTCTCTCCTTTGGCATATTATGAAAACAGAAGCTCGGTGCCAAAAGACTAAATTAATTTTTAGGTGCCTGAAGTGAAATTTGGACAGATATTTCTTGATGCTGAGGAACATGAGCCCTTCACCTTCACTTGGCATCCATAGGATCCAGCTAACCTAAACTGGAAATCAAAAAGCAGTAATAGTGGAGGACTTTGTTTCAGTGGCACAACTAAATATTCCACAGCCCAACTGGGTGATATAGACCCTTCTGGGGAAAAAAAAAAAAAAAAAAAAAGTTACTAAATACAGCGTGACTCTGCTGTCCAGGTTTCAGCCCAATGAGATTTCAAATGGCTGACACAATTTTTTGCTGACTGGTGTCTTCACTAGGAAGAGCGAGCGCTTAAGTGATCCAGATAAGCGTTAATACGTGCGTGGGATGAGGCCCATCTCCCAGCAGAGTGGGGTATTTTTCAGACTTAAATTTATTTGTGTGAGCAAAAATTTGCCCTCTTCCCTATGAAGACTGCAGAAGCAGGTGTTCAACTTCTCTGAATGTCTCTGGGGGCAGGTCCTTTTCTAATATTAAGCCCAACTCTTCATCTGCTTCCACAAACCTGTCTAAAAGCTCTTCTGTGTGCTGCCAGCTTCTTCTGTGGACCTGCCAGACCTTGACAGACAACTCCTTTTATATGCCAAAACTTCTTGGTACCAGCTGTCTCCCTGCTGAGAAGATATGTGGCCTTCTAGAGGTTAAAAGCAAGTATGTCTCGTAATGCAAAAATCAGTTTCAGTTCTGCTTCTCTCTTCTCATTTTCAAAACCTGAGTGAACTTCAGTCCTTCATAATGCATTTTTCTCCACTCTCTGGAGGATGTACATAAGAATTTTTCTTCCAGTTTCTGATATTATTCAATCAGATATGATCCTTTGACAGAAGCATCTAATATTCATTATGTTGTTACCGTACAATTCCCATTATACACAACCTCCACCCTTTTCAGCTTTTCTTAATTGTGACATTTGCAAATGAATAATTTAAAAAACCCACCGAAATAGATTTTTCTTATTTCCTCCAAATATGATTGTGTAAATAATTTCAAATGTTGCAATCTCATAATTTGAAGATGACTTTGTTTTCATTGCACAGGAATTCAGCAGTATATCGTATGGTATTATAACTTTGTTTAACAGAAGAGTGTGTGAAATTAAGTCCCAGATCTTGAGATCCTCTGGTCTGAAAACATGCACAGCTTCTGAAAGGAAAGAGTGGCAGCCCCATCTTTCAGGAAGTTCAAACAATGAACTGAAGTAGTAAATGAGAATTATTTACACTGAGTCATCATCTGTTGACAAAAGAATCTCCCTAGTAGGATGGGGTCTTTTCATGTGTATCTCAGACTAGTGAAATATATCAGGTCCAAAAATGGCCATGAGATGATATATAAAGGTAGATGTACAGGCGAGGTAGGAGATCAGGAGAAGAGAATTTCTGTGTCTATAGGATCGTCTCTGAAAGTCACAGTAGCTGCCAATACACCTCTTGACATGACTCCTGTTTGCTGGAGATGGGCATTTCCAGGCATCTTGCTCTAGCTTAGCAAAGGGGTACAAAACAAAGCAGTGTCATTGCAGAAGTCTTCTCCTTCCTTTGGTTCTCACCTTGACCAGGTTTATCTGGCCCAAACTCAACAGCTGAAGTCATCCACCATCATGACATGTTGAGACATTTCTTAGACTCTTTTTACATACAGCTGTGGCCTTTCTGGTCTCCTCAGTCAAATGAAGCTGCTCCTGCTCAGAAGCCTACAGAGGTTCAAGCAATCATCTCGTGGATGCCACAGTCTTTCAGGTTCATCTTTGCTGCTTGGGGCTTTCATATGCTTTGGGTCTTTGCTCCTCCCAGCCCTGGGCAGAGGCTGAGGTGGGCTGGGTCCCTCTTGCTGGTGGCTTCTTGGAGACTGACTGAGAGAAACTAGTTGCTCCCATAATTTCTTCTGCTCTTCACCTTTACATTGGGATTGTTTTTTTCCTTATATGATTTTAGCATTTCTTGGCCCAGAGGGAATAATCATAGATGGAAATTACTGGGTTTCAGGAGTCCCTCTTTGGTTCCTGGCCATGGCTTGCTGGTGCTTTTCTCCGGCCTGTCCTCCATGGGCTGAAACTGGAGCTGAACTGCGATGGGTAGGCACAGGAGAAGGCCTGTGCACCTCAGAGCTCATCTACCCTCCCTCCATGCACCACAGCTCATTCAATAAAAGCTGTTACCTCTCAGTGCAAGACATGGCAGGTCTGCTCTGCCTTCCTTCACCCCTATCCCTGCAGGGCTTTTTCTGGGCACGTGCCCTGTCCCTTCCTTCCCCATCTCACCTGAGATGGTTTGCAGCTGGCGGTCATGCCTGACATTCACCCAATGTTAGATGATAGTCCCAGAGCATTCTCCCAACCAGAGCACGTTCCAAGTCCTCATGGATGCTGAGAAATGCAAAAACACCCTAGAGGGGCAGAAAGCAAATACAATTAACAGTGCTTTAGTATCAAAGCAAATGTCATTCTTCTGAGCATGCTTGGCTTTTGAGTTGAGCATCCCTGGGACCATGCACACATGCACACAAGCACACACACAGAGCAGTTTAAAGGCCTCCCAGGAAGGGAAGGAGGTTGCATCTTGCCATCCTGAGCCCCACAGGAAGGGGAGAGGGGAACCCCCAAAGAGGGCTGCAGCCCTGCCCCAGTGTGGCTCCAGGGACCGCAGGACCTGGACCCAGTGTTTGGGGCTCTGGCTGAAGCTGGTGGCCTTAAGCAGCTGCTTGCTTTTATTTTTCTGGCTTTAATTTTTGGGGGATTCTACAGTTTTCAGAGGGATTTGTCTTTTCTGTAGGAGGATTCTACCGACAGGCTTTGCTTGTATGCATAGGGAAGAAGGCTGACACAAGCAGATTTTAATTAAACCATTATTTTAGCTCCCCAGGCTAGTGTAATTTAACTTCTTCTCATAGATAATATTAATATTTATGTCATTTTTCATCATCATTAGTTCCACTTGTGGAATTACATTGGAGAGAAACCCCCCTGGATGCAAATGCTCACTGAGTCCTATTGTTTCAGTTCCCTTCAGCCATCATTTCTCAGCCTAAGAACAAATGTTATCAGCAACAGGAAGAAGCTTGATTTTCCGATGAAAACAGCAAAATTGCAGATGCAGAGAACAGGCATAATATTTAATTAAGATTTGCCTGGTTAGACGCATTATTTGTTAATGAAATGGAAAATCAAAACCAAAAACCAGATACTGTCTGAAGGGGACTGTAGTGGGAGACCTGGAAATCAGTGGCATCTCCGTAGCAGAGGTCTGGAGGAAGGGAGAGCAGGGATGCAGGGAGGTGGGGGAAGCCCTCCTCTGCCCCCTGGTCAGCAGATCTCCCTATCTTCTCACCCACTTGTCAGTTCATTAGCAACTCTGATTGCCATCTGAAGTAATAAAATAAACACCACTGCAAGTGGAATGTTTTAGGATTAGCTGCTCAGGCCTGGCAGGATATGAGCTCGCACTTTGCTCAGCTCCGGAGAACGGGCAGATAAAAAGAAAAGTATGGATTGAGTGTGTTGGTTATTGTATTACCCCGCAATGTGCCCATGCTGTGCTATTTCACTTCAGAGGTTCATCCTTTGCTGCAAGGACAGCCAGAAGGAGTAGCTTAGCTCTTGTGAAGCAAAGCTTATGTAGGTCTAAAAACCCCAAGAGGGAGGAATGCATATATTCAGATATAAAGAAGCATCTGGAGCCCAGCTTGCTTTAACGCTGCTCCTAGGAGACTTACTTTGGGTGCTAGACAAAGCTACAATCATTTTAGTAGTTTACATTGAGATGACGAGGTGGTGTCTCGCTCGGCCCATACAGACGTGTAACCAGAGAAGATGTGCTGCCGCTCCTCCATTTCACAGGGTGAAATGCTAGGGGGCTTGTGGTGGGCTCCCCCGTCATCCTCCCGTCCTGGAGGTGGGTGCAGCGAGAGCAGCTACTGGTTGTACCTGCCCTTGGTGCATGTACACCCATGCCCCAGCATGGGAGGGGGAATATTTGAGCCCAGGCTGAGTTTTTGCATATCCTGAACTCTCTCCCTAGCCTGCAGGACCATGTAAATCATGTCGTTTATTTAAAGTAACCATGCTGCTCTCCAAGATGCACCAAGGCATTAGAGGAAAGAAGTCTAACCTAATCTAATGAGTTTCTCATGGTGGGTTTTATTTCTAAAATATAGTGTCACTGTGATTGTAACTTGTGCTCTGATAGCTGTTGCAGTATGTGAGTCTGGCCCCTTAGTCCCTTCACAGACACCTTGCCTTCCTTTCCTCTGGGCCTGCCTTACATCTTTTGGTTCTTAATTTTTCAACCTAAAGTGTATTTGCTGTTGTATACCCTAACCTGGCCTTTGAAATGCCTTAGCAAACCTGTGTAATATGAAACAAGAAATGCCAGACATAGAATCTGGAGGGCGCTACTCCCTCCCTTCCTTCCTGCCCCCTCCAAAACAAACCCAATAAAATAGCTTTTGGGGTCAATGAGCTTCATGAGCTGTTTTTGCTTATGGCTTTAGACCCAGTGTGGATGGCTAGAGCTCAACCACAGGGGTGGTGGACTCTTGTAGGACGGGAAGGGCTGAGAGGTAAAAATGCAGAGGGATGAGAGTCCCTAACCCTGCCTGTCACCTAAGAAATTGCAGACCAAGAGCACAGCCAGCGGGAAGGCAGAGGTAGCAGGGAAAAACAAACTCCCTTAATGCTGAAAAAGTGGAAGTGAGGCAAGTGTTGGGAGGTGACCAAAACCTGTCCTGACCCTGCTTCCTCTCCTGTTCCTCCCAAACGCAGCATGGTTTGAACAGGAGCAGCATGGAGACCTAAATATGTATTTTGCAATTTCAGGTTTTTATTACTTCTCCCAAAGCACAAGCATACATCATGCCTGAAATTAATTCTATTTCTGCTGAAGAAATGTTTGTTGTTGTTGTTTGGCAAACAAAATGAAGCAAAAAGACAGGATGGAGAACTTGGATCAGCTCTAATAATTTTATTAGTATTCACCATGGCTGTACATCAGAAAATTCTAGTTTCATAATGCAGCTTCTTGAAGTATTGGTATTTGATACCATGTGTGGGTATTTCAGCTATGCTTTTCTCTCTTTCCTGGTTATATAATAAAATGCATCACACAGTGTGACACCTGCTAACCTCTAGAAATACCCAACTACCCAATGACGCTGATGGTTTTCTGTAAATGATAGGTTCAAAGGCTTTTAATGTATTTTGGACCTCAGTCATTATGGATTTCTGGCAATGGCAAAGGGTAATAAGATAATGGGTACATATTTTCTAATGCTTTACTCATCCTGCCAGCCTGCTCTGTGCAGGTGGAGCTGGAAGGCAACAACCCAAAACAGTTACATTGCACATCTTGGGTCTGTAAGTAGAATTTTAAGGAGTAGTTTAGCAGAATTACTGAACTGATACAGGAATTGTCATCACATCAGCTTTCTTCTTACCTAAGGGGAGTGAGGTGAACATGTGCAATTCATGTTCTGGGTCCTTCAGGGGACACGGGTAATCTAATATGGCAAAGTAAACTTTTTTTCAGGAATAAATTAGAGGTGAGCCATACCACTTTAGTTTTTAACCTCTTTTTTAACCTTGTCCATCGGCTGGCTTGAAAACAAGGGTGGAGGTGTTTGGGAAGGAATCTCCCAGGTAACTGGGATACAAGGATCTGATGCAGATCTTTCTTTACTCCGAATGATATCATACTTTATCTATTATTATCAGGAGACTTGTGCAGCTCTACAACCTGATACCCTGCCAGGGTCAGATTAGGAGCTCTGGAGGTTTAGCTTTGAATTCAAAGGGAGATATTTAGCTAATAAACCTTTGCAGGTTCACACAGGAATGCAGAGGCGGGGTGTCTCTCTGCTGAGGGACTGACAGATTTATTACCCTGCTATCTGCCATGAGTGTGGGCTGGGAAAGGGCAGCAGTGGAAGGCTGTTTCCTCCCCTGCAGAAGGCATCAAGCCCTGCCTTGCTGAGAGGAGCAAATCGTAGCAGCTTCCCCCTCCCGGCAGCTCATTTCCCTTTCCCCTTCCCCTCTTTTGTCTCTCTTCCCACTATATCAAGGCACTTTATATAGTGGGTCTGCTAGCTACACCTCTAAATTGCTACAGCTCTGCTAGTGGTTTCTCTTTAGTTTCTTCTGCTCTCTAAGCAAAAAACCATGTGGTACAGAGCACTGTGGTACGTTTTCAACTTATTGAGCACCTCCTAAGCAGACTGTCCTTCTTCTTACTTCAGGGAGATTCTTACAAAAAAAATCTTCTGCCTTGTATTTGCAAAAAAGCCTACGGAGAAGACTCTGCAACTTTAGTACCCCAAGCTTAGCAGGTACTGCCTAAAATGAAGGTGACTGTTCCTTCTGGGAAATTAGATCGGATACTTTCTTCCAGTCTGGGACAGGTTTCGCAGAACAGCGTATGCAAACAGCACATGCTTCAGATTTGTGGAGCGGCTCCTTACCTCTCCTCCTCCCCAGGAGAGCCTTCCTCCCCTCCAGAGCCCTCCGTATCAGGGGGAGGGCCGGTTTCTCCTCCCAGCTTTGGCCTGCAGGTTGACACATGGCTCATCCTTGCCCCTGTCTGCACTCCTGCCCTCTCCAGTTTTCCACTCTGCTCCCCGTATCCCAGATTTTCTGACACAGCATGGGATCAAGGAGGATTGAAGCTGGTTTTGGTGAGGCAGGGAGCAGTCTCACTGCAGTAACCCCACAGATAGCGCTGGCATTGCAACAGGGCTCTGCTCCAGCTTTTGCAAACACTGAGGTTCACTGTGGTTCAGCGGAAGCTGACAAGATACAGGCTCCATGCTCCACTGAGTCCCCTGCTCTCTAACCTTGTATTCCTAAGGATATCCCAAGCATATCTTAAGGATAAGAAGCTATCCTAAAAGACTTGGGGTGAATGGCTTCCCCATACACCAACATTGCATCACCGATGAGATATGGACAAATCCCTCCCACACGGGAGGACTGCTCCATCTTTTTATTTCCACCTTCCTGCCTTAATCCAGGATATGCCCCGTCAGGCGGTCTGCAGGCTCAGATGATCTGTTGGCCTCAATCCACTGCTCACATTAATTCTGTGAGAAAGTCTGTCAATATTAAAACACCCCAAAAAAATGAATTTGTAGCAAATTCCTTTGATCTCTCATGAGATAGATAGTTGAAATCAGACCATAGTTGACTGTTAAAGGTTTACCCACTTCATGTTCCTGCGAAAGGAACTGCCATCCTTTACATCTTGCATATCGGGAGCCTCTCATTTATGGCACTCCTGCATCGCTGCAGGATAAAATTGCTTATTTCTGCTAGTATGGCCATGTAAAGTCCTCTAGAGAATTAGAAATCACTGCCTCTCTTCAGAATTTTGATGTAATAAAAAGAAGGCACTCTAAAATAAATCCATATGACAAGATGAATAGCCTGAAAGGATAGAAGGAATCTTTATGCACATCTAATCTAGCCTCCCAAAGAGCATAGCCATTGCCTATTATATAGTAATATCCCTACAAAGATCAACAAAAATATTCAGTAGCGTTTCAGCTTCTCTTTGAAAGAGATGTCTATGTTATTCTATTAGTTTTGAAAGGGGCATTGCCTAGAGCTAAGAATCATGGTTTTTTGATTCAGCTACTGCAAAAAAAAAGGAGAGGCAGCCTTCTTCTCACTGATGATGGCTGAATTTACTTTTCTTCCTTCTCCAAATTCTGCTTGTTTTAGCCTCCTGTAGGCATTTTTGCTTGGTTAACTACTAGGAATTGTTCCTTGGTAATGAAGGATGATTTATTAGCAGCATCCTAACCACTGCTTTCCTGATGGGCCTTTGAACTCGCAGGAAGGGCAACACCTTTCTTTTCTGGAAAGCAATTCTCTTGAACGATGAGGAGTTGAAGGCTATTTGTGCTTGGAAAGCAGAATACGTTTGATAGAAATGCAACTGTTTGTTCCCAGACAAAAATCACACCTGTGAGCCTTCAGTTCAGGGAATCCTATTGTGATGAAAAAGCCTCTGTAAAATATCAGTGTAGTCTCCCCCTGTGAAATAGAAGATTAAATCGTGATCACCCTGCTGTTGACTCAACTGTTAGCAGCTGAAATATTATTTGCTCAACACACTTAACTCGCTCATGATCTACAGAAAGATGCTGTGGTTAGAGTACCTCCAAAACACAATGGAGCCTCACAACTTCCCCATTAAAAGAGAATTATTCATATTTACCAAAGGGAAAATTAAAAGCAGGTTTTCATGAGAAGTTCAAGCCAATCCAGCTCTGCCTGGCTGCCAAAAGGGACAGTCTTGCTTCCCCTTCCCATCCCATGCCACCCCATCCCTGGCCCTGCATTCCTGCCACTGCCACTGTGCCAGGCTAGTAGTTGTGAAACCACATGGTGAGGCAGGTCAGCCTGTTAATCTGGCTGAAAAGTGATCCACCAAACTGATTCAACTTGCTGATGGCTTCATGAAGAGTTGTGCTGACACAAGGGAGCAAGCAGGAACATGTGGCCAGAGCAGGGAGTAGGCAGGACCACACCTTCGTGTGACAGTACGGTCTTAGATTTGCATAAACAGATTGTGGACCATGGGTGTAGCTGAAGGGACATACCAGTGTTGGTCCTGGTCCAGGACAGTGAGGTCCCGCTTCCCTCGGAGGGTTTTATAAGCAGAAACCAGGAAATCTCTTGACCAAGGTCAAGAGAAAGCCTGGTGTTGATTGCAACCAGAGCATGGAGAATGTGGGCTGAGTGTGATGGGACCCAAACCCAGCAGCCCGGCCAACCCCCAAGTGTGGGAGCACAGCACCAGCTCTACACTGCCAAGGCTTGCCACGGTCAGGAGCTGGTTATGAAATCCCAACCCTTTGCACTCATGCTTCTATAAAGTTGTAAATGCATGTGATAGCCCATGCGAGAGGTGGTGGTGTTGGTGTCTCTCTCTCATGGACAGGTAGTGATGTATTTGCAGAAAGGGACACAAGGAGTCTCCAACCCTTTTCTTCCCCTGGACTCCCTGTATTCCCGCATGTGGGTGAAAAGATGGATTTCCTGGGGCAATAAAAGAGGGAGTAACCCTCCCCATTGCTACTACCCAGTGTAACATGCATTTAATGAGTCATGCAATGTTAATAATTCTGTTCCCACTGCAGCTGTGCCCTCCCCCAACATGCACATTATATGGGCTGCTCCTGGCTCACAGGCGTTGCTATAACCTCAGCGTGGGGATGTCTTTCTCCAGCTATCGTTTCTGTGGTCTGCATTTTTGCATGCTTCATACTGTGATGCATGTTGTACTCGGGCTCCAGCTCTGCAGCTGACGTATAGCTCAGCCCCCCCACGTGCCACCTGCTCAGAAGGGGGTTGGAGTAAAGTTGGGCATAAATCACTGAGAAGGAACGTGCCCATTAAGGGGGAACGTGACAGACCCTTGCACTAAGACATCGTAGGGCTGTGCATGTTGTTTGCATCTTGTGAAACCGGAACAATTTTAGATTGTATTTCTACCAACACCACTGATGATTAAAGATGAAAGACTTTTTCAAGGCTCTTTGCCTCATTTTCCTGTCTAATGCCAGTAGAGAAGTGCAGCCTCTCTGATCTGGATGCTGGGTGGCCGGGGAGTCCAAGCCACCACTGCTGTAGCTGCCCATCCTCCTTGCACTATACATGTGCCATCAGGTTGTTCCCAAACCACAACAAGGAGTTTTCTACTTGGCGAAACCCAGGTGAAAATGTGGGAGCCCTAATCCTGGGCCAGCCAGCGCTGTAGGGACAGGGCTACAAGGCAAGGGAACAGGCACAGTGGTTGAGGTCAAGAAACCATCCTTCAAGGCTCCCACAGTATAAATAAACGATCAAAATTTTTTGTTACAGACCAGCGTGACACCAAAAAGGGCAGTCCATCCTCTCTCCCTTCCTTCCCCACATTGCTTCCCTTGTGAATGAAAACTGGTATATTTACACCATGACCAGGGGTGGGGAACTGTTGGAGGGCTGCAGTGCTGACACTGACTGCATCAGAGAAGAGCTTCACCCCAACCCGGTTTGCTCCTCTGAAGCTCACCTCGTGGCTTTCAGTGCCAGTGCTGATTTAAGGGGAAAGAGATCATCCATCCTGCCCTTAAGCCGTCCCTCTCTGGAGCTCTCCCTCTTTCCCCAGATGGTGGGGATCACTGTTTTGTGGATCATGAGACCACGCAGGACCCAGATGTTGCCCTTGCCTCGCACTGTGCTGCGCCGCAGCGCCGGCAGTGCTCTTGGCTGTCCGCACTCTCCTGCTGAGTGGCCTGACCACACGCAGCCCTGGCTGCTGGCGGGGAGAAGATGAGCAGTAGTCTAAACAGTAAAACATGCCACGGCAGCCGATTTCAATGCTTTTATGTCGAACACTGCCCAGAAGTCTCCACTTTTCTGTGGTAAAATTATAGCTGTCTATGTTCCCAGCAAGGGGCTTCGGGCCCCTTCCTTGCACTTTTTATTATTGTTCTGAATCCAACCCTAAACTCATTCAGATTGGACTCCCCATTGGTTTTCCCCTCTCCTGAATACTTTCCATAGGACTGTTCTGCTAGACAACACATTTATTGTTAGAATTGTTAAAGCTACTTTGCTGATAAAGATCTCATCCCTCCTCCCCTCAAAAGCTCTACCAAGCTTCAGCAAAAATAGGAGCATAGAGGCTGCTGCCCTTTTGCTGCTGGCTGGCCCATCCCTTACTGTAGGGTTGCAAGGGGGCTTGGGGGTGATTTCTTCATGACTCAGGGGGTTCCTTCCAGCCTGACATACCCACTTGCCACTGCCACATGCAGAGACTTGGTCTGGCAGGTCTCTCTCCAGCCCACCTCTGACTATACAAGATCACCAGCCGGTTCCTTCCAACTTGTGGGAAATTGGGTTTTCTGCAGGTCTGACATTTCGGCTGTAATTTCACGACCAAAGCTGAGCTGGGCTTTGTCAGGCTCTGCAGGTTTGGGTACCCATGGACCTTGGAGTATCTTCTCTGCGTGGTCAGCAGCCAGAGCTCTCAGTGGAGAGTGTGCTCTGTGGGAAGTGGGGACACTTACTAAAGTGGTTTCAGTTTGGTCAAATTTTCACAACAAGAACAGAGCAGACTGGAGAAGTCTTATCCTTAAGGTTATAACATATTTAAAGCAAGTCGCTTTTGGGACAAAAGTACAGTGACCCCTATCTGAGTGACCGATTAATAGTCAAGAACTGCATTTATTACAGTAATTAATTTATTAATAGCCAAGTATCAGTCATGAAAGAAAAATACTTGCCTTTCTGCGATGCTTATCTGAACGTTTTAACATTGCATGACTAATTTGCACTTTTGAGCAAACCAAATTGCGCATTAATCTGAGTCTAGTCTATATCATGCCACACTTTTTCTGAAGTGCAGTTCAATTCCAGTTTTTCAGCACTAATAGACATTTATGACTGCAGAAATTAAGTTGAAAAATAAACCAGGGACTGCAGAACGCTCTTTACTCTGAAAGTTTGGTGACTTGTAGAGGCCAGACAGATTTATGTATTTGCCCTTGTAGAGGTCACATATTTTTAGCTCACAGATAGGTTTGCAAGATGCAGAAGAATCTGAATCACTGGACTCTGAAACAAAAGTAACCAGAGACTTTTTAAGGTTGGTTCTGGTGACTATGTCTCTTGTTCCGTTTTTTTTTTTGTTTTTTTTTTTTTTAATTATTCTAAGAATATAACATCACTGGATGCATAGGCCTGGGACAGATGTATGGCAGAGGCTTTCCAGGAGTCTGCAGTAGTGAAGGGGTACACCTGAAACTAGTGTATGGGGGTTGAGAAACCCACTGAAGAACATGTAAAAGAGACACAGCGTGTCCCCAGGGCCAAGGAGAAGGTGTCTGCTAGAGAACCCCAATGGGGGAGGTTTGTGTTGGAGAAGGGGGAGATGGGGTGCTCTAAAGGTGTGAGGATCAGGAGGCAAAGATGTTTTTGCTTTGAGTTTTACAACCAAGACCTCAGATGCTAACACAGGAAGGGTGTTGTGTGACTGCACAAGCAAAGCTGTTGGGAGACCTGGAAAAAGGGAATGGAGATGATTGCCATAGGGGAGGCTGATGGGTTTGTACAAACGGTACATTTGAATATCACATGGAAAACATGAGGCAGGACTGGGAGTTGTAACCCACATGGCAGGGCTGGGCAGGGATGTCTACTCCCCACCTGCTGCTCCATCGAAGTTTACTGGGGAAAGCCCAGAAGTCACTGAAGGTTCTGGAGAATGCATTTCTAAATAGGAAGACCTGCTTGCTGAACACCGGTGGAATCTACATACATGTGGTGCAAAGCAAGGAATCTCAAGAAGTTCACATCCTGTGATATACAGTCCAGAGAGGCCATTCTACTGATATCACTGCAATGCTGTTTGACCCAAGTGGCATCTGGATTGCTGTGTCACTTGAGGCCTCTAGCTTGCCATGTGTCATGGTGAAAAGTCCAGAAAATAATGAAGATTCAGACTGGAAGCATTCCCCAATGAAGTTGGCTCTGATGTCTACTTTTGCCCTTATGTTGCCCTGTAGTGCTCATATATTCACAGGGTGGGCTTCTCCCTCTCTTCACAGCCTGCCAGGTAACGTGTACCCACATTCACATCCAAATGTGTGATTAAGGTTGATTTGGATGAGCCTTTGGGCTGCTCTGATTTCCTCTGAGAGCTCCAGTGATCCCTCACAAGTCCTGGGCAGTGGTGTCAACATCCTTCCCACCACGTGGGACGGAGGGGGCCAGGACATGAGGGAACAGTGTGCTCGGCGGGATGCTCATCCCGCATCCCAGCTGGCCCGTCCTGCCATGGAGGTTTCCCAGGCAAAGGGCACACGAGGCTGATGCCAGCGTGCAGGCACCCAAAGGCACTGAGGCTCCCCGCCCCTCCGCAGCTCCGCTCGCAGGACGTGCACGTAGCATCCTCTGCTATCCCAGAGGGGCATTATTTCCTTCCACCCCTGTAGCCCAAGGGAGGTCAGCTGAGTGTTACAAAGGGAAAAATGAGAAGAAATAAATCTCTCAGCTGTTCCCCTGCTGCACAGGAGCACAGGAACAGGTGGGAGTGGGTTTAGCTCCTGCCTTCTGGAAAAGGACTTACTGGGAACTGATAAACATTCCCCATCACTTTAAAAGCCATCATGAGGCAGTGAGGGGAAATGACAATGCTGCAGACTTCAAGCGTTGTTTTTATCATCTGATTATCTGCAGGATTTCTCTAGCAAAAGCAACACAAGCACAGTACCTGTGCTGTGTCAGCCACCCACACATACCTGTCCTTGGGATGGACACTTGCCCACAGGTGACTTGTAGGTTGGGGGATCCTCTAAGATCTTAATTCCTGGCAATGGGAAAATGACTGGTTTGACTTTTCTAACAAAAAAATGCAAGTTTTCAAAGTGTTTCCCCCATAGTCACCTGTAAATCTCTGAAGCCTCCGAGTTCTCCATCAAAATGAGAAGGGAAACATTGCTCCCTTTTCCTCCCTTTTCCTCCCTTTTAATAGTGACGCAAAGGGCTGGAAGAAGGGAAAATCTATAAGCAAACATTTGTTTGTTTCTAAAATAAACTCCAATTAAGGAACAAGAGAGAGGGCTGCAGCTTTGCCACCCCCTCCCCCTGCCCCACCAGCTCTGCTGGAAGGAACTCCTCTTAACCAAATACCCAAGCTCTGCTATTCCAGTATATCCACTTGTGCAAATGGGGTGAAGGCAGTTTTCCTGTCCGTTGTCAGTCAGTTAGTGGATCATGGTGTTGTCCCTGCTTGGAAGCTGTGCTGCACATCCCTGGTGGTTCCTCCATCAAGCACAGGAGCATCGTGGTGTGACACAGAGCTTGTATCCCTCTGTTTCCACATCTTTCATTTTCCTCTGCTTCTCTGGTGCAGTTAACCTGCTGGGATCTCCGGTTCGCAGCTGGTGTGGGGAATCTGACCCCTGAAAAAGCCCAGGGGAAGGAGCGTGGGCAAAGGGGACTTTTAGAGAAGGGAGAGGAACAAGAGGTGTGAGTGGGTCTGGGGGGGTCCCAGAGAACAACTCACTCCCAGGGAAGAGGGAGGCTTCCCAAAAGCTCCTCACTGTAGGTCTCACCTGCAAGTTCGGAGAATCACCTGAAATATATGCTGGGATGTCAGAGGCCTGGGATTAGGCAGGTACAGCCCTGATGTGGGGCCTTTTCCAGTCCTGGCTGTTTGGCAGCTGGTATTAACCACAGAAACTAGCAGCTTCTGCTTTCTCAATTTTTATTGCAAATCCCTTTGCAGGATTGCACAACTTGGCCTCATGTCTCAGTCATCTGGCAGTATTGCTGCATGAAGTGCAAACATATAAATGAGGATTTGATGAGGGTTTCCTTTCTTTCCTTCTTCCTCTTCCCCCTTTAATTTCAACCCTGTTGCTTGCTTTACATAAACTTTCTTGCCTGTCTTTGCTAGCTATGTGACATAGTGGTGTCCTTTAACTGTAGCAGAAACTATGACAACCTGTTCTCCCTAGGCTAACATGATTGTTTGCTGTGAATGAGTCTGAATTTCATTTCATGTTGGTGCCTAATTAAAGGCTTTTTGTTAGCTGCTTCATCCCTGAAGTCTGTGAGCTCTCCCAATGTGGTCAGTGTCCAAGTACATGCAGCAAATCCAGTTCCACAGGTGATATAAATGTTGGCATGTGCAGGATGCCTGGACAGGAACAATTTATTGTCCCTTGGCCCTTCCAGTTGAGACTACCTCAACTACAAATAATGAAAACTGCAAAAAATAAAGGATATAAATATGGGGAGGCAGCAGAGGGTGGTCTCAGCTGGCAGGACAGCTGTGCCAAGCAGGACTGGGTAGTAGCATCCAGCAGCATCTTCCCTGAGCACCAAAGCTGAGGCCACTAACATGCAGCAAGGGTGAGGAGATGGGGGAATGTATTTATTCAAGGAAATCATGTTCTAGGCTGTGCTTATTAAATATCCAGTCTCTCAAATACAGCCACACACTGGCAGGATCACCAGAAGTGATGTGGGATGCAAAGGAAGTTGAAGGAAACTGTCCCCAGAAACTAAACATCTCAGGGATAAAACTTTAAGCAAATTCAGTGAAAATAAAGAAAAATGCAATGCAAATATTGCATGACACACATATACTTAAAGGAAAAAAAAGCGTAATATTTTAAATTTTGCATTCTGAGAGTCAAAGAAACTAGCAGGGAGCCAGCCCATTAATGATGAACCTTATCATTCTTCAGTGACTAAAGATCTTCACACAGCTGTTGGTGGGAAGGCCAGCTTGTGCAGTAGTTCAGCCTTAGAGAAAGAGAGAGCACAACCTTCTCTAGCAGAGCTCCCTGAAGGCACATGCGGCAAGCAGCTGCGCCAGCTTTGCTACCTCACAGCAAACCATGGTTAAACCAGATCAGGCTGTTATCACTGAGAAGTTTATTGCTTCTAAAATGTCTTGATGAGGATTGCTTCCCTTGGCAGGTGACACCTTCACTCTCCTAATTTGGACGAGTGGCTGACGTAGGCTGTGGAGCCTTACCAAGCCCAATAAAGGTCTATTCAGCAGGACGAGAGTTGACCAACCCTGGGCTGCTCCTTTAGCATGGGTGGGAAAAGATAATGTATTTGAATTGGCAGTTTATGTTTAAATGCCTCCCAGTGTGTTCCCTAGGAAGAATATTTTATCTTCTCTCCAAGAAGAGAAGTGTAACCATTTGGGGGATAGAAAACATGTTTCTAAGAAGATAAATCAACTTATAATGTTTATCTGTAGACTTATTCAATGTGAAGTGAGAATCAGTGCCTGGGGATGTGGAGGTAAACATGCATGAGTTGTACTTTGTGAAAAAAATGTGCAAATACTGTTATTGTGATAAAAATGATCTATTTTTGTGTCCTCTGTATAGAAAAATATACATGTGTATTCTATGTGCAGGTAGGATGATCTAGCTCATCCCTCTGCCTGTGTCCAGCTCCCGTCTTAAATTTCCTCTTCCCGCTGCCCAGAAACTCCTGTGTAACTGATGCGCTGAAATTTTTCTGCCAGACTTAGGATGGATGTCCTCCACTCTGCCTCTGGCCCACTCCTTTTTGCAGAGGAAGCTTCTACCAATCTCCTCAGTGGCAAATACCTGGCCATATCTCATGGCCTCACTTTGCTTGAGCTGTTTGCCATATGTAGCACAGCAGGTTACCGTCTCCTCTTTGGCACCGGACTGATGCACTATTGATTTTTGTGAGCTTTATCCTCCCTTTCTGATTTGGTGAAAATTCATCATAGTGCTGTAAATGTCTCAGAAAAGGGATATAGAGGGATTTTTCTTTTGTACAAATATTAAGCAATACTTTCCTTTGTAGCCTCCTGTCTCCTTAACTTCACAAAGCAATGACACATAGCTTTAATCTCTCCAACTTCTACTCTCTTCACAGCTTTAGACACTTCTATCATCACTATTAAAATTGTGGCTGTTTCAGGCGATTGTCAGTAAATTCTGTCTTTGGGGAGCAGGATCAACCCGTGGCCAGGAGTTTGTGTGTGTCTTTCTGCAAGCACAGAAGGAAATATTGCAGGAAATGCAGAAACCAGGATAGTAAAAACCATAGAAATCAACAAGTTGAGCCAGGGAATGCCCTGTGTCATAGCAATGAGTTGGTTGTAGATAAGCTGTCTGAAGATCCCAGTTTTTCTGATAGGTATTTTTTCCTGGGAAAACAAAGAGAAGCAAAATTTTATTTTGCTCCAGACTGTTACAAAAGCAAGAGCTTTCAAAATTTCTACAAGCATCCTACATCCTGCAAGAAGCCTATACACGGCCAGGTCCCCGGCAAGGTTTTGCCTTTTTTTTTTTTTTTTTTCCTCTCTCTCTATTTATTATAAGACCCGACATCTTCCTTCCTTCCCTTCATTCAGTTTGTAACTGCAAACTCTACCTCAGTTTAGAAATACACAAAAAATTGCAGATCCAGCCTAATCTCAGGCCACCTTTGAGACCTAGAGGGTGGAAGACCAGGGATGACTTTCTATTTTGGACAAAAAGGGTGGAGACTAAAATATGAACCCAAGCCGAGACATTAGAGTTAAGTGTTTTAGAGGCCTTTTTATCTTGAGGTGGAATTAAAATTTGTTGATGCATCCAGTGCATTTTAATACAATCAAAAAGCTTAGAGACAGCCAAAGCAAAGCTTTTATTTAAACTGGAAAATGGTTTCTGCCCAAAGAAAGTGTGAGAAAATGTTTCTGTAAGGAGACAAAAAGGTTTTCCAGGCAGAAAGTACAAAAGCTGTTTATATGGGCTTCAGCATTTGATCACAAAGCCCAGGGCAAGGCTGGAAAGAGCTAGTGACAATGCATTCTTGCTTGAGGAAAACCAGCAAGAGGGAGCGAACTACAGGAAGAGATCAAGCGAGACCAGTTTGACCAGCTTTAAACCTCCCTAAAGTGCCTCCCCTCTTTGTAAAAAACCTTTCTACCATAAAGACAACACTTTGCAATGCTGGCTTTGCCACTAACCTCATAATTCTACCAGCCAAAAAAATAAATGAGGTGAGGAGTGAATTCTCCCCCAAACCAAAAACTTTATCCAAATAAAATTTTGATAAATACTATTTATTTCTATACACATATTTGTATATTTAAAAAAGAAGAGAGAAGCAAACAAGAGTCCAGGAAATTCCCCAGTGACTTGCTATCGATTTTATGCAGAAAGAGCTCAGATCCCACAGCAATGGGCAGCATGCATACAACCCGTAGCACATCTGGAAGCTTCTTCTTGAGCTGAAAACCCAGAGCCAAGAACAGCCTCTGGCTCCCACATGCTCTTGGGCTGTGTGAATTGCATTGTTTAAAGAAAAATGTGCCTGCCTTAGACCCGTGCTCTAAATTAAAGATGAGGGGAATTTCTGCTTCTTAGGGACTTCTGACCTGGGTGAGGGGTGGATGGCCATGTGGCCCAGTAGCTGTTTTCTGACCATGAGGTGAGTCTGGAGCCTTTGGAGAGGCCAACACATGGGAGTCAGCGTTGGTGGCACACCACACATAGTGCCTTCAGAGCAATTTGTCCCACTGTGAGACTGCACGGTTGGCAGCATACAAAGGCTGAATGTAAGGATGAAGACGGCCAGAGTGATCCCAGATCACGGGAAAAAGTGTCTCTTAAAAACAAGGGTTTAAGGAGGTGTCGCTGCTGGCACCAAGTGCTTCCACAGAAAAGGCAAGGTCAAGCAATACCATGGGACTTGTACTACTCTAAAATGGACTGGAGACCTCCAAGAGGAGGAAGTGGGTGACCAGGTAGACCAGTGCTGATTCTTGTTTGAGACAGCTGGCAGTATTCATGGTCTCTGGTGGGTATCGTGACATCATTTTTGGTTAGTCTTCAGCCTAGTCCTCAGTTACTATGAAGAGGTACAAAACACTGCAATGGTGGCTAACGTGCAGGTTTACTGATGCTGTTAACTTCTTATAAGCTAGTGAGCAAAGCAACAGTCATGGTGTCTCACCTTAACATATGCTTGCCCCCCAATTTCTGCACGTGTTAGGGTTTTGTCAAACTCATTTGTCAAGGCTCATTAGTTTTCCTGATATGAGGTCAGAATAAGAAGTATTTCCTAAAAATTTTCAAGACTTTTTTGTTGAAGGAATAAAATGAGGTTTTTTTTTAGTTTATATAAAGTTTTATATGTGTAGAAATAAAAACATTTTTGGGGATCTCACTAAAGCCAGTTGTAGCCCTGATCAAATGAAACTCTTACATACAAGGTTATCAAATGCAATCATACAAACAGTGCTGGTCTGGATGGATTAGAGATACTCCATTCTCCACCACTTTGAAGGCAGAGGTTACATATGACTGAGAACGAGGCTGTTCCTACACCTTCTATTAGTCTGTGGCACCCTGAGCAGCACATTCTCACAGGTTTATGGGCATTTCCTATTAAATTGGTGGGTTAAGTCCTTTTAGGTGCTGGCCCATAAGGGCCTGAAGCTCAGCTAGAGTGACACCAACAAACGGTGAACTCAGTGGGGTATCTGCATTTTGGCAATCCAGTGGTTCCAGCAGTTCAGTTGGCTGTGACAAAACCCAGCTCCAGAGACACTACTGAGCATTTCACTGGAGTGTTCTCCAGACTATACCTGAGTGATGCAGAAAATCCAGACTGACAGATAGATGTGGTTAAGAAGGTTTCCTACCCATCTCTTCATCCTTCCTCATGTTCTTTGTGGGCAAATATTCAGATGGTGTGGAGTCAGTGTAAATGGCTGATGCTGGGATTTACCTCCTGGGTCCTGGATTAGGGAGCCTGGTTTGACTTTTCTCACCTGTCGTATGGTCCTTGTGGGCAACTTCAAGTTTGCATGAGCAATTCACAGACAATTCTAAATCACCTGGAACTCAGTGTGGTGATAATCATGCTATAAACATGGGATCCAAAGTGACCTTCACAGTGGCACCTTCCTGTCACTTCGAGGAGAGTGTCCATGAAGGAGACACTTGGAGCTTGTGTCTGTGTCAAGTGTCAGGGCTTTGGCCAGGACAAACCAGAAAGTCCTTTGTCCTCAGGAGGAGTAATTCTGGCCGTTCTCAGGGGAGGATGTGTACATTTTGAGGGCAGCTGCTAATCTCCAGGCATTTGTGTGAAAGGGCAGTGGGGTTCTTTGCTGGGAGTTAGGAGGGCCTGGGAGCGGAAGCTGGGAAGTGTGGGTGGGTGTGATGTCCCCCGTGGCTTGTCCAGGCTGAAGAAAAACATCTGTCAGATCAAGTGCTCACTGCTGGCCTGGTTGGGCAGCTAAAAGATACAGCAGACAGCACGTATGTGAACACCCACCCTCCAGCCTTCCTGTGCATCCTGTTATCGATGGCTTTTTCAGGATCCCACAGCTTTCTCCAAGCTTTACTTTTATCCCTGGAGACTTGGTGGGTTTTGCTCCGTGTCAGGGACCAGAGACACAGTCTGTGTCAATGAGACATGAAGGCAGATTTTCTGCCAAGAGGAAAATGCTGTGGCCTGTCTGTGAGCACCTCGGGAAGAGGTGGTGATCGAAGCTGGAAGTCTGAGCAGAGCCATAGTCCTCATATCATCTGCCTGTTTCTCCTTGACATGGGCTTGGAGAGGTGAATTAGGAAGGTTTACTGATCTTTTGTTCCAGCTTCATGGGTGGTGACTCATCTACCACTTACCTCTTCCTTGGGCTTCCTTTTCAAGGTGTGTGACCTGGCTGTGCCTTCCAGGGTTGGATGACATCTCAGGAACCCACAGAATACATGTCCTGAGATACAAAAAGGAGTCCTGTGTCCTAGGGAGATGTCCAGGGGCCATCAGGGGCCACACATGAAGTGAGACTGCAAGACTGAATTTATCCAGCCCCAGCTGCTGGCCTCTGAATCTTACCAGGTCTTTGCTCATGAGAGTGAAACCCCCAAATCTGATCTGAGGAGAGGGGCACAACCCTCATCCTATGGGGGGAAGAGTGAATGTTGTTACCACATCCCACAGGGCCAAGGAGCAACCCCAATGGAGCAAGGGAATGATATGGGAAGGGAAATAAACTTCTCTAATGCTCCCCACTCAGTAAACCCTGTGCAAGACATATTTTTCCCAGGCATTTGTCTCTCTGACCAGATTCCTCTCCATCTTTTAATTGGGCTGAACTGAACAGTGGTAAGTTTTCTATCCCAAGTCTTGTTCCAGAACACTTTTTTAACCCTTTTTTTCATGTTTGCCTTGACAGGTAGGAACAGAAAGACATAAGACAGGATGACCCTAAGGGTCATCTTAGAAATACGGTGCACAGGGGCAGCATCACTTTCCTTTCTCCCAACAGCTCCTGAATAGTGTGTATGGCTGAGGTTGAGATGCCTATTTTCCTCAGCACTGCTTGGCTGAAGTCTTTAAGGTGGACTTTGCCAATGCTTCTGAGCTGGCACCCAGCTACTGTTTCAGAGGCTCCATTCTTGTCAGGCAAGACATTTTTGCCAGGCTGCTTTTGACAGAGGTGCTAAGGCAAGGTTTTGTTTTCCTTCTGAAAAACCAGAGCACGTTTCAGTGCACAACCTTGCAGGTGTCCTGCTGTGTGCTCAGATACCACCACATGGGCTCCAGCAGGTCTGAAGGAGGAAAGCTGATGGAAGGATTATTTACCCTATAGCCTCCTATAGCTTTGTGCTGCACGCCAGTACAATACACTCATGTTAATGCACAGGGAAGGGATCATCTAGCTAATGTCTCAGGCTCAGAGAAACTGTTGATAGCTAAACCAAAGAAAGTCCTCTGTCCAGGCGTCGTCCTGGGTCTGTCACTAGAAGGTCTCCCTCAACCTCAGGTTTGGATTTAACCCATGATTATAAAAGGCAGCTGAAGATGCTTCTTCCCCAAGCAGAGCGCTTCCATTTTCTGTGTCTCTGTGGGGCCAGCCTGTGGGGAGCTTAGGGCTCTGCTCCCCGGGACTCTCAACTTGTGTCAAACCTCTGCCCAAATTTTCAATGAGTTACAGCTGTGCTTCAGGAGGGGGATGGAGATGATGAGTGCCTGTTGGATAGATTCCCAAATAACTCTCATATGAGAAGGGTGCCACTGAATTTAAATCAGTTGTGGTGGTGGGAAACCAGAGGTGACTTACTAGAGGCGGTGGATCAGGAGAGGAGAGGAGAGGAGAGAGCTAACATCAAGTCCTGGCGTGAGGGATGTGTGCCGCCCTGTCAGCCATGGTTCCTCTCAGCCATATGATGACTTCTCTGCAGGGTGGTACAGCTGCATGCTCTGCTGGGCCGAGGAGAAACACAGAAAGATCAGCTGTAATTATTACAGCCCAAATTACACAATGGAATAAGCTGATCATGTAGTTTGTCTCTATGTCATAGCTGGCATACAAAGCAAATACATGCATTTCTACGGATTATGGGCCAGAAATGTAGCTATTATAAATTCTCTTATCTATCCCAGAAGGCCCGCAAGAAAACCTTTTCTTTTTATCTTGGAAGTGCTGAGATATGTATGAAATGTTACTTGCCCTGTACACCTATAAATATGGCTCTTGCCTATCACTGTGCTCTCATTCAAGACATTATTTCACCCCCTTGGCATGTCATTAACCACGCCGTCCCTTCCTTATCAGCCCACTCCTAACAAGGAGGAGCACTTGTCTACTGCTTGTCCCCCTTCATCTTCCGATCCATGTGTGCTGGGCACACGACCCCAGTTTTGGTTTTTGGGTGACACTCTGCGAGAAGAGACATAGGGTTTAGTGCTCATAGCCTCTGGTCTTTGCTGGAAAAGTTTATCTGGCATGCAGGCCAGGCTAAACCTTTACTTGGTGTAATCACTGAGGATGTGAGTACCCTCCCCTCTCTCAGAATGGTCCTTGGTAACTGGCATTGAGAAGACATTCACACACTTAATGGACAGGGAGTATGTTACTCCATATAGCCTCTCTCCTAGCTTCCCTATACTGCCTGAGGCAGCTGCTTTTCTGATAGATGCAAAAATGCATTTATTGTGCAAAAATCTGAAAAGTGACAGTCTCCCCTTGGATCCACCCAGCAGCTCCTGACTAATAAGTCCTACATTGCTCTTAACTCCCACCAGCACCGTGATCCCGCTGACGATGGAAGACAAATGACATGTGGAGCACCCGTAGAAAACAAGGAGGGGAAAAAGTTTTCCCAGCTGGACAACACACTGGGACTGGGTCGTTTTGGCCTACAAACCCAAGAGGTGCATGGAGAAAGTCATGTAAGACTGGGCTGCTGAGTCCAAAAAAGATTTCACAATAGCTTTTTGGTTTCACATGCATGGATGTGCACTTACATGTGAGCAGCTTTGCCAGGAATGACTCATTCTTTTAGATGATGTTAAAGCTGCACCTCCAGCTACCTTTATATATATAGATAAATTTATATATCAGCAGGAGTGGGAAATACAAAGGCATTTCTTGCAATTAAATTTTTGCTATGAGCTACCATGGTGGCGTGTTCTTAATGATACTAGACACAATCTAGAGAGGGCATTTTCTTTCCCTGGGATGGCCTGGTGCATCCAGCTGGGGTATTTGCAGAGGCTGGTGTCTGGTGCAGCATCAGTACTAGTGCATGGCAGGTACAAAGGGCTAATTTTAATAGATAAATAACAGAGATGGTAAATAATACTGACTTCCCTGGTTACTGCGCTGTTTTAAACTCTTTGTTGGTAGATACTGCATCTGGCTCTAAGCAGATAGCATTTCTTTGGTGAAGTATAAGTTGAAATTTTTACTTACAGTCAGAACAGGCAGGTACATATGGTACATCCCCACATGCTACAGTCAGCTCAGGGACAGTCTGAACTGGGGGTGGTTTCTGTGCATTCAACAACCCCTGTCTGGCTTCTCTCCTGTGGAGATGTGCAACTGCCCCATGTGAAGGCACCCATCCTTTATATCCTTCCTATTGCCCTTCTCTGAACCTTTTCCAATCCTGTTATAAGTGTATAAAATGGAAATGTTCTCCAGTACCCTCATAAAAAAGAAACACTCCATCAGTTTGAGATACTTAAGCCTGATTAAACTTTGCTAGGAGAAGGTGGTGGCCCTATTTAGTAGTAAGCCACGTTTGTTTGAATGCCTTGATGTTACATCTACTTGCAACTTTGATGTTACATCTTGCAACTACAATAAATGCCTCCTTTACCAAAATTTTGTTATGCTGTAGTAAAGACTCATGGAATAACATTCCCTTATCTCAGGTCCCCACTGCATCCTGATCTGTATCTTCCAGGATATCTGGCCTCTATCTCACCGGGTGCTTCACTGCCTGAAATTTCCACTTCCTGAAAAAGGGAGATGGTTTTGGAGACGAAACATTGCTTATGAGATGAGAACAGAGCTTTTATAGCATAGCCCACTCATCTATAAGCTCAAACCCAAACTAAACGCCCATGGAACATCTTGGCAACATTTCCAGAGCTGCTGCCTTCAATGTCTGATGAATACTGTTGTTTTTTTCATTTTCAAGAAACATGAAGAATTTTCCATTGAGGATCTTTCTACGGGAAAGGTTCAAATTATGGCAAGTTAATGGTGTTGTCAACAAGGTGGCAAGGCAGCTATCAGGCAGCTGCTTGGGAATGAAAGATGAGGGGGGAGTGAAATGGTGCGGGGCATGCAAGACCTTTTGTCTGCAGATAATGTGGCTCCCTGCCTGCCATTTACCCTTGCGTGGGACACCGTCAGCTCTAGCCTATTAAAGTCACTCAGGCCAAGAAATGGTACAGCAGGTGAAACCCAGTGTGCTTCAGAGCAGAAATAGCAGTGGAAAGCCAGGGGGATAGCAGAAGCTTGTGGAGCCTTCACCCAGCATGTCCCAGCGGTGTTGCCTGCTCTTCTTCTCTGTCACTGCCATTGCCGTCTCCTCCCCTCCACTCCCATGATTCCCCTCATCGCTTCTCTCCCCTCCCAATTCTGCCTCACTAAATTGTTTTTTTCTAGGCCAACGCAGGGCTTAATTCTCATTCATGGTCATATTTCCCCACCGCAAGATTCTAAACAAACCTCCAAGCGGACGTGAACATTCACTCCTTGCCTCCCACACAGCTGCTTTATGCAGTTTCTGTCAAAACAATGCTGAATAGCAGCAAACTATTCACTGACCCATCACTCAAGAGGCTGTTGTTGTCAGCAGGTTCTCCATAACCACCTCATCCATCCTCCCGCCCCACGTGGTGGCTTGGGTGTGTGACAGATTTGCAATCCACACTGCATTTTTAACAAGCCTGTCGTCCCTCTTTGGATGTCAAAGGCATCATTCTGAAAGTCAATCTCAGCCTCTGACCTCTCTGAGCTTCCCTCTTATATTTAATCTGGAAATACTACTCTGACAGACGAATACGATCTCCTGCCTGCTTTATGCACCAGCAGCTCCTCCCTCCCTTGCCAGCAGTTGCGTGGCATCTTGCCATTGCCAGCACTGAGTCCTCCGGGCTGCATCACTCACACTCCTGCCCGTGGCCAGCTCACCACTGACTATCCCAGCAGAGGTGCACACGTGGGGTAGAGCCTGCAGGAGACCTGTTGGGTTCTTTGCTTGTGGATGGAAAACTGAGGATGGAAGCGTGTGAGCAGGCGGGGATGAAATACAGTCCGCAGGCTGACTGCTGGGCCATGCCGTGGTCAGCAAAACACGTTGATGTGATGAGTGATCCACTCTATATCCTTTTGCTGTTGCTTCTGAGAAAGCTCTGCTGATGGTATTTTTGTCCACCTTGTCAGGTTGGATGAAATCACACCTTTTTGGGTTTCTTGATGAATATTTGCTTGGCTGTATTTGCTGCATGAGGTCAAGCTGTCTGTGCCATTGGCTGTAATGAAGCAAAATAAAGTGAAAAAGGCACTTTGTATTTTAAATACAAGAAAACTATTTATACCAAGGCGGTGTTATGGGCCATGTTGCTAAAGCTGCTCTGAGTTCCCCAGAACAACATTCACCTTCCACCCTGGCATCACGAAGCCTGCTCAAACCTCCATCCAGATCTCTTGAACGTGTCCCTCCTTTTCCCCTTTTAAATCACATAGACACTTCTGACAGGGCATTACCCAAAGAGACTTGAAAGTGCTGAAAGAAAAATCTTATTTTCTGCTCATCTTCAATTACACCTCATTCTGGTAATTGCAGACCAGTTTTCACTGTATCTGACCTCAGTCTTGAAGAGTTGCAAAGCTCCATTTACATAGCATCTGTTCAGGGCTCAGCACTGATTTATGTCACACTATAGAATCATAGAATCATTTAGGTTGGAAAAGACCTTTAAGATCATTGAGTCTAAACGCAAACCTAAACACTGCCAAGTCCACCACTAAACCATGTCCCTAAGTGTCACACCTACACATCTTTTAAATACCTCCAGGGATGATGACTCAACTGCTTCCCTGGGCAGCCTGTTCCAGTATTTGACAACCCTACTGGTGAAGACATTTTTCCTAATATCTAATCTAAACCTCCCCTGGTGCAACTTGAGGCCATTTCCTCTTGTGTTACGGCTTGTTACTTGGGAGAAGACTCCAAGCCCCACCTTGCTACAACCTCCTTGCAGGTAGTTGTAGAGAGCAATGAGGTCTCCCCTCAGCCTCCTTTTCTCCAGGCTAAACAACCCCAGTTCCCTTAGCTGCTCCTTATAAGACTTGTGCTCCAGAACCTTCACCAGCTTTGTTGCCCTTCTTTGGACACACTCCAGCACCTCAATGTCTTTCTTGTAGGGAAGGGCCCAAAACTGAACCCAGTATTTGAGGTATGGTCTCACCAGGGCTGAGTACAGGGGGGATGATCACACTCCCCTAGTCCTGCTGGCCACACTCTGATACAGTAAATGGCAGGGCCCATCTGATCTTGCTCAAGATATCTGACAGCCATGTGTCTGACATGGTCTCTGGTGTTCATCCTAAACGGTCTCCAGACTCACCTCACTTATCCTGGGTGACTCTATTAGATGGGATAAGTCACTAGCTGGAGATGCCTGTCTCTAGAGCCTCCAGGGCATAAAGTAGACTTGAGGCAGATAAAACTGAGGAGAAAGGGATCCCTCTTGGGCCAGCTTGCCCAAGATGTGTAAGAAGGCTGATGTGGAGCCAGGGATTTGCATCGCCACCTTCACAGTCCTATGGTGATCCTTCATTCCCAGTCCCACCTTCTCCTTGTTCTGCAAAATGCAATAATGAAGGTATTTCCACCCCATCAAATGGAGCCGCATGCGTACTGCACAGACAGCATCAGAGGCCATCAGGTTACACTGTTACGTATATAAACCTATTTACAGAAAATACTGGGTTGCTTCTCTGAGCTAAACTTTGGGAGATAGCAAGTCAGAAGTTTAGCTGTGACCAAATTTTTCCTCTGAATGCTGAACACATTCACTTCCCAAGGGGCAAAGTCTCAGAAGGAAAAACAATTCTGCCTTTCACTTTGTTCTGTGTTTGGCATCAATGGGATTTTCAAATGAATGGAGTTAGTATTTTAATAAGGAAAAGTTGAATAATTCTGGTAAAACTTTATTTATCTTCTGAGATGGACAGAGAAGCTTAATGTCTTCATCTGGAGTATGAGACAGGCAACACTGGGGTTTAGTGTCAATATTGAATCTCGGATTTTCATCTCCAGCCAACTCTACCATTCAAATGCTGTGTGAGTTTTGTGAGGTTTCACAAGATTTCTGACCTTCACATTCTCCTTCTGTATTAGTGGTATTATGGGGAAGTGATGTCTGACACAGGGCTGTTAGGAAGCTTGCTTTCATGCTAGGCATGGATTACAAAACTGAGAAATGATGCTTTTGATGTAATTTATGTTTTTATTTGGTATTAGTACCACTCTAATTTTTTTGTCTTTTTGACAAACCATTTAACAGTTTGCATTTTCTCTCTTTTTTTTTTTCTGCTTTCTCTTGGGAAATGCAATATAAAAGGAAGAAGATGAAGAAGACGAAAAGGAGTCACAGAAGGGGATGGATTTGCCAGTCTTGGAGAATGAACGCTCACCAGGTATAAATGACGTGCGGAGCTTGCACCCACTCTGTGGTGCAAACTAAAACCTGTCTTTTTTAAATTGGCCTGAGCTGGGATGATAATGTGATGACATTCAGATCATGGCAAATGAAGGAGAGAGATATCTGTGATAACAGATCTGGGACTTGTTGCATGTCTATTATAGCCTGTCTATCATCCTGGGACTTTATTTCAGTTTGTTTACACAGTGCTTCTGTGCCTGTATAACAGCAGGACAGGTACTTAATGCAATTAAAAATGTCTTTGACCTCATCTGTTGCAAAAGACAGTGCAAAAAGGGTACATGCAGTATTTGTTCCCTCCTGCAATCCACACACTTCAAAGGCATGTCCTTGCAGTGGGAATGAAGAGGAATTTAGAATCATAGAATCACAGAATGGTTTGGATTGGAAGGGACCTTAAAGATCATCTGGTTCCAGCCCTGTTGCCACGGGCAGGGACACCTTTCATCAGACCAGGTTGCTCAAAGCCCCGTCCAACCTGACCTTGAACAATTCCAGGGAGGGGGCAGCCACAGACCCTCTGGGCACCCTGGGCCAGCGCCTCACCACCCTCACTGTAAAGATTTTCTTCCTTACATCCAATCTAAATCTACCCTCTTTCAGTTTAAAATCATTACTCCTCATCCTATCCTTACACTCCATGATAAAGAGTCCCTCCCCATCTTTCCTGTATCTCCCTTTAAGTACTGGAAGGCTGCTATTAGGTCTCCCCAGAGTCTTCTCTTCTCCAGGATGAACAACCCCAACTGTCTCAGCCTGTCCTCACAGGGGAGGTGCTCCAGCCCCCCGAGTATCTTCACGGCCTCCTCTGGACCTGCTTGAGCAGGTTCTTATGCTGGGGACCCCAGAGCTGGACACAGCACTGCAGATGGGGCCTCACGAGATTGGAATAGAGGAGGACAATCCCCTCCCTCAACCTGCTGGCCATGCTTCTTGTCATACAGACCAGGATACAGCTAGCTTTCTGGGTTGCAAGTGCACGTTGCTGGGTCATCGTCAGTTTTTATCTACCAGTATCCTTGAGTCCTTCTCTGCAGGGCTGCTCTCAATCCAGTCATCACCCAGCCTGTGTTTGTGTTTGGGATTGCTCCAATCCATGTGCAGGACCTTGCACTTGTCCTTGTTAAACTTCATTAGTTCATAAATTTGTCCATCTCCCCCTTTAAAGAACTCCATTTTCTTCTCACTAACAATAAATGATGGGCCAGAAATCTCTCTATAAAGTTTCGGATGTGAATCACAGCCAGGCTGAAGGTTGTTCACTCTGGTTTGGTAGAGCTGGCTGTTAAAATCATTGGCAGCTCCCAATATGTCTGTTAAAAAGGTATCCAGCAATGTCTATTCCCTGTCACTCCAAGACTGTTTTAGTGTGAATCTTCTCCTTCTACGCTTGCCTGCCCAGAATTGTTTTCAGAAGTCTTGTGCAGCTCCTGCACCCAGACATGTGTTGAGGGGAGTGGACACAATTCTAGGTATTCCCTAGAAAGAGAAGACTTCAGGCCAGCTAAAAGAGCATCCGTCATCAATATTACTGTCACTTATCAGGCCTAGCTTCTGCATCTGTTTTGTAGACTCATAACTCAGAGAGGTCATTAATCAAGTCCTCTGACCAGACTGTATTTAAATTTGGGGTGATTTGGTAAAACTGTATGAATTCTGTTAGTCATACTTGATGTAGCAGCTGGCTGGGTGGAAGGACATCTCCATGAAATGCCCTCATCTTCTGAGACATGGAATCCACCTGCCAGCAGAGGGAAGGATAAGATCCTAGATGTGTGATACTAATGGGTACAGCTGTGAATATCTGTATTTCTTCACAGATTATTATTATCACGGATTCCCATAATCTTTACAAGTGCTGAGCACATGTTGATGCGACAGGAGCTTCACGTGTGAGATTGGACCCAGAGGTATTATATCTTACCTTTGTGTCTTTCTAAATAGGCAAAACGAACAATAGGCCAGCACAGGTTTCAGCTATGTAAGGTCTCCTCTGCCTTTCCCTCCCTGCCTGGTTTGCTACAAGCAGAGCAATAAAATAAAACACTCTCAGCAAATCTGAGGTTATAGATTGAAGTGGGGCCAGCATTTAATATGGGCCCACCCAGATGGCAAGCGAGAGATTAGAGCTGGAAAAGGACCCTGGAAAAAGCTGTCTATTTAGGCATCTATATAGAGTGTTTAAAATTTTTTGGGAAAGTGAATTAATTGCTCTGCAATATCCAGTGCTGGAACATATGTGAACTCTAACGTGAACCCCCAGTTTATTTATGATAATACAAGCCCTTGTGTAAATGGTTATTACCAGTCGCAGATGCTGAGATTTAAGATGCTGGGACGGGAGAGGGGGAAAAAGCCACCGCATCGGCTGAGCTGCTGCTGCAGCGGGGCAGCCCGTGCTGGCTGGGGCAGTGCACCAGGACAAAGCTGCTGAGGGATGGCATTTGAGCTGATGTGGCTGTGGAAAAAGTGTAGGGGAAAAGAAGCACAAAGAAAACCTCCCCATTCATGTCAGCACTGAACCTGGCTGGCATTGACACAGGGGCTTCATGTGCAACTTCTGTGTCAAGTCCTGGAGGCAGTGTTGTGAGGAAGCAGCAACGGTATGAAATATTTTTACCGATGTAGCTTTTACCCTTTATCAGTTAGAATCAGTTGTAAAGTTGCTTTTATTTTTTTGTGGCAGAGAAATGAAAGCGAACCTCCCGGCTCTTGCATTTGCAATCCAACAGACAAGTTAGTGGGCAGAGATGCTCTGGGTAGCACACAGCTCTAGGACTGGTGTATGAAGTCAACTGGAGATCAATGTCGAGCCGAAGAGTTGCCCTCTGAATTGTGGTGTATCTAAATTCCACTAAAAAAAGAACCTGAGCAAGACCTTTTAAGTTTCTGAGCAGAAGAATAACGAATAATTTCAGTGTAAAGTCTGAAAAGTTCAGACATCATTTTGTTATTGTTTTTTAGCATTGCTCACAGGAATGTGTAATTTTTAAAAATGAAAAATTGCATATTTTCCTGGCTTAAAAACAGGATGGCACCAAACAAAATGTAAATTTGTGGAGAAAATACTCTTTAAAGAAAAACAACAAAAGGGTTGTTTTTCATAAAAATCTGAACAAAACCCAGTTCAGGACCAGCAAGATGCCAAGAGGAACTGGGAGGAGAGACTGAAGCTCTAGGAGCCACTTTGTTGTCCAGCTGCCATCCGCATCTGCCTGCAGATGACTCTGCAGCACCAAACAGCCTTTGGTTGGATGTGATGCTGGTGTGAAGCTGGTAGGAAATGTGCTGGGTGGCTCTGAAGCTGCTTTCTGGGTCCCCCCATGCTGAGGCAGAGGGATTTTTCCCCTTGGCACTTTCTTAGACTTACTTCTAGGTAAGGACTAGAGTAATATCTTCCACTGCTGTGATTGCCCATGACCTGTCACTGGCAAAAAGGAGTTAACTCTGCCTCCAGGCAGTACTCATATATTTCTGTGGACCATCCCAGTGAACGTGCAGGTCCCAGCAAGGTGCAAGGAAGGAAGGGAGGAGTGGAAGAAGGAGCAGCTGGGGTCCATTACACCCCCAGGCAGAGACAGGGGGAAGAGGAGAGGGTGTTTTGCTGCCTGGGGAGTGAAAAGGGAGGGGAGGCTCTGCCCTAAATTCCTTGTCTAAGTGTCTTCTAAACTTGCTGCGGAGGGTGGGCTGTCACACTGTTCCTCCTCTTGCGCTCGGGTGGCAGGTCCCTGCTTACCTCTGGGCCATAGCTCAGACATCTGTAGCACAGGGGTCCGTGCTAACAGCTTCAGCGTAAGCCCTGTGCCATGCAAAGAGCAAGTCTGGGCAGCCTTCTCACCACCGCTTCGCAGCTGCACCTTCACAAGTCCCGTGGTTGGGCACGTCTCGTAGCGCAGGCGCCAGGAGCGATGCCGACACCGGCTGCCAGTGCTACAGGGACGCGGGGTCTGGAGAAAGGCAAACTCCACCGACCAGCCGAAAACCACCGGGCCCTCCTCCACTAAACCTTGAAAGCAAAGCCAAAGTGGGAAACCAAGGGAAATGCAGGAAAAACAACATTCTGGCTTCTTGCTAAAGAAAATCCACAGGGTGGTTCCTCTCTTCTTGCTGCCGTGGTGTGGTTACATGCAGCACCACAAGCGAACGGGCCGTGATCCAAGCAAAGCAGAAAGCACGTTTCTGAGCAGAAATCAGAGAGTTTGCAGGTAACCGACAAGTAATTTAAGATACTAAGGACTCCAACTGGACATGCTGCTCATCTGCTTCTGCACCAGGGTCGGAGAACGAAGATGTTTAAATCAACTTATAGTGATAAAGAAGATGGAAATGCCAATGCTGTATGGTGAGCTGCCCAGTAAGACATGGGCGTGTGTTCATTTCTGCTTCTTTTCAGGCCAGTTTATGCTGCCAATGACACTAACGCAAACATCTGCACCATTGCAAAATGGTTTTTTTTTTAAATGCCTTTCTTAACCCAGGCCAGACTTCCTTTGATTGCGGCAGGATCAGGCCACAGGTATTTTTAACCAGCGCTGAAGCAACTGCATTGTTGCTCTGCTGCAAAACGGACACAGTTTTCCTGGTTCAGCAGGTCTGTCCTCCACTTACGGCTTTCTGCTGCTGGCAGGACTTCTCCATTAAGCCACAACTTCCTTCTTCAACTACTGGAGAATTTAATACTTTGTCATCTGGAACTCTGTCCTTTTCTAAGATAGCAGCTGACATGAGAAAAGCCTAAACTGGCCAAGATGTTTATGTCCCTGGCAAAAAAAGCTGCTTGAGCAAAAGCAGAGCAGCAGGTTAAAAAATGACAAATGGAGCAGAATCTAAAAAAGTATTTTGCTGAAGTAACCCACTGGTGCCAAGCAGAGTTCAACTAGAGATGGACTTGTGTCTTGCAAAGCAGAAAATACCCCACATTTCAGATTTACCTCCCTTCCACTTCCCCCAAGCACACGTGCAGTTTTCTTCCTGTGTGCATCCAATGGTAGAGCCAGTCGTGACCTTGCAACAAAAGTGTGAGGTTGTGGGCAGGAAGACCTGGATTCTGTTTCCATCCCTGTTACACAGCACCCACATCTTAGGGTCTGTGTGTATTCCCCTCTGCAACGCCACATACAAATGAAAAGCTGGAAAATCATTGGCAGTGCTGAGAATAGAGGAGGAGAAAGGGCTCAGGGTGTGGGGGTGCTTTGTTACAAGGAAATCCCTCAATGTGGCTTACCTGCTGCTAACAAAAAATGAGTATTTTTTTGCTCAGAGCATCAGCAGCATCACAGATACCCTTCCAAATTATGGGCTACTTGTTTACATTGAGATAAAAATATGAACTTTTAAAAAAACCCTTTTTGCAGCCCTGAATGCAAATATGCATCACGTACCTTGAATGTAATTTAAAATAATAACCCATAGCACATGTGACTTGATCCAAAATACAAATGCCACGTAACACATCAGGGCTCAGGAAGCAGATCCTTTCATGTTACTTGCAGGTGAGCTATCCCCTGACCTGGCCAGTCTGAGAGCAGGAGCTTTTATCATAGCTCATCTGAAGGTGAACAGACAGATTCAGGGGTTTCCTTGGCCGCTCTGCCAGACGCTGCCGAGGAGCTGGGGATGTCCCTTTGCAGTGTCCCTTCCCCTGCCCTCGGTGGCTGGCATGGAGAAGGTGCAGGGCATGAGGCACCGGCCAACACAGGAGCAAACTGCATTGGGTATCGCTTTTCAAAAAGCAGATGGTTTGCAGTTCCCCTTTAGTGTGGCTGATAAGCAGGCAGATGTTGGGGGATTTATCTGTGTTTCTTGAAATGGCCAAGCAGAGCTGGGAATCTGGAGGGATTTCTGGCATTTCCTACTTTCAGTTAGGCTAAATATACTCAAGGATGACCTTTATCTCGATATTTTAATCCTACCTCTTCTAATCCTGGTGTGAAAAACAAAGCAAAGAGATTCCTGGAAATGTGAGGTTAAAAAAAAAGGTGCTGGTCCTTCTTTTTTCCATCCTTGGAAAGGGAACGTAGTCATTAAGGGGTTTGGCAGTTCAGCCTGGTCATTATTTTATTCCATATAAATCCAGAGCTCTTTCATTGTGCTCAGTGAAGCTTTCCTCACCTCCTGCTTTTTTATAGAGAATGTAAATCACTTCTTTTTAAATTCCTTTTGGACCACCACAGATCTCTAGCCATCAAAAATGTCTTACTGGAGAATCTAATCCTCAGTTAAAATACCAGTGTCCATGAAAGAGAATCAGCAAAACTTCTGAGCATTTAAACCTTCTGCTTTTATATAGAATTCCAGGGGAGCAATCTGTTGTTGGCATGGCCTTTAGGTAGCACTGAACCTTTGACAGACCTGCTAGATAGAAATCCTCTTCTGAAAGCTCTTCCCAGGAGTTTTCTCCAGCATTTTGTATCCCACAGATTTTCCCTCTCCAGAACTAGGTCTTTCCCTATCCTCAGTGGGGAGATCAGACACTTTGCCACTACAGACTTGGTCCAGGCACCTAACTCTCACTTTGGATTCTCCAGCAACTCTAAGCTAACAGAGTTCTTAGAAAAAGACTTAGAAAAAATTTTAAGAATTGAAATTCTGTATTAGAACTATTGCATACCATAATATAATTCAGGAAAGTCTGTGTGCAAGGGTCCAGGTGAACTTCTTTCTCTGAGTCTGCTTGCATAAGGAGGGACGTTCCCACTCCTGTCCTCCTGGAGAGTGGGACTTTGGGCATATTCCCTGTGTCTGTCTGCGAGAGGCTGCACCCAGTGATGGCCACGTCCCAGCAAACGCTCCTTGCTTGTTCCCTTACAACCCTACCAATATCTGATATCAGACTTTTATTTCTTCCTCTTACAACCTCCCTTCTTTTAACTCAATATGATAAGTAGTATATATTAAGGCGGTAAACTGACATTCATATAATGTTAAAATTTCTCAAATTCTTCAGTCTTGAGTCTATTTTTTTATTGGGAGTTACAGGGCTTGTATGGGGCCAGTTAGGGCAGGAGAGCTATAAAGAAACCAAATCTAAGGATTTTTAAAGTATCAGCACTTCTGGAAGTGAAATATAATCCTCATGGCTGAAGGGATATGCTTATCTGCTCTTGAAGCCGCTGGTTTCAGCCTTACTTGCAGACTGGATCTGAGCTAAGTGGACTTCAGATCCGATCAAGTGCAGCAATCCTGACGTTCCTTTTTTCCATCTGCCCACCACGCTCTCCGCAGCTAAACTCTTCCTGATGAGTGAGGTTTGTGCCTACGTTGGATTTGGCCCTGCCTCTCTATTCTTAAAATGGCGGTCGCTAAACAGAGTGCATAAGGAGTGTATGGTCTGCAGAGCAGGTATGGAGCACGACCCATACAGCATTAGGTAAAGCCACGGATATGGGGAGAATGAGGCTGGATTCAAGGTCTGCCAGGGGTCAGCAGGTACCGTCCCTTGGCTCTGTAGCCTTGTTGTGCCTCTTTGGTCCCCTTTCAATGGCAAAGCCATTGCTCCCACAGCAAAGCCTCAGTCCCAGCTGGGCCTTTAGGGTGCTGCTGGAAAGAAAATTACAGTAACAAGGAGCTATTTGCAAACAGTTCAAGGATTTGGCAGATGCTCTTACCCAACTCAGTAGAAAAGAACCTCATTATCTTCCAAGCTTCGAGTATTGCTTTACACATTTGGTGGCACTGTGTTTACTAGTCAGCGCTGTTTTTATTTGTGAAAGAGGAGCTGCAAACAAAGCTCCGGCTATTGTCTCCGGGAGCGGGGGAGGCTGGATTTCCTGCAGGGAGGAAGCTGGGCAGGTGGTGAAAACTTTGTGGAAAGATTTGTTTTGCCAGCTGTGGTGCAGTGGGAAACATCCCAAACACCCCACACCTATGGCGCCTGCTGCTTGTCATGCAGCGAGAATAAAATCCAAAGTCTCTCTGGGTTTGTTCAGATTGGAAGGTGCCTCCTTAGTGCCAAAAAGATTAGTAGAGTATTTCCTGCATCCACCCTGCAGAAAGCGGGATGTCAGACAGCAGCAGCACATCTCCCCTTAGGGCCAAGAGGAGACAGGGAAAACCACCAAGAAGTTACAGAGAGCCCAAAAGTAATTCTGGAAACTACGAAGAGCTAGAGACTGTGTAATACCAGCAATGTAAGGACTGAGGAGAGCAGAGAGAGATGAGTTTCTGTATTTTCTGCTATAGACAGTATAAAAGCACCCACACTCCCCAGCACCCAGGCATGCCCTGAGTGTAGGACCAGTTAGATAGCCCAGGCAGGGATGAAGGCTTCTGGTGCTCTGGGGTCAGAGCAGGCAGGACATCTGCATGTAGGGATGCTGCCCAGAGGGGTTAGCATGGACAAATTGGCAAAAAAATTTGGGTTTTCCCCCCAACATTCTGGAGGAAGCGTGGTTGAAGACAAGAGTGATGCCAAGAGGTACCTGTAGGTCATCCAACCGCACTGATGAAGAATAATAAAGAAGCAGGTGAACTTGAGTGTTTGGTTTTTCAGCTCATTCAGTGAAAAATGCGGTTTTCCTCAACTTGTTTCTGAAGAAAGGTCTCTCCTTGCTAATAGCTGGAACCGCATGAGGCTTCTCAACCCCAGGCCCTGCCTGGAGCGGGGTAAATTATATGCTCTGAAAATATGGTCAGGTTTCTTCATCAGATTGGTTAAATATGCTTCTGAGGTAGCAGGGTCTTCATGCTAGACTTTTCCAATGTGTTTAAAATAGCTTCTACGCTTCAGCAAAAACAGTTTCCTGCTCTCACAGAGGCCCCTCCAATCCGTCTGCTCAGGCTGGCAGAGCCCAACTGCAAGAAGCAACAAGTGGCAGGACCATCTGGCTCTGAAACACCGGCGCCAGGCAAAGCATGGTCCAATGCAAAGGAGTAAGAACAGGAGCGATCCACCGAGGGTGGTCTGTGGCCCCCATGTTCCAGCAGAGCCCAAGCAAATTGTCCACACAGCACATCTACACCTACTTCCTTGGAGAATATCCCAGGGAGGCAGAAGAGAAGGAGAGGTCATGTCATCCTGGGTAATCCTGGGGTGTTAAAGCTCAGGATGCTAACAGCTCAGTGCTGTTGTGGTTTTCCCTAGGAAACCCAATCTCTATGCAATGATCCTCAGGCTGAGGAGGGACAGATCATCTCCCCTGTGTGTGTCTCCAATACTCAGCACTGGTGCAGGGATAGATTTGGGCCCAGCTGCCTGTAAGGAACATCAAGAGGAACAGAATAGGACGCTTTCCTGTTTTCAGTGTGAGAAGTACTCACTGTGGCATGTCAAATAGATTGTGACTCTGTAATGATTTCTTTAGGAATATTCCTACACCTGGCAATAAGGTGAACATCCTAGGTGTTTGGAAGGGAAGGGCTATAGGTGGGAACATGGTCCAAGAATTAGAAGAACAGGCTGGGGACCCGAGTTCAGGTTTTGGTCTGTCACAGACCCTCTGTGTGAACCAAGAGGACAGAATAGGCACGCGTAGAGGAGCCTGTGCTTTTTTGTTCAAGATATGTCTAAGCTTGGTGACTTCGAAGCACCAGGACATATACAGAAGGCAGACAGGAGGTGAAACCCAGCATACCTGAACTTTACCACCCAATTTGTGTCTTACTGGCCTGGTGTTAATGAGAGGCAGTGCCACTTCCCTTGCTAACACAGGGATGTGGAAGGAGAAAGACATACAAGACTGGAAAGGGCTCACATGTTGCAGGAGGAGCACAGGACATAGCTACTGCAAGGAAGCTGCAGGCATACAATAAATCCGGCCCAGTGGTGTCAATTTATCTGATGCTTTCTTACATTTCCACTTGGCTTCCTCTCCCACCCCACCCCGCTCCCCACTCTTTCACTGATTAACTGATTTCCCAGCTGGCAATCCTCACCCCATCCACATCACCTCTGAATGTGGTCTAGACAGTCTAATTGCATATAATCCCAGAGCTATAGTGAGCACCTCACACTAAGCCTTGCAGTTCTGTGGATGCTGGGGATTCACTGAACTCGTCTTTGCTGAGCATTCAGAGCACATCTCATTAAGGAGAACGCTGGGGATTAAAAGGTCAGGGGGGAGGTGAAGATGAAAGCACATCCTTCATAGTGTGTGATAAACAACACTGCCTCATACTGATTTTTGCTTATGAAGCAACAAATGTTGAAGAGAGCCATGATGCTGTCTCAGAGCACCTTGCTGTGTCCTTGCTGTGCTATAACTCTTTGAACCTCTTGCTCTCCTGCTTACGGTGCATGCTCTCCCCTGCTACACAGATGTGGGCACCTCTGCACACTCTGCCATCTGCAGAAGGGCACAACACTTCCAGAAGGACCTCAGTGGTCTCTCTTGCAGAGGAAGCCATTGGGTTCTTCATGGAAGCAATTCAGTGCTGTTTTCTCATTTTCTGCTGTAGGAGCTAGAAATCTCTTAAAATTACAACCTCTTTCCCCTTTTGTCTCCCATCCCCTAGTGATAAGGGGAGTGAGCCTTCAGTAGGTCCCCCCATAAGTCACACTGGGAGACTCAAGCTGAAGAGCTGACCTCTGAAGTGACACCCCAGCCTCCACCGAATTAGTGTTAGACAAGGTGCTGCATGAGATTCTGGAACAGGCTGTTGTACAGTGAAGACCTGGCTGGTGTTTTTGCTTAACACAGGCTATTTTTAATCAGTCTCAAGGGCTCGTCAGCATTTAAGTTGCAATTTTTGGAAAGTGTGAAAATGTGCTGGATGAAATCAGGAAGGGAACTTATCTGGCTCTGCAGTAAGAGACAAGGTCCAGATGCCTAGAGGTTACTGGGAAAAGAGGTTTTGAATGACAAGTGTTTATCTTTCATTGCTCATAAGCATTCTTTGTCAGGAGGTCATGGGTGGGGAAGAACAACATGTTTTTCTACGCTTTGAAGCCTTAGAACAAGAGAGACATCCTTGCTACGGCAAGCACACTTGCAAGATACAGCAGCCATGTGCAGCAAGGAAGCACTGAAGCAACTGGGAGAGTTTCTTGGCAGATCATGTTGGGGGTTAACACTGTCTGGTGGCACCCCAAAGTACATAAAGGCTGAAGGGTAACTTCATGGGAGCCAGGGGGAGAGGGTGGAGAGGGGCTGACCTTGCCTTGGGGTTGGGCTCTTTGGGGTGTGGCAAGGCAAGTGTTGGCGTCATTCCATCCAGGTGACGGAGCTTTAGGGACCTGTCTGTAGCAGGAATGACTCAAACACAGCTCCTCCTGCAGGGAGGTCATCCTGGAGAAGATTTATGGAGCAGACAGAGGTGGGCAATAAGGGAACTCATGGTAGCACTGGTCTGTAGTGCAGTGTGATAGGGACAGCCAGGGCATACCCACAGAAGAGCCGACCCCTCACACTGACATGCACAGCTATTGAAATATTCCTGGTGAGGCCAGGTTTCATGTTTTCACTTCCCTTCACTGACTTCTTTTTTTTTTTTTTCTTTTCATTTTTTCTTTACTATACCCAAAGTAAACACACTCTCCGTTCAGCCTCCTGCCCTGATGCAGCAAGTGGGGCTGGGTTTAATAGCAGTCCATGTTTTCAAAGCTCTGTGAGATGAAGTGTGAAAGATTTCCAGCCCTGCTTGCAGGCTGACTCCTGGAGGGGTCAGCAGCTGGTGCACAGAGCAATGCGTTTCCTGCCCCGTGGCAGCAAATAAGAGGGGAATGGAGGAAACAGATATGAAAAATCCCTCCTAGCCTATCGCAGCAAAAAGCAGATTCAGGCTCTTTCTCGGTGTGGTGGTAATGACTGCTTAGTTTTGCTAATGGAAAAGGGCTGCTGATCCTGATAGTGGGGTTATCATGTTGCCACACAAACAAGTAAGAGAGGAGGAAAACAGACTTTTTTTTGTTCTCTTGCTATTTTCCTGGCTTACCATCTATCAGGTAAAAACTTCACAGGGCACCTCCGTGGGTTTCTCAGATGCTGTCAGTGGAAATACTGTTCTCTTGTACCATTGACTGCAGTGGCTGGATGTGATGACTGTTACCTGCCTCCTAGCTCCTTGCAGGGACAGCTACGAGTCAGGTGCAGCCACCTGAACTGAACAGAAGCAGGTTTTATCTCCAACAGAGGCGAAGATTCATTACAGTCAGTTTGCATTGTCAACAGCTCAGCTCACTACAAGGGAATAAATACACTGCTTACAGATGCAACGATTCCCTAAATCCTGGGCACGTAAACCCTGAAACACTCACTGAGTTTTCCTCTGAAAATTAAGTTTGATGGGACTGAGCTTTTTTGCATACAAAATTCCTTAAAGGCAGGGATTTAATTCTGCACAGCTCTGAGCAGAGGTTTGATGATGCTCAATAGTATCTTATAACTGATGCACATGCTGCTCCTCTCATCCTAATGTGTAATATCTAGCTGGGAAAAGCAATAATGGAAATTCCTGCAATTATTAGCTATACACTTACATTTAGTCTTGGTTTATATTGGATCATGAAGAGAACTTAGGAGAGTGTTTATATTCATCAAAATATTTTATAGACAGTAAAAACATGAGGGAATGTATACTGGTTTTCTGTGTTTGTCATGTTAGAAGACTGGTGGTGAAGATTACAGCTGCTCTTAAAGTGTTAGCCAGGATCCAAGCTCTGTGGTACAGATACAAAATGGGAGACAGTCCTAAAGATCCCACTCTCTAGTAAAATGAAAGAGCAGTCAACCCATTTCAGTCAGAGACCTCCACAAAACATAACATTCTGTCATGCAATGCCTATGAGATACATGAGCATCTTGTATTTAAGGGAGTATCTATGGGACCAGGATCCAAAACCTGGGCCAGCTGTTTTGCATAGCCAGAGGAGTCACTTTTACATAGACAGGATCCATTTGGCCAAAAATTTGATTGCAGGAAAGCCTTGATGCATATTGTGAGTCTCTTGGTTAGATATATGCACATGATCCCAAAATACCTGTGTAGCTCTTACTTTCGGTGAATTCCCCAAATAAATCCCCGTGAGTTGCTGTCATGTCCCCCAAGCCCCTGGAAACCCAGAAGGCTCCCAGTGCACCACCGGTGGCAGCCGCCTTCCTCTTCTCTTTGCATTTGCTGTGGACAAGAGTTTTATAAGCGAAAATACAAGCACCAGAGCCAACGGAGCTGGCACTGCTGCCTGGCTCAGCCTGTCAATCCCATAAATAATTACAGAATGAAGAAAGCTCTGCTGTAGCTATCAAAACCAATGGCAATTTTATCTTTGATTTCGCAGGAAACTGGATGGGCCCCTTAATCTTCCTTACTTAGGGAGGGGTAGGGGTGGGAAAATACAACTTTTGTTAAGGAGGAAAAAAATGATTCAGATAATGCGTGGTGTTTTTGTCAGGCTCTTAATTGTTGTTGCCAGGGAAATGTATCCTCCTGGGTCAGGGATAGTGCAATGACAAAATGCAAACAGCTTGATTCATGTTTATAGAGAGGCAGAGCCAAATTCATCCCTGGTGCAACTCGGCCGAAATGCAGAGATGGATTTGGCTCGTTACCTAGCTAGCAGTTCTGTATTAACATGTTCTCCCAAGCTATTTTACAAACAACACCTAATTTATTAAAAGGGAATGTTTAGAAAATGTTTTTTTTCATGATTTATTGCTACTTGCCTGCCAGTTGTTTGAACAAGGACTCCACCAGTCTGTTCTTTGAATTTTTATTTGCTAAAACCAATGCTCTAGCTTTGGGATTTCAAATCTGCCTCAGCAAGCTTTTAAATCAACAGCAGTAATCCCTTCACCCTTGATTATCAGTTATTTCTATGTCTTTTTTACAAGACAACATTTCTAAAGTAATCAGTAATTATTAAACTCCCATTTACAATATCACACTGATTGTGCAATACTTTTACTACAAATCTGCAGTATAAATTACCACTGTAGATCATGGTTACATTTTTAAAGCAAGGGGTTATAATTAAAATACTTATAGAGCTCTTTTATGCATTAAGGGTTTCCTCAGTCCCAGCTCATTCACGTCCTCATCCTCCATAATGACGATCAGGGGGAGCTTTGCCATCATACGTGTAGGATCACATACACTGATCCAGGCCATGACCATGAAATACGCTTCAGGTCTCTGGGTCTGCACAGGATCCTCTGCAACTTCAGCACAGCCCTAAACAAGATTCAGTCCTTATTTTGTAATTTCTGTGCCTAGTGCTGCACCCGTGCTGGGTGTCTGCACTGAATGCCTCTTCCTTTGCAACATAAAGTGGGAAAATAGGAGCACTTGGCTTGCAAAGACAAGGAGCTTGGGAATGCTCAGCCACTTGGCTTTCTGCTCAGGTCAGGTTCATGTTCAGCCAAATTAAAGAGCTTAGATCTCTACGTACCTCTCCTTGTGCTTTGGGGCTACATGCAGCCCTTCATCCCCTAGCAGAGCTTGTAATCGCTTTTTCCATCAGGCAAAGCTGACATCGGTTCCTCCTGCTTTTCCAGGAGAACTGGAGAGAAAAGCTGCGCTTCTCCAAAACCAAAATGTGTTTTCAGGAGAAATTTATTTCCCAAAAAACTTCTGATGCAAATCTCATTGAAAAAAATGAAAACGTTTCAAGGTTTACAATACAAAACTGAAAATTGCCTGATTCTAACCCAATATTTTTTATTCTTTGGGTTTACAAAAAGCCCCAAAGATGCCGGTAGAGGAAACATCCAGTTAGCAGTTACCAGACTGGATTCTTGCAAGTCATGTTGAGTACTAATATGGAAACTGTCGGGGGGGCTAAATCTTTCTCTAAAATGCCAAAGAGGAAGCAAGCTGGGGATAAAATGAAGGAGGAGTATGACCTCAACAACACACAAACCACAACAACAGATCATTGATAATGGAGAGCTTTTAGTTGTGAAATGAACTTGCAGCGCAGAGGAGAGCCTGGATGCTATCTTTAGGAGCCAGGAAGCAGGGAAGATTAATCTTAATCTTCCAAAGGCCTTGCTATCCCAGCAGCAAATGATAGACACTGTTGGAAACTCAACATTCTTTGCTCAAAATGCCACCAAAACTGTCCACAATGTTCTTGTGAAAAGTTACAACTGGAAGTAAAACTAAAAAAAAAAAAAACAAAACATAAAATTAATCAACATAAACAAAAATAAGCTGAAGACTCTGTGAAGCTTAGTGAGGACTTTCACATTGGCTTCATATTTTATGTGGAAGATGCCCACATGGTACAGACCTGATGGCAAGTAAAGAAAAATGGGTACAATTCCCCACCAGCTCACTGCAGGGCATCTTGGATTGCAGCATAGCTGATGTTTTACATAGTTTAAGAAATTGGAGTGTCACCACAACCTTTCATATGCATGAAAGGTATTTATAACCAAAGTGGGGATTTGTTGCTGACCTGTCCTTCACAGATGTCTGTTGTTATGTTTTTCCCGTATAACCCTAATGTTGTATATTTTTAACCTGCTGTTTACTGTTATCTGCTGCACAGGAACACTGGAAAAACAGAATGCTAATTAATTCAGTTTTAAATAATTTGGGATACCCTGGAGAGCTCTTATATTAGCGGTTTTGTTTTCGGTTTCAAGAAGATGTTACATTTTGTAGACATGTGATACCACATTTCAAACACATAAAAATCCATGATCAAATTAGGCCGGTCATGGGCAAATTTAACAAAGTTTTTCTATTTCCTGTCAGACACACAGACTGTTCTGCTCAGGAATTTGTGCCTTTCAGTCCACATTTAACTTCATTTGCTGCCTGTTTTCTATTTATAACGCACACAGCAATACTATTTGCCAGTAATACTTTAAATGATGCCAGCAATATACTGCAATGTGAGCAGTACAGGAAAGAGGAGAAGGCCTTCCTAAATAAGTTAACTGACTACATTTCTGTCTCATTTGGATGCTGAGGGAACCACTGGAATGAATTTGAAGTATTCAAGGACTGCAGTGGAGCCTGAAAATTCTGTGGTATAAGGTGCAGGGGAATAAAGGTTCTGTAGCCCATGTAGGGGTCCCCTGAAAAGGGACCTTATTTTCCTCAGTTTTTGGCATTCTTATGGTCTGTGATTTTCTGATTTCTGCATACACGTTCAAATCAAACTATTTCAAACTGGGTGCAGACCAACCTAAATCACTGAACTTTACAGGGTTGTTTTCTTCCTCCATCCCATTGACATCTCCATCTATTACTGCGCCTTCGTACATGCGGCTTCTCCGGATCTTTTCAGCGCCACTCAATTTCTGTTCTCGCAGAGCTGTTTTCCTCTCTTTGCAATATGTCCCTCTACCTGCTTTAATGTTTCCTCTCACTGTTTGAGCATCCAAACCTTTGCTGAGTGCCTCAATGGGTTACACAGGTAAAAGAAAAGTTATTGGACCATTGAGCTTATGACTGAATGTCCGTGTCTTCAGGCAAGCTCATCTCATGTAAGTCCTTCAGAATCATTGATTCTTTTCCCATGAAGAGCTCAACTTCGGGTTTGATGGTCAGCGGTCAGAGATGAACAAAAAATGGGTCAGTTGGATCTCTGAGTCTGGTCTCAAGTATATCATTCTGTCAGTCTCAAGTATATCATTCCGTCAATTAAACTGTGCTACAGCCTGCACCTAACAGAAGAGAATCACATAAATACCATTCAGGAAGTGTAGTGATTGGCAAACAGCAGGTACAAAACAAATGAGACAGTTCTTCACATAATGTTCAATTGAACTGTGGGATGTTTGTGCTTCCTGCAGTTTACATGAGTTCATTAATGGACAAATTCATAAAAATCACCGGAATGACTGAAGGTTACTAAAATACAAAGGCACCATCTGTGGCTCACCACGTGCCGTAGCTTGTTGAGGACTGGGAAAGCACTACATCTTTGCTCTGCTCCTACATTCTTCCACATACCTTCACTGTTGGCCCTTGCTGAAGATATGAACTCGAAACCAACCATAATGAGACCAGTCTCATCTTTTTATGACACTTAGCTGACAACTAAATATGACTTTCATTAAATTAAAATACTGTATGCTCCACATCCATAGAAATGTGAGGTTAAACCAGCGGCATCTTACACAGGACAGCTGTCCATCTTTGGCTTTGTTGCTCCCTTAGGTTTACTGTTCAATAAAGTTACAGTAATTCAGAGCAGAGACATTCACAGTCCAAAGCAATTAGCTCTTAGTCAGGAAGTCCCCCCAATGTCGAGAGCATAAATCTCCCAGCCCACGCAGAGCTTTGCATTCCTGGAGCACATGGGGCCCATTAACATCCCTTGCAGCCCTTAGGAATGGCAGTGCTGGAGCAGCGCCGCTCCAGTGTCTTTCAGCTGCTACATTTGTCCTGTTTACTCCTGGTCCCTTTGGGGCTATTTCTGATTTTGTTAGTATGCCAGACACTATCATGATGTCAGACCTCTTAATAAAAAATTGGTGGATCTTCTGCACTGACCCTGAGCCAGTGCCAGGTACTGCAGGATGGGCTAGTAGCTCTCTTTGCTGGCTTTGCAGATGATCACGGTGTTGAATTGCTGAGCAGTGCCAGCAAACCCTGTAATTTTGCTTCATTAAGTTCTAATGAAGCAGGATGAGACAGCTTCAATTTAGTGCTGTTCTTTTTCAACAAGGCTGAAGGAGAAATGTCATCTGTCACAGAGCAATGAAGCTCAGAGGACTCATCAGTGGCCAAGTTAAGATTCATCCTGTTCTTCAGATTATTTCTTTAGAAGTAAGAGGTTCTTACCACAAAAAAAAGTCCTTCCAAACTCTTAATTCTTTTCACCAAAGCTTTTCAGCAACATATTTACAAACAGGTCAGGACTAATCTGCAGCTTCAGTGGGGGAAAGTGCTCTGGTACCTGGTCCTGGCTGCACAGTAGCACTCTTGAATCTAAGAAGGGACATCCACGATGAAGGACCTGCATCAGCAAAACTTTGTGAGAGACATGTCTCACTCCCTGCCTTGGCCTAATCTCCACACCTCAGCTGTGTTGCAGCATGGAAAGGGAAGCAGGAGCCCAGCGTACACCTGCAGACACCGCTTCATATGGCTTCACTACCAGGTTTCCTTCAACTACAGCTAGCCAGGGATATTTGTTGGAGGCTAGACCAGCTGGTTTCTTTTCATGTGATTACAGTCTTCTCAGAAGAGGGAAATGGGTTGTAAAATAAGTGTACTGTTTTCTCACATGGAGAAAAATGCGTGTGTGTATCCTCTTACTGGAAAAAAGGCGGCAGATATGGCCCACAGCATACTCGTGCAGTACCTAGATCCACCTGGACTAACCCTGTCTGAATTTCAAAGTTGTGCAGAGTTATTAACAGACAATTTTAGAAACCAGCACCAGCAGAGCTTTCTTCTGCTCTGCCTCAAGAAGATAGGATTCATGAGGTGATGCATAATGTGTTCAGGATTTGAAAAGTTTTATACCATTTTTAGTCTAAAGAGGTTGTTCTGAAATCAGGTCTCTGGGCTTTTCCTGAAGATAATATGTTTTTAGGCAATTTCACAAACTGTAGAGACTATTGGAAGCTTCTTTGTTCAGTGTGAACCCCTCCAAAGACCTCAGTCAATGCTTGGAGGGAGGCAATCACCTGGAACCTCAACTCAGTCATTTATGACTTGTCAGAAAGGTTGGGGTGTGCACCATCCAGGACTTCGCCCTACCTAAATTAAGACCCAGCTGTGAACCTCAGTCTTAACTAAGTCCTGTGAGTGCTGAGGCAGTCAGCCAGACTTCCTAGAGCTGACTCATTATTTTGTGAGACAACTTCAACCAGAGACATTGAGAAGGAATCACCGGTAGCCGTGCAGGCAGGGCATGCACTGGAGATGTGAGACCTCAGAACCAATTACTTATTCTGAATTAGCCAAAGCAAGATTTGATGTTGGCACCCTCATTTTAAGTAAATACTCTAAATTCTGAGTTCTTGCTATTCTGAGGTGGGACAAGCTGATTATCATGTTGTATGGGTTTTCCAAGAAATGCCATCATTGTTCAAACTGGTGTGAACATTCCCACAAAAAACCCTCAGGTCCGGCAGATCAGTTTTGTTTTCTTTGTTTCCCAGCAAAAAGCTGCCTCATTGGAAAATTCCCAATCTTGTCTAAGCATTCTCCTTGTAATTTGCACCCATGGATACATAATTGCAGGTACATTTTGTTTTCCACAACTGGGCAAAAATGAAGCAGTGCCTGCAGTTTTGCTAAGCCTTCTGAGAAGCACAAATTATACTCCTGTATAACTGATGACAGAAAATCACGCCCACAGACATTTGCAGGTGCAAAAGAAGAAAAAATTAAAAAAAAAAAAAGGAAGAAGAAAAGTCAAGGCCTTGTTGCAGAGCAGGGATCCGTGTCTGCCAGGTTCAAATGCATATTCAGAGTGTGAAAGGGCACAGGGAGCGAAAGGTGTGGGTGAGAAAGAGGAGGACCTTCATCAGTACCGTAAGAAATTTAAAGCTATGGCAGGAAAGCAGGAAAGGAAACTGAGAAGATAAAACACAGCATGGAGGGCTGCATACTGACTAATGAACTCCTTGCCCTTGATATTTGCTACTGACCAAAGAAATGGGCACAAGAATGTCCTACAGCTGAGCCTTTGTCCATACAGCAGGTAAATCAGATTTACTGTCTTTTTGAGTTTTTTTCATTCTACTAACAAGAGTAGTAGAATTCTACTTATACTACCACTTTTAATTCATAGCAGTTTTGATGTTAGGAAGCCCAGCTCCTGCATGAGTAGCAAGGAATCCATGCACTAGTCCAAGCACATAAGCAGAGATGTGGGATCTCACCTGATCTCAAAGCAAAATCAAGGTGGGCAAATCTATGGTGGTGTCACTTGCATAGTCTTCCACATTTGTGGAAATTTATACAACTGGGACTCATTTTGTTTACAAGTTAGTTATCCTGGGTGAAGGACACCCCACACCAAATGGATTAAGGACACAAGAAATGTCCAGATGATCAGACCAGTGGTCCAGTTGCAAGTCTTTCTCCACCACCTTGTGGCCATGGCCACTGTTTTATGTGGGAGGCCTGTTTGCCGTCCCTGGTGCTGTCGTGTCTGTGGGCAGAGCACCCTTGGCAGCAGTGCATCAGCTCAGTGGATCCCCCCGAGAAGCAGTTGGTGCCCTTGGGGTGCTGTACTGGTGATAGTATTGAGGGATGGGTGGATAACTTTGTCTTTTGACCTTACCCACCATCTTTGTGAGCTGGTAAACCTCAGTCATATCACTTCTCAGCTGCCTTTTCTCCAAACTGAAGAGTTCCAGCCCTTCCCATCTCTCCTTTTCAGGGAGCTGCTCCATCCCCTTGACTTCAGTTGCCTTTGTTCCTTCTCCAGCTCCACTAGGTCCTCTGTTGTCCTTGATGCATCAAAGCTTTCTGTTCACCACTGAGATGAATTGTGCTGGTTTTATGTCCTGCAGAGCCATCTGACTCATGTGACAAAGTTACACTGTGCAAATTATGACAGTCACACAAACCTGGCTGATGCAATTGGTAGACCAAGAATTATCTCTAAGTTGTAACATATATCAATTATTACAATAATGAATAAATGTTTTCTCATTTGTTTTCTTGTTTTAATTTTGCAATCTGTTCACAAGCAGTTTGTGAACTCAAGTGGTACAAAATCCATGGAAGAAATTATATGCTTGGAGTTATTTGCTGAGCTCTGTGCCACGAGCTTCTTGCCCTTGTTTTAGTTAAGTTCTCACTTTAATTCCATGAGCATTCCTTGTTTTTAATCACAACCTTGTGAGAATCCCCTGGAAAGACCTTGCTTGCCTGTTCCTAGCAAACAGATCGACTTGCAGCTGGATTTAAGTATAGATGATGAGAAAGGCATTTAATTGTTTCAGTCTAACTACCCCCTTCTCCTTGTTTCCTTCCCCTGTGAACTCTCTAGTTAGCGTATTATTTCCCACGGCAGAAGAGAGCCATCAGGTCTTTGGTAAGGCTCCAGCTCTGCTAGGAAAGCCGTTGTGCTGATGGATGAAATATTTCCAACTCCACTCTTTTTCTCTGTCCTCTCTTGCCATCACTTCAGCACATTCCCATGGTCCCAGGGACTCAAGTGGATTTGCAGACCCAAGTCTTGTGTCCTGTAGTCGGACACAGAGACATACCAGGGGATTTCAGCATCCAGTAATTTCTTTAGGTGCTGGTTTATCAAGGAAATTGGCTGGAACTATTGCATCACTTATGAAATATGACAATCTCCTAACCCGTATGTACAATTTATTAATAATGGTTGAGATGAGAGAAGATAAACTGATGAGATAGATATTCTTGCTATGGAGGTCTGAACAATCTAAAATGTCAGAAGCACTGAAATTTAGTCTGCTTCTGTAGATTTAAATAGCTCAGGATTGTTTTAATTGGGTTATGTATTTAGTTTAAATGAGCATGGGATGGATCTAAGCAGTCACTGAATAAGATTAACAAAGGAGATGGATTGAAAACAGAACCATTTATCTAATGCTTCCCAGTCAGGGACTTTTGATTACATCCCAGTCATTCCCACTTTGGATTTTGCAAAACAAAACTCGTCTGGCATATGCTGTTCTATGCAAACAGGGCTTCAGATTCAGTGCTCAGACTGGTAACATCATGTTTGTATGCAAAACACAGCAGGTCCTAGGAGAGCTGGTGACACATGGTAAGCTTCAGCTCACTCTCTCTGATCCCTTGATCTTTACAGTCTGTGAAATGAAATGTGCCATGGGCCAAACTTTTGCCAGCCTTCTTCCATTCCCTTAATTACTAACAACATGTTAATCCCAACTCTGGATGCTATGAGACCAGGACAATGAAATCAGTGGACAAAACCAAAGGGCCATGAATAAACACTACTGAGCTTCCCTCTCCAAAATACATCCTGTAACACATACACAAACAAAAAAACTCCATTGATTTTCCATTCTGTCTTTCTGGGAAGGGACATATGGAAAGACACCACTCGTCATAGGAGATGAATGAAATATCCCTCGACTTCCGTTAAATTCAGGGAATACAATGATACACACACAGAGGAGGACTTGGTGTAAAATGCAATGGATATGTCATTTGTCCAGGGCTTGATGCATAGGAGAACCCCATAAAATGTCCACAAGGAAGAACAAACTGAGAATCACCCACATTACAGGCTCTGTCTAGGATCACAAGTCTAACATCAGCTTTTCTAGAAGAACTAGTATCTCCGAAAGAAGTTTTTTCCAGAAATGGGTTTTTCGACTAAATTGAAATATTTGTCAAAAGTTTTAGGAAGGCATGTGGGTTTTGGTTAATGCATGAACAAACTCTGAAAAAATGTTTGATTTTAAACTGAAATAAAATTGCTTTCAAGTTTTTATTTAAATATTTTGCAAAAAACCTGGAAATGATGTCTAAAAAGCTCCTTTTATGAGATCAGAGTCAGCTTGACTATTGTATGTATACCAATAAAGACATAAATTTGCAATTCAGTAAAACAGAGCAGAGGAGTTTATATAAACTACTGCCAAAAACCCACCCTCTGTGTCCATCCAAGTGGTGCACTTTCCCCTTATGATTTCGTTGTACAAGGACATTTAGTCTGATTAAAGATTAAGTGCTTTCTGCAGGGTTGTGATGGTGAGCGAATGCACTGGGAAAACTCCATTCCTCTCTACAGGCAAGATTTTTACTGTTTCACTTCTAGGACAGTATTTTTGTAAAGGTTCATTTCTGATGTTTTCTAACTACCCTTTATTTCCACCGGACACTGAAGTGAATTATTTCACTTCTGTGCTTCCAGGAAAAGCTAGCAGGAAGCTTTTTGTTTCCTTTTCTTCCTCTTTTGTGCTAAGGGGATTTATTTAATACAGCTGGGAGGCCAGGCCCCCCTGAGGTCTATTTGTACGTAACTCTACAACTGACTTGCATTATAAAAGAATGCAAATGCAATACATATTGACTATATGGGTCATGGTAGCACGTCTAGTTCAGGGAAATATTGAAGTTATCTATAAGTACATAAATAAGGGAGTCCACTGAAGTATACTGTATTTACAGGGTACCTCTGCCTTAGTTAATAGCACAGTAAATAATATCTGATCAAAACCAGAATGCAAATGGTATACATTTGAGGCAATTACAAGGAGATCATCCAGATTTAAATCCTTTCATGAAAGGGGTCACAGTTCAGCTAGATGAGTGCTGTAGCCATGCAAATGAGAGCAGAGTTTTTTATGGGACCTGTTTGTTTCCATAATTGTTTGTAGTGGGGCAGCCCCACTCACCATTCATCCTTTCATCTTTGCTTAAGAAACACTCTGTAACTTTTTTTGAAGTTAAGTCAGTGTTTTGATGAATCCTGCTAGAAACCAAAGCAGTATTACAAAGCCAGAACTGCATTAATGGAAACTGGCTACTTAGGACAGGTTAATCTCACTTTGACTAAGTGGTAATTTGGAGTATTTTTTCCTGGCGTCCAAGAGTTGTGGATCTAATTAAAATTAAGAACCTCTTGCTGATTTTTAGTGGGCTTGTGTTAGACCATATTGCTGAGATCCAACACCAGAGAAGCCTGTAGAGGTTTGCCTCCACTGAGCGTAGGTTCACGTTTCCTATATGAAAAATTGTACTAAGTGATAGTGATTAACATTTATGTAACACATTTCTAAGCAGTGGTAGCACAATATCCTCTCTCATGAGAAGACTACTGAGCTTTGCAATTTCTTGCCAAAAGATACTGCCAAAATCTTACCTTAAGGGGAAGCTGTACAGGTTCAAGGGAAAAAGATACATTATTTATAGAAATCTATATCTATTTGTAGAAATTAGTAGAAATCTACACCCAGCTCAGGAAGCTGCGGGTGGCTGGAGGCTGTGATTGGGATATCTTGTATGTTTGCACTTTTCTTGTAGTATTCTGTGGGCATCTACATTTGTACACTGCCAGGGGTGGGTCTAGGCAGGTTTGTAATCTGAACATTGCAGCCATTCTTATAGCCTTTTTATGTCTTCATGCTATGACAACTGAGCAGCAGGAAGAATAAGAAAGGTTTCCAAGAGTATCCTATGAGGCCTGTCCACAGGACAGATGGCATTTCCTTGGTCTGACAACGTAGGTTGAGGTTGAGGAAGGAGGATCTGTGGGTAGTCCCACCATGTCCTCAGATGAGTGCTCCTCCTTCTATCATCTGACATCCTGGTCTAACTTGCCCTCCTTGGCACAGACTAATGATCTAATGAACAGCACACATCGATGATAGCAGCAATGAGACAGCTTGTTCATTTCCCACCAAAGTTGGCAAAATTCACTCTGTATTTGGAGCTGGGTGAGTAATAACCTTCCCTTAGACAAAAAGAAATGTCCTGGAATAAACATAATCTGGGGTTTTAATGCACAATTAGACTAAGTCATTAATGTTACATTGAGTCAAACTGCTGTATAACCTTGGCTTGGGTTCATAGGTTCCATTAATTTAGTTGTTAAATGCACATTTGCCCCTGAATGAAAGAAAACTTTGTTTCTTCCTATTTATCCAGATGAAAATACAAAGCTGTAAATAAAAGTGCTCTATCTACTAGTGCTCAAACATACTTTTTGCATTTGTATAAAGACAATATGCAACTTCATGCTTTCTCCAGTGAAAGAGTACTCACAAAAGGCAAGGTTCAAGAAAGGCCAGAGCTCAGGCAGGGCCTGCAAAGCCGGACAATGATGCTATGATGTGCATGAAAGGCCACAGAAAGTGATGGCAGTTGGCACAATTGCTGGAACTTGCAGCAGGTACTGACCCAACAGGAGCGCTAACAGGCTCCTTTATTCACCCTTTATTCAGTACAGTAGGATGCTTCCACAGCACAAGATATTTTTGTTCAAGGAGCTATAAACTAGACTAACTCATCTCTATCAGCACAGATGTATTGAACTCATCCTGCAATCCAGGACATAATTCATCTGCCTAACGTGCAAAAACATTAAGATAAGCTTGTTCCTTTTCCATTTGCTCTTTGACATTCATTGATCTCATAAATTAAATGTCTTTCCCATATCTTGGCATGGAGATGAAGCACCTCCCAAGGCATTTTGTGGCAGACTGGGGAGTCTAAAGCAAGTGACTTATCCAGTACCTTTTCTAGGGTTGTCACCTGAATTTTCACACACATGGTTCTTGCAGACAAAAATACTTACAAGTAGATCTACTGACAGGTGTGTGGACATTCAATTTTTAACTAATTTTTGTTGTGAAATAACAGCCAACCCTAACAGGAGCACTGATGTTATTCTTTTGGAAACCAGGAGACTGGCCTGGAAATGCTTAGCTTCACTCTTAAGTATTCATGTTTACCCTGCTTAGGAATAGTTTATCTTATTTCATGTTCACTGGGGAAGCTGGTTCTTGAATTGTACTCACCAATAATTGAAGAGACATGCAGGATTAGATCAGGTTTTATAATGAGGGAAGAGCAGCCCTGAGGCAGATGCTCTTAAGCAGAGCTATAATTTACTGGCAACCTTATCTAAGATATGGTCAGTCAATAAGAAAGCCTCAGAGGACTTCAGGGTAGCCACAGCCTTAATCAACCTGCTGATTTTTTTATAAGGAATGCCAGCTGGTTACTAAACCACAGGGGATAGAGAATAAAAATGAAGAGTTAGGGACAGAATAATGATTTATTTCAAGTGGGAAACCAGAAAAAGTTGAAAACCTATTTTTGCTAATTGCTCATGTTGCTGTCATTACTCTTTGTTATTATTTGTATTAGAATTGGTGACTAGACACTCAACTGAGATCATAAGCTGACTGAACTGAAATGGATCTATTGTGCTCACACTGTGCCTTCACTACCTGCTTTTGAAGACTGATACAGTGTTCCCCACATCTTCTTTCTTGATCATACACAATATGCTGTCACCCAGCTTTGAAGCCATGCCTGGAAGTGCAGGCTACGTCTCTGCTTTCCCATGGGATGCTAACTGGTTTACTTTGTCTCTTCAATTTCTTCCCACAGTTTTGTCCATGTGTCTAGAAGACCAAGACAAGCACTCTTATGATGAATGACTCACTGAGAAAGAATCAGAGAGACTTTGAACTTAATTTAGCACAACTTCCCCAGGAAGAATGACCCTAGAAGTCCTAGTAGCATGCAGGGCAGATAATGCAGATATAACACCAGATATAATGCAGGGCAGGTAATACCAGAGATAATGCAGGGCAGGTAATACCAGAGATAATGCAGGCAGAATTTCATGGTGCGTCTGTCTAAGACGTGCCTGAGCCAGCCAGAGATGTCACACACAGATTACAGACCTGAACCAGTTCTGGAGTGGATACCTGTGACTGGGATAGTGAGAACCAGGAGCTCTGACACCTCTTCCCAGAATTGCTAGTAGCCCAATGCGTTGACTTGGATGTCTCTGTCAGGTCTTCCACTTCTCTAAGTCATTTGCCATCCTATGGCTTTTTCTGTTTTTCTATGAATTTATGAAAAACCAGAGCAGCTTGGCTAATATGAAGGATTTCTAGGTGCTTAGCAACTGCTGTAGTATGATAAACAGAGCTAATCTGCCCATGCAAGGGGACTCGGGCACACTCAAAATGATTTGGGCATGCTGTGCATGTACCCACTGATTTTCAGGGCTTATACAGAAGGTCTGAGATTTTGAGCTTGCACAAGACTTGGTGCTCTGCACAGCATGACCCATGTTCGTGGCTTTCTGCATAGGAAATCCCACATAGAAATACAGGGAACTCAACATCTAGAGGTTAAACTTTCTGCTTTTAGATGTCAAATGTCATCAGGTATTATGTGTTTGGGGTTCTTTTTCCACTTTATTTTCAGTTGTGGTGATCTCTAAGGCTCCCATTAACTTCAACTAGGGTTAGCAGTTGTTGGAAAATGAAAATCTGTAGTTTTTCATCTCTAAATTACACATGCTTATATATTCTGTTGATAGACATGCTGAAAATGGCATGGTTATTGATTTTACAGTTGTCAGGTTTAACCAGCACTGAGATCCTGTGGTGGAAGAGTCTCAGTCCATGTGCATGTTCCTCTGCAAGTGTGTATGTGGACCATGGAAAGTTTTTGGAGTGTAATCTTACTACATGAAAGACAGAAAAATGCTACTTACCACTTGCACTATGTATGTACTGTATGGTTCAGAGTACAGAGAATATCTGTCTGTCTTTCCTTTCATGGTGGAAAAAAGCACTTGATTATTTGCTTTAGTGAGAAATGATATGAGATTGTCTGCTCCAACCGCTGTAAGGCCACCCTGAGTACAGTCTTCTAACAGCCTGTCATCTTTGGTAAATAAAACAACTTGGAAATGGAAAAATATGCCCAGCCTGCGCAATAGTCCAGATGTGTCCTGGCTGGAGGTAGGGACAGACCTCCTCAGACAGAGGTCTTGTCTCACATTTTTCTGTGTCTCCAGCCATTACAGCTGTATTTTTATAGACTTTTCTGTGTCATCCCTTGGAAGACAGCTGGGCATGTCTTTGCAGGGCCAGTCCAAGCAAAATTCCTTGTGATCTCCACAGGAGCAGGAACAGTTTCCAAGCCTTCATCAGGCTTTGCTGCTTCATCTCATCTAGGAGGAAGGCAGAAATGAGGGCTCAGTCTAAACTCACTTGAGGGCTGTGGCAATTTTAGCATTGGCTTTAATTAGCTATGGATGAGGCTTTCTGTGTCAGACCTGACTCTAGGAATGCTGGTATTATTATTAACTGCAGCACCTCAAGGCTTTAACCCTGTAGCAGATCCCAGTGACATGTTGCTTGAGTCTGTTAAAATGTTCTGCATTACAACTCTAAGCCCACCTATTACCATACTTTCGAGGATCTGATTTCCCCAGAAGAGTGCCATGGAGTGCTATGCACTGTGTATTTGTAATATATGGGATGCATATTGTATCCACGGGTCCTATGTCCTGCAGGATCAAACCGACACATAGATTCAGAATTCTTGATGCCTGTCTCTCTATGCTGGGACAAGTGGTACAGTTTATGGTATTAGAATGATGCAAGATTGCTACAATGACATGAGAAGGCAAACACAACCTATGGCATATAAGAACTGCAAGAGAAGGGGGGTAAGTGGCCAGAAAAACATCATCCAAGTGAATCTATGATTTTCTGACCTAATCTTGTGAAATCTCTAGATTCTAGAGGTCAATACCTAATTCTGTCTGAAGATGAACCTTGTTTTGTGTGTTCTGTCTGCAATTTTCAAACTGTGTAAGCAAGGAAGGCACAGTTAATTTTGCTGTTCTACTAGACCAGCAAATGAGGCAAAATGACTTATTTCAGGCTGCCCAGAGAGCCAGTAGTGGAGGCCATATGAGAAGCTGGGTCTTAAAAGTCCTAGCTGAAGAAGTACAGAACAGCTCTTCAGAGGCCAGCTTACAGGCAGGGATAAAATCAGTTTCCAAAAGAGTGATCAAATGAAATTCTGCTGTTGGAAGGTGAATTAAATCCCCTTTTTTTTTCCCTGCAGCCTGGGGAATGAGCACGTTTTGGATCCAACTGTGCAACATTAATCACAATATGGAATATTTGAGCCAAAGGTCAACTGCGGGGGGCCAACTATTAACATATGGGATTTATCTGTCTCCTTCTTCCAAAAAGATGCAGCATGCTGGATAATTAAACTTCTGAGTGCCAGTGTGGAGTGTAGTCTGTTTTTTTCCATTGCTCTTTGTGATTCGATCCAGAACCATTTCCTTTCACTGTATGTTCAGAAGAGGAGGAAACAAAAGTGGCATCCTGATCTTCATTATTAATACACAGGAAAACTTGGAGGAAATCCCTTTCATGCCCCTGGCTTTGTGTAAAGAAAGCCCTGCAAACTCAAAAGTCATATTGTTCAGCTCCTATATATATTTATACATCTATGTGCATAGCAGATGTTTCTTCAGATACTTAACTGATGTTTCTGAAGAATTATGGTATGGAAAAACCTTCCTAGCAACCTGCATTCCAGTTGATTTACTTTGATTACATTAAAAATTTAGAAAAAAAACATTTGAAGGGGCCACATTGGAATAAAAACCACATTCTCCTATGTTGTAAGTCAGTGCTTCTCCATGTTATGCAAAATAAAAATACTGGTAAACAGGCAGCACTCATCTCTCGTTTACAAATGAAAGCAGGTGATGGGGAGGCATTTTGCCACTTTGGGTAAAGGAATTACACACAGCTAAAGAATTTCTGAGGAAGGAGCCTAGCTGAAGCTTGTCAGGCCGCTGCCTTGTATAACCAGCAGAAGCACTTCCAGTAGCAATTAATCCACTTCTAATACAGACACCTAAGGTAGGAGGCATGAATCTCTCTTTGGAGGTACCTACCTCTCCCCCAGCCTACATGATCTACTTAGACGAGATGTCTGCTTTCAGACAGCTAAAATTAAGCAAGGGGAATCCCACAGCAGCTGAGTCCATTCCACTTTGTTCCTACCACAGTAAAATTTTTCTTATTATTTCAGGTTACATTATGGTAACAATCAAAGGCCAGGTATGGTGCAGGCATGGAGTAAAATGCAATTCCCTACCCCACAAAGAGGACAACTCAAGTAAATAGTGGATGATTTTGCTTTTAATTCTGTAGTTAGATTGAAAAGAAATACAAACACCATCAGGCAATTAAAATACATAATACTTGATTTGTAAGATACCAAAATGCCAAACTACATATGTCCCATGATACTTATACAATAGAATGACTATATACTTTTGGCTATAATGTTAATTAAAAAGGGATTTATCTTGTTACGTATTTCCAGTGCATCATACTGTCTGAGAGTTGTTCTAAAGTGCAGCCAGTTTATATATCTTTTTGATTCCAATACACTGCTTTTCATTTAAAATAAAATGGTAAAATCTTACATCTATATAGTGCTTTCATCTAGAAAGATCCCTGAGGCTTTCTCAAGTGCTTTCTGGAGTTACAGTACCCACAGATCTGGAAGAAGATGGCTTATCATGAGTAAAATGCAGTTATGGCCAAATATCTTTATCTCATGAACCACGCATTGTAATTTTCATGTGATCAACAGGCATAAGGCACATACAGTGTGCCTTGAAGATGGAAGGGGAATGCCAGGAACCTGAGTGGCTCACAGATGAGAGACAATACCGACTCCTCATGTGTCCCTGTTCCTCACTTATGGGCTGGAGCTGACCTAGACTGACTCACTCTCTTCCCAACTAAGGGTTTGGGGTACCTAGCAGCTCTTGCACCAAAACCAGGCAACCTGATGACTCAAGCTATCCCTTAAATTATTTGTGAGATGTTTGACTCAGATCTATCATTTGACCACGGTCTTGTATAAGGCACTGAGTGAGGAATTAAGACACTGGGATAAGAGGTTGATCTGTCATCACTGGTCTCAGATGAGGTCTTGGTGAGTCCTTTCAACTTTCTGCCTTTCCCAAATCTTACTCTTTCTCACTTGTGTCCAGCAATAGTTTTCAAGTCCGGATACAGCCATGGTAGCTTAGGGGTTGCATGGCATTGCAGTCATTTCATGGAGCACAAACTGATAGTGTGTGTGGGGAGGGACTTTGCTAAATCAGCACCTGGTGTGGCCAAGGATACTACATAACCACTTAAACTGAATGTAACACTGGAACAAAGTAGCTGTGGCCCTAAAAAATGCCTGTGCTCCTTTGACAAGCTGTGGCAAGATACCCAGAAATTTTTGGTAGCTTCAGCAAAGTGTTACATTCCATTTGAAGGTGTGGATGTGCAGGATCTGCTGGGGAGATGGTATATATCGCAGGAATATAGCTGTCTGAGCTGAGAAAGGGTTGGGAAACACTGATGTTAAGTGCCAGATTTCAGAACAGGGCCAACTGCCTGGGCAGTGTCTAAAGCAAGCGAGATAAAAACTTGATTAGGCTACAAAGTGTCTTTAGAATACAAATAGTTAATGCTTACATACAGAAATGATATGGAGAGGTCTGTAAGGTCAAGAATCCAAAAGATAGGGAACTACAACATTCTAGCTGGCCTTGCAGTTCATATTATTACTTTGCTGTTTGCAATCCCCTGGTCATACAACAATTCCCCCTTCCATGCTTCAGACAGAAGGTTGCGCACAGAACAGGGAACTATTCAATATTTATACTCCCTCATTCATCTAGGCACATCATCATACTGCATTTTATAAAAAAAAAAAAAAAAATCAATTTTTATGAGGTTTTTCTCCATACAGCATCCATGGGCTCCACATACAGAACAACTATATCTCACAACACTCCTGTGAAGGAAAGGGCACCAGGGGGATGAGGCTGCCCATAACCAGGGCTGATGCTGTGAACGTGGACAACACAAATGCGTGTCCAACTTGTCACACCACAAATGACATTTGAGGAGCATGTAGTATTTGATCACATTTCATTTGTTCACAGCGTAGCTCTGATTGCATATGTTGGTGCTCAGTAACAGACTCAAATTGTACCAGAACTGACAGTGGCCACCCATATGCGATTTGTTAGGTTTCACCCAGGTTGCCTCTTTTTCCTAGTGATAGAACAGCCACACACAAAGACCGCAGCAGTCTTTTAGTACGTGCCAGTACCCTGGATTTCAGCCCTGCCCCACAGAAAACATATTTCTCCCTACCCAGTCATGCCCCTTACCCCGCTGGGGCAAGGGATTATTTAGGACAGATTTGGTGGAAATAGCACCATCTACTGAGCACCCAATATTCTTTGTGCCGGGATTTGGGGTTGGGGTTTTTTGGAGGGGAAGGGTCTGTCTCCATAGTCCAAGTGATGTTGAATGCTCAGCTCCTCAAGTTACGGAGCTCCTCAAATCAGTGTGAATCTTTCCATCCCTGGGATGACTCAAGTTTCTTCTGTCACTTTGTTGTGATTCAAGTTACCTGCTCTGAAGAAAGGCAAAATAATCATAGAGATAAATATAGAAATCGATTCAATCCAAGTCTTTGCACCAATGTATAAGTACGCATTTAATCCCCAAAGATCTTTCTTTTTTGGGGGGGTTCATTCTCAAAGTCTGTGCATGCTATATTGTGTCCCAGGCACTCTGTCATATCTTCCACCGTGTAGCACTCACTACAAAACAAATTTTGGGGCACGCAGGGGCACGTTTCAGTTGGCTGGCCATGATTTCTCGGCCTCTTACTTGGATGGGTCCGCTCACGGAGTGGGGACCTTAACTCCTACAGACCTACCGGTGGAAATATCCACGGGGGGTCACAGAAGGGAGAAGAAACCACGCGGGGAAAGTTAAACGAAAGCGCAGCTGGGTGATCACTCTTCTGTGAAGACAGGGGCGGCTCTTGCAGGTGAGTGGGGCCGCTCGAGAGGACCAGCGGCCTCGGCACGCGTTTGAGAACCGCCCGTGGGCATCCCACGCGTGTTGTCCTTCCCGGGGGGAGGGGAGCGGCGGCGGGGCTGCCCCGAGGAGGAGGCAGGGCTCCACGGCGCTCACCTCCTCCTCCTCCTCCACATGCCCCTCACATTTCTCCCGGGATTTCCACGCACCCCCTCACACACACACACACACACACACCCCCCCGGGATTTTTCCACGCCTGACAACAAAGGAGGCGGCCGGGCGGCCTCGGCGGTGACTCAGCGGCGGGCCCGCCCCTGGCCCGCCCCGCCGCGCCCCTCAGGCGAGGCCGGGCCGGCTCCGCGCCTGTGGCGGGGCCGCGCCGTCAGTGAGCGGGCGGGCGGGCGGGTGGCTGCCGGCCGGCCTCCCTCCCTGTCTCCCTCCCTGTCTCCCTCTCTCTCCTCTCCTCCTTTCCTTCCTTCCCTCCCGCCGGGCGCCTCGGGGTGGGGGGGGTCTCCCTGCCCTCGTCCCCCGCGCTGCCGGGCGGGGAGAGCCGCCCCGGCGAGGTAGGTTTTGTGTCTCCTCACACAAAGGCGCGGCGCTGGCGGGGGGGGTGGGTGGGTGAGGGAAGGCGGCTCCCTGTGAGGGTCCGCGGCGTGAGGCGGGAGAGGGGGGGGGGGGGGGGGGGGGTCCCATCGCCGCGCCCCTTCCTCACGCTGTCGGGGCGGGAGGCGGCGGCACCCCCGGGCAGAGCCCTGTCTCTGTTCTTCATTCCTGAAGGGAAATCTGGGGAGTTAATCGTGGTTCTGTTAAAAAAAAAGTGGTGGCGGGGACGAAGTAGGGGGGGGCTGTGCGGATGCTGCCGGCCTCGCTGACCCCCCGCAGCCGAGCCGTGGGCTGCGTGGCGGATTTCCCCGTGGCTTGCCGGCGCTGTGGAGCCCGTGGGGCGTTCGGGCTCGCCCGTGGGGGCAACTTACTCTCTGGTGACTTTGGCAACGGTCGGGACACCCCCATGGCCCGGCGTGGGCTGCAGCCTAAGTGGGGCCGGGGGCGCATGTTGTTGGATAGGAAGGAGAGGTGGAAAAGGGAAGGCAAATAAAAAACATACATCATTTATTTCCTATACGTCCTGCCTTGAAAAATGAGAATTTAGGGCGGCTGAACTTCTGGTGCGGACAGTGGATGTTTCCTTAACAAATCTTACAAAAAAAGTAAAAGCTGGGAGCGCAGCAAGCCCCGGGGAGTTGCGCTGTCTCCCGGTGCTTGCATCCCTCCCAGTATGGTTCTGTCAAAGTTTCCCTCAAATGCCCCAAGAGTCCAAAAGTCCAGATTTTCCTGTGTGTTGGATTGAAAAACAAATGCAGCTGGACAGGGTAAGTGCATGGATAAATGTATTTTGGGGGTTCACAAGGCGAAGGGGTGCAGTGCAGGAGCTATGTGTAACTTAACTACTTGTTTGCTTCTTCCACTGGATTTTTTTCATAGCTTAATGAGTTCTGGCATATATCAGTACTGTGTGAATGTGGTGTATGGCTGTGGCTGGCACTGGAGCAGAGTCTGGTCCTGTAAATTCAGGGCAATGCTTGTAGCAAATTTGTGAGAGAGGCAGGAACATGGGAACTTACGGGGTTTTGTTGAGAATTCGCATAGTTAAACAAAAATGCAACAAAACGAGGAAAAGATGCTTCTGTGTGAGCATAATGTGGTCGCTGTGTATAGTTTGTGGTGGGAGTATTGTTGAGTAACTCTGGCAGCGGTGCTGTTCTGCGTTGTGGTATGTATATGTGTGCGCTAAATCCTGTAGCACCAATGAGGTTATTTAACTTTCATTGACTTGGCAGAGAATTAGGACTGTGGAAGAACATTGTTAAAAATGGGAATAATTTCTTGTGGATCTTGTAGGCAATTTGAGAGGCTTTTAAAGTGTCTAACCTCCCTGTGATATGAACAGGACACTGAGAATCTCTTGGTTTATTGATGGTTGTTTTTTATGGACAGACAACACGTACTATGAATGTGATAGCTGCTTGCTTATTGTCAGTGATATTTGCTCAGGGACAATAAGCAATTGTTTGCTGGGCTTTATTAAAAAGAGCCACAAATGCCCCATATCTCTTAAAACAAAGCCTTTATTGTCTTAAAGCAACTGTGGACCAATTTCATGCTTGGTGTAGTTCTACTGATGTCAGTGGAGTTTTGCCAGGGATGATTTTGGCAGGTGAAGTGTCACTTCTGTTTTTCAGAGTCCAAAATGCTCAAGAGTAATACTGCTATTTTGCCTCCAGCACTTAAGTATTGTTAATTAAAATGTTATGCTGATGCTTCCCAAAAGTAAGAGGAAGAAGTGGGAGAGTCATCTCATCAAGTCGTCTAAATACTTTCCTACTTGCTTTCTCCTTTCTGCTTGAGAACTTACATCCCTTAATTTACTCTCTTCCTTCTTTTTCAGTCTCAGCACCTTTTTTATCTCTTCAAAATTAAGAAGTTTCTCTGAACTCCAGCTCACCCTTGAGCACTTAAAGGTTTTGAGACTAACTGTATTGAACCCTGCACCACTCCTGCATGACTAGGTAAGTGAGGAGCTATGTGGCAGCTGTAGTTGGGAGGTCTTTCTCGCACATGCCTCTTTACAAGCTGATTTGCGTGGTGGCTATGGTCAGTGCGTGTGCTGAAGTGGCAGATTGTTTGACAGTCATGCAGTGGAACAGCCAGGCTTGGGAGTAGATCCAGGTGGGGGTGGGGGAGTTACTCAGTTTTTACATAGTGCCATATTTGGGACATTGCAAAACAACTGGTTTTGAGAACACCCCTTCATAACACCAGTAAGGGTTGGAAAATCATCTAAAAATTGGAGCAGAAGGAAAAATTAGGAATGGTAGGGGGAAATATTCTTGTTTACTAGCTGTGGGAAGAAAAATGGAACTGTTTAACCAATAATTGGCTTTAACAGAACTTTGGCTCCATCAGAGAGGTTCAAAAAAAATATTTCATTGAATAAAACTCTGTTATCTTTGTACACCGGTAACGGTGTTAAATACGGGTGGTCAACTCCAAGTCTGTTCTGGCACTGTGGTAGTTTTAGAGAGCAAGTTTCAGTGCTCAGCTTTGCAGAGTCCCTGCTGAGCCGTTTCTGTATCTGACATCTTTGCACTGTACAGCTTTGGATCTATTTGCATCTCATAAGTACACAAAAAGATCATGTCAGACACAACTCACAGCTGATACCCTTCTGACACTATTGGAAAAAGCAAGCATCAAAGAGCAAGATATGTGCACTGTCTAACTTTGGAGGGGAAAAAATGTGCTTCATGCTTCTTCAATTCAGTGGTTAGTCTAAAGTTTATTCTGATTTGGCCAGACCTGGTGTGTTCTTGAGTATCAGTGGAAGTATGGTTTGCAGCTTAACGTGATGTTGCAAAGAGCTTGCAACTTCTTTGTTTTTACTTACAGAGCACGTAAGTTGGGGTTTTGAAGTTTAACATAAGAAAATGGAAGGGTTCAGCTGTGGAAAAGGAGTTGGTCACTTGCTAACCTGAACACAGAGCTGCATAATTATTGGGAAAAATGTTTTTAGAAGAAAGATAAATTATCTGGTTAGAACTACATTTCTTGGGGATACTTCCTATTTCTACATCTTGCGTGTTCTTGTCAGGCTTATCTCTGTGTGTGCGCTTCATTTGTGTTAATCCTCGCAAAACCATTCTGAAGTGGAAAGGTGCTGCGTCTTCCCACTGTGGGAAGGACACCTTCCCTTTGCAGATGGGGAATAAAAGCACAAGAAAGTAAACAGGTTGTCCATGACTACACAGAAACTGTGTAGTGGAGCAAGAACTTGAACTCCTGTCTCCTGAACTATTGGCTAGAGTTGAAAAGAAGGAAGTTTGCCCTGCATGAAGAAGTAGAAGAGGCACGGTCCAACAGGCACAGCATGAAAATCAGTTTGGTCACCTGGCAGTGATGCTATTAGTGGTTGACTGCTTTTCCACCAACAACATGCATGTTGGTCTTTGTTAGACTATGAAAAACAGGAGGGGTTTGTGATAAGTGCTTAAACAAAGACATTCAGCATACATAGGAGAGGGAAAAAACAGCAAGGGACTTTTGTCATCTCATTTCTACACCTGCTTTTAAATAGTGGGTGCTGTTTTTACAGATGTGACTCTGGCTGGATCTTTGGTCCTTCATCTGGTCTGCTGTACAGTTGGATGTGAGCAGGTGCCAGCAGAAGGGCAGAGAAGGCTTTGTAGAGCCTGGAGCCTGATCATGGCAAGACCAGGACTGCTCTTCTGTGACCCCAGCAGCTGATTGAGGTGATGCAAGTGCAGATCCCCACCCTGAGAGACCAGGCTTGGGCTTCTTTTTAAAGGTGGTTTCTAAAAGGGTGGCTGCTCTCACTTGCACTGTGCACAGACACTTGCGTAGCTGCTGTTCTCCCCTGGCTGCTCTTCCGCTGCAGGGCGTTGGTGTGAAGGACTATGTGTTGCGTGACAGCGAGGAGCAGCGTGTGGCAGACATTTTACAGGGATTATATGAGCAGGGAGCATCTGCAAGAAAAGGAAGGATGTGGTCTTTTCTTCCCCGTTCTGTGTAACTCGAAAACACTGAAGGATACCTGCTACCTCTGAGTTTCATCACATTGCAAAAACTGAAGTTTGAAATAACACTTTTCCTTACAGCACTGTGTTTGGTGGTTGATTGTTGTAATTGCAAAGTCTGTCGTAGTTTTAACTTTAGTTTCAAAATGTGTTTTGAGCTGGCAGCCTACTTTTTGTCTTTAGGCCAATGTTGTAAGTTTTGTGCAGTGAAGGGTAGGAAACTCACAGGTGGGAGAGCAGTGTGTCCAAGTTGTGTCTATAAAAGAATAAGCCACAAAAAATTTTGGAGCAGTTGTGTGCAGTGCTCAGTCCACTGGTCTGTGTCACATTTTAAAATAGCATTTGAAATCGGTAGTTACTCTAATTGTTTAGCCTGGGTCTGTAGCTGAAAGGGTAGGGTTTGTGGTGGCTTGGTGCAATTTGCTTTCTAGTATGGATCTAATCTGGTTTGGAGTTAAATGAGTCTTCAGCAGGTCATCAGCTCGCTTAGATGGGACAAGGATCCTAGTTCCATGATGAGAGCAGGGAGCACAAATGCAGTAACCTTTGCCTTATTTAGCTTTATTTATCCTAGAAGCAAAACTCCTGTATTTGCTTACATTTTTAAAATTTCTTTGGCTACACAAAGCCATAAGTTTGCCTTTTGTGCAAATACATACTCTTCTTCAAAGACAGGAATAGCACAGTCATTTAGGAACAGTGGGACAAAATCCTTTCTTTTAGATGAGATTGATTTCTTTATTTTTACATTTATACTGCAATTTCTTTATGTGCCTGTGGGGTGAACTTTAAAACCTATGTTCCTTTAGCAAACCTCAGCCTTTTGCATTTACTGCCCTTCTATGAGCTGCATTAGAGTCCTGTAGAGAACTATCTTTACAATGACAAACCATGAAAAATGCTCTTGCTACAAGGAGTGCTTTAATGTCCTGGACAGCAACCTTGCTGCTTGTTGTGGTGGGATGGGTCTTATTTTTTACCTTGTACCCAGGAACTACTCACCTTTCCTGTACGCTGAAAAGCTAAACCCCACAAATGAGTCTGGAAGAGAAACTGCCCTCATGTTTGACTCTGGTTGAAACAGTCCCTTTACTTTGCAGTGCAATATATTTTAGGGAGGGGAAACTGAGTCTTTAAACTGTTTGTTATTGTGTAGACGGAAACCCACATTAAGCTGCTTTTGCGTATTTGAGTATTAAGAGTTCTCCTGTCTGTCTCTGAAGGGCGTTCAGTTCACCATGCTTGTGCCCACTGGTGCTAGCTAACTCGCCAGTGCCAGCGGCATCTGCTCTGAATGAGAGTGAGACACTGCCAGTTCAAGGTATTTCAATAGCGATGGCATTCAGTGGGTCTTTTGGTGGATTGGCGAGAGGAGGATGATGATGGGGAATAATAGAACAATTCTTTTCATTCCTTGCCTGTACAGTGAATGGGCATTCATAACACCTCATGGATATACACAAGCTTTTGTTCTGGTGCTAATAATAAAAAGGAGTTCACAGCTCTGAGTAGTCAAGACTATGTGATGAGAAGTGGGTCAAGACCATCTGTGTGTACGTAACTGCGGTCCTGATCTAGGCCAGTGCACATGCTGGATGCTTCTGAACAAGCTGAAAAGATTTCAGGGGAGCTGGGGTTCATGCTGTCAGGTGGGTGAAGTGCACCTCTAGCTGGGCAGAGCACTTCAGGATGGGGATCAGAATGGATGGTCTTGAATCACTTCGCCTGTTAATATGACCATAGAGGAAAAGCTTTACTTTACTGTTTAATACCTCTGAAGAGCAAGGAGTTTAGTTTGACCCAAAGGAAATTTCCTTCTTCCTGTCAGGATGAGTTGCTGAGCAGCCCTTTAAATACGTGCACTGCTCTGTTGTTTCAACTGAAGTTACGTCTCTGCTACTTCAGTTTCCTCTTAAGTGGAAAGAGATGACTTGCTGAGTATCCCACTGCGCCGCTGCTATGTCCTTGCTGCTGTAGTTGAGCTCTGTGGTGCCCTCCAAGGAGGAGTGGATGTCTGGGCTCGCTCTGAGCTGCACTTTGGGGCTTGGCTGTGTGTAAAGGAAGAAAGCATCATATTCTTTTTTTCCCCGATCCTTGAGCTTTTCGAGGTTACTTGTCCTTGCAGATGAGCTGTGTCATATAATGCAAGCTGTAATACATGTGTCTAACACTTGCAATACCTGGCACATCACCACTGCCCCCTGAAAACAGTCTGGCAGAAATTTATAGCCAGGTTTGTGTGTCTTAAGAGAATGGAGGAAAGGATGGGGAAAGAGTCATGGTGGTTTGGGGGTTTTCTTTGGGTGGGAGGTGTGTTTTGCTATTTCTCAAAGTAAACGAACTTTTTCTTCCAAGCCTTTGCAGTACTTCTGAGGCCATCCTTCTATGTAACATGCAGAAGCAAACTGGAGCACTGTGGATGGTAACTGACTTCCCAGTTGTGCTGGCAGTAGGTTTTGCAAGGTGAAGAGTTGACTTTTCATAGACGGCTGCTAGGGCGATGGCGAGCAGTGAGCACAGCTTGCCTTGCCGCTCTCCCACCTTTCTCCTGTGTCCTCTGTCCCAATGAGCAGCACAACCACACACTCACTGATCAGGAGTGCTCAGGAGCAGGTTGGAAAGAAGCCCTGGCTGTGCATGGGGCTGTCCTGTGCATGCTATTCGTTACCACAGATAGCAACTGTGGGGAGCAGGGTGGCTTTCCAAGGACAGGCAAAGTGTGCTCATTTTATTTCATTCACCTCTGTCTTCTTTCAAGGACAAGAAGGCTGAACAAGTCGTAAACTTCTTATGCAAAATATGAGATAACACATTCTTCCTTTTTCAGAAAATGCTTTAAAAGCTAACTTTAGAATTCAAGAAATTTAATGTCTCTGAAAAGCAGAAAACATGTATCTCCTGGGGTGAAGCCGTATCCCACTGAAAAGCTTTACAAAGATATTTTTCTCAAATTCCAGCAACTAGAAAGCCAGCCTTGAAGCTTGTTATGAAGACTGTAGTTTGTGAATGTCCATGCCAGTCCGTCTCAGGTGGAGGATCTAGTTTAATAGGCTGAAGCATGTGTTACAGATGCCATTGTATCAAAATGCTCTTCAGGGGAAGCTCAAGTCTGAGTTGTTGGGCCTGGCTTGCTTTCTCTGTCGTTAGTGACTGATTAAACTGAGCAAAAAGAGTGAGAAGTTGGAGGCATCAACTGGGTGTGTTATATGCTACATCCTTTTCCTAATCATGCAGAAGTGCTGTACCTTCAAAGTTTCCTCTATAAACCCAAGGATTTAGTGAATGTTCAATGACATGGGCTTTGTTGTATTTTTTTTTTTTTTACAATGTAGTATGTAAGCAGAATAAGATAAATTTCCTTGCTCGAGGATGTGAAGACAAGTTAGCACATGAAGTTAGAAAGTAAGTGTGCCAACTGTTGTTTGCCAGTCGCCTGAGGGCCCTTCCCTGTCCTAAAGAGACAGTCTCTACCCTGAGGAATTTGCAGTTTAAATAGGGAAGAGAGTGAGTGAATGAACATGGTGAAGCATGTTGTGTGTGGGTTTGTTTTTTTGTGTACAGCAGCTCAGTGGCTTTGCAAACTTGAAGTAAAAAAATTTTTCTTGCATTGGAGATCAGTTTTTCACTGAATACAGCTGCTTTGCTGGAGAGCCAGATTTTTACTGAAATTTTCAGTGTAGATGTAGCTTTATGTATCTATATAAAAGTGCGTCACTCATTTATTGCATTACAGTAATAAATTTTAACACTGTAAGCTGCCCTATAGGGATCAATACACTTTCCAGTGTTAAGGCCTACATTTTCTCCATAGGAGCACTAAAAAGGCATCTCCTCAACCTTGTTACCTGTTTCCAAGTAACTAACAGGATTAACAGATTCAAGAAAACATGTTCCTTTAGCTAAATATAATCCGTTTTCCAGCTTCAGACAAAAATATTGCAGGGAGGAGAAGCACAGGTCTATATAATAAATCTTGTTTTCAAAGAAAACAGAACTTTAAAAAGTTAGACCAGTACTTTTTACTAGAAAATTTCTGCAACTGATGTCATTTGTACTGTGAAATTTTATAGCAGACAACTGTAAAAATGGGGGCTAGTTTCAAACGCAGAGTCAGAGATCGGTCTGGTTGGTGATGCTTTTTAAAGCAACTGGGTGAAGAACTTCAGCAAGAGTCTAAATCCCAGGGGACTTCTTGGATGCTGTAGCAGTGGGCCATATGGGTACCTAAGAAGCTAAATTCTCTGCTCAAATTGTAATTCAGGTACCGGTTTGGTCTCTTCCTAATCCACTGCCATGATTTTCTATGGCTAAGCAGTTCTTCCTTTCCTCAAAGCTGTCATGGTGTTGCTAGCACTGGATGACTACCAACAGCATCTGCTCTCATTTCTGTGGTGCTGAGGTTGTGGTCAGCTCAGTCTGTGATGTACTTAGCTTTGCACCCAGAAGGATGCCTAGGTTTTATAATGCTATGCTAATTAAGGTCTTGGTGTCTGCCATACAAAATTCTTAATTACTGAAGCATCTTCATATCAGCTTTCTGTAAAACTGTGTTTCGGAGTCTCTTTATTTTTTTTCCCCCTCCCTCAGAATTATGCAAGGAAAAAAAGACTCTAGCTGCTGAAGCACAATGCTGTCACCTGTTTTACTTCCCTGTGATTTTTCTGTATTGATGGAAGGCTTTGTTTTAATGCTTACTACTTTTGACTGCCATCATCTGGTGGCATACAGGGAAAGGGCTGCATTTGTAAAGCCTGTTCTGTGCACTGAAAGGTAAGAGTTTAGAATGAACTTTAAGGTAGAAGAGTGTGTGCTTTCAAAGAACTCATTCCCTCCAACATTGACTGAAACTGATTTAATGAAGAATCCCATCAAATTGGCCATAGCATGCATGCATTGATAAAATAGTGTTTCATTAAATGACTGCTCTAAGGGTTCATTTTGACTCCTTCCTCCTATTTTAGTATTGGATTTTAATCTCTTTATTACAAGTAACATCTGGACTGGTAGAATTAAGTATTAAAGTTTGAGCCAATGGCGAGTTCATTTATTCCTTTTTTTATCTTTAACAATGAAGAAACCTCAGCTGATTTCCTGTTCAGGTTTGATGCTTCACAAGACTTGAGAGCCATCTTTATTTTATATCCAGAATCACACTTTGTTTTAGGGTATTTTTTTTATTTCTAATAAGAAGCTGATTGACTGCTGACACATACATAGATGTAGTTAATTTACTTTCTAAGTGCAGATGTTTGGAGTGCTATGAGGTCAGGCAAAGATTGGATTTAGAAAGCACCAGATTACACATATTAGTCAGCAAAACATTGAATATCAAAGACAACAAATTACTGTAAAAGCAATGAAATAAGGAGCTCCGATTCTTACTGGGTATTTTCCCCCAGGTAGGGGACTGGAAAAAAATTTGTACGCTAAAATACAACCACTCAGATTCTTAAGATTAAATGTCTTTGTAATCAAGGTACTGTTTTGTGTTTTGTTTTGCCTTTTTTTTTTCTTAACTGACATAGTTAAGATGCTATAAACTCAGTTTGGCGTATCACGGTTTGCTAAATGGGAGGCTTGGTGCACTGTAGGAAACGGCATCCCTCAGGAAGGAAAGGATATGAAAGCTCGACAAGCCATTTACAGAAATTACAATCATACCAGTTAATGTGGTTAAACTAGGTAATTTCTGCTTAGAATTTTTGAGAGTTATTGTGTATTTGGAAAATAAACTGTCAGGGTAAATAAATACTTCCATTATCTATTTAAATTAGATAACTATTTATTATTGTCCTTTTACAGCTTGAGAAACAAAGGCTGAATTGACTTGTCTACAGCTATAACTAAATAGTACAAGGATAGAATTTGAACTTGGGACTTTAAACCAAGAGGAAAACCAAACAGGATGAAACACTGTAAATGGAAACATAATGAAAAGTTAATATAAACTTTATATTTCAAGCATAAACTCACTACTCCAATATAGAAATCATCTTCTCATGAGAGCCTTTAGGCAAGTAGGCAGCCTAAAAAAAGCTGCTTCTTACTGAAAACAGAATCTGGTTAGACTATGATCATTACTTTACTTGCCAGTTTTGCACATCTTGCATTACCCCCATTAAGCTTGTTGCTTCTGAGAAAATTCCTAAAGACAAATTGGCATTCAAATTAAATTTTCAACTAATGGAAGTTCAGATGAGGAACACTAGGCAAATGACACTTCATCTTGAAAAGCTGCAACAAAATTATGCTAGAGATTTCCTTTACTTATCTCCCAGATAGATTATTGGTGTGAATCACCCGAAGTAATTATACTAAATGTAGAAATGTAGCTGACTCAAAGACAAGTGATTGGCATTGTTTTATGGGATGTCACTAGCTGCGGTTTCATGAAATTGCAGTTTTTCCTCTGTCCTGGTCAAATGTTAATTTTCATTACAGTTTGGGTTTAGCATAGAATAAACACTTATTTTTTGCTTTTGCTAAGTTCTCTGGATCACAAGGGCCAAGACCTTTATTTTTTTAAATGTAAAGGATGATGCATCTTAAAGGACAATACTCACTTGCTTCTCTAAATTGCATGCTGGAGGGGTGGTAGCACTCACAGGGTTACTGCCCCACTTCAGTGTTTGTGCATTTTGGGAGAACAGTGTAGTCCTGTAACAGGGTTTGGGATTCCCCCCGTCACTTTTCTGGAAATGCATTTGGAATGACTTTAATTGCAGTACCTTGTGTTTTCAATCAATGCTTTTGTGTCAGTGATGAAAATTAAAAGATAGGGAGTTTTTAGTGGCATTTCTGTGTAAGTTTAAGCAATTTCAGACTTTCTTAATGATAATATATTGTTTCTAAACATGTCAAGTTAAAAAGTGAAGCAAACTTCTCTTAGTTTTCTGGTCTTCTAAATGCCTTTTGTACTGGATGTTGTTTGAATTGGATTCCTTTGCCTTAACTGTCTTGTTTGCTCTGGTGCTTGTGATTCATTTAATTGTGGACTTGCTGGCACTTGACTGATGGAAAACCTGAAGTAAGTGATAGTGCATGCTAAAAAATCAGAAGGTCCTACAGTGAGCTCTGGTGCTCTTTAAAACAATTTAAATATCTCTCTGTAAGCCAAATGTTGAATGAAGAGTGGATGAATGGAAGTTTAAAAGCTTGAATCATTAAAGTTTGGGACATCAAAAACCTAGACTAGATTTAAGTGTTATTACTTTGACGTCCTTAATGGAAGGGGGAGTAGAAGAGCATTTTTGCAAGGGCTTTCTTTATCTTCATGTAGAGTTTATACTTGAATCTAGGGCTTGAAGTTTACAGGGTCAGTTTGGCATTGGAGCGGGAGTATCGACAAACTATCCAAATGTATGGTGATCAACTTAAATGATGAGGTTTTTCTGTTGTCTTCCTCTCAGCTCTCTAACAGTTCAGTCTCTACTGTGAATTGTTTGGGTTTTTTTCTGATGCGCGTATCTTCTACATCTCTTTCATTGGAGGCTTGAATTTACAGTGCAATTCCTCTCCCCTTTGCCTGAATAATGTTTAAGATTATGAAGCTTTTTATCTAGAGACAGCTGTTCTGAAGCTGAAAACCTAACTTCAGAAGCTAGAGGCCCTTGTCCGAAATCTGGCTAAGGTGTGCACATATGTGTGCACTAAGTAAAAGCAAACTGCCTTGCAGCTGCCACTCGTGGTGGCACCAGGCTTTCTCTCCTCCCAGCCTGGTTCTGCACTCCATGTGTTGCTTTTCACAGGTGGGGTGTAAAGCGCAGGGTGAAGCCGTGTGGCTTGGTACAAACATGTATGTATCCGTTCCAGAGTCAAATGATGACGTTGGACTGCAGTTGGGTCTGTGCCTGATTTCACTCTAGGGATGAACAAAACAAGCAAGAGAAGTAGAGGTGAAGTAGACAGTAACTGGAAAGATTTTTAGTGATATGACTTGTCCTCAAGTGAATAACTGGCCTGGGGTTAAACTGGGTTTATGCTCATTGCAGCAGGGTTAGACCTTGTTGCATTGTCCGGTATAAGACAATTTGTTAAAGGCTAATTGTTTCTTTTTCTTTGTTTCTAAAGTGAAAGGTGCTTTAGATTATAGGTGTCAATTATGTAATTGGCAAGTGAAAGGAAGTTTGAACATGGTTCTTGCAAGGATCTGAGATGTTAATCAAGTTCATTACAATGACGGTGTGTTTCTCCTAATAGAAGAGGTCTTTGTACTTAAAACTGGAAGGGTTTGGGCTTTGGGGGCTTTTTTTTGTTTGTTTTCATTTTTTGACTCATGTGCAACAGAAGCCAGAGGTATCCTAGAAGACACCTACTTTCAGAAAGAATGCAGGTAAGTAGGTACACTGGAGTAGACCTTTTCATCATCATCATGTTTGATAAGTTTTGACCTGATCTCTGGACTGGGGAGGAAGATAGGTCAGATTGCAGTATTACACAGGAAAGAAAATGAAATGTGAGATAATTAAAAAGTAAAATTGTGGTATATCTGGTTGTACCATATGTATTTCTGCTACAAACCGAAGCTATGAACTTTCTAGCTGACCTGCATGAGATAAGTTTGCATGAGTCTTTCACACCAGCATCACAAGTTGAACTCCGTCCTGCATAGCTAAATCCTTCTTGTCATCCAGTTCACATGTAGTCAATGTGGGGATCCTCCAGCTTTGCTTTCCATAAATCTTGGTTTTGTCTTCCTGACAACTGATTTCCTGTTGATCCAAATTCTTAGAGGTTTGTTTGTTGTTACTGTTTTGTTTGTTTGTTTGTTTGTTTTTTAACTAATGTGCTTCCAAGGGCTGTTAATTGCAACTGTTGTCTAGCAGTACTGGAATGAGCCCTGTCAAAGCCTGGAGTCTTTAGTTACTTAGCCACCAGTTTACATGAAATTTACGAGAGATTTGTATCTTGGAGGCTTCAAACCCTTTAAAAATTTGGCTGAAACCAGACAAAAGTTCTGAAGAGGGGTGCAAGTTCACACTTAAATTAACATATAAGAAATCTAAGAAGGTCATTTAACTTAAATATCAGACCTGGTCTTATATTTGCTTCTTGGTTATGATACAGTCTCTCTGGATGTTTCTGGAGCTTAGCTTTGCACCAAAGGAGCTTCCTGTGGTGGCTCTTGTAGCCCAGCTCTTCCAGTCTGGTTCTGTTAGAACCATGCTGATTTAACTAAGATGTAGGCATCAGAATAGTGTCCTAGATTCTTCCTACTTCATGTCTGAATGCTTTACAACATGGTTGCTACCTTTTTAGAAAGCCTGTTTTGCAAGCAAACCACACCAATTTCCTTTAGCTCTATTTAACTGTCATTTGGTGGGTAGCTGAGATGGGGAACAGTAGATATGCTTCCATTCTTGGTAACTTTCTGAACCGCATTAAAATTTTGTAAGCTGAAGATGGGGGGGGGGGGGGGGAAACCCTATGTATTTCAGTCCCCTCATTTGGTTACAGCTATAAAGGTGTAATGTTAATTTATCACTTCCTTCTAGAAGCTTTTTGTGACTTAAAGAGCTATTCCTGTAATTCAATGATGTGTGCATTGCGAAGTCTTGACAATTAGAATGGATAGGAAAGTCTTGTTATTTCAAATTGTTATGTATTTGTAAACTGGCTTCAGGCCTTTGAGTTGAAACACTAACCATTTGAAGTCAATAGACTGCTGGATTATATCACAGAAAGATATAAGTTGGTTCTACCTGAAGTGGAAACTTAAACACACTAGTATGAAATTCAGTAAGCCTACAGTGAATATACATTGGCTGTTTTGTTTGGGTTTTTTTGTTTTTGTTTTGTTTTGTTTTGTTTTTTTTTATGGTCAAGAATCATACCATAAAGCAATTTCTTTGTGTTGGTGGCCTGTCACGTCATGTAGAATCAATATTTGCTTAAATAGGAAATACTTATTAAGGAAAGCTGCTGTAGACCTGAGCTTGTGTTCAAACTGTATTATCTCTGCTGGCCAGTAACCACATGTTTTATCTGGTATTCTTCCCAGTGCACGAACATGCCTAGTGAGTAACACATGAAAAGCAAATATAACAAGGGTTGATACATTTGGCCAACTTGCAGAGTATAAGGAACTCATTATTTTTTTCCTACTTCCTGCCTTTGTTTTTTTTTATTCGAAACTTACCTTTTATATACAGCACTCCCCCATAACAGCCTAGGCAAGGTTCTTTCCCATTTAATCTGCATGTCAGTCTTTCTATGGGCATGGCTTTGTTGAATGATGAATTTGGGTTTTCTTTTTTTTTTTTATTTTAGCAGTACCATTTTTATTTGAATCTTGCAGGAAGCTACATAGTTATTTCTTCTTAATTTTTTTTTTGTTTTGTTTTGTTTTGTACCTAAAAGGAAGGCTAAAGACCATATTCTACAGGGAAAAGAAAGTGAATGTCAGAAATGTACCACTTACTGCTATCAGTAAAACTTTAATTAACTAAATGCTCTGTTTGGCCTCTTGCCCATGTAATAAGTAAAAATTAGAGATACTCTCCTAAGTCATTATTACCTGTTATCAAAAATACTTATGTTCCCAGTTACATTTCTGTCCCACAGTGGAGCTGAAGAACAGTTGGCTAGCAAGTCTCTATCTGTGGAGATGTCTTTGTTACTCAGGTTTCATGGTGCCCCTACATTTGTGTGTTTGCAGTGGTGTCCTAAAGAGTCACCTTTATCAAGCCAATACATATTTAAAATCACCTTTGTAGATAGAAAAAGTATGGATCCCGCAGCAGGACTCCTGTTGACTTTGCTTGTAAAGTCTGCCCGGGGTTGTCTACTGCAATATGCAGGATGCCACCTGCAGAACTCCTTGGAGAGGAGAATTCCTGTTCAGCAAAGCCTGTGCAATGCCTCTCCCTATACCATTAACCCGGTCCCTGTTCATGCGAGGTCTTTCTGCAAGCTCTGCTCAACTCACTAAGTCAGGATTTAAACCATCTGAGCGGGTACTGGGGAGCTGGGCTGCCGACGGGTGGTGGCTCACCTCTCCTCCCCCAAGAGGAATGAACCTCCCTGCTCCAAACCTGTGCAAGGTTTTTGGTAGTTCTCAACTTTTTCTGCTGGAGACTGGTAACAGCCTGCCCACCTCTCCAGAAGGGACTGAACCTGTATCAGTGCTGCCTGCAAGTGGTTGTCCTTTGGGTGCAGTCACAGTGATGAGTAATGAGGAAGGAAGCAACAACTCCGACTGCCTTGCTTTACTTCTTGTTCCTGAATCTCCCATTTTTTATCTCTAATCTTCAGGCTCAGACAATGAGGTTTAGCTGCAAATCCTAACACTGAGCTGATTATGTGCAGATCTATGGGTGAAGCATTAAGCTGTCAGAAGGGAGACCTGCTGTGCCGCCTGACACGAAGTGGTGTCTTTTTAGATTCCCCATCAAGCCAAAACGGCATGGTACCACGTCCTTCCAGATCCCAGTGGTTCCTGGGTGCCATCCCGTATCTCATGAGGAGAGAGCACAGGGGCAGCATCCGCACTGTTTTTTAAGTGTGGCCCTGTGGGTTTGGTGTGATTCTCCCCGGCTTGTCCTCTTGTGGGCGGATGCTGTGGGATTGGGGGGCCCTTTCTCCAAGGGGTCACCTGCATCACCTGCTGCGAGAGCTGGTGGGATTGTGCTCAGGCTGCCCTTGGGCAGTGTGGGTGCCTGCAGCCAGGGATGAACTCACCCACTGCTGAGCCTGCTCTTTGGGTGCCCATTTTCCATAAACTGCAGATGCTGTCAGAAGGTCTCCTGGCTTGGCTTTTTGGTGGCCCTGTTGCTGCAAGAAAATATTTTTAGTAGCTGCTTTTCACCATCAAACTGATAATTTTGCTATGAATCAGAGCTGACTTAATGCAGGTGGAGAATGACTCCGTAAGCCAGTGTGTGTGTCTCAGACCCTTAATGCAGTTGAGGCTGTTACAGCAGTCCTGAGCTGCCTCACAGCTTCTCCACATCCCAGAGGGGAGTTTGCCACAGCTGATAGCAGCCTCTTATGACAGCCAGCAAAGGATGGGGGAAAGAAAACACCATCCTGAAATTCCACTCCCTACAGATGGAGAGCCCTGGTGACCATGAAGTGGGATTCTCTGTGAGAGCTGGGACTTCCTAGGGCTGCTCCTCGGGGCACAGGAAAATCCATAATTTTCTTCCAGCCCATTTTTTTCATTTCCTGGTTCACCACTCAAGTTAAATTTCCTTTTAAGTGCTGTTTATGTTTGCAGCTTTAAAAATGTGGGAAAGGCGCTCTCATGGCAGGCTGCAATACAGCACTAGTAATTATTTCAGAGATGGCCCCTGCATTGCCTCTTGGCCTCTCATCTGTCATCAGCTGCCTCCTGTGTTTTGTGAAGTTTTTGCTTCGGTTCTGACTGTGGCACAGCAAAAAGTGAGCTCATACGGAGCTCAAATTACTGTTGAACTAGTTCGGATCTGTTTAATGGAAACCTTCCTTCTCCAAACCCTTTTGCACTCGTTTTACTTAAGTCGTAAAACTTCTTCTGTTTGAACTTTATGAAAACAAACCAAAACCTTCTTCTGTGTTAGTTACAAAACACTTTGGTTCCTTTCCCTGTTTTTGTTTCATATTATTTACTTAACTGCTGCCGGAGTAGTGTCTTGGGGTAAAAAGACACTGCTTCTTAGCCAAACAATTTAAATTTTTCATAAAGGGAGATGTATAACCAAACTCTTTGTGAAATGAGTTAAACATCCATTCCAGCTCAGGCTTTAAATAGGAAGTGTGGATCATTTCAAAAGCCAGGAAAAATTGGACATGATAGAGTATGGATGTGATAATACTTTTCAGCAGCTGTGGAAATAAAGGAAAATGTCTGACTGGTTCTGGCAAAAGCTTGCATAAATTTATAACTTAGGGTGTATGCATATGATCTCATGAGACAGAGTGAATTTTTGCAACCACATGCAACGCTGAGTGGTATGTGAGCATCAACCCATATTTAAAAAATCCTGTGGTAAGTGTCTTCTCAATTTTTTTAATTTTTATTTTTTTCCTGAGGCAGAGATATGCCAGGATCTATGGTAAACTTTAAATAAATTCAATCTCTCCTTTTTTATTCTTATTTTGCTTTTTGTCTTTCTGTTCTACTGGCTAATCAGTGATGCTTAAGTTTAAGGGGACGTCAGTTGCACAGCCATTCAAGTGAAGAAAAAAAAGTAAATTGTATATGCTTCTGAGGTTTTTCTCAGAACTCCTTATGTTGCCCCTGTTTTTTGAGATGGCATGATATTGTCTAAGTTATTTTGGCAGGTTGTGAAAAGCTTTTTTAAATGGCCAGCCTTGCATTTATGCAGGAAAAGCTTTGGTATCTTCTGCCTTCAGACTTTCAGTGAAGCTACGATCACTGCAGAATCATTTGGGTATGGATTCTCTCCAGTTGATGTGTTTGACTTGTACAAAGAGCTGTACGTTTAAAAAAAATAATGAGAAATAATAAGTTATTTTAGCCCAACAGACTCAGTTCTCTGTACGCATTCAGTAAATGACTCTTATTGAGATCCATGGTTTCCTGTGTTTTATAAGCATGGCAGTTTCAGCTGGTCCTCTAATCTCACATTTCTTTTTATAACTATTTTATAAGGAGAAGGACCCAATTAAATCAGTTGGGGTTTCTCTGTTTCAGTGCTGTTACCTGTGCTCTCATCGTAACACTCCTGTCTTGGCTGTCCGTCTGCTCTGCTTCCCAAGCCTCCGGTGTGTCTCCCTGGCACTTCTGCGTTTGTGCCGAAAGCTCCTACAGTCACTGATGCAGCCATATCTTTTTGACCATCTCTGCCTCCTTTTATTCTGATGTGTACAAGAAAGCACTCAATCCCATGTTTGCTTTGTATTTTTTAGCCAACGCGGGCCGAGATTACAAGGTGGTTCCACCTCTCTCTGCAGGACTGCTCTAGACACTGAAACCTCCCATGGTGGAGCTGCGTGCCTGTTGCATCTGTGTGCAATTACCCACTCCTGTGCCAGCCCCCCAGAGCAGGGCTGGTGTAGCGAGGTGGGAGAGGAGAGGGGAGGGGGAAAGGGGATGACAGCTGCTGCAGGGCAGTTAGGACAGCTTCTGCTACCTGATCCAGCAGCCAGCTGGTTTCTGTTGTTGCCAGTAAAAGTGAAGGTAGAAGGTAGGCAGGGAAGAGCGGCCATCCTATACCTGCAGCCATCGCCTAAATGCAGGTAGCTGGGCTGTAACAGGAAGAAAAGGAAGACTTTAGCTCTCGGGGCAGTGTACCTCTCAAAGAATTATTTTCTACTTCTCCAGGGAAGAATAACACAGGTGAGCATACCTGGAAGCCTTTCTGCCAGACATAAATTTGACATGAATCTGATCCTGCTCTGGGTGCCTGGTGTGTGGTGAAGCAGCATGGCTGTGGTCCTCGCTGCTCTGCTATTTAACTGGTAGCTTAATGAGGTGTGGAAGTGTCCACTACATTTGTGCCTTTGTCTTATTGTACAAGCATCCTGCCAGTGTTGTGATACAGGAGTGAGCCTTGTCCAAGATGAGGTCAGAGGAGTGTACTTTAGAATCTGTGTTTGGGATATAAGACTTACACACTGACTGTAAATTCAGGACTGGCAAAGACCTGTTTCAGGATGGAATGCCCATGATTTCGGTTTGCCAATTTTAAGATCATCTTCAAGCATTTTGTTGAATGTGTATATGGGGATTATATGTATAGGTTTATTTAGATTGAAACATTCATTTAAAATGGATTAGAAATGCATAAAAGTAATGGGGGGAAAAAATCATATTTACAAGTAAATTTAAAATAAGTGTGTAGTTTAGACAAAAGGAAATACTCAGTCTAACTTAACCTCCCCTACCTCCCTGATCTAAACACCTTAAGGGTCCGCCCCTGTCCTGAACATTTGTGACCCATTTAAATTTACTGGTTAAGAGGTTGGAACCAGTGTTTTTAAGAAACAAGCAAAACTTGACAATAGTTTTTCTTTCAAATTCAGAGATGTTTTCTTGATTATTTTTTTTTTTTTCATTCAGTAAATTCAGTAACTACTTATTCAATAAGTAGTTATTCCAAAGCTGAGAAAGTGATGAAGAGTCAGGATTATGATTGAGATAGAAAAGGATAACTCCACTAGTTCTAAAATCTGGAATCAGAAGCAAAAATAATCAAATTACTAACTTTAGATAATTTGTTCCATAGATCTAAATGTCTGATCTATAAGCAAAATGTCTGTTCCACTTTGTACCCAGCTTGCTTCAGGTGATTTTATCTAAGTAAATAAAATGAGTTTTGCTTTGATGGTTTCGTGAACTTACTCTGCCTTCACTTGTCTCTTAATGCAACCTTGATAGGAATAACAGCTGAAAATGTGTTCACTTAGAACATTAGAGCTGAGTAAATTTCCATATGCAATAAAGAATCTGAATAAGTGTGTGCTATATGGGACCAATTAGTGGTGTAATTTATCTGCCTCTTCAGCAAACAAAAGGCTCATGTTACAGCAACCCTTCTGCAGAGAATAACTGAACCAGAAAATGCTACAAATATTTAACAGTCAAGATTACTGCTTAAATAATATTCATTTTTAGCATCTGTTCATTTCTAGAATACAAATCAACACCAGTGTTTTCTCCTCTGATGTGTCTTGTTGAATCCTTTTTAGCTGAAGTGAAAAATGGAGGCATGGGATTATTTTGAACACCCATGCACTTTGCTCTTGATGTAAAATATTGAAACCCACAGACTGCAAGCTTTGAATAAGCAGAAGCTGCCCCTGGCTGTGCAAGAAGATATTTAGATGTGCAGATCATGAAGAATCTTTGTGGTCTTTCAAGGAAAGATTACCTTGGTTAAAAACAAGTTTAAAAAATTGAAGCTTGCTGCGATTTCTTTCTTAAATCTAATAGATGTCTGGATAAAGGGAATTAGTCATAAGAATGAAGTCTTACAACTGGTTTGTATTAGATTTCAAAGGTGAGGGTTATGTTGGTCATTTAAGACCTTGGATTTCTCACCATCACCAGAGTCAATAAATGGCAATCTAACATGAGGTTCTTGATGCAAAATACAGTCTGGTCTGTAAATGGCCTCGTGCAAGTTGAAACGGTGGTCTGGGATCATGTTTAGCATCTGTGGCTGATGACAGAGTAGTACATGAGAGGAGATAACTTGTTCTCACCAACACGGGATGCTTGTAGATTCAGCTGATATGGACCCATTATTTGTGCCTGTTTTGGCTAGTCCTTCAACGCTGAGTTGGAGAATGTACGTCTGCTGCACCAGTGAGGCTCTGGTTTCTGAAAGAAGATTGCTGATCCTATCCCAGTGCCTCTTTCCAGCGTCTTTTGGGCTTTTGGAGTGCCGTTCAGAAGGCTTCATTATCAGCCTGCTTCCTGGCTCCCTTCGGCACAGAAGACTTAGTCACCTGCTACTCATTTGCCCAAGGGCAGCCATTGCAAAAATTAGCATAAAGGATGGCACTGCTAAGGGAAGCAGAAGGGACGTTTCCTTAAGTCTGTCCTTCCCCATGTCATCTCCAGGCAGTGTCCTGCAGCACATGCATAGATGCACGCAAGATGCAAGGGCAGGCAAGGGACCCACTTCTGCACAGACTCTTCTATGAGTCACTACGACCCTCTCACGTGCCTTGTTGGCTTGTTGGAGGAAAATGCATGCTGCTTTGCATATTTGCTCAGTAAATAAAGGAAATGGGTATCAAGTACATTACATCCTTCCAAAGCTGTAATAATTTCATCACCAGCACCTTTATTATTAATCTGAATATTTGATATCAACAAAATCGCAGTAAATTAAATAGCATTTTAAATTCTAACTGGATGTGATTGCTGTAATTGTTGCCGAGCAGTACCTGAAGACATTTCTATCTAAATACAAAACCTGTCCGATGGGAGAAGGAAGAAGAGACTTCTGATGGGATTATGAAGTAAAATATAGACAAACAGTATTCTCTATGGTGGAGACTGGGGAAGGAGGAGAAAAATTAATACAGAAGGAAGCAAGAGAGACCTTGGTTTGCATATTAGTTATGGATTAAAATTTGTAGTTTAAGCAATGGGATTTAATCTGTTATATGAATTAGGATTTTATAGTTAAAGTACGTGAAATAGACTGAATTTGGAATATATATTCAAAACATAAGTATTGGAGGCATTTAAACCAGAAGCAGGAAGATGAAAGGAAGGAAGTAGGAAGCAATAGCTGTCTCTTTCTGTAAGGCTCTGAGACTAGGACTTGTGCATCCAACAGAGGTTTTTTCCTTTGAAGGATTGTTAATAATACGCATACCTTCTCCTCTGAGAAGTCAAGGATCACTGTCAAATTAACCAGGGTCATCAAATGAAAATGTATTTTAATTTGCTTTGCTATTTAAAACAACAGATTATTTCAGCATCTGTAGCTACCTGCCTTCTATTAAATTGTTTCAACATCGAAGGCCTTTCACTGAGGATGAGTTTCCTTCTGTCTTACATGGTCCATGCTTCATTTTGGCCCTTGAATTCTGCATATAGCTGTCTCCTATGATGACATTTTTGTAAAGGATTTGCGCATATTCCTGCTGTTCCTTACATATGTCCTTCTGTGCAGGCTTTGGATGGGGGAATGAAGCCACTGTCTTGGTAAAGCGTTATTTCTGTACTTAAGAATAAATCAGTCTTTATTTTAGAAAACAATTGCACAGTACTGGCACATACTAAACATAAAATGCTTCTGTGTTAGCCATTGGAAAGAAAATCCATGAATAAAAAATTAACTACTTGAATCAATACTATTACTTTTCATTCTTCGCTTTCTTAGTCTTGCCTGTTGCTTTTCTTTATTAGCTTTCTGTGATGGTGGAGTTTTCCTTTCAAAAGAGGCAACATGGCCCTGTTATTCCATTATTCTCCATTGCTTTGTTTCATCTGTAGCTGACACAGTAATGTGATAGGGAGATTGGGAGTTATAATTTCAGAACGACACATGCAGATAGTTTGTCTTTAAAACATCCTTCCCCCTCCACCCCGCTTCTGCTTGGATCTTTTGCCATATCAGCTCTTTCCTTTTACCTCTTTTTATTATTTCATTTTATGCTATGTTGTATGTACTCTGTGAACAAAAAGTAAATTGAGAACCTCTGAATCCGAGGTTATTATAGCATATTCCTAATTAGATGAGGTCTCTTGACTCTTCCTTATGCAAATCTTAAATAATCCAGAGCATTTTAGGTGTAAGCATAGTTTTAATAATAAAACTTACCCTGTGTTAAATTCCTGGAGATCTTTGTGATAGCAGTCCTCATCAGGGTTATTAACCTAGGGTTATTAACTTTCAGATGTTCACTAAGGCTAAGTCTTGTTCACTTCTCTTCAGTGTTCTTTTACTGATTTAATAAAATAGCATCATTTTATCTTTGTTATACCTGGACATGTCTCTTATGTGCAGAGAGTAGTATTAGTTTACAGTCTTAATTTCGAAACTTCCAAATTTTATGTCCAGTACAGTGGTTAGTGTTCATTGAAGCTGATAAACCTTCCCCAGAGAAAGGTTGGTTTGATAGCAACAAAGGAATGAGGATGATAAGGAGAGTCAGTGGTTTGGAGAAATGGGTAGGTGTTAATGCTAGGCAAAGAATAACTAAGTTATTATATAATATATAGTATATAAATAACGGGCTGATAGTGAGAGTAACCTTCCAGCACTGACTTCTGTTCACATCAATTTTGTTCACTTATTCTTTCTGTGATCTCAAAACTGGATTCTAATTTAGTGCAGGTTTTTATCTTCCTTGCTAGCATAGAGATGGCCACAGCTGGTGGTAGTAATGAGCCCATGTACTGAGCAATGTCAGGGAAGGCTGCGGTTTGTTGCTGCTGTGTCCAGCCCCAATTAATGAAGTTTTTTGAGGGCACACAGCAGTAGTGCATGCATTTTATGATAATGACTGAGCCTGTTAGGTTTTAAATGCATATTCTTTCCAGAAGCACGACAGGGTTTTCATGCAGGTTGGTTCTGTATTTATAAGGTTACATCACCATTTCCATTATAAAACCCTGTTTCCAGTAATGGTGCTGTGCAACAACCATGTTACAAAGTACTTTGTAGAAAAAAGGATTTTGTTGAGATTAAGAAAAGAAAAATTTTCAGCCTCTTTTAATGTTATGTTCACTGAAAATACTGGAAGGGAAGAAAGCCTCCATGTGTGATTAAAATGGACTTAGATGGAGCTTAAGGTGCTTGGAGTAAGAAGGTGGGGAAGGTTAAAGGTAGAGTGGAGTAGCACTTACCAGTAAGTAAGGACTGTGAAATTACTGGCATTGACCTAGAGCAATAAATGAAAATGTTAGCAAGGCTTCTGCAGTGAGGAGGAGGTATGAGCGACTAATGTCAGTCTGCTAGAGTTATTTGCCCCAGTGTACCGGGAGCTGTGCCAACCACAGGCTCTGGCTGCAGAGCTGTTTCTGTATTGTCATTTCTATGAACTGTGATTGCCTAAAGAGCTCTGGCTCCCTTTATTTGGCTTGGTGCTGGTGTGGTGTGTTCTGTTTTGTTGGCAATTGTCTCTTGAAAGGGAATCTCTTGGTTCGCTAATGGTGGGATATTTGTGACTTGCAATAGATGTTTCTGTGACCTTGGACCACGTGCTTCACAAAAATGTAAGAGGAAATTAATGGAACATCTGACCTTACTTTTTAAGGGTCAGACTTTCATTTTTACTTTCTTAACTAAAGTTTCATGAATTCTAAGTTAATCTGAGTTGCAGTGACTTTTTGACCAGGGTGAAACACTATCTTGCCTGACTTTTCCCAATTTTAAAATTTTCAGTTCCTGGATATGTGAAATTATAATTCTAGATGGTGCTTAAGATAGTCATTCCTTGCTCATACACTCAGATCTAATCTCATAATAGTTGGAAGCAGTTTGTGGTATTCGGTTAGTGGAAAAGGAAGCCTTGAGTTAATCAACTCTTAGTAAATGAAATCTTAATCGTTATATTGACATACTTCTAGCACTGGCCTTGTGGACTGCCGTAGCAATGCAGCAGCGTGCAGTAATATTCACTTGCAAATTGAAAATCTATTAAGAAGTGCTGTCTTTGCATGATTTGAGTTCTAAATTGTCTGTATTAATTTATCATTTCCTATTTTTAATATAAATTAAATGAATAGTTGATTTAGAGTTAATAAAGCAAATGGTATGTCAGATTTTTTTAGAGCGAGAGGGGATCTTCTGGCATTAGTGCTAAACAGGCTCATGTCTTATTCAGCCTACAACTTTAGTCTGCCAATCAGACTTTGTTTTTTCACATATTTTCTTAATAGTTTGCACATTTGGGGATTGCTTTTTACAAGAATCACTGTAAAAAAAAAACAAATAGAGGTGATTAATCAAGATCTATTCTGATTATTAACAAAGGCCATATATATGCGTGAGTGTGTATATACATATGTACATATGTATCTGTATGTTTTAAAACAGCAGGCTTCAGGCTTTAACCCCATGAAAAATGTAATCACATTGGTTTTCTTGGCCACAAATGTGGCCAAACACGGACTATTTATTCTCCTTTTAAGTTCACAAATAGACTTAAAAGGAAAATAAATAGATGGAAGCAAGGGAGACACTTGGGACTATAAGGAAGTCTAATATTCTCTGTCAGAGTTAGGGTTGTCTTTTTTTGCAGTGATGGAAAATTTAAGAGTCTTCTGTTAAAGTTTAAATAGGCAGGATTTAAAATTACTGCACATCTGTAAGTGTTGTAGATAGTTAACTGTGTAAGGGTTAATCTTATGGGGTTAAACTGGGACTTGCATGATCCACCTTGAGTTTCCAGTTCTACCTAGTTTCTCACATAGCTTTGGGCAAATAGCTTGATTTCTGTTTGGTTTGGGGTTTTTAAGTATTTTTTTTTTTTAATATTCCCCATCTTACAAAATAAGGAAGTATGATCTCAATTCTAGAGTGTCTTGAAAGTAAATTGGAAACTGTTCAGTGGATGAACGCAGGCTTCTGCTCCTAACTTTATCCCCGGGTTACTGTGATAACCAGTCAGGTGGGGAGAAACATCTCCAGAAAGTGACTCCAGAATTACACACTTCAGAGCATAAATGAGGAAGCGAATGTGCATTGCTCAGAAGCTGTGGTGTATTCTGGTTTTCTCATCCGCTGTTGTGACCCATCTCTAGCCTGTGTGCTTCCTTCCAGGCAGTCGGGGAGTCGCTGACCCAGGTTTGCTCCAGCACTTGATCCGTGTGCTGCTCTGCTCTTCAGTTCTTGGCTCTGTTTCTGCTGTTTGTTCCCAGAAGTCACTTGAAAGACGGATGTTTTGATATGAAGAATGTCTTTTGTATATATATTTCCATAGTGCTACCAATTATAGCAACAAAGTATTACAAATTCTGGTTTTGAACCTGTGAGGTATGTGTAGGTTTTTCAGGAGGCACCATTTTGCAAGGTGACTAACCTGCATAAGTGCATGCTCCTAAGTACAGAGTGCAAAGCAATTCAAAAAGCTCTTAAAACCAGAAAAAAAGCCTATGTTGAATGAGCAGTCTTGTGCTGATTTAAATATATATTTGATTTTAATTTATTTAAATAACTGTGAAAACACATGCTACCAAAGCCACTTTTCTCAAGACTTAATTGCTTTGAAGTCTTGAAAAACTCATCTTGTGCATGCACGTCTACAATTCTAAACATCTTTAAGATAAATGTAGACTGATGAAGTGTCTGAGAGTGCTTGCCTATACATGCACTTAACTTAAATGGATGATGAACTGAATATATGAATGCTTCATTACAGAGAGTCAGAGGCGAGTCTAAAGTTTTTAATTTGAATGAAGAAAGCCGGGACTGACTTTCATATGTGTCCAAATTGTGCTCACATGTCTCTTTGCTAGGAGTCTGCCACACATTTGCAGTCAGATCTCATTCTTCTCCAGTGGGAGCAGATGGGGATTCTTGAACTTGGCCCAAATTCCTAGAAAGTCACTGCACTGACGTTTTGTAAAGGTGTGAGAGGGAGTGGGAATTTGGATGGCAGAGGGTGCCATATCAGAGAATGATACAAGGAAGAAGTAGCAACACTTTCCTTCAATTTATTCAGCAATGCGGAGATGACTGATTATGAAGTATTTCAGTGTGGTAGAATAAATGCGTCTCTCCCTTGCCATCTAGATGCCATATCAAATGCATACTCTTTGCTCGATTTTTTTTTTATATTCCCCTCCCCCACCATATAATTAGCTCGTAATTATAATTCTTAATGACACTTTGAAATTGGAACATCCCAATACTTGAGTTTTTCCCTCCTCCCTCCCCAGTTTGGATTTGTATGGGAGTTTTGGCTACTTTGCAGATCTTTTGACAAGGCCTATGAAGGAGATGGTCTGAGAGCCACATGAAGATATCTCCTGTTGCCTTGCCCCCTCAGCCCCCGCCTTTGGTCTCAACATTGCTCTCATCCTCTCCAGGGGAACATGGGAAGGAGTGCTCAAATCCCAAGTAATTTTGAACAAGAATGTGACTTTGGCTCTGATAGCTTTTGTTATCTAATGAAACAAGCAGAGATGAGTTTATGTGTATTATTGTAAATTAAACAGGGGGCAGAAAAATATGAGATGTTATATTTAGTAATAATAATTTTAAAAATTTCCACACGAATATGTGATTCTACCTTTTTTAACAGGCTATTCTCACTTGTAAACCAGACTGGTAATCCCATTTGTCCGCAGCTTTTCTAAATTGTTCTTGCTTTGTTTGAGGGGTTGGAGATTTTGTGATGAATCTTACAAGTTGGTTATCCCTATTTAAAACAAAGTGTTCAAGAGAAGAGTGTGTGCTTCTGATGGAATAACTTATAAATACAAAATTCCCTTGCTTCTCTGAAAACATTAAATATTCACAGCAGGAAAGGTCTGGTTCCTTTAAAATGTGTGGCTTTGGCCTCAGTGACAGCAAGATTTATTGTTAGATTGAAATTGCCATATTGTATCAGACTGCAGTTGTCTATTTATTATATACCTTCTTGTGTGATGGGCTTTTCAAAGGAAAGCTGAGCATGTCTTTTGTTCTAGGTAGCATTAGTTTAATATGTGGAAAACCTATGTCTGTGTGTGTAAAATCACACACTAAGCTGAATCATTGCTTTATAAAGTATTTTCAGTTGGTGAACTTCTGTTTTTTGCATTTTCTTGTATAAGTTTCAATTTACCAGTTATTTTGTTCCACCATTCCAGAAAAAAATCAGATATTGTTAATTTATGTATTTTAAGTCTGTTGGACGAGATGAAACTGTCTAGCAGAAGACTGAAGCAAGAAAGGGAATGATTGCTGGTGAGTGATTAGATATATGCTGTTTTTCAGTATCTAGCAAGAAAACTGGCAGTTGTGTAGGCTGCAAGCCTGGTATCTATATAGTGCAGGCTGTTGGAGTTACTACTATTTGTAATATCCAGCTCCGACTAGCATGGACTAGTCTTGTGTGCATCTCTACAGTATAGAAATCATTTGCTGCTCTCCTGACTGCACAGGTTTCTGTCTCTTACTGACTGTTTCCTTCTTTGTCTGTCTTTACGACAGACCAGCCAGCACTGAAAATGGCTCCTATACAACCACCCTGCTGAAGCGAACGTACTGAGCTGTGTCCTCAAAAATTACCCAACAGCTTCCAGGCACCTCTGGCATCAGGACAGTGCTGTGGTCTCTGGTTCAGTGTGCCACAGAAACCATGTGCAGTCTTTACTAGGCAGCCTAAAGGCACTCCGGTCCCATGTGAAACACGTTGCCATTTGGCACTGCTGTGTCAGCAGAGTGGGTTAGCAGTACAGCTGAAAGGCACACCAAAGAAAATGCAAGGAATAGTCTGCCTTTCAAGCTAACTATTCAAGCAGCTGCTTCGGAGCAGCAAGTCTGCCGGTTCCTATAAAACCAGTTCTCTGGATGCAATGGATAATAGTATCCCTTGCTGTTGAATCTCCTTCCTTGTAAGGAGCAGACCTCAGCTGACGTTTCTCATGCTTTTTACCCGTTTTCAGGCCTGCACATGTCTTTGTAGCGTGGTTTTCTTTTAAACCGTATGATATAGTTTCTATAGTGAATCTTAATTTAATTCTTGTCTGACAAAGGTCCTCTTGTCTGTTTTACACGAAGCATATGTTGACATTCACTCAATTCTTTTCATCAAGTATTTGGCAGTATAATTATGTACAAAGAGTTGTTCAGACCATGATGACTTATACCTGTTGAAAGATCTGGCCCATGCTGTGTATTTCTGTCTGGGTTTTGATTTACTCAGCATTTGGAAGATACATAGAAATATTGGGGTGTGGGGGGGAAAATAACCATCAGTATTCAAAATCTGCAACTGTTTCTTTATTTCACTCTTAACTATCAGAGTTTTATTTAGTTTGCTATATGAAAACAAAAAATGGTAATCTGCATTTGCTGATACACAGATTGTATAAAGGATTTAGAAGGGTATGAACAAATTTCATGTGCCTAATGAAACTTTAGGATTTTGGCAACTGCAAGGTTAATGGTTTGCTACTGAAAGCTTTATAATTGCTGTCCCTCTTGGAGGGTCTGGGCCTCAAGGGATTGCTGGAGTAAAGGAGAGTCTTTGGATCCTGCCTATTTTGTTACTTTTTTCAATGGCAAGTCAGGACCTAATAAGAGATCACCTGGTATTTTTTTAGCCTCTTGTTAAACATAAGTTTTAGTAACAGCTGGTGAGCTGTTAGACTTTCCAAAGTCTGCCCTGGAAATCCCAGGGACAGCTGGCCGTGGGCATTTTGTCCAAGATACAGGTAATGTGCAGGCTAGCAGTTGTGCAATTCTTGTACTCCCATTCCTGTATATGCTCTATGGGATTCAGTTTAAACAGGTTTGTATACAAATGTCCTGGATCTTCATTGTGTCACTCACTTTTCATGAAAGAATTTTGCAATAGGCATTACTGTCCATCTGTCTTGTGACCTTGTGAGGAAATGAAATACATGCCGTGTTTCATACTGAATATGCCCTGAGAGTTTATCAGATCAGTGACCTGTTTTATTGTCTGAGTTTTGCACATCTACAAGACTTGGCTTTTTTTCTCCCCATTAACACAGATGCAGAAGAGGTGGATGTTTTTTATGAAATGGATGTGACATCTGAGTAGATGGTTGAGCTGAGGCTGAATCACTGAAGTTTTGGTACTCTGTGCCCATCTTTGCTGTAGTCGCAGTCTGTATTTCACAGTTAGTGTGTGACTGAATGATGGGCAGCACTGGGAATTGAAACTGGGGCAGCCCTCTGACTTCTGAGGTGGTAAGCCAACACACTCTGGATGTGATACAGCCACTTCTAGGGATACAGATACAGAAGCCATAGTTACAGAACAGCTGTGTTATTCCAGCTTCTACATCCTTTATTCACCTGTTTGAACTTTTTAAGGAACAAGTGGCTGATGCACCAAGTGAACAAACCCGACAGGCAGGGACGAGCTTTTGAGTGAAATTAAAGGCAAGACTTCTGTAACTGATATGAAGAAACATCACCATTTCCCACTTTCATCAGCTGGGGCAGAGCTGGCTGTTGCAGCAACTGGCCATTCCTTGGCGAAGTGGAGCAGTTGTTTTTATTGCAGCTGCCAATGTGAGACCAGTTGGGTCTTTGGGAGGGCATGAAGTGGTGCAGGACACCTCCTGCTTAACTGGGACAACTGTGCTTGTTGCCTCTTGGAAAATAAGGACAAGTGTGTTGGAGGAGAGCAGGAAAGTCCCGTGCATGGGCAGCTGTGAGAATTCGAGCCCCGGGATGGAAAGCTGCCAGCGTGGCTCCCTGTGCATGATCAGCACATCACCAGTGTGGGTCATGGGCAGACTCGTGTGTTTATCACCCAAGAGATACCCTGCCTGTCACTTGTACAGAAAGGAACAGAGCCACTACATATGCTCCTTGTTCAGTACTTTAGCCTTTTCTTGGTGATTATGTGATTTACTGAGGATTTTTAATCCCAAGGACCAAATCATTCAATTTGAGTTTTCATTTTATGTTCTATGTCTTCTAAGACAATGCTTTGCAGGTCTCCATCTCATTAATACCTCTATTCAGAGTGATGATCCAAGCAGGAGGACTAATAATATAATTTAACATTGTTGCTTTTGATTTGAGAACTGCATGAAGAATGGTGTCAAATTAAAATACTTAGTATTTCGTGTGTTGCTCTTTGTAGTCTGAACTCTTTTTGTGACAAGTGACATTAATTTTCATACAATTCTGGAAGAAAGAAATCTGATATCTATTTCTAATTGCTACTGGTTAGGAATGTGATATGTGTGTAATGCAGGATAGATTGATTAGACTCATTATGACATGAAATGAAAATGTCAGACCACAAAAATAAGCAACAGCATTGTTGCATTTTTTATTACACTCTTGCCTTGGGTTTTGCATAATTGAAAAAGGATCATACACACAAAAAATAACCTTGCCCTGAAAAACAGAACATCAGAGAAGAAAAAATCCCTCTCAATTATTGGAATAAACTGAGTCCCAGGAGATTGAGGAGTATGATTCGTCTGAATAATTGTATGCAAAGATATATATGGGGAAAAAAAATAGAAGAAATACGTATTCTGGTTTAGAATCTCAATGAGGAGAGTGAATCGCATCTCTTTACAAGCACAGGATTGTTTCAGGACTGTGGCAATGGAAGCATTTCCAAATGGATCCTAGTGACGCTGTGTCTGGAAGATGCGGGAGGAAAAAAATGTACTTAGTGCATTATTTTCTTTAGATGAGCTGCAGCACCTTGTTAAAAGAACTGATGCCTTGCTTTAATAATTTAAAACTTTTCTAAGACTAGGATCTGATGTCCAGACCCTTCTCCCTTTACCTTACTGCAGAAGCACCACTTAGTCCTGAATTGTTCTGTGCTGGTGAGAACAATCCAAGTACTGTTTTTGCAAAATGGCACATTTAATGGCTTTCCCTTCCAGCTTCCCTGTGCCTCCCTCAACAAACTTCATCTCTGGATTTGTGCCCTGGGGGGTTTGGGAGTCGGGGGAGCTGGGAGCTGCCCACTCCGTGGGACTCACTTCTGAGAGACTTCTCTTTCTGGTGGGAAAACAGTGGGGAGGAGAAGTACGTGCTCCTGTGCCATTGCAAGGGGACTTTGTCACAAGCTTGTAAAAGCTAGGGGATGGAAAACAGGCTTGGTCAGGGCAAGGCTGGAAAGAATAGTGTGTTCTGGGAACAGTGGCCTTTTCTGTATGGCAGCAGGAGGGTACTTACACCCTCTGCCTCTCAGTGCCTGTCATGGAGAGGATGGCCTCGAGACCATTGTAGATTTTCTCATGACCTCTGTGGTCTCTTCCAGATGTGCTAAAAATATCTCCTGCAATGGAGATCTGTTGAACAGATATTTAATTTCTGCTATGTTTAACTCTTGCTCTAAAAAAATCATTAATCCTACATGTTTATATCTTCTGCTGTCCCTGCGTTAGCAAAGGCTCAGCTCTGTATTCACATAGGAACTAACCAGCCAGTTTGATCTTCTGTATGTTTATTAGCATTAAAGGCCAACACCTGGAGCTTAAAACGAGATGAACAACTGGGTTTAAATCCCATCTTGTTTTGGACAGAGATCAAGAATGAAAGATTTTGGCTCAAAAACTTTGAGGAAGGAGGAGACGTCAAGGGTGTGTAGGTGTGCTACAGCTTGCCCTGGGGCAGGGAAGAGATGAATGGCCTCTTGAAGTTCCTTCCAGCCCAATTTTCTATGATTCTGCAAAAATGTGATTACATTGGTTGCAAGTTGTGCAAATTGCTGTAGATAAATTGCCTTCAGCAACTTCTGTGTGTTTTATGGCTGTTCTCATCATTTTAGTTGATGCACTCTTCTGTGGGAGAAGTGTTGTGGGTGTATTCGTGCAGGTCTCCAGCATCATGCTACTGCGTATGAAGGTTAACTGAGGCCATTGCCCTTGCCAGCACTTCTGCATATGTGACTCTGTGGAGAACTGTAATATTAATGTTGTACACATTCCCTGAGTGAGTGAGATAAGCTGGGAAAGGTGAATTGATTTTAGTAGACTGGCTCCAGCTCATGCCAGCTGAGAGCCTAACTTGATGCTATTTATAGTAATATTTCATCTGATTGTGTCATCTCAATGTAAAAATTTGAAATCTCTTGGATGCATGGGTTTGATTTTCCAAGTACACCTGTAATTTCTGAGCTCCTTAATTCTTGGTACCCAAGTTGAGCTGCATATAAAGTGGCCTTTATTTAAGATTGCAGATACTTAGGTATTTGAAACAAACAAACAAATACAAAGCCCGCAATCCATCCCCCCCCCCCCCCCCGAAAACAAAAAAAATGAAACAGCAACAACAACAAAACCATCCCCCCTTAAATCCAGACTGTAAGATTATCAGGTTGATCACCTGGAAACAGAGTATTCTGAAACACTGTCTTCAAATTTTCTACCTATTTAGTACTAGGAGCTATCTTTCCAATATATTTTTAAACAAGTGCTCAGGGAACACCAGTGAAAATGTTTCAAGTCTTTTCATGTAGACCTATTTTGGTAGAATTTATTCTGAAACTCATCTTTGTTGAAAAACATCTCTGGGCCAGATTTATCCCTGGAGTAATTTTCCTTGATTTTTAATAGCATTGCAGGAAGGGTGAATTTGGCTTGTATTTTAATTTATAACACAGGAAATATGTACAGCTACAGCACAGCTTTGCTCAGGGTATGGTACACAAGGGGAAAACATACATGATTCTATCAGTACTTTGTTAATTTAATTATAACAACAGATGCAGCATTTAATCTATTTGACTTTTGTTATTGAGTTACTAAATCCTACTCAAAGAATATTTTTATTTTCCCCAGCTACAGCACTCAGTGAAAAGCCTCACAGCTTCTTGAAATGTTAAGCAGCTTTGCAGCTTCCTCTCTCTCTGCATCAGTAATCTAATATTTTTGCTGATAGCACTTTGTTTTGAAACTTTGAGATGTAAATCTGTCTTCCTTTCTGCTTGTACCAACACCTATTTCCTCTTGTGTTCGCAGAAAGAAGAGTGCCACAGAAGAGACCTTCTTCCTCTTTTCCTCATTTTTTTTTTTTCTTTCTTTCTTCCCCTCCTCCCTTTTTATGTTAGAACATGCTCAAAGTTAATTTAGAAACAGAGCTCTCTTGGAGACACAGTTTGGGAACATTTATGTTCAGTGGCATTTGGTGTGTGTTCAAGAAAACACTTCCATTAAAGGCATTTCTCAAATTGGAAACCAGAGTAGTAAATTAGTAAGTGCTACTTGTGTTTGGTGGCCTGGAAATAACAGAAATATTTCCATTGGTATTTCCAGTGGTGCAATTTGTATTGCCTTCAAACAGAAAGCTGGGCCTCTTGCTTGACCAGGACACACAGAAGTGAGATGTTTCCAGCTGTGCAAGCTGAGCTTGGAGGTGGTACGTGGCCACATCTGTGGTTGGGGAGAGCAGTAATTCTGCTCGAGGGCTTCCTTCACTCGTGTGGGTGTCCTGGATCCAGGAGGGATCTGTCACATTGGGTGTGTTATCTCTCTCAACTTTGGACTGTTTTTGTCCTTCAGTACCAGCATCCTCAAAGCCCATGTTTATCTCATCCTAATATAAATGTGATCAGTCATAGAATCACAGAAGGGTTTGAGTTGGAAGGGACCTTTAAAGGTCATCTAGTCTGACCCCCCTCCTGCAGTGGACATGGACATCTCGCATTAGATAAGGTTGCTCAAAGCCCCGTCCAACCTGACTTTGGACACTTCCAATGAAAAATGCTTCTCTGGGCAACCTGTTCCAGTGTTTCAACACCCTCACCATAAAAAATTAATCTTTATGTCCAATTTAAACGTACTCCCTTTTAGTTTAAAAACATTACCCCTTGTCCTGTCACTACAGACCTTGGTAAAATGTCTCTCTTCATCTTTCTTATAAGCCCCGTTTATATATTGAAGGGCTGCAATAAGGTCTCCTTGTAGCCTTCTCTCCTCCAGGCTGATAAACCCCAACTCTCTCAGCCTTTCTTCGTAGGAGAGGAGTTCCAGCCTCTGACCATTTTCATGGTCTGCCTCTGGGACTGCTCTAACAGGTCATTTTCAAGAGGTGCTGTTCTCTTTTTAATCTACAGAAAAAGTCTAGATTGGTTTAGACCAGCCAAAAGGACCACATAACTTTCAGGTGAAGTGGATCATCCCACTTAGTGACTGTTTTTCTTCCACCCATGTCCTGCTGACAGTGTTTAGCTAGCCACTTCCATGCCAGAAGAGCATTTCTGGCCAAGTTTGGGTGCTTGTGGAGAAGAGAGGGTGTATGCATCCTCTGAGCAGTCAGTACTGGGGATCCACTGGGCTCCACATTGGGTTCAGCCATAGGTGGTGTTGCACTACTCTTTGGGATTCTGCATCCAGGACTGAAAAATAGTTTTCACTTTATAGCATTTGCTACGTAATAACTTCATGTAGTGATTGATAAGAAGTTCTGGCTCCTCACTGGATTTCAGATGAAGACAATTCAGATGTGTTAGATTTTATGAGCCTTCTCACCATTCTTTTGAACAGTTTGGCTTGCAGGTATGAAAACCCTTTCCTCTCTTCAATTTTCCCAATCGTTGGGACTTTCCACAGCTGTATAATGGTTTAGTCACCTTCCTGCATGGGGAGGAAGGGGGTTTTTTCACCCATATCAGCAGGTAGGAGTGGTGGTTCTGCAGTTCAGTTTCCCTTATGCTGCAGATTGCAGGAGCACATTGCTCCAGTTCTTTAGATGACTATTTCATACCGACAACATTAATGGCACTGGCAGTCATTTTGTTATCTAGATAATTAATCCACAAGGCATTGCACACAATGCGGTGAATAATACAGGAAAGGATTAAACTGAGTATTTTCCATGGTTTTACATTATACAGTGGGTGAAGCTAGAAGTCACTGGCGTACTGGAGATACTGTAGAAAGCACTGGCAGGTTTGATTTTTTCCATATTATTGTAGTTTATGAAATTTGAGCTAGAATTTCTAACTATTTTGATTTTTGGAGGGACCTTTCCCACTACTTTTAAAAAGCAGTTTGGGAGTCTAGGCTCCCTGGACCTCTCATAACCCCAGTGGAGGAAGGCAGGTGTCTCTGGAAGCTGCTTGCGAGCGATGATATTTGACCTTAGTACTCAGTACAGCTGCTTTGATTTGCTCTCTGGTTAACTGTGCTAATGCTATAAGGAGCTTGCTGTCCCATTCTAGCTACAGCAGTTAAAGGCCTAAACGTAGGTGACATGAATGCTTCTATAAAAGTGTATATTTTAATGAAGCCATTGTTTATAACTAGATAATAATCATAATTGTATAAACAAGGGTTCAAGTATGATATATAAAAGGTCTTAAGTGAGACAGTGACAAGTGATTGATGGCTTCAGTTTTTAGCTGAGGTCCTTGGTAATATTAGTAGAAGGTGTTTATGGCTGAACTGAGTTGATTTATCTGATGTAAGGAAGGGGAGAACGAGATGTGAGAATTTGCATGAAATTCTTGTTGCCTTGGCGTTCCATGTGTCTGCTTTACTCATTTAAGATACTGTCTCCTCCTGCCTCTCAAATGACTTGTTGAAGTAATGTAGCTGTCCCATGGGAGTCTTTTAGGAAGGGATATTTAAAACACACATTCAGAGGTTTTCTCTAAAATGGATGTCAGCACCCTCTAGTAATGGAAATACCCCTCAGAAGAGATTAAAGAACTCTGGAATTGTATATAAATCTCTTTTCCCTGATATGAGCCTGTGCTCTAGCCTCTACAAACTTTTTCATTTTGACTCTACTGGAAACAACTAACAAATCTGTTAATCTCCATACTAGTGAGACTGGTACTTCTAATGGTGGACAGGCGCGTTTGCTGTCATGCATTCTAGTAAACCCACTGCTGCTGACTTGCAAAGTTCATTAAAAGTTTTAAGTCAATGGATGGTCTTACTGTAATTTTTTTAATCACTGTGTGAATTTAACTAAACATTGTTTTCCTGGAAGCACTGGGTTTTCAATGCTGGTAAATGTTTATGTTGAATAGAAGCCTTAGGAAAACACTGAGCACAGTAGGCTGTGGATCAAAATTAATTTGCAGACATATACTTCCTGACTTAAAATCTGCACCTCTGTACAACCACAAAGACTTATTGTTTGTTCCACCAAGCCTTGAGGTGTATGTTTAATTAGGTGTGTTTGTGAGAGGGAAATGGCTCTTGAAAGAGAGGGTGTTTATCCTGAAACTGTGGAGTTGTTAGCTACGTACAAGGTAATACCATGGAGGTGACTGTCGCCCTGCTCAAAGACACATATTATTGCATCTCATGCCACCTGACTGCATCAAGCAGGTTGGTAGTGCTGGCAAGGTGAGGTTTGGGGATGAGGGTGGCAAATGATGTGTTTTTTATCTGGAAAATCTAAACAGTTACCTGAAATGTGAGTGGGATGTTACCCTTGTGTGAAAGATGAGCTGAGGGTCATGTCTCTCTGGTGGGATGCAACATCTACTGAAGGTAGTGAAAGGTGAAATTTCCAAAAGTTCTCCTATTTTATAAGCCCCAAAGGCTATTGGCTTCCTGGAAGATATAGGATATAAAATGGGGGTAGTGATTCAGCCCTCTGCTTAGACTGTAAGCTTGTGAAGCTTAACAACTCTCTTAAGTGTGTGTGGACAGTGGGGTTGTTCTAATTTTTGGTTCCAATTGCTGTTTGGTAAAATAAATGTGTCACATGAGCTGTAAATGATTGAAATCTTATCATTTCAGCCTTGTTTCTAACTCCTTCCTCTTTGCCTGCAATATATCATGAAAGATGAAGATGCTAGAATTATTTTTCTGACTGTGTCCTTAGTAGAGATATTTTGCTTTTCCACCTACACTTCTTAGTCTAATCTTAATGCTAAACTTTTCCTATAAGTTGTACTGCTTTGTTTGTAGGGTTGAAGTGGTACGATTCTCTGCACTAGTTGATTGTGTTTATGCTGCCACAGCTGTTCCCAGTCTGGAATTATTTTGCTTGATACTGGTACAGGTAGACCCGTGTGCTGATTTTCGCTAGTACATTGCACTGGCAGAAGTTGCATGATCCGAGCTGACTGTGTCTCTCTCTCCTGGGGATTTTGCTTCCTTGCAGGGCCTGCTTACTTACTCATGGGGGTGCAGCACGAGCTGGTCACTGCTACAGTTTCTCAAATAGAACTGATTTGGGACTGGCTGGAGCAAGCTGTTGTCTGCTGGAAAGATCCTTAAAATGCACATCTGGTTGAGTTAACACCATGTTCAGATCATGTTCACCACGTTCAAATATTTACCAGTTGTAGTTTGGTGCCATTGGTACCTACGATGCTGCTGCTCTCAGCAGTGCTGGAAATGTGTAGGTGAGAGAACAGGAAGTATTAATGACGAATCTGTGCAGGAGAAAGTTTATGGATTACTTCTGATATCTTACTTGCTTTCATAACCAAATGCATTTCTAAACTGGAAATGGATTCTGTTGATGTCTGGCAGTAAAAATGCTGCCTTTGTTGTGTTTCTGTGTAGCTTTTCCAATCACTTTTTTGGGATCAGTGTTAAAGCAGGTGGCACAACATCCGTCGCGCAGGCAGGCTGCTGGGTTCAGTGTAGTGGGTAGGAATCCTGTGTTCATGACGTCGTGTATCTTGATATGGAAAAAGGTATTGCTAACTTGTTAACATTCACATTAAAGAATGAGTATTAACAAACATTCTCTTGATGAAACAGGATTTAACTGTAGTAAACATCTGCTGTAGTCTTAAATACTAATGTATATGATAAACTCATGTTGATATAGTGGCTGAAGATGCAGTATTTACACCCTGCTGAGCAATGAGACTGTTGAGGAGACCGTGCTGTTTTAAAGAGGACAGATTTTGATAAATGGGTCTCTGTCTTATAATTAAGATGCTCGAGAACAACGTGCTGTATTCAGCAGTGGGATAGGAAAGCCCTCAGGCTCCCAGCTCTTGTTCTGGCTTTTCAGTATGGATCTTGGTTTTGGAGTTGTTTCTGAGAATGTATTTACTACTGCAGCTTATAAAAGCATGTGTTTAATGTGTCTTTTTTTTGTTGAGAAGATAAATCCGTAGACAAATAACAAAAAAGAAAACACCAGGGACTTTGGTAATAATTTGGGAAGGAACAAATTCATAAATATAGGCTTGGGGTGAAAATGGCATCAGTCCTTCAGGCATAAGACTCATAAATCCCTGGTGTTTCTTTTGCAGCACCAAGAAGTTCACAGACTCTGTGTTACTAATTCTAACATATTTTCTAAATTTTCTTCTGTGTGTCTGTTATGGAATAACTTTTAGCTTATTTTAAACATCATCGATTTAATTTTTCTAAACTTCGTTTAGCAAATAACCTATTTGGAGTTTGCCTCTTGATTCTAAAACAAGCATTTGTTCAATCCTAAAAAAAGAGTGCTTAACATGAAATGGCTCCAAAAGCTTTGACAAAACGCTGCCTATAATAGAACAAAGCATAGTGTTGTTGTAATTTATGATGTTTCTTACTGATCTGCTCATACAGAAAAGCCTGCCTTGCTCTCTCAGTGTTTGGTATCCGACATGTTTTCTTGTGCTGACAACCACAGCCTCTTCCAGATTAATTTAAGCCTCAGCAACTTGCTCAGCATCACAAATCCAGTTTTTGGTAGAGCTGAGAATAGAGCCTCTCTCTTCTGTCGCGACTCGGTTTCTCGCTGTAATTACGGGGCAGCTTTCCTGCTGAGTGAGTGAGCTCCTGTTGTGCCCAAGCCCATTATAATGAACAGGTCCTACTTTATATTTTGATGATTTCCCCTTGCTCAGTATTTTTTTTTGCAGTTTTAAGATATAATTCCTCAGTGAATCGTAGCAAAATATGATTGTCTAATCAAGGACACAAAGCAAATGTTAATTCTCTACTTTGGCAATCTGGAATCCTCCGCTACTTGTTAAGCAAGCAGGTTGAGAAAGTGATTGTGTTGTAAGACAATGGACAAGCTGTGATGTATGTAGGAACTTGAGCAACTTGGGTTAAAATATTTGAAAGTGTTGTGGAAGGTTAGTTTGTTTTACTCAGATTTATGGGATTAGTAACAGGTTAAGAATTTACAGTAAGGAAAGGGGCTTCCACCTGCTTTGATTTTTTAGAAATAGTGCTCACATTTGCAGACCACCTTTGCTGCATGAGATGCCTGCACAGATACCAATTCCCCTTTCACTCCTGATCACAAAGCCAGTTCCTCTCCTTCTAATAAATCCATAATGTCTTTGTAAGTTATGCAGTCATGGAGAAAACTAGTAATTAATTTAGTGATAGGAAACACAAAAGGCAAGTGCTCACTGGGATGTGACACAGCACAATGTGTTCACTGGCGTGCTGGGTATTCACCCGTGACCGTTTGTTGGAGTGTCTTCTGATTGCAAAACAGAGGTGTGGTGTGCTTTTTCAAAAACATGGGGGTCATACAGGCTCATTGGAATTTTAATTTTTCTGTATTTGCTTCTTTTTAAAATAGCCCATTTAGCTATTGAAGGAGAGCAGGAAGACTGCAGAAACACTTCTTCCTGTTTCTTCCCTCCTTCTACAAAAATTTGAGATAGTAAGATGATATCCTGCTGGGGACACCACATGGTGACGTTTTTAAGGAGTCCTTAACATGCAGTTTATTGCCAGCATATAAAGTTTGTTGGCCTGAAAGTTTCCCTCTTCAGTGCAGGCCCAGCAGGTGCTAAGAACACCCCAAGTTGTCTGTTCAGCAGAGGAACAAAGAACAGGGCTGGCTCCAGGCGGGAAGAGGTGCAGCTGGCAATTGGCGGTTATGACAGCCCATCAATAGGTATTCATCGCATTAATTAAGCTGCTGCTGTTAAAACCGAAGGCAGGGGACAGGCTTTTCAGCCTGCCTGTTACAAAGTAAGCTGAGTCACCTGTGAGATGGTGTTAATAAGAGGGCTCCAAGGCTTGTGAGAAGGCTTTTTTCAAACCCTTTTCTCTTCAGGCTGACAGCACCCTCTTTCAGAGAGGTGGCCGTCTGGTTGTCTGTATGTGAATGACAAATGGCATTCACTTCTCTGGAAGCTCTGTACGCTGCTTTCGTGAACCTTGACTAGCAAGAGCCAAGCTGTGACCTAAAACTGCTTTTGTTTCTCTGCTGCAGGCATCTAACAACAAAGACTTTCAGCCCCTTTCTTGGCTCTATGTGAGCGTTGTTTTGCAGTCCTTTGGTTTTTGGCTTCTTTAAGTTTTTTTCTCTATTATTGAGCATGAGGAGACAAGAATACACACATTTGATTTTCCTTTATGAGACCGTTGTGAACTAGTGTGTGACTCTTTGGGGTGTAGGTGGTTTAACAGTTTGATGGAGATCCCTCTAGTGCCTCTTATGATTACTGAGGTGGTTTTTTTTTTTTTTTTTTGCTTGTTCAATTTATGTACTTAAGAGTTATTCCAGTTCAAGTCCAGTTCAGTTCCACTTCTGTAGCACATAAAGTGAGCCATCCTCTCACAGGCCCTGGAGAAGGATGCGAGGAGCAGAGCTGAGCAGTCCTACTACTCCAGTGGCATGGCTGGCCCCCTTCATGAGTGCTGCTGAGGAAGGACAGTCTGAGACTTTCTTCCAGGTGGTCTGTCAAGCAGAAAGGTAACAATTGTAGGAAATTCATTTCCTGGCCCCAGCTCACAAGCTCAACAAACAATCCCTTTGTGGAGAGTCTGGGGTCATCCTTGTAGTTTCTTATTTTTCTTCATTAACTACTTGGAATTTGTTGAGCAGTTCCTTTCTGGAGAGATTAGGGAGTGGTGGTCTGTTTCTCCCTTCCTGAACCTCTTCAAGCCTTTCTAAGAAAACCAAGAAAAGAAGATGAGGTAGAAAACATCCTAGAAACAGTCCTGTGTCACCATATATGACTTAATTTCTTCTGCCAGAGTATAAGCTAAAATCTCCCCTCTGTACATGCTAAGCCTGTGTGACTGCTTTTGTTTTAGGTGTTGACATTCTGTGTTCTTCATTCCAGGGAGACTAAAAGGCCAAAGGCAACTTGGTTGTACGAGCAACACATCAATATCCTGTTCAGATGGAGGCAAGCTTATTTGGAAAACAACACTGTTCTGTCCGAGAAGTGAAGCAGGCTGTGTTACCATTTTAAGTGCAGTGTACTGATACTCAGCCCTGCCCTGGTGTCAGAGCTTCCCCATTTCTGAGGTTGCAGTAGAAGTTGCTGGTTGTAGCTGCTCATAAAGAGCATGTAAAAAGTCATCAGCTTTGACAGATGTGACCCAGTGTCAACATTTTTTTCAGATTTTGTTTTCTATAAATTCTTGGTTTTCAGAACTCTAATTTCTTCCATTAAACAGTAAGAAGATGATGTTCCATTAAATGGTCTGTGGCATGTCATGTTCTTTGCAGGACTCCTGTTGATCACTGTTGTAGTTTAATAGCTTCAAGTATATCAGGCTTGGCTGTCCTAAACCTGTATGGTGTATGTCCTGCCTCCTGTAGCATACATTTCCAGAAGGCTTGTTCTGGTTGACATACATTCTTACACCCACTCATGCCTTTTAAACCATTAGGGCATCATACCTTTGGTTAAGGTCATGAGTACGGCATGGAACAGCCTTCTCTAATTTCTTGTTCCACCTCACCTTTGGAAGATCAGGTCATCAGTTTTACAGGTCTCCTTGTTTTTGCCTTTTCCTTCAGGTCTTTCTTCCCTGCCTTTGTAGTGGTGTCCTTTTCAACTGAGTTGTAGTGAGGAGCCACATACCTAAAATACATCTCTGCCAGCTGAGAGTCGATAAAACACGTCTGGGCAAGGAAGGGTGTCTCTTTGTGGACACAGTGTAGGCTGGAATGTGGATGTAGTTGCCTGAGCCAAGACTAACTCCTTGAGGTGAAGGTTTTATTTCTTTCCTGTGAGTAAGCTGGGAGTGTGTTAGCTTGGAGTAGCAATAGGTTTAAGAAAATTATTTCTTTTTGTTTCCTTTTCTCTGTTTCTAAGGAAAGCTACTCCTTGTGTTAAGAAATCAAAACAGAGGTTGGATGCTTGCTCTGAGCTGTTTGTCACCAAAGAGAAAAGAAAAAAGCAATCTTTACTAGTGCAGATTTTTCTTTTTTTTTTTTTTTTCTCCTTCCTAGGAAAGGGGTTTCTTCCTAGAAAATGAAGGGAACTTGAGTTGTTGAGTTGGCAGGTAATTGATACATATCTGCCTGGTCTGAAGAAGTACTTAACTTGTACATAACTACCTATGAATATATTTCGGAAGCTGGCAAGCTGCAGTGGCCTGTGTGTTTTTCATTATGTTGGTGTTTTTAAATTTGTTGAAAATGGGCTTCTTTTACGAGTGGTAGAATTCCTTTCAAGTTGTCATTCAGAAACACCCAGAGGAGGGGAGGCCTGACAGCTCAGCAAATCGTGCTGTGCTGTGGCTCCAGGCAGGATGCTGGTGTGCCCTAAGGAACAGCACATGGCACGAAGCAAAATCTGGAGGTTTACCCACCCCGCTATGCTCCAATCAGCAAGACTCAGGGATTTACAGCGTGGTGTAATTTAGGCAGCATGTGAAATACTTAGGTCGCTTGGTCTCATTTTTGCTGCTGTAGCTTCTGAATGCATAACTACCTGATTAATGCAGAGATGTTAATCTTCTGACCCCCTTGCAAACACTTATTAATTGCATTCGCAGATTTATAAATTTGTAAAACTAGAAGGGATAATTATGATCCTGTAATTTGGTCTCTCCATGCAGTTGAACACAAATCTTTTTACTAAATCTAATGTTTTATTCCCCTCACTTTAAAAGTGTGGGCCTTATTTTAGGAATTTGTTTTGTAGTCCCAATCTTGAGTCATCGAAACTTCTCAAACCATTGTTAAGCTTGTTGCTTATAGGATAATCAGCCTGGTATTAATCTTCACTTTTTAAAAATGAAACAAGCACAACTTTTAGAACTGCCTCAATATAGGGCATGTTCTTCAGTTCATAGATGTTCCTCTTCCATTTGCTTTTTAACTTCCTATTTTCTTTATAAATAAGAAAACTGTTTGCTATGCCAATCATGTTTACATGGGTTTCAAGGAACCTGCCTCTTGCTCCAAAATTGTCACATATATCAAAGGTCATTTTACTCTTTTTGGCTTATATTTGGCATAAACGTCTGTCCAGTTGAACATTTACTAGGACCCTCCATCATTGTTGTCATCATCATAGCATTCAGAAGAGGATTTCTGTTTCTGGAGTATGACCTACACTCTTTTTTCCCTGGACCTTTCTTGGCCTTACTGGGACATACATTACTCTATCATCTTGCCCACTAGATCTTGTGATGAAAATACAGAACAAGTGCAGAAACAACCACCACTGATATGCTTCTCTCTTCCCTGGAAGAATCTTGCTGAAGTCCTGTGAACTAGATTTTAAGAGCATTCAAGATTCACCAGTCACCTTTTAAGCATCTCAAGTCAAGTGTTTGAAATGTTTCCACTCTCCCAATCAATAAGAGGCTCCTGGCTGCTCTGGATTTCCCCCTCTCCCTCAGAAATACACTTCTTTAGTGTTAAACCTTTTCTATGTGAAGAATCACTGTCCTCTGCTGATATGTTTTCAGAAATAGAATGACTTAGAAGTAAGACTTCCTGATAAAATGGTGTGGGATTTAGTCTGTTCTTTAAGATTAGTGGTTTTATATATAAATGCAAATTTGGGTCAGTCTTCCCCATTTCCCCCCCTGACTTTTTCTACTCTGTTCCTGTCTGCAGGAAGTCCTTTACCACTGGGTGACACTGTTTGATAGTTCTTAACATTTGCAACAGTGAAGTCCTGAAGAAACTCCTCTGACTCTTTGGACTTCTGATTTTGAATCAAAGCTCAGTTTTCATATAAAATCACACATTTTAATGTAGTTAAATTTGATTTAACCAACCCTGCCCTTATTTTTAATTTAGTGGTCCAAACTGACTGATCTAGAACACTGATGGTGCACTGTAGCTGCAGGGAGTATAACTGATCTTACTTGCTTTTCTAATCTTAAAATCCATTTCAAAACTGCATCATTTCAGATTTTCATATGGATCACTGTTGACCCATGTATACATAAATTGCTAGTTACCTTTTGGGATTAATCTAGTTGGAAACTGTGCTGTGGAGTGCGTTTCCTAGGAGGCATAATTTCAGTGATCTTCTGAAAGTCATGTTTACTGTGGTGTAATAATTACCTACGTAGTGTATTGATGAAAAACAGAAATATAGTCACTTTCTTGCCTTTGCTAGTCATGATTTATTTCTTTTAAGGCGGGGGTGTGCGTGCACAACATGATGTTCTGCAGGAAGAAGGGAATATAGTTTCTAAGGGCCTTTTTAATGAGCAGTGTCCAAAACACTGGGTCTTCTCCTTGCCATTGGAATGGCTTTCTGCATGCCCAAGCTTGTCCAGTGATTTCAGTAATCACAAGAACCTGAAAAAAATGAGAATGAAGAATAATAAGTCCTTAATAAACACGCAGGACTTCTTGGAAGAGAGAATTATGTAAGAGGCATAGTCAGTTTTATCTGCTGTTAGTCTCCGATTGGAACCATGGTGTCACAGCGGGTTGAACATAGACCGGGATTTCGGGAAGATGGGTGCTGTTCAGTGTCGTAGTCTTCATCCTGTGTTTTTCCACTGCCTGTATTAAAAATCAGATGCTAAGAAGTTTTCAGGAAAGGTCTATATCCAAATTTTGCCTGCATCTGACAAAAACAGGATCTAGTCTCTGTGTATGGTGGTGAACAAAGGTCTCCATCTCCTTCTCTCCCAGCACTTACAGTCTGCCTTGTGCAGAAACCTGTTGCGGTAGGAGGGGAGAGGCACTTTCTTTCTGTCCTCTTCCACCTCTAATTACACAGCTGAATTGATCCTCAGCATTTTAAATGAGCAAGAGAAGAAAGAAATGCAACTATTTAGAGCTGGTACTTTCAGCTGGTTTCAAAGACAGTGACAGAGAGCTTCATAGCAGATCTTGCAGCCTGAGGGAAACTTCTTTTGGATTAATACAAATTTCTGTTCGCTGGGCCTGGTGATTTTAGTGGAAGGTGGGGTTTTTCTTAAAGCTGTTTATGCCTTTCTGCATCTCTTTTCCAAGTAGACTAGAGACCAGGAGGAATCAGCCATTCTGTCCTCACCAGCATTGCTTGTTAGCCCTCGGCCTCTGGGGGGATCTAGGCTCTTCCCTTAGCACCCAAGACTTGACTGAACATCAAAGCACAGGAACAGAGGCTGCCTGGTGGTGTTTAAATTGAATGAGAGCCATAAGTACCTCTTTGCATTTGAGAGAATTGTAACAGTGTGGAGCACTGCCCCAAATCTTGCACTCTGTCTCCCTTTAGGTATCAGTGCCAATGCAAACATCTTTAAAATGACCCTCTTTCTTCTGGTTTCTCATCTAGTGGATGTTTTATCTGTGCTTTGTTGACATTACACTCTCAGTAGTACTGAAGTGAAGAAAATGAGCGTTAGCTGGATTTCCTTGAGATTTTGAGTGGTTTAGTTCATTTTAATATCCTCTAAAGTGCCAACAGGAACAGCTTCAGTAGTCAGCAAGCTCTGCTTCTTTCCATATGCTTGACATCACTGAGGTTGCTCTGGGCTGCCCTGATCAAGTAAGTGGCACCCTTGCTCCTGAGAGAAGTCAGTGACTGAATAACAGAATACCAGGTTGGAAGGGACCTCCAGGATCATCTGATCCAACCTTTCTTGGGAAAAGCACAGTCTAGACAAGATGGCCCAGCACCCTGTCCAGCTGAATCTTAAAAGTGTCCAGCGTTGGGGAAGATTATTTCAATGGCTGATTGTTTTCATCGTGAAAAATTTTCCTCTTGTGTCCAATTGGAGTCTCTCCAGGAGTAACTTGTACCCATTACCCCTCATCTTTTCCATGTGACTCCTTGTAAAAAGAGAGTTTCCATCTTCGTTGCAGCCACCATTTAAATATTGGAACATGGTGATAAGGTCTCCCCTAAGCCTCTCTTCTCAAGGTTGAACAAACCCGATTCTCTCAGCCTTTCCTCACATGGCAGGGTTCCTAGTACTTTGATCATTTTTGTGGCCCTTCTCTGGACTCTCTCCAGCCTGTCCACAGCTGTTTTTGTACGGCAAGGACCAAGACTGAGCGCAGTATTCCAGGTGTGGCCCGACAAGTGCTGAGTAGAGCGGGATAATGACTTCTTTATCTCTGCTGGTGATGCCTTACTTGATGCAACCCAGCACACTGTTGACTTTCTTTGCCACTGCAGCACACTGTTCACTCCTATAGGGCTTGTTGTCCCCCTGGGCCCCCTTCCACAGAGCTACTCTCCAGCCAGGTAGATTGCAGCCTGTGCCGCGCTCCTGGATTATGTTTGCCCACATGCAATACCCTACACTTGTCCTTGTGGAAATTCATAAGGTTCTTGTTAGCCCACTCTTCTAGGTCATCATGCAGGGTGGCTCACCCTTCCAAAGTGCCCACTTCCCCACTCAGTTTGGTATCATCAGGGTGCACTTGATGCCGTCATCCAGATCACTTATGAAGATATTAAACAGCGTTGGACCCAATATTGATCCCTGGGGGACCTCACTCGTGACAGGTTGCCAGTTTGAAACAGAGCTATATACCCCCCACCCTCTGGGTGCAGCCTGTCAGCCTGTTCCCCACCCGCCGCACAGAGCCCTTGGCTAGACCATAACACATCAGTGTCTCTAGGAGGAGGCTGTGGGGAACTGTATCCAAAGCCCTGGAGAAATCCAGGTAGACAGTGTCCACCCCTGGACCCACATCAACTGAGAAGGTTACTTTGTCACAGAAGGCGATCAGGTTTGCCAAGCACGGTTTGCCTTTGGTGCCTCTGTGCTGGCTTTTCCAAGTCACGTGCTTCATTTGACTTGTGGCAGCCCCCAGGAGGATTCGTTCCGTAACGTTCTCTGGGATTGAGGTAAGACTGATGGGCCTGTCGTTTCCTGGATCCTCCTTTAAGCCCTTCTTGTAGATGGGGCTGACATAAGCCTTCTTCTCGGACATCCTCTGATCTCCATGACTTCTCAAAGGTTATCGAGAGAGGCCTCGCAACGACGTCAGCCAGCACGCTTAACACCCTTGGGTGGATGACATCAGGCCCATCGATATGTAAGCGTCAAGCTCCTGTCATAGTTCGCATACCAACTCTTCCTTCACTGGCAGTGGGTCTGTGTTTGCATTGACCTGGATTTTTGTTCCCAAGGCCTGGGGCCCAACAGTGCTAGTAAAGACAGAGGTGAAGAAAGTGTTGAGAACCTCTGCCTTTTCAGCTTTGTTGGTGACTAACTCACCCCTCCTGGTTAACAGCAAGCCAGTATTTTCCTTCTGTTTCTGCTTGTTGTCTATGAGGTCTGTCAGTCTTTCAGAAGCCATGCAACTAATGAAGTCATTAACTGATGATAACCAGTGTAAGGAAGGTAACTGAGTTAAATTGTTCTGGCATAGCATGGACAGAAATTTTTCAGTCTTGCTACTTCATTTTGTCTGATGGGATCTGAAGATTTTAAAGTGCACGACAAGAGGCAGCAAGATTGGCCTTGCAGAAGCTCATGGTGGTTTCTAAGATGCTCTTCTCTCGTATGTGTGTGAGCTGGGGCACACAAGGATGAAATAGCCTGCCAAAGATCAGTAAGGCAAGGCTGAAAGTATAAAGAAAAGCCAGATGCCTGCCAAAGGGTTTAAAAGTCTGACGGAATATGTTTTGTTTAACAACAGTAATGTAGTAAGTAATCTGGTAACAGGATGGTATTTGATGAGTGATCCCTGTGACACAGTAGGTACACACTACCCTAAATGTGTTTGATTTTGAGGCAGATGAAGATGCTCTACTCTTCTGATCTAGAAGCAAAACTCTTGTAGCTGGAAAGTGGCAGCCTTTTTGAACAAAGCATGAGGGGTTGGGAGGAATTGCAGCCACCAGGACCTCTCTGGTCCTTCCCTCTCCCTCCACAGGCAGCCTGGCGGTGTGTTGCCATGATCCGAACCCCGTCACCCCTTTCAGCCACAAAAGGCAGTGTGATTAAGAGCTAAACTCCTCGGACGGTCGCTGGCTTGAGAACCTTGGCTGGGAAGTGTATTTTGTATTCTGTTCTCAGGAGCTCTTCCTTTGAATTAAAGGGTGAACTGTGGAAAATTATTAATGATATCTATAATCAAGGATTAATCAGGTAAATCTCTCTAGTCAAGTGCCTCTTGCTGCCCTGAGAGCATATAGATAAAAACGATAGTGGTGGTGAGCTTTCATGTGCAAACAGTGCTGAGATGGTGCCTGGAAATCACACTCTGCATTTAAGTAGCTTTTTTGCTTTCCACCCGAGTTGGCCGATGCGAAGCAGTGCTGGTCGAGTAACATCTGAGCAGAGACATGCTGAAGAATTTTTATTCCGATTCCTCTCAAAATCGGAAGGGGGAGAGTAAAACCATATTTCTTCTCAAAGAATGCCTTTGGGTTACTTGTAACAAACCGCAAGTCTACGCAGTAGTTTAAAGAGCTAAAAATGTAAGTCTTAAAAAATAACGTTTGATGGTTTACAGTACAGCTCGGAACAGATGTTGAAGCTTTTCGAGAATAAAATCTTCTTCAGGAGGTATTCAGTGTTTGAGCTAATGCTTCTGTGGAAGATATTAATTCAAGAATTTATTATGGCAAAAAGGAAATCATGTAACTTTTGGGTCCTGGACTACTTATTATTTTGATGTTAATTGATATTTTAAAGCATTTATTTATCTGCTTTTTAAGGGGCCTCAACTCTACCTCTGCTTTCACAGCTGGAAATAATTGTGGAATCTTTTGCAGTGTGAAAATGCCATATATATGTATAATAATACTATAAATATGTGGTGTCTCACAGGAATTTTTATATTCAGATTCCATATGTAAAGGGTGATTTCTGGTATGAGGAATACCAAATAGAAAATAAATGCAATTCCCTGAATGCCATATAAACATGAAGTATTTTTTGGCATGAACTTCCCTCTCTTGAGGAACCTATGGGAACCCTGTTATAGCAAAAGCTCTGGCAGCTGCTGAACCCTTAATCCGGTGTTGTTAAGATATACTTTGAATCTGTTAAAAACACTAGTGGCTGTCTAGCTCTCTGTACATGTGTGTCCAGTGTTACTACCATTAGAGCACTTTTGCTGAAAAAAACCCTCTCTATAAATAGAAAAAAAAATAACATTGGAAGCAAATGTGTCTGTTGGACATGATCTTCCAAATGTAGCTTGCGTGCTTCTGACACACCCCAGTTCAGTTGTATCTATTCACTATAATCACCTTGAAGGGTCTCTTCCATTCTCCCTGAAGTTACTTGTGCTCCAAGGAAAATAGATAAGAGAATTGCAAGTATGTGACGACTTAGTCTTGGCTCTCCAAGACAGAGGTACCAGTATGGTACTTCTTGATTGCTCGAAGAGCATCCTTGTATCTGAAAACATTAAACCTCTGTCTGAGAGAGAGAATACTTGAAGTTATTTTTATACAGAGTCATTTTCTTTGTGTAGTGGCATATTGAAATTGCTTCGCAGTTCTGTTTGAGGAGTTAAATTTCCTCTTGCATTCAGGATCCCAAATTTATTCCTTCCCAGTGAAAATCCAGGTGTAGGTAAGAAGTCATGTGAGAGTTACTCAGGCAGAACAAGATAGATGCTTTTGTGCTGCTTGTGCAGCAATGGCTAATTCAGCAAATGCACTGGGGAAGCACCTGCCAAATTAGTGGGTGCATTAAGCTTGAGCCAAGCTCAGCTAAAACACCCCCTGAATCCCAATCTCTCTTTTGTTTTGGAGCAAAGTAATGGGGAAACAGAAACTGATTGTGCATTCTCAATTGATCTTGTAAGAGCAGATGGTTAAAAGGAGCCTCTCGGATGCTCTTAAGGCAGCATATTCCTGCTAAGTGATTATTTGGATTATTCATGCCCCACTGTTGCAGCCTAGTGATGATCTGAAAACATCTTTATGGGTTATGACTTTTGTGGTGATGAGCACTAGATACTCATGGAATTAATATTTTTTTAATTGTTATCGCTTGAACATTGATTAAACTTTGTTTAAGGACTTTTAAGGGATTCTGTCATAGAGCTTGGTTGGTTTATTTGCGTGATCCTGAATCTCAGAATGAAACTCTGGGGTTGCACTGCCAAGTCAGTTCCTGTCTGCTGTTGGTGTGGTGAATCCTTTGTGCCTCAGTTTCCTTTTTATGTGAAACTTGACTGTGCTGTTGTAAATGCTTGCTTTGAAAGGGTGTGGGTGGAAATCCCATTATCATAATTATATTGCTTGTGTATAATATTACACAGTGACTCCACAGGACTAGGTTGATGGCTTCCAGCCAAGCTAAGGTTTGCAAAGGGTGTGAGAGGATTCACCGAGTCGGAACTGGGTGCCTCATTTCCCTGGTTCTGTTTGGAAATCCTAGTCAAAGTCATTTGCAGCTTAATCACACACAGAAAGCGTCTTAGTTCCCAAGGGAGTTATATTCATTCAAGTTTGCTGCTAGTAGAGTTCATGTTACATTAGGAAACCACGATTCCTGACCTCCGAGTTGAATACATGTTTTTAAAAATAGAGATGGGACAAAAGAAAGAAGAATAAATAGACTTCATTTTAAAGGCTTGCCAAAAGCAATTCTACGTGCTGCAAAATATTATATCAAACTTTCTGAGGAATGATTGAATTAAATTGTTTTCCAAGGGCTCGTGTTAAAAAAATAGTACATTGTTTATGACAGGCAGTTGTAGAGTAATTCTATGTTTTTCATCTTTGCCTAAGCAAACAGAAGACTTGTCTTGATGAAGCAGCAGGTTATTTTCAGATTTACTTTAATGGAGAGCTGTCCATGATAAATTCCTTCTAGAAGACTCGGCCCCACCAATGCAACAGAGCTGTTAGGGGAGTACAGAAAAACAAGTATTTACAGAGCAGGTTTGTTTTGCGTGAAGGTTGGATATGTAACATTTGAGTTGTTTTAGGTGTGATAAGCCTGATGTGCACACTGAGGAAGTATGATTGTGTCCTTACTTAGAAAAAGAAAGGAATGGTAGCTAGATTATTCACTGTCCATGATAAAGAGAACAGACCTCCATACACCTTTTATTAACAGCATGGTGCTGTGTGGTATTTGTTGAGAAGTATGCTGTGATTTGTTTTTTGGAGGGGATTTAGTTTTGGTTTCTTTTTTTTTTTTTTTTAATATGGCATGCAATTAAACTGTGAGGGATTTGAGATAGGAGTTGAGCGAAGGGCTGCCTTGGTGGGTTGGGGGCTGGGAGGCAGATGCTGTGGCAGAGGCTGAGGGGGCTTGGGCTGGCTCAGCCCGGAGCAGAGGCAGGGCTGGGGGGATGTAACAGCAGCCCCCCTGTGCCTGGGAGGAACGTAGCAAAAAGATGGAGCCAAACTCTTCACCATGGTGAGGCAGTGGGCATGAGTTGGAACAAGAGGTTCATATGGGTGTAAGGAAGACCCTCATCATGAAGACAGGCGAGCAAGGTTGCCCACAGAGGCCATGCAGCCTTGGAGGACTTCGGGACCTTACTGGGTGAAGTCCTGAGCAACCCGGTCTGATCTCATAGGTGTTCCTGCTCTCAGCAGCAGGTTGGATTAGAAATCTTCCAAATTTCTTCTGACCTCAATTTTCCAATGATCCTGTATATTTGGCACGTGTGGTGATAGCTGGTTGCTTGACTGAAGCAAGGATTCTAAAGGGGTGATGGGAGAATTTTTATTGCATGATCAATGTCAGTAAGAGGTTTATGTCATGTACAGCAATATACTTACAGAGTTTTGAACTGTGGGCAATTTTTATATTAGTTTCAGAGGTCTCTGTGAGAACTAGCAGCCCCACAGAGTTCAAAAATGCTACATATAAACTTGCCTTGAAAAACTAATGCAGGGGCCACCCTGAGAGCAGCTCACACTGGTAAGCTGTTTCTCATTGGATTTTCTCCATAGAAACTTGATGTGTGAGATGTAGCACCAATAAAAGACAATTCACCTCATCCATTCAAACAAAGAAGCTGAAAGGGCTGTGCCAGGTCTGTTAGACACATTCAAATCCAGAGTGGCTTCTTTGCATCCGCTGAAAATTTAGTCCTGTCTTTTTGCTGCATCGTCTGTAAGTGCACATGCAGCCCAAGCAGGGTGATGGTGGTACTGTTCAGTATTAATGTACTGAAGTATTACTGGGAATTTTTCCACTATATCGAGTGGGTTTTGAATCGGACCTCAGCAACGATATGAGATTCTTAATGAAAGAAAATAGTTTAGGGATTAAACTGAGACTGAGTTTAGACAGATTTTACAGCCTGTGGAGTGAGAGAGGGAGGGGAGGGCTGTTAACAGTGAGATCTAAATTAAAGCACATATTGAGCTTTTACTGGAAAATATGTGGCAAATCCCAGTGATTCTCTGATTTGTCTCATAGCTCCATACCGTACAGGGTGCAGCATTCAGCTGTTCTGCCAGTCAGGCTAATGGAGGTCTGTCGCCTTTTCTTTCATGTGCCATTGATTCATCTCTGTAAACCCACATGCTGTGAGATTTTTTTTGGGGGGGTCTGTTTGAGGGGACAATGTTTCATCGAACTGATAATTGCAGACTCTGCGTGCAGGTTTCCACGACAGAGGATGGAGGCAGAATTGCTCTGAATGGGCTTTGGTTTGGATGCTGAACTTTTGCAATTGAGACTTTTTAATGGGAGGGGGTATGAATGGTCATGTATAAATTATTTGATAACTATAGTTTACTTGTCAGCTGTTGATTAAAAGTGTTGTGATTTGGTGTATAGATATGTTCTCTGTAGCAGAATAGGAAAATACCACATTTCCAGACTTCATTGCCTTCAGATCAGTGGATTCTCGCTGGATGAAATATGGCCTTTAAAAAACAACCTCACCCAGCTTTTTATCCACTACATTTCCACTCAGAAATCTGTCCCCCATCTCAACAACTGCAGATCTGGCAATTTCTACACGGAAGCTTTTGCTTGGTACAGTACAGTTCAGGGATTATTCACAGAAAGTGTTTTCCCCATAGCTGGCATGATACTGATATATGGGTTTCATACACATTTGTAGTATTTATTATAGTCAGTATTTAAAATGTCTTTAGTTTCTCCATATTGCTGATCTAAAAATCCTTCATCAGAGTAGGCTTATTAAAATCAATAGGGCTCTTGATGCACTTAGCCTAAATTATTTGTCTAGTTCTTCTTAAAACAAGGGGAATTTGTCTCCAAGTCAGTGGATGAAGGGTATTGGAGATTATATTGCTGTGAAATTGCTGTCTATTTAAAAAGATGCTACTGAAGTTTGCTCTTAGAGCCTTTACTTACTGCAAACAAAATTTATCTAGGAAAAGCATAACTGTTACCAGTGTAATATGCTACCTTTATGTTTTAATACTTCTTTTAAAAGCCTTTCAATGTAGGTTTACTGCAGTTTTTCCCCTCTACAGATACTGTGAACAAGGACACTGAACCCAAAGATCCATATCCCATTCCAAGAAAGATTATGGCTGAACCAGACTACATAGATGATGACAATCCTGAGTTAATTAGACCTCAGAAATTAATTAATCCTGTGAAGTCATCCCGGAATCATCAGGATCTCCATAGAGAGCTGCTAATGAATCAGAAAAGGTAAGAGTCTAAAAATCACTTGTGCCACCCTCCCACCCCAAACACACAGCTTGAGTTTTAGTTTCATCAAAATGATGTTTTACCCGAAACCTAGCAGAAATTTTCTGTTGATTCAGATCTTGTGGATGAAAAGACTGATTCTTAACTGTGGATTTCTGTTTGAATTTCGGTTGATCTGCAAAAGCTTGCTGTAAAAGACTTCTCACTTAGTTGTTGTGAATACTTGCAAGGGGCCAGTTTCAAGAGGAAGCAGTTCAGTTCTCCCCATCACATTTCATATTGGTTACCTGGGCACTGTAATTTGTCTTCAACTCATAACTTTATCAAGTATTTGACAAAATTTTGCTATTACCAGCAGGATGGTAAAATCTGTGGGTTTTCACTGTTCCCAGCACACTGAGTTTGTGAGGCCACTTCTAAATCGAAGAAATAATCAATTTTATTTCACATGGAACTGTTCTCTACTTACTTGATCTTTCTTGCAATGCAGTGTGATAGTCAGCCCCCTGCTCTGCTGCTGCACAAGTGTTTCTTTGTATGTTATGCAAATGCTGCTTCCTGCATTCAGGGATGGGATGCACAGCTGTTGTTCTATATATTGCTTTTAAAGATGTAAATAACTGGAACTTCATTTCATCAACTTCAGAGGCACAGGCACTTGGCCCAGAAATAGCAGAAGTTCTGTGATTAAATCTCTTCAACAATGGAATACTTATTTAGAAAACATATTAAGAAAACCACCAGACCACATGGTGGAAAAAAAAGCCACCAAACCTGTTGATGCTCCTCCATTTAAAAAAACAGAAACTATGATATAATTAGTGATTTGGTGTGTTTTGGGTGCCACCCCAAGTGGACTTTCCAAAGGCAAGGATGTGGGGAATAAAGTTGCTGGTAGCAGTCATTCAGGCTTTTTGAGACCCAGGACCTTGATAAAGGAGAGGTGGAAACTATTGCTTTGACTACTTCAACACAACTGGATTTCTCTATTTGGCAGGAAGAGTCACATTATGAAAGTTTACTTTTTTTTTTTTTTTTTTTCCTTTCTCTCTGGCAGGGTAGTATTTTGAGGGGAGAAAGGGTCTTTTCTATGTGTAATAGCAAAATCCTCAGAAATGCTGGGCTTAGATACTTAATTCTAAATGAATTGCATACACAATACAGCATTTCTTTAGTGATGAAGAAGTAGAAATGTTTTATAAAATGTCAACTGATTTGGAAGAAACTGGCCTAAATAGGTGTTTGTCCTATTTTTTGTTAATGGGATTAGACATCAAAGTCAGTTTCTAGCACCAAGAACTTTATATTCATTGAAAGAAAGATAGTTGAAGTTTCCCAATTTATGATTTTATTCTAAAGGATGTGGAGTCTGCAATAAATTAAGGCTGTTTTTTTCTTTTAAGTTTATGAAAGCATAAAGCACTTTTAAATAGTATGGAGTTCTTTTCTTCTAGGAGAATATCCTATTACACAGAGGAGTTGTGCAGTCTTCAGTACCCACTCTTCTCTTATTGTGATTTTGATTAGCTGCAGCTGTTAATTTTAGATTCTTATTTATTGGTGCAGAAATTGGATACTTGGAGGGTTTTCATCAGCATAAAAACTGGTATTTTTGAGAAGAGGGATAGTTTTCTGTGCGTCGTGCCACTGTGGTAGCTCTGATATGAGGCTTTTAGGTAATGTAGAAATTAGGCTTGTGTTCAGCTTTGTTACTGCAAACTGTCATATGTATGGAGGACTTGTAGTGCTCTTAGAGAAGTCTGCTTAACGTGCACTTTATTTTATTGTGAAGACTCAGTGTAGGCACCAGCAGCCTCACTTTTTGACCAGTCAGCTCTGAACAGCCATTTCTGGATCTTGGAAGATATTAGCCAGTGCTGGTCTGATCATTCTGCATGCCTACTGTGAGCACTGTATGTCTCTTGGGTCTTGAACTGATGCAGTTCTTTCCTTGCAGAAATGGTAGTTGCTCTGGGCAAACAAAGATCCAGTTAATGGTACCTCAAGGCACTGGTCACTTAAACTATTTTTACTCAGTAGGGGTCAACCTCAGCTCTGCAGAGTATTGGTCCTGTCCCTGCCAAAAGTTTTAACCCTATCAGCTCTAACCTGTATTATAGCACTCTATATCAAAGCTTTAGGATTTTTTATTTAATGAGAACAGTCACTAGGAGGTGATACAAGACTCCCAGTTAATCTAGTAGCTGCCAGTTTGTTACTTTTCCTTTTTACATATGAGAATGGAAATAGGATTGATGTTAGAGTTGTTGTGCTACAGACCTGGCTACCAACCCCACTTGATTAGACTGAGAGGTTGTATTTCCCTGTATCTTTTAAAGGTCCCCTTAATTATAGCTACAGCACATCTCTTGTGCCTCTGCTTTGTTACAGTACAACCTGACTGAAAAAAATCAGGAATGAGTAATGTTAGTCAGCAGCTTGCCTCTGGTTCATGGCTGTCTTGATTGCAAATTGCCAACATGGAAGTTTTCATTGATTCAGCTCTCACTGATCCAGTAGTAGTAGTAGTAATAAAAAATCACTCCAGCTTTTCGCTGCCTGACTTAGGTTTTATGTGTTAAAATGTAATTAAAATAGCATGAAACATAAAATATTAACACAATCTTGTAGCTTCTGTTGCATTCAGGACATGAGATCTACTATGAGAAATAAGGAACAGCATTTGGTGTTGCTAAATATTTGATTTTGCTGTCAGGGTATGTAGAGGGATAGTGTGTTGTATAATATATGGAGTCATTCATAGATGTCACCATAAAATGGCATTTTAATGTATTATTTGGCATGCTGTCAGATATGTGTATTATGGAAGAATTAGGAAACCACAGATATATAGCAAGTAGGGAAGGGTAAAAATACGCTTTATGAAAGCTTATTCAGATTATTGAATTTCTTAAAGTTCAAATAAAATATGGTTGTTAAACTTAATGCCGGATGTTTTCACTTAAGAGTCTTCACAGGGGAGATGACAATAACAAAGGCAAATTTTGGATCTTTCTGCTCTAAGTGACACTCACATCTGAGTAACAGGGAGAGCTTTGAATCTTATCATAGCAAATTCTGAAAACATCATAGCATAACAGAGATAAAAGAAATAGCTAAAGTCACAAAAAGAAGTAGAAGTGCATGTGTATCTCTGTGTGTGCCTGTATAAAGTCAGTCACGTATCTTCCCAAAGAGTAAGCTTTCTCGTGTTAGAGTAGTTGGCTTGGAAAGCAATTTTTGCTGAACAGACTTGAAACATTCAGTTGATGTAGTACCTAAAGTCCTGTGAAAGGGAGAATCCTCCAGCCTTCATCTGGTCTCCAAGGTGACTGCAACATTTTTTATTCTGGATTTTTGTTGTTTTAGCTTCTTTGTAATTTTGAGTGCAGCCCGGGAGCTCTCACGAGAAGTAGCTTTGCAGCCAAGCACTGGTAAAGCTCTCACATTTTCAAAGAAGGACAGAATCCATGATTTCTAGGAGCAGTGTGACAAAATATAGAGACCACTTTTTAGTTCTGTCCATGCAGGCTTCTGTGGGCATAATACCCTGCATAGAACATTCTGAACACAATATCTCTGAGTTAGCAACCAGCAAGGGAAGTCTTCTGGTCCAAAATCTGTTTCTAGTGCTGCTAGAGTCTTGATTTGTGATGCTTTTTTTAATCCATTCTTCTGGAATTGAGAGAATAGGGGGAAGACCAAAGACAAAAGTTAAAGTAGTGAATTATACAGGAGAAACATTAGCATGCAGGTTAAAGGGATATATCCTCAGTAATAACATGGCTTAAATTCTAGTTTAGGGTTTTGGTTAGAAACCGGGCAAATGTTCACATGATTTTATCCCTTTCAATTAATTATTTATATTCCAATGTATCTAAATAGACAACTACTTGACTTTAGAAAACCCAACTACAATTCTGTGTGAATTTCTTCTAATTAAAACCGACCTCTTTCTTCCCTGCCCTGTCCCCTCCCCACCCCACCCCCACCCCCCATTTAATTTGAAGGGGTCTTGCACCTCAGAACAAACCAGAGCTACAGAAGGTGATGGAGAAGAGGAAACGAGATCAAGTTATTAAACAACAAAAAGAAGAGGAAGCACAAAAGAAGAAATCAGACCTGGAAATAGAGCTACTGAAACGGCAGCAGAAACTGGAGCAGGTAAGATGGGGAATAACACTACCTTTACATATCTACATCAGAGCTACTCACCTGAGGCTCCCTTTGTAGACAGGAAAAAAGCAGCCACTGATTTTTGGCACGTTTCCTCTGATCTAATGCAGATAATCTGTTTTAGGATGAGTCAAATCACACTCTACAATTAGCTATTTGTTGTGTCTTACTGTATAGGAACTACATATGGTGTCTGCCTTTGGTCCAATGAGTCCTGCACCAGGCAACAGGAATACATGTGGAGCACTGACCTTATTTAACTACTGAAACTGTGGTGAATTAGTCAACTTCAATAGTCTGATGATTAAGAGATGATCCACTAAGAATGTTCGTTAGGCTGTAGTGCAATCAAGACTAGTGGATGCTTAATGAATAAAAAAATAAATTGATTTTTTTCGCCTGGGTTATGTAAGGAACTAGATGTCTTTAAAAAGATCTTTTGTAGCCTTAAAACTTGTGAACCCATTGGCGTTTTCAAATGAAGGAAAAGACCCTGAGTATGGAGATGGTGTGGAGTTGGAGTTCGCTGTGGTGAGGCTTACTGCTAGGCACAGGGCCAGCCACATGTTTCTGTGCCTCTTATGGCACTTCGTGTACCTGCAAGGAAAAAACCGTACAGTGAAATGCCTCATCAAAGAAGTCAATGTGCATCAAGCATTGCGTTTATTTTTAAATAAATTAATGCTTTAAAACAGTATCTCCTGTTTTTCTCAATGGCAGTCAATTAAGCCAAATAATTACTCTGTTGAAAATGAGGTGTAATCCAATCGTTATTTAGGTTCTCAGGGTTTTATTATAGTTTTTTTTTTTTTTAATTAGGCTTAGAAATATTTTTGGAGGGAGAAAGCTATTCTATTTTTAAGTGCATCATCCTGTCACTTTTCCTTTCTGCTCTTAAAGGCCCAGCTTCAAATAGTTCAGTTTGTGAGAAGATGTGATCTGAAACTGAGCCATCCAAGGACATACGTAGAATAGAAAATTCTGTTAGAATAGGAAAAGCCTGCCCACTGCAAACAATGTTGTGACTTGGTAAACATCACAGGAATGGCATTAATTGACAACATGACTCATGGAGCAGTGTTGTCATGATTTATTGTAACAAGGCATGTCTCTTGCCAGTGAACCGGAGACAAAGGAGAGATTATTTAGGTGAGCTGTACATGGTCCCCATTAATCAGGGAAACCTTGGTCTGCTAAAAAAAAAAAAAAAAGTCCTTTCAGAGGCTTTTGTTAGTTTTCTAAAGGGTCATTTCTTCCTTCCTGTCAACTTACCTGCCTTCACTGAGGATTGCTATGCAGTCTGTGTTCTGTGCAATGTGTAAGCCACATTCTGTACGGGCACTGTGTAACTTTTCCCCATAGAGCAGTGTCTAACCTCACATGGTAAATTCAAGTGTCTGCATGGAGCTCCAACTGAGTTAAAAATTTAAGTTGAACTGGCTCTCAAAAATGAACAACTAAGGTCCAAGGAGGATTTTTTTTTTTTAATTGCTTTTTGTGATAGACAAAACAGATACGCCAAAGGAGGCTCAAGTTAGATACAGAAATCCATACCCAGACCCTCAGAAATAAATTCTGCAAGTGTGCTCAGTAGTAGCTGTTTGCACGTGTTCTCCCACAAGGCACATTCGTCCTTGTCCTCTTGTAAAAGCCAGAGAAGGGAATTGTTCTTGTTTCTTTAATGAAGATGTCCAAGAATTTCTTAAAAAATGCTTCATCTTGTTCTCATACTAGGCTTGCAGAGTTTTGTCCATCTGGCAAAGGTGGACATCTGGAACAAGCTAGAGCCAAGGATTTGAAAAGATTTATCATTTATGAGAATGGATACTCCCAAAGAAATGCAACTTTATCTTTTACATGAGAGAAAGAAAGGAAACAGTTTAAAAAGTTTTGCATGGCCAGTTACTGAAACCTTTCGGTTTTTTGTCTTGTATTTCCATGATCTGTTTTATATACTTTTTTTTACATGTGATTCCCTTTTAAGCTGGAGCTGGAGCAACAGAAGATACAGGAAGAGCAGGAAAATACACCTGAATTTGTCAAAGTTAAGGGCAACTTGAGGAGGACGGTCCAGGAAGCAACAGAAGCACCAGACTCCTAGAACCAGCGCCAGCTTAGACTTCCAGCTTTTCTACAGAGAGAGGCTTTTGCAGTTGTCTCAAATTTGCCCCTCAAGAGGGAAAATAACAGCATCCAGCTGACACTTACTGAAGATGAGATTTTCAATTCCTGGGACGTGCGGATTAAAAAGACAGTACCTTAAACAGATCGACTTGCCAAATGCAGTCCTAAGATCAATGGATAAAGAGTCCATTTGTCAGTTCAGTGTCATGGACCAGTCTGATGTGCTTACTCAGAGATTTTAACCAGGGAAACTAGAGAAACTCCTTCAGTATTGCACTGCTTTATCTCTTGTGATCCTAGTTTAGTGGAGATACACAGATTATATTTTGCTTTAAAACAGAACAAAAATCTTCCTGTGATATCTTATGAAGCTTTGCTGTGCGGGTAGATTTCCTCCATTTAGACCTACAGCCTGTGTATATCACACAATAATTTGTGTTTAGTTGGAATTTTTGTCAAATCTGGGAGGCTACGAGGTATGTGGATTACTGCTGTCCATCCCCACCAGGATAGGCAGGTGTGGGCAAGATGAGAATGCTTAAAATTCACCAGCAGTGAAAAGTTAAGCAGCCTTAAAGCCCATTTATCCCTGTTTAGCATGTAGAATTTGGGCTATGAAAGAGCAGAAATATGATGATCCTGTCACCAGGGAGAATCCAGAAGCTGATTTATCTCTGTCTCTAAACTTACACCATTGTGTACAGGCCTGTGCAGCGCTACCTGTGAATTTACCTCTCAATGCAAAATGACCTGTCTTCTACTTTCTGTGTTTTGAAATCCTACTTTGCTGTTGTGGCCTTTCTCCTCCAAGGACACGCTGATCTGAGTACAGTGTTAACACATTACTTTGTAGTGTTTAAACTCATTTGCTGGAACTGAAATCAGGAATCCGATCTGCCATCAGTTCCTCCTCTTTGCTTGCAGGAAATTGTTGCAGTTCCTGCAACAGAGCAGTGTTTAAGCCAGACCAAACCAATCATTGGGATCTACTGAAATGAGTATTTTTTCCCTAAAGTGAGGCGTAAAATGAAATTCATTTTATCCTAGCTTTCCTTTAGCCTCAAGAAAGAAGGGAAGTGTGTTACCACTGAGTCTTAGGGTCTGATTCTGTCACCTTCTGCCTTTCCCTTTGGCAATTTGTTTGAAATGGCAACAGACTTGCCATTAAATAAAATATTCCTCAGCTTGCACAGGGATGGCAGAATCTCATTCTTCATGTTTATGACTACTAGTTATCCAGGAAAGCCTGGGATGAGGAGGGGGGAACATATTACTCATGTAGGATTATAGAATTGGATTCTGACCTGGTGTGAATGGGTGCAGATATCTTATCTTCAGAATCTGGGGAGAAATCCTCATCTTCCTTGGCTGGCACAGTCCTAGCTCTCACTGAAGCTGTATTCATCTGTATCAGCTGAGGATCTAATCCTAGTCTTTGCCTTAGGATGCTAAACGAAATAATTTCTACTTTGTAATTACATTGGACATAACTGTTTGAGAACACTTTTTATGAATATCAACAGTGGCGTGTTTGTATTGTAAAGGTGGTGGGGGAGGGTTTGTTGGTTTGTTTTTTAGTTCCTTTTGCTTTCCTGTAAGTACTGGATGTTTTAAATACAATTTCAGCATAGCACTTGGGACAAAATGCTCACAATTAGAATTGTTTCCTAGATACAAACTGCAATTTGTCAAGATCCAGGCATTTTTTTTATGAGGACATAATCAGATTGAGAGTAAATTGAGTTGTGATAAGTGTATTGCCATTGATTTAGACTTGCAGTGTGACTCACGTCTAGAAGATTAAATGTGAAGATGGTCTACCAGACTGTTCAGATTATGGATGTACAAAAGACAAAGGCCAAACGTAAGACTTCCATGTATTTTCTCAACAAAAGAACACCCTGAGTGCTGCAGGTTCTTCCCTCTCTCCTTCTCTTCCTCTGGGTAGAGCGAATCTTCCCTTCTGGCAGCACGTTATTCAAACACTTGCACTGATTGAGTTTGTTTCATGTTGTTGATACAGCACTATATACAGGCCTTCCACGCTACGCTCATATTTTATCTTTGCTGCTCCCAGCCTACCAAACTTCATGCCTCTTGGTTTCCACTCCACAGTTAACCTTCTGCTCAGTATGGAAATGTCTAGAAGTTGGTGAGGAAACCCTCCTCTGGCTTGAGCCAGACCATTTCTTCTCAGCCATTTCCCCTCAGTGAGCATGGCAATCCTACCATGCATGCACAGTGAAATGAAGTTGGTGTAATCTGAATGGCACCAGAATCGGTGGGGGATGAGGAGCTCTCTTTGGATTCAGTGGGTGTATTGGACTGGGGTCTTCAAGGCTGAAGGCATTCTGTTTTCTCTCCATGTTAGCTTGTGATTCGGGGTAGAGTTTCTCTTTCTGAAACACAGGAGGCCAGAAAACTCTCTTGTACATACAGCGTGAAGTAGCTTTTTGTTTTCAGTTGGAATTAATTCTCTGTGTGAACAGAACATGAACATGTGTGTTAGAACATCTTTGTATTCTGCTCACCCTTTAGTCTAGGAATCCCAGACACCTTCATGTCAACTTGACAGGCAAAAGCTTGTCTTCAAAGTCAGGATTTGGCTAGAATGGGCAACCCTTAAATGGGTGGTCAACTAGTCACACCACAAGTGTCCTGTGCGACTACTCAAGTAAGAAACTGCTTGCCAGTGAGCGTAAGCAATTCCTCATCTGCCCTTTAGCTATATGGGTTTTGAAGTAATCTGGCAAATACTTTAGTGATTTGAGAATGGCTCACTTATCACTTTGTACTTTTTTAAAACTCTTGCTTTTGATAGTAGTAAATTTTTTAGCATTTTTGTGGCTTTAACCTTCTGTTAATATCTGCACTTGTTTGAGTGTACATATATAAATATATATAAATATAAAAAGGGAGCCTTAATGGGTTTGTTTTCATAATTTAATATTTTTTGTATTTGCTCTTGTATAATTGTTTTTAACTAAAGGTATTACGAGAATGAGGGTGGAATACTTAGAACCAAAGTTATGCTTAATAAAATCTACTACATGCTTGGCGTATGCGGTGGTATCTGTCATGTCCTGCTGGAAACAAAGCCTCAGGGACTGTGCCGAGATATCCAGGTTATTTAAAATTCTGCAATTCAGGGGGAAAGTATCAAGACTGTGATGACTTTTGGTTCCTGTAAACTGCATCCATGTTTGTATATGCAAAATTATTCACAAATTAGTTGGCAGAAAAAGTTTGTTGTGTCTCCTAGTCTTACTATCTTTTAACATCTTTGACGCAGAAAATTTTTAGGACTGCATAGCTGTTCAGCTAGTGCAAGGTGAGGTGAGGCATGAGTGAAGACTTATGATGGGAATCAAATAACTGTGGAACTCATTTGCTATTCTGCTAACTTGATCAAAGTGCACCAGGCAAAATTCAACCCTGAAATAATTAACATTGCAACAGCTCCATCCTAAAAGGGAGTGAGGAAAGTGTAAAGGTCCTGGTCCTGGGTTCCGTCCTGCAAAGGTTCTTTTAATTTAGCCAGTGTTCAAGCCTGTGGTTCTAGTAGGAAAAACTTGGACATATGAAAGAAAGTGCATGCACAAATTATTTGCCTGGTTAGGGTCAGCTTGCTCAGTGCCATTGCTAAGAGCAAAATCCTGTGTCAACAGCAGATGCTGAAAATTAGCAGGGGGAGGAAGGGGTCTGGAGCAGGTGTGGGTCATCAATTCTCCACAAAGATCCTCAGCTCTTACTGGTGAGCCCTGGTCTGCCAGGGACAGGTGGTGATGGAGGGGGAGCTGGAGAGGAACACAGGGTAAAACAAAGTGGGGGAGGAGGAGAAGAGCAGTGAATTCAGAACAGATGTCAGGAAATGCTTTTTTCTTCAGAAACTGCTCAGCATGTGGAATGGGTCCTGGCAGTACTGCTGATGCAATGACGCTGGACCCGCTCCAGGAGCTATCAAATGTGGGGGAGGTAGAGAACAGAGAGTTAATAAGGGGTGGGTTCCTATGGCCTGATGGAGGTACTGCCCTGTGCACTCCTACCTCAAGCATATCCAAATGTGTTTTGAATTATCCTTTGATATTTCACTCCAGCTCCAGAAAGAAAACAGTGAGGGCATGTGATCTGCTTTTGTAGCATGTCCAGTGGAAAAGATGATCTTCCTTTTGTATGCTTTTTTGGATTGCATTGAGCTAATACGTTTTGTCACGTGGCTTTGCTAGAACTGGTCTGCTGGGGACTTCGCTTGTGCTCCTGTGGCCATATGCAGATGGCTGAGTCATGCCATAGCTATGTGAAAAGAAGTAGCTTGAGGTTCCTTAGCTGCTGTTACAGGGTCCATGGATGGCGTGCGTAACCTAAAATGGCTCATGGCGCTTGTGACCAGTTGCACTTAAGAAAATAACTGAGCAAGACAGCTGGAGACTGACCAGCTTCAGTGGTGTGGTTTCCATAGAATCAGAGCTGACGTCTTTAGGGTGATGAATGGGAGGGCAAGTTGGGTTCTCAAGACATCACAGTAGGAAGAGCACAAACACTCAATGAGATCTGGGGTAGAAATACAAGGTATCTTTCCCCCCACCCTGCCACTTGAAACTATTTGTGTTCTGCTTGAGGTCTTTCATCTGTCAGAGTAAAGGTATGTGGTGTCCTCGTCAATATTAAGGATGTCTCTCCTCAATGGAAGTGGCAGAAACCACGTCCTGAGGAAGTACTTGGTGGTGGTGGTAGAGCACAGACATCCTGACACCCACTCCGGTGCTTATTTTCCACAGCCTGTCTTTTGGCATTGCTTTAGACCTAGGCAAGGGCTGCGCAGGGTCCACCACACTGCCTGCATTGCCTCCTTGAGGTTAGGTGAGGACTACTTCTGTTCTTCTTTGGGTACCCAGGGGTCCATTTTGCTGAAACTCAGGTGCATTTGAGCTAACCATCTGCTTTTCATTTATATTAGTGCAGAGAAACCAGCCCTGTGGAGCACATTTCCCTGACTGTAAAAGACTACAATGTCTGACTGGGAAGGAAGGTCATCTAGTTTGCAAGGACTCTGAAGCTGGGCGATTGAAATGCCACCTCTAAACCACCTGTTCTTTTTCGTGGAGTTTCCCCCCCCCCCCCCCAAGAAAGATGAGGCACCTGGATACCATTAGTAAATTTGGCCCTTAATCTCTGTGTGGTTCATAAACTGATAATGAGCTCATCTCTCCACTGTGCTCGCTGACTCTGGTGCTCGGTGTCACGGAGTCTTCAGGTGAGCCCCTGAGGTTTTGGGGGGGGTGGACATGTGGCCTCTGCAGGGGGCTGGGAAGAAGGGACCTGCCCCAGGCCAGCGGGAGGGGAGGTGGCATCTCCACAGTGGTGGTGAGGGAAGGAGGAGGGCAGAGAGCACCTGAGAGGGGGCTCCAAGAGCCAGAATCACCCACTACAGCTATAGTACTTAATTATCTGCATAATCATTTTTGGAATTAACTTCTATTATGTACCAAAGTCTAATCTCTGCAGCGGATGGCATGAGCAATTTAACACAGATTGAGGCTGGCACCGGGAAACTTCAGCCTAATTAGGTGGGAAGAAGAAATGTACATCTTTCCCCCTCTTCAGCTGTTCGGAAACAAGTCTTTCATAATGCAATTGAAATGCCAAGTCTGCTTCATTGTGCTTGAAAATTAAAGAGCACCCAGCAAGCCTAAGCGAGTTAGCAGGGTTTATTTGAAGCCCGTATCGCTCTCCATGGAAGGGCAAAGGGAGCACGAATCCCACCCGCGCTGGAGTCGGGGCATGGCAGCCCAGCCCATCCAGGATGGTCTCCCTGAAACAGAGGTTGTGTCCAGCAGGGTATCTGTCTTTGAACTCTCCTTTGGTAAATGAAGCCTAAAAGATTCTCTGATGAAAAGCTGATCAGGAATTTGTTTTCATCAGTAGCAGCAGGAAGAGAGACCCTTTAAACGTACGCTGTCAAACCTGGAAGGCACTTCATCACTGCAGTCATGGACTGTAAGGAGTAATTTTCCCTGATGTACAATTTCAGCACTAGTCTTCATCCAGCTTTATTTCTGTGCTAATCGTTTAAGGTGAATTCTCCTCCATACAATTTCAGGGTACCGCCTTCACGAGCTGAGCTCAGCAAAAAAGCAGCTTTTGGAAATTTGCTAAGCACAATGGGCCCTATACTTTACAACCACTGGTTTGTCAGGGAAATTTTCCTCTCATTTCTAATACAAATCAAATTAACTCATCAAATACCCAGGCATAAATTCTCTTCAAAACACAGATCTTGCATTTTTTTGTCATTTTCGTATTGCAAGAGAATTGCTTCTATTTTCTACCAAGAACTCTATTCCCTGCATATTGGGAAATCATGCTGATAACCAGTCCAGAGGTGAACTGGAACTACCTACAGCTTTAAAAGGCCCCTGTGCAGGCAGGCCAGCTCAATCCTGATGCTGAGGAGCATGGATTGCTGTCTGGGGAGGAAAAAGGAGGTGCTAAAAAGGAGGAATAGACAGTGAGAAGGCAAGTCCCTGACTGATGAAGATTTCCACCCTGTACCCAAGGTTAAACAGCAAGTCTGAGGATGCTGCACAGCCTGTGCATGGTGTAGTGTGGTCCAGTGTTCACATCTAATGTACCGTATGTCTTTTTTTTTTTTTTTTTTTTTTTTTTTTTTTTTTTTTTTTTCCCTTGAAGCCTCATTGTACTTTTGATTCCTTTCCTATTGTTTCCTTTCACCCCAAGCTCTTGCTGCCTATTCAGGCCTCCCTGCCCTTGGATTATTTCCCAGGGTTGGTTTGTAATGAAAGGCGTTTAATTAGTGAAGAATCCTTGGGATGAATCCTAAAATGGGCGTTTGAGGCTGACGACTGCACTGAGGTGCAGAATAAGGGGGAAAAGCAGCCTGAGTGCATGGCGTGGGGAGTGGAAAGGAGAAATATTGTGTATGCAGGGAGAAGGAGCAGATAAGATTAAAGATTCAGAGTGAATGTCTGACAGAGCATAAATGAGCAACCAGTATAGTTGTATTGAAGTTTATATCTTTCAGCCCCACTTAAAAAAAAGGGCCACGGTGTTAAAAGCCCGACGGGGGCAAGGGGGAGGATGGAAGAAGCACGTGGGATTAGCAAGAAATACCTGGAAGCAATCCCTGGACAAAGTCAAACTGTCCCATTTAAAGCGATAAAAAACTGCTTTGGATGCTTTACCGTGCAGGTGATTTCGCCTCCCCTTCGCTAGGCTCCAGCGCGGGGGTTTCCACGGGCCGGTCCCCCACGCGGGGCCGGGTCCCGCGGGGCCGGCGCTGAACTCCCACACGCTGCTGCCATCTCCTGGGCAAAGCGCCGTGGAGCGGGTTTGGCGGATTTTACCCCGCGGGATGGCCCTGCAAAGGCTTTCTCGCCTTCCCCCCCCCTCCCCGGCTCCTCCGAAAGCACAGCCGTGCCGAGCGCTTGGGACTTGCTGTGCTGTAAAGTGGTGCTCTGCTGGGGAAATGCAAGATTATTTAGTGATTTTTTGGTATGCAGATGTCATTAGCAGTTCCACTGCGCTGAGCCATCGTGCTAAAAAGCCTCGAGCGCGTTTCAAGATCTCAGTAATTCAGGAGCTGGATTCACAAAGGGGATTGTGGTGTTTCAGTTTCTGCTAAAATGCTCAGTCTGGTTTGCCATGGAGAGGTCTGTGATGGCTGTTGTGGAGTCTCCAGGGCCATTTTGCACTGGCAGATCACTGCAGAGATCCAAGGCGTTAACCAAGATTATTTTGGAAGGGTGATAAACCCAAATGTGCCAGGGCTGTGACTGGGACAGCCTTCTCCAGCAGCTGGTCCCTTACCCAAAGCCACAACAGCAACTGCTCTGTTGTACTCCTTGCAGAGGATTTACGTACTGCTGCGATTCCAGCGACAAGCACAACATCTCTGTGCTCCCTCCCCTCTGCCCCCCTCCCCCTGGCCACCCCACCAGCAGTGCTGTTTGTCCTGCTGCCGCCGTGGAGGGCATTGCTGTGCCCTTTGTGGCCTGGCAGCCCTTCCCCTTCCCGGCAGGAGAGGGACCCTGCCCAGACCCTCACTCTGCCCCCGGGGAAGGGGATCAATGGGGCACCAACTGAATACATGTGGGGAGAATCCTCCGTTTCCACGTATCCTGTCCATCCCTCTGCAGTTTTCATCCCGGTCTCCAGACTTTCCATATCTCCCTCTCTTCACCCGTTCAAACTCCCTCCTTTGCCATCTAAAAATGTCCCCCTTTCCCCATCCTCACGCTCCATCCTCTCGGCTGACAGCAGACTCCTCCTGTTGCTATAACAACGAGCAGCAGCCCGGCCAAATCGGCCAGACCCTGCCACACTTCTCTGCCTGCATCCAAATCACCTCCCTATGTGCGAACACACTCGTTTCCTCCTCAAGTCTCCGCCATCTGCCTACAAGGGGGAGATGAATCCATCTGAGAGGCTGCCGGCCTCCTGCAATGCCCCATGTGCCTCCTTCCCCGCTCTGTGCGTGCTCTGCAGCCCTCCAGCTGGATCCACACATGTGACATGGAACACATTTACTGTCCCACACACCCACTGATCCAAAACACCTCTGTTTCGGCCCATAAAGCCCATACAGATTAAATTATGAATACATGAAAATGGGAGGACTGCTTGAAATACGGTAAAAAAGATGTGTCCAGGGCTGTATCATGCTCTGGTCTGGAAGCTGTAAGGCATGTCTAACACAAAAGTGTAGGAAAAAAAAAATAGTTATAAAGCAAAGTCACTGAGTGTCCCTGTGCTGTGGTCTGAGCCTCAAGACCAGCCCATGGAGGCTCTGCTGGTGTTGGGTGAAACCTCTCTGTTACTGCAGGTTGGATGTAGGGTGCTGTGGCAGAGCTTGCTGTTCCTGCAGAGAGTGTGAAAATCATCCCTGCTACCCTTGAGCTCCTGGGGACCTTACTAAACCCAGCAGCAAGCAGGTGGTTTTTGCACCCTGGACCATGACTTCCACTTAAAAGCCCTTTCGCCCAGCCTTTCTGGGGGCTGACAGCAGCAGACTGGCAGATGCAGGTAGGAAAGAGCAAATTCCCCTCTGGCAGGGAAAGTGTGGCACCAAGCTCCTCATCCCTGCTGAGCTCCAGCTCAGGAACTACACCATGTCCTCTGCTATCTCATCACCTCAGGATATCAAAGAACCCCAGCTGTCATTTCACCTGTAGCATTTTCCATGCAAGGCTGCAGGTCAGGGGAAATTTGGGGGGTTCACAAAACAAACATTAAATCATGTATTTTCCTCTGGTGGGCTAGCAAGCCTCAGGAGCCGCTCTCCTCCAGCGCTGTCTGGGTTTGTATGATGAGCAAGATGCCTAGACATGGCCAAAGAGACCTGCTCAGTGTTTGTTCCCCAAAAGTACTCTTCTCTGGATTTTTAAATTCTCCAGCCCTTTGGTGTTTATATCACAACCTCACTAACTGAAGTGAAATCACTTCAGAACCAGCAAATTAAAAAGCAGGCTAGGATACTTGTGGCAATTTCTGCTCCTTGTAACAGTGAACTGTTTTTGCAGTCTTGCCTGCAGCTGGAACTACATATCAGCCACTGATATTTTTGGTGGTTTTGTGGCCTCAACCACAATATAAATTTACTTCTTTACGTACGTAGTTTTAGATTAAAGAACTGTTCTTCCAGGTCATTGTGGATTGCTGGCTTCAAGAGCTCCCTTATTCCAAAGCTACCGAACTTTTATTTTTTTAAAACGACTTCTAGGTGCAAAATGCTTTTGACTTGGTGTACAGATGGACTTTTCACACAGCCTGGTTTTGGTAACTGGGAAAAGGCTCAAGAGAACTCAGATGCTACTGCCACTCTTCCTTCAGGAGGAAGCGACCATTCTTCCTGTGACCATAGAGGATGGTGCCCCTTTGTGCTGAGTTTTCCATCCTCCAGGGAAGAAGCGAGGTTATCTTTAATGAATCTGGTAAGTGCTATGGGTTCTCTTGCCAGACAGAGGTTTGCTCCCATTAGTGGAGACCCTCAGCTGCTCTTCTCTGCAGCAGGCTCAGAGGTGTGCTCTGTGCTTCTAAGCAGGCTCAGCTGAAATCCATGGCGGGCCCAGACTGTGCCATCCTAACATCAGCGAGCATGCCCAGATGCTCTTGTCCTCGCTTTGGTTGATCAACCAACCTGCTGCTTCCCAGTTGAATCTCCAGCTCCAGTTTTACTGGTCTGCCTTCACCAGCATCAGGATGCCACAGAGGTGTGGGCAAGAGCAACTGGCAAAGGAGTGACATGGTCTGCTATACAGAAGATATCCCTTGGCCCAGGTTAGGTTACTTAGAGAAATGGAATAGATCCCAGCAGCAGATCACCTTGAGACCAGCGATCCTACATCACCTGCTTTCTCTAGAGAAAGCATCATTCCTTCTTTGAGCCCATCCAAATAAGTATGTACAATGGATCCTGGCTTTCCACCTGCCATTTCAAGGACTTCTGGAGGAAGACGCCAAAATTTCATAAGAGCATCCTTGTTTTCCAATAGCCTGGGTCTCTTTGTTCCTCACTAGTTTAAGGAGTATGCATCTGATCTCACAACAAAACATTTGAGAGTCATGTAGACGAAGTGTTGGGACCTATTTGGTCCCAGACACTGTTTCCCATAAGGATAAAGTCCCCCACAGACCCATGCTACTCTTCTTGATCAGGGAAGTCTTGAGCTTCCTCTTCTATCAATCCAGGATCTATTCCTCTGTCAATCCATGATTTATTCCTCAATTTGGACATTAGCAGAGGCTTCCAAATTTGGGGTGTTTTCGGAGGAAGAATCAAACAGAATCTGCCTCCAGCCAGTGACTACCCAAATGAGTTTTATACTGTTTAGTACCACAAATCACAAAACAAAGACCCTTCCGATAATGCCAGGCTACATTAAGTTGTGGCTTTCTGAGGCTGTGTATTTTTTCCGTTCCCAGTTTTTAATTCATCATAATATGTAGGGTGGCTACTAGGAATGTGAGAGGAGGTTGAGGCTCAATAACTTGTATGCCTTTTTCATCATCTTGCCGCAACATTTCAGACCTGAGCAATGGTTCAGAAAAGCTGTTTTATAGGCCCCTGTCAGCTAGCATGTGTCAAAGAAGTTCTCCCAAATCTGCTTCTTCTCACCTTGAGTTGCATTTGTGCAATCAAACATTGAGGAAAAGGCAAGGGGTTTTTATCAGCAGTTATTCTAATTCCTAAAGATTTTAGCAAAATCTACTGCATTTCATTCTGGATTCTGGGCTGAGTTTGTAGTTGGATTTTGTTACCACTGAGTTCATACGCAGCAGCAACGGCATCCCTGTAGTTAGGCTAATTTAAAATTAAAGATATTTGGAATGTCTGAGCTTCCAAATAAGAGGAAAGCATCTAAGAAAATGCCTGCATAGTTAAGCGATGCTGTTCTGTGAAGACATTTTGTACATACAACTCCTTCAAAGCAGCTGTCTTCAAAAAGGCCAGTATTCAGCCAAGGAAGTTTCAAAAATCACTCATTGTCTTGAAAATGTCATGATTATCCCAAATGTAGCAAGAATGGGACTAGAAGACATGCATGATCCTTCTTCCAACCATGACTGACTGATTATCGTGTTTCACCTCTTCTGAGCCAGGTCCTAGCTCATGGAAAGAGCACTGAAGACAGTTCAGAAATATCTCAGCTGATATTTAAGTTCAGGAATATTTGCACTGCAGGCAGTGCGATCGTCAGTGTTTCTCTGAAGTTGCTAGGAGTGGTGCTGGAGATGTTTGCAGATGGTTCTCTGCACACATGTAGCTCCCACACTCTCCACTGTGTTTAAATGTGGCTTGAGTCTACGGTAGTACAAGCATGGCTCGTGCAGCATTTTGTGTGTGTGCCAGGGGAAAACTGCCTCAAGATAATTCATTAAGAAAAACAAAGCAGAGGCTGCTGTTTGGATCATCTCATATTTGTAGTTTGTTCTCTTCCTCTGTGCTAAAAAATTGCTTTAATGAGTGGGTTTGTGTCATGAATGGCCACTTTGTTTCTTCTGTTAAAAAGTCAAGGTTCCTTTTTATGTATTTTAAAATTTCTGTTTCATGAGGAGGGTTGAAGAAACACAGCATTAAGCCTCATACAAAGTCATCAATACTGCAAATCTACAAATAACACATTCCAGAAGTCCATTGTTTCAGTCACATATTGCTGTACCAAATAACATTACAACCTAAGTATTTAATTATTTTTAGATCTTATCTTTCAACTCAGTTCTTTGTGAAGCTGTTTTATTTTCTCACAGTCAACTGTGATCATATTTGATTACATTTGTCACCTCAAATATTTGCTCTGTTGGTGACCTGGAGCATTGGTCACTGTGATTGCAAAGATGCACAGGCCATCTCCAAATCATGAATCTAGCCTCTTAGTGTCATCCATTATTGCTCTTACATGGAATCAGTGGAGAGAGGAAGCCTGATCCTGTGTCCTGAATCAGGAACAAAGAGCCAAGAAGCTCCTGGCTTTTATTCTTGGCGCTCTTTCTATCTCACTGTGTGGTCCTGGCCTCCTCCTTGAGGCTCTGATTCAGCCAATCATTGCAGCTCTTTGCTCCTGTTGAGACTCTGAACAGCTCACTGAGTTCAGTGAGAAGCCAACAGACTAAATGATTTTGTGTTTGGGTCTTAATCTTCTGGTATCAAGTGTTCTGGTGTCAATATGTTGTGTATACCACATACCCAGAATGAAAAAAAAATATGAATATGCATGAAAAATGGAGGTGAATCTACTTGCATCTGGGTTTCTCATTGCCATTTGTAATAGTTTAGAAGGCAAAAATTAATGAGGTGTAATTAAAACAAAAATGCAGTGTGAGAACTCAACTCCAGAACACCAATTAAGCTGACATCTTGTCTGCAGCAAGGAAGAGATAGCTGTAATTTTGGCTGATGCATTGTTTATATAGGCATGGACCTGCAGATTTAATGTCCATTCTTTCAGCCTATGTTAAAAAAAACAAAGATACTTGGATGTTGTGTGGAGTGGGTGCTTCAGGGAGTGTGTAGCAAAAACCAGGTTACACAGAGGTCCTGCAGGACACAGGTCTCAGCTGCTCCTGGGATCCTCCCAAGATATGTTCAACGAAAGTGGTTACCTCAAGCAAGAAAGCTTCAGACTTGTTCCTGCTCCCAGAGCTTTTCCCTCAGACTTGCTCTTTACCTGTACATAAAAATGAGCTGCCTTCATGTATGATTTAAAGCTGATTTAGGGATGGAAATCCCCTTACTTTTTAACATGATTTGTTTGCCTGTAAGTGCCACTTCGAAAATATATTCCCCCGTGATTAAAATTGATGAGGTAGTCTAGAGGAAGGAAAACAGTGTTCAATATTCTCTACTTTCTGAGTTTTGGAAAGTTGCCTGGGAATATATCTAAGTTGAAGAAGCTTTCTGAGAAAAATCCATAAACTGAAAAGCAAAAGGAGAGTTCAAGTGACATGGGTTGTTTCTGTGCCTAGATAATAAAAATCAAATAAATACACCTTTTCTTAAGCTCTGGTTTCTCTCCGGAAAATCAAACCATAACATGACATTAGGTGAGATGCATATCATTCCCCTCCATGTCTTTTGGAAAGTCCAGAACAAGATCTGTCATCAGCAACGCCAATCTCATGGTCCTTCCTTTGGGTCTCATCTTGACTTACTCCACCTGTGATCATGGATTTGTAGCATAATTCAGGTTGGAAGGAGCCTCTGGGTGTCTCTGATGCACCCTAAAAGCAGGGCCAGCTTTGGGGAGGTCACTCATGGCCTATCCAGCTGAGTTTTTAGTATCTCTGAGGGTGGAGATTTCACAACCTCTTGGAGCAGTCTGCTCCACTGCCTCATCACACTCCTCACCCTTCAGTTTGGTACCTCTTTTCTTTTTCTGGATTCCCCTTTTGGATTTGTTCAAGGTAAGGGCATTGGCAGATTTGAGTTGCCTAAATATTGGTATCTAGTCCCATTTTAAGTGCCAGTGGGGACTGTCGCCTCAGGTAACGCTCACTTGCAGGGTTGCGTGGGGGCTAGGGGTGGGGACAGCTGGAGGTTATATGGCAGCCCAGGCCAAGAAAATATTCCTGGTGGAGACCTCCATGCTGTTGGTCTGCACCTGTGGAAAGCACCAGCAGTGCTCAGCACTGCTGCCATCCTCGTAGTGCCGTCCTTCTGCAGCACCCTGGGCTCACCGGTGGAGGTACGGTGTGGGATACCATGGGGATTTCTCTGGGGCATGGCCTGAGGAACAACAGCAGCCGGAGGTGGCACGATCTTCAAAGGAGAAAGTGTCTCAGAAGTGTCTGCGGGTGGTGGATACGGGTGTCCTGGCATCACGCAGATGCTTAAGGCACGCGACAAGAGAGCATGGACACCCACTCCAGTGTTCAACTGCAGAGCCGAAGCGACGTGGCACTGCCCTGGGTTTGAGTGAGTGAGTGAGTGGTGGGGGTTTTTGGTAGCAGGGGAGGGGGCTATAGGGGTGTCCCCCTGTGAGAAACTTCTCAAAGCTCCTCCAGCTCCAAGTCAGCTCCACGTCTGCTTGAAAACTGAGCCAATCAGCTGTGCCTCTGTGATAACATGTTTAAGAAGGGACGTGTCCACGCTGGAGTATCTCGGGAAGGACTGCAGCCATGGGAGGGACTCCAGTTGGAGACAGTTGGTGTCCCACGCCGGAGCAGTATAAGGAAACACTGCAGCCTGTGGAAGGGATTCATGTTGGGGAAAGTTTGTGGAGGACTGTATCCTGTGAGAGGGGGACCCCAGTGGAGCAGGGGGAACAAGTTCCTGAAGCTTACCCCCCACTGAAGATGGAAGGAAGTGGCAGCGCTGACTGCACCCCCCCCTATTCCCTGCCCCTGCGCCGCTGTGGGGAGGAGGTAGAGATATCGGGAGCAGAGCTGAGCCTGGGAAGAAGGGAGGGGCGGGGGGAAGGTGTTCTTGAAATGTGGCAATGCTTCTCACTGTCCTACTCTGTTAAGTGTTGTTAGTGTCTGTAATAAATGTATGTTCTTTTTTGTTTCCCCTAATGAATCTGCTTTTTGCTCATGACCATAATGGGTGATCTACCCCTCGGGGTCCTAACTCGAACCGCAAGCCTGGCTCTCTGTCCCTTCTCATTGCCAGAAGAGAAGAGGGAGAGAGTGGCTGCGTGGTGTTTGGCTGCCAACCAGGCTCAAACCACGAGAGGCACCTTCTGTGTCTGCAGCCAGGCCAAAGTATCTGTGGCCTCACAGCTTCCCAGCCTCTCCATGCCCAGCCGGAATCAAACCTCCTTCCCTTGGCTGATGAGCTGTGCTGCCTGAGGCACACGGGTCAGGCTGGGCTTGGGCTCAGTCCCTGCAGATCTGGAGTAGGAGCTCGCAGTGCTACTTGTATGGGGAGATAGATGCTGCCAGTCCATCATGCTGTGATTCGGCGGGGCTGCAGTAGTGGCATTACATTGATTTTGGCTTTTCAACCAGTTGAAGCTCTGGCCCATCATGACAGGAATATTGTGTAATTATTGGAGCTATAACCTGAGCAGGATGTGACAGTCAAAATCTATCTGAAAGGAGTTCTAGAGATTTAATATATATAAAATATCTTATGTCAGTATTATAATAATACAAATATTTAATATATAATGTTAAATTTATAACATGACTAAGGTTTTATCCTCTGATAGGTGACATCCTCAGCTGTATGGAGGGTTGACACTGTGGAGAATGATGAATAGTCAAATGAGCTGCAGGGGACAACCACAGTCAGGCAAGCCATAAATTTATGCTCTTTATTCTCTGCTGAGACCAACCCACAATGATTGTATAAAAATGTGATATAGGTGTATACACTACTTGAATAGGAGGGATTGACAACACTAAGATTTCCCTGCACAGAGCCTCTGTTTTTCCTGTCTGAGGTGCATTGCAACAGACACAAACATTAGCATTTTCTACTTCACAAGGCAACTGCTGGATGGGGAATTTTTTACCCAGTAGTGTGAAAATAAAAAATGTTTGACAGAGGCAGAGTCTGAATGGCATGTATCAATAATCAGAGACACCAGCCTGCATCTGGGGTTTACAAAATGCTGTAGCACACTGAAGTTTTTCTAGACAACCTCCTTGAAATTTGAATTCTTCAGCTTCCAGTTTTCTCAAGGCCCAAAGGCACTAAAGAAAAAAAAAAAAGATGTACAAACAGAATTTTAAATAAAGCTCTCTCCAGAGAGGAAACTAAAAGAGAATAAGGCTTTGCTCCTGTGAGGGAGAAAAAGAGCTGAACACACAGGTCCTTTGTTTCATTAGACTCTTGAATTCATCTACACGGTGCTATCACTTCCAGTGGCTTTGACTGGGGGTGGCTAACACCAGGAAAAAACAATGCACAACTTCATCAGTCAGCTTTGTTTTGAAGGAGGCTTCCAGGAACTAGAAATCCCGCCTGAACTGTAACAGTTTTATTTTTGTAAAGCAACAAAACAAAGTCTGGAGGAAGGACTCCCTGTGGAGTTAGTCAATGGAGCATCTCCTTCCACGCTAGCACAGCCTGCACGTTTGGCACTGGGCAGAAGACCCAAGCCAAAGAGATGACAATCAGTCTGGATTCAGAAACACTTAAAGAATTTGAAATGCTGTGTACATTGGGCACCAAAGCTCTTCCTTAGTTATGTAAATCTCAGTCCTGATGTGAATGGCCAGATTGCAATTTGCTAGTGACCTGGGTCTAAGGGCTTTCATTCCTGTTGAAATCACTGGAACATGAGCACGCATCTAACATCACCATCTAGAAGGAGATTTAACCTTGGGAGAGACCACCCATGTCTGTCTCCAGAGAGTTGCAATCAAATAAGCCTCAGTTGGCTTTGATCCCTGGAAATCTTCCAAGACACCTTCCCCTTTCCTTTGACTATGCAAGGGGTTTGGATACTTTAAGAAAGATTTTTCATTAGAAGCAAATATGTAGTATCTAGTTTCGTACAGCTGGCACCTGCTGCTCATTTCTAGATGGAGACTTAAAGGACATGCTTATGGCCAAGAGACTTCAACAGAAATGTAACAGACATCCAAGGATAATTCTGCAACACTGAACCTAGGTGGATGGAGCTCACTGCAAGAGATACTCTTGTCTACGTGCCAACTTTGAGTAGGGAAAAGTCCAAGGAGTGTATAAAGGAAAATCTTGTCCACAACAAGAGGTTACAGGTAATTAACTGGCGTGTAATTGAATTTTGCAGAAAAACTGGCTTGTGTCAGCACACTAAGACATTGAACAATCATTTGAAGATTTTTTTCTGAGATTCTGGCTTAGTGGAGGTCTTATGAATGGGTAAAAAGAATGAGAAAAAATGAAGGAAAGAGGAGAAAAAGCTGCTGCCACCTCAAAGTGCTCTAGGTTTTAATAGCTCCTTATGCATTGTCACATAAGCATTTTGATCCCTGACAAATAAAGGAGCACATAGCCTTGGGAAAAAATATAAGGAATTGTTTTCCAAGAAAACCCTTTTAGGAATGATTTGCAAGCTAGAAGGAGGAAGTAATCTCAGCTGTGCAATTCCTATGGTATTTCAAAAATGTACCTGTGCTCTAATGACTCCCAGGACCATAAAGGAGAGTGAAAGGAATAAGGGATGAGCCTGAGAATGTTCTTCTGGGAAATTCATTGTCCTGTGATGAGCAAGAAGCCTTTAACCCTTGGAAAATACCTCCTACAGCTTGCAGATGTGAAAAAATGTTCCCTGCATGGTAATTCTCATATGAGAGCTAACAATAAATGGGGTCATATTGCACCCCACATCATTACAGAAGACTGGTCTAATTGCTGTTGAATACAGTTTCCTTCTAGCCTGGCATTAAAAACTATTTAAATCTGAGTGGAGTATCCCATTGGCTTTCCCCCATCATTGATAGGGAGATGCCAGTGATTTTTTATACCTCTCTTCCTGCATCTCATATCCAATGGAGAAAGGAAGAACCGGCCACTGCCCTTCAGCTGTCCTTACCTGGGATTTCATCCTGCCAGGCTGCTGCAGGCTGTCTTGGGGTACACCAGACACCAGCAACCAGCTCTTCTTAATTCTTCTGCCAGAAAAAGCAAAATCAAGGACCTAAAGTTATTGGTCCTAAACATTCAAAAATTCAAATGAGAAATACAAAACGCATGAAACAATCCTTAAAAAAATAGCTTGAAAAACACTCAGTGGGATCCTTTTATTTCAACCTACAATTTGTCTACAGCTTTGGGGGCCAGAAGCTTATGTTTTTTAGGGCTGTTGGTGAAAAATAGGGAGAAGCATCTCTAGAGAACCCTTTTTCATAGTGCTGCATTTCTAGGAAGCTCCTGATATTTCATTCTTTTCTGCTTTACCATGGTGGTATCTGAACAACTTCTCATTGAGTCTAAAGCACATGAGTAAGATCTGTCAAAACTGATTACAGCTTCACTGCTGCTGAGACACTGTAATGTCAATTCATCTTACATTTAGCTTCTCAATAGCCCCACTCTGAATTTAGATGTTTGCTGTAATTTAATAAAATACTCTAACAAATATATTTGTGTCAAACAGAAGTGTCCTCAGTGGTAAGTAATAAAACACTTAATCCAGCTGCAGAAGCATGAAGTGTAATATTTCCTGTAATAATTTCCTTTTCTGTGTAGCAAGATGACCTTAAAATCTCACAGAACACATTGAGCCCCAGTGCTGGAACAGTTCTGATTTACTCTTCATCACCTAATGAGCATTTTTTTCTCCCTTGGTCTCCAGTCTGAAAGGAGAAGATATAAAAATAAGTACCATGTCTACTCCAGCACTGAATGATCTCAGCTAAGTATTTTAACACTTCCTTTTTCCTTGTTTTGATTTTTTTAAATGCCAAAAAATCTGGAAAGGCAATTTAAAAAATTGTTCTCATTTGAAGAGAATATATTTTGCTTTGATTTTAAATTCAGTTAGGAAACTGATATAATCTTACAGAATAGAGAAAGAATCTCTTTCCTCCTAGTGCTTCTTTTCCTGCTTCTTTTTCTTTTGTCCAAAATTATTACAGAATATCTATTAACTCCTTGGACTCCGGAACCTGGAGGAGCACTTTATGTTTCACCCTACAGCTTACTGGAAAGACTAGAAGGGTTTTGGGTGGCTTCCCCCTGAATGTCAGATTGGTAGCAAGTAAGAGAGCTCTCTTTTCTTGACTTTTCCTTCCTGGGGTTTTTGAGCACAAGAAAACTTTCAATTAGTAGCTGCAAATAGTAAGTACACCATGGTGCAGCGAAGTGCACCACAGAAAGGTGTCATGCACATCCAAACTGCAGCGCCCCAGCTTCATATAATTAATGATTGTTACCGAGAGATGGGCCCGTACAATGCACTCCAATGGTTTATTTCTTTGTCTGGTGCATAGAAATTTCTTTTCTTTCTGTGCTGTGGCAGATCTTCTCCCAGATTCTCATTTATTTACACAACCATTTCAAATACATATGTTTAAAAAGCAAAAAATGAGCGTAAGAAAAAAAAAAAAAAAAAAAAACAAACCAGAGAAACGCACTGATTAGCTAAACTTCAAAGCCATTCCTTCCCCACTGCCTCCTGTGTCTACACACTTCTCAGTTACAAAACGTCGGTATTTCATTTAACTTACTGCCACTAGCACAGCGTGACCTTCCTGTGTTTATTCTGAATGGAAAGAAGAAACTGCATCTCAAGGGAGCGCAACGGGCACCGCGACTGCTAAGAGGGGAGGCTGAGGAGTCAGAGCTTGGCCATGCGTTTGAGGTGCATGCTCCTGTCCCAGGCAGTGCCTGGCACTTGGCTTTTCTCAGACACCGTGCTTGGCCCTTCCAAGCACACAGGTTCACCATCTACCACAGCCAGGACTCAGCAGGAGACAAGAGGGACTTGGGAGATCCACACCGAGTGTCAGGGTTTGCAGTGAGGAAGGTATCAGTCATTTCTCAGAGGGCCCTTTCTCTTGCTACCGAGATGTTGGTGCTGTCAAGACATAGTGAGGCTGATAGAGGATTTCAGGTGATCTGGAAAGAAGATAAAAATAGAGCTATAGTGGGAAATCAACCTCTCTACTGTTTTTATGGCTATTGCACATTGAATCTTACTAACCAAGTGTTGGTAAAGGGTGAAGGAGGTGGCAGAGCCTTTGGTTTCTACAAAAGCTGCGTGTTCTGTGGTTTTGATATGCCCCATCTCACTGAAGTTGTTTCCTAGGGGTCAGAATTTGGTTATCATTGGCACTTGGATAAACGAGATAAGGGGAGCTCCTTGAGACTGGCAAGAAATTAAGGGGATGTGTATTGGGTTTGCATGACAAGATTTTGGTAGCAGGGGGGCTACAGGGGTGGCTTCTCTGAGAAGCTTCCAGAAGCTTTCCCTGTGTCTGACAGAGCCAAAGCCAGCCGGCTCCAAGACGGACCCGCCGCTGGCCAAGGCCGAGCCCATCATTGGTGGTGGTAGCACCTCTGGGATGACATATTTAAGAAGGCGAAAAAGTTACTGTGCAGCAGCAACTGCAGCCAAAGAGAGGAGTGAGAATATGTGCAAAAACCAGCCCTGCAGTTACCAAGGTCAGTGAAGGAGGAGGGGGAGGAGGTGCTCCAGGAGCTGGAGCAGAGATTGCCCTGCAGCCCGTGGTGAAGACCATGGTGAGGCAGGCTGTGCCCTGCACCCATGGAGGTCTGTGGTGGAGCAGATCTCCACCTGCAGCCCGTGGAGGACCCCATGCTGGAGCAGTTTGTGAAGAGCTGTAGCCCGTGGGAAGGACTCACACAGGAGATGTTCATGGAGGACTGTCTCCTGTGGGAGGGACCCCACACTGGAGCAGGGGAAGAGTGTGAGGAGTCCTCCCCCTGAGGAGGAAGGAGCAACAGAGGTGATGTGTGACAAACTGACTGCAACCCCTATTCCCTGTCCCTCTGCACTGCTCAGGGGGAGGAGGTAGAGAAATCGGGAGTAAAGTTAAGCCTGGGAAGAAGGAAGGGGTAGAGGGAAGGTGTTTTTAAGATTTGGGTTCATTTCTCATTACCCTACTCTAATTTGATTGATGATATTAAATTAATTTTTTTCCCCAAGTTGAGTCTGTTTTGCCTGTGATGTTAATTGCTGAGTGATCTCTCCCTGTCCTTACCTTGACCCATGAGCCTTTCCTTATATTTTATCTCCCCTGTCCACCTGTGGAGGGGAGTGATAGAGCGGCTTTGGTGGGCACCTGGTGTCCAGCCAGGGTCAACCCACCGCAGGATGTGACCTGGGCACCTGGGGGGTACTTTTTAGAAAAACATCATGGCCTTGGAAAGCAGGAATCTAACTCTGAAACTGATGTTTGCAGTTGCTGGAATAGCAGTAACGCCTCTTCTGGATAATGGATCTCCTTGCCAAAACAGGATTCAATGTGCCTGAGAACTGGGACAGAAAATCCTGAGGCTGTTGTGCCCTAACAAGCATAAACTGGATCCTGGTGCTTCAGGCATGCAACCGATACACAAGGTCAGGTTTCCTCCCCTGACTTATTGCTTATTACCAGATCTACAGCACCATTTAAGCGTCTCATTCCAATTTCCAGTGATTAGGTCCTGGGTTTAGATTTGGTAAGAGGAAAAGGCACTGGGCACAGACAGTTTTTAAGTCATGTAGGAGACTAATAGCCAGCAATTAGATCACTCTCTCGAGTGTGAAAGAGCCAGGTGCTGGTCCCTCCTCTGCTTTGCTTGAAATTTGCATTAAACTCGAGGCTCCTGCCGCCCCAGGGACCTACCTACCTCTTGGGCATTTAGAGATGTCGTAAGCTGTGTCTGTCTTTGCTGGCGTTTATCCACTTTCTATGATAATTGAGATGATGGAAGAATAGAAAATAAATGAGAAAGCTTGGGAGGGGAGCAAATGTAGGGCATTATAAAATTATTATATGTATTTTTAAAGGTGTAAATGATCTAAAGGCTCAATACTTTATATTTCGGCTGGTAATATGCCCTCACTTTTCTTAAAGAAAATTCAGGGCTAGATTTTCAACTGATCTAGTTTATCTTGTTGCCAAATTTTTAAAGATTAATTATGCGGATCATCACTTTGTAAAGGATGGGTTGGCAGCATGACACCAGCTAGAGCTTTAAGGCTGAATTTATTATTCAAGCCACTGTCTTCTGACAGATGTAGCGGTTCAGGTTAAAACCTGATTTTGTGACTCGCTCTTTGGGTTCCTGATGGTTGAGTAGAGTGGTCAGCAAGAACAACATCTGGTTTACCTTGACACAGGTTTAAAGATTTTAGCTTAAATATACTGTTGTGTATCAGCAGAAGACCTCAGCTGTGGTATTCAGTTTTCTTCTCTCATTTTCACCTGCTTCCATGAGATTTGGAGAGGTGTCAGTCTCCTGCAGGTAGAGCACTTTCTCTTAAAATAGTAGAATAATTCCTCAAGATTCAACAGTCTGGCATAATTTCAAGCACAGCATCCAAGTGGAATTTTATCTGTACAGGCTCTAGATCTGTTAATTTCTCTGCTCTGATTAAACAGACAGATCAGCGTGTCTCTATTCCCAGTCACAGACTCCTTGGAGTTCATTCTTCAGAAGCATTAATTACTCCAGTGCTCAATTCCGAGAAGCCCCTTTTTCACACCCTCCAAATCACTCCTCCTCTTCATGGTGCCCCTGAATGCCTGGAAAACCAGCGTGTCTCTGGAAGCGTGCTCGGGGCAAAGTCCTGGGGAGGGACCCGCGATGTTCTGCTGGTGCACTGCTCTTTCTGCTCCTGGTGGGGAGAAGATCAGGGGGAAATCACGTGTGCAGACAAGGAGGCAGACAGCAATATGCCCTTCACTCTTTACAGATACCTGCAATGTATTATATGAAAATGAAATACACATTTAATTGGTGTTGAGGCTTGTGAAATAATGTGTCTTCCCTGAATCTGACTGCATTTTTTTATCAGCCAGGCGGATGTATAAGTACCCCCAGATGTCTGATGCTGACAGCTATTCAGATAAACCTATTTAGATGTGCAAAGATGAGTATTGTATGAAATACGATAGTACATGGTCATTTCAGCGTTTTTTCAGGTGAAAAATTGGTGACGTATAAAGAACGTGTGTGCTATCTTCTTTCCTGCATATACAGACGTGCACAGCCACCCACCTTTGTGTGCCCTTTCTGGTCACAGCCCAACAGTAGAATTTATGCAATTTTTTTTAATATAACATACAAAGCAGTCTTTTAAGTTTAATTTGCAACTCCACTGCATTTGGTTAAGCGAGGAGAGCTGTTGCTACAATATCTGTAATATAACCCAATCCTCTGGAAAATCGGTATCCTTTCATGTGAACAGTTGTGGAGGGTTTGGACGCTGCTGGATCCATAACTGCAAACACCCAGGTATTAGATGCATAGTCCGGAAAGGTCCTTCAACAGCCACTATCATCCATCCCAAGTCACAAAACATCAGATACTTTCAGCAGACTTTCGAACACCAGATCAAAAAATAGAAGCAAAGAGCAAGAGGAAGGAAGGGTTTTGTCAGCTTTCTGCAGCTGTTCCATAACTGGAATTTTTGCATACACTGAGGCTTAAGTAGCCTTTTTGAAACTTGTTTTGCAGTTGCCAAAAAAAATTAAGAATAAGAAAAATTTTTTTTTTCACATTACCTTTCCAATACAAAATGGAAAAAAAATGGAAAATGGAAAAAAATTGAAAAAAATATCATGTTAAGCAATGTAAAATTTGAAATACTTTTCAAAGTTAGTAACTTCTACCTCTTTTTCTTTTGTGGGACAAAAGTATCTTCAAATCCACTTCATGGAAAAGATTCTCAATGTTTTCCAGTTGTAACAGCGTGTGCAGACTGGTGACTGAGCTGGTGACCGCAGTGCTAACTGCTGCAGCCAACACAGAGTGGCAGCCTGGCAGCTGAGGTCCCCAGCCTTGAATTCCCCTTTGAAATGAGCTGCTGCCTGCTATGGGAGATGAAAGAAATGAGCTTTTGTCCTGCTCAACAACAGGATGAGCTATTCAAATTATCTGGCAGAATTCAAAGCTTAGCCCTCACCGTTCTTACCAACTCTTGAGCTGTTGAGTTTGACAGTTTCCTACTAGGACACACGTTCATGAAAAGAAGTTGGTGATTTTTAAAAGGCTCGAGAAACATAAATAATAGCAAGAAGTATGTTTTCTAGCTGGCTTGTCTCTATGATCCACTGGGTGGATGGTTCCTAAATCCAGGCTTCCCCCAGCTCTGGCAGGCAGGCTTGCCTGCTGCCTGCAGCCTCATGGCCCCGGGTGTCAAGAGCTGGGGCCAAGGCTGGAGAAAAGGTGCAAGGCCAAATCCAGGGGAGGTAAGAAGTCATCCTCTGCAGACACTGATCTCCCAAAAGAGCCTAATTTAAGCCCCTATGACCACTGATGCAGGAGCAGGGGGCTTTGCTTTAGCTAAGAGTATTCCCCTGTAAGTGCACCACTGGGAATAAACTTCATGGCTGGAAGTGCAAGTAGGAAAAAACCTTGCCTTGTCTTTAAATATGTCATCACATATTACCCAGGCTGTTCTGGGGACAAGAAGAGAAAGTAAGACCTCTGCTTCCATGTGCCCAGAGGTGTTGTCTCTCTTTGGCAGAAATATCTTCTCTCTCCTGTCAAGGGAACTGTAGGATTTTCCAGCGAGCTCCTGTGATCCCGTACATACCTACCTCTGAACATCGTCCCAGTGCCGGTTACCCCAGGGCCACCCTTGTGATCAGCCATTCAGACACTCACACTGTGCTCTGTGAAAGGAGACATGCTGGGGCAGAAGGAAGAGAAAAAAAGCCCTAATTGACAGGAGTGGAAAAACCCAATTACAGAGATGAAAGAGGCAGGCCAGGCATATGTTTCTCGGCTTTGGATCATCAGACCTGCCAGTTCTCATTATTTTCTAGCAAGCTTCACTCTCTCCCAAGAAGGGGCTCTGGCAATATATGGCCTTTTGGAGAAATTTTGTGCTTGCCTGACTCACCTGAGCCCATGTTAGCAAAGCACCTGATGGCAGAAGCAGCAATGTAGATGCATCATTACTGCAAGAAAAAGACACAGATTAAAGGTAGACCAGAGAAAGGAGGAGGAAACAAGGAGACAAGGGGGAAAAATAAGCATGTCCCAGGAGAATAAACTAATCAAAACCATGGCATTAAATAAAACAAAGCATCTCCCATTAATAATTGAGGAAGCACGCCAGCGCGCTGTGTGCACCATGGGTATCTCATTTGTCTGAAGAATGGAAGGAGCAAAAGGGAGCAAAGCAGGTATGAAAGACATCATTTCCCTGTGTTTCTAATGAGCACTGCTGCTTGCTTTTTTCCCCAATACCTCCTCCCCCATTACGCTCCCTTTTTCCCTCCCCTATTTGTCATCTACAAACGTCTTATTCTTACGACGACACTGGTGTGGTGTCAGGTCTGAAGGAGGCATCAGAGCTGCTTTGTCCTTGGGACTCGTCCCTTGATTAGGAGATTTCTTCAAAAGAAGAGGAGGGCTCGGTGTGCTGAAGCTTTGTGATCCCAGACACTGGTCCAAGCTTCTGATATGCACGGAGCCTGTATTTTCTTGAGATGGAGAGACACAAGGATGGATACGTAAATACCTAGCTCCTGCACATAGCATATAAAATACATCTTTGAAACATTAATTGGGAGAAATTAGGCATTTTAAATTAGGAGAGGACAGGGTCAGTGTTATAACCCAATCTGATCCCCGTCGTGCACTGATTTAATGCTTTCTTATGTGGCTGACCATCGTTTTCATGCAGAGCAATAAGTGAGGCTGAGTTGGTAGCTCATGGTACCCTGCCTTGCTTGCTGCAGCCATGGGTAATTGCAAAGACAGCAAATGGGTTTTAATCCTGTGCCTAAAGGGGCCAAGCACAGCCGTTCAGAGCTGTATCCCATATCTCCCTAGGACAGCTTCCCACATGAAGGGTTTCATGATGGATGGTGGCACACATGTCCCTTGTTCCCGGGATGCCCTCTTAGGAAACTACTCCCCGCAGATCCATTTAGTCTGTATTTTTGATACATCTGTGTTTTATTAGTCATAGAAACCACCAGAGCTTACATGAAAGAAAGGTTAATCTTGTTATAAATTGGCCTTTCAGTGCTGTCCTTTGCTTTGGCATATCCCTAAATACCAGCACCAGGCAGGCACATACAGAGGCAGCAGTGATGCTTGTGTGGGAACACCATGTCTCTGGACAAGACCACCTCTGCCAGAGGGGAAACCATGGGCTCTCCTCCCTAGGAGGAAAATAGAGGACTACAGAGGATTCACCCAGGTCACCACATATTTCCCCACAGCAACAGGCTCACCTTTTAGCTATACATTAGTATGTTTTGGGGAAAAGAGCCTTTTTATTCTTGGGAATAAGTGCCACACAGAGCAATCTTTTATTTGACCAAAACAAGCTGCTCTCAAGAGATGTGTCTAAAGCTGTCTTATCCGTCAATATAGCAGCAAATGGTATGCACTTCTGAATCAAGCCTGAATTTGAATGACTTGATGATCTCTTGTTGTTTTCTGAACATCCCGTGATGCTGTATGATCACTGTGAGAACCTCTTGTCCCTGTTGTGCATTGCTGTCTGGTACCCTTATGGCCATGCCATTCTGACACAACATATATGTGCAGTGGTATCACCCCAGCTCAACAAGGCAGGGTCAGGGAAGCACCTCTGTGAGTCATCCCAGGGTCAAGGAAGCACCTCTGTGTGTCATCCCTGTCCTTATATTTACTCCTTTTTAAGAGGAAGACTATTTCTGCTTCACAGTCTTACCTGAAAAATACCTTGTGAAGGTTCTAGGCTATGAACAAAAGTGTTTTCTCCTCATACAGTAACAAGGAATAACCTGCAAATGTATTTTAATAGAGCCTAGTGTGTTTTAGAGATAATTGCATTAGACCTGATGCTAAAATCATTGAAGTCAGTGCAGAGATTCTTTGTCCTCCTCCTTCTGCAGAGTTTTGGCCAGAGTCAGTACTCCCAAACTGCCCTTCCACTGATGCAGATCAGGAATACCTCAAAGGAAACTGATGAGCACATGCCAGTTTGGAGGAGCGGTTGGAGAATCGGCATCACTTACCATCTCAGTCTCTCAGCTGATCTGCCCTAGGACAGGGCTCTGGGGGAATTTATCCCTGCATCACTCCATGTCTTCTCTGCTTGGGTCAATCTAGAGACCCTAACCATAAGGGGAACTCAGCACTGCCTATAAACATCCCCATCTGAAGGGATGAAAAAGATCCAAAATAAGCCCATCATCATTCAGGTTTCTGTTTGGGTTTCCAGAGTCTGAAAGGTGATGTGTTGCTCCAGGGCTCCTGCCTGGTAAACAGAGAGGAATAGGAAACTCCTGACATCTACCACCCAGGAGGACTCAGCCTGCCCCATGGGGCGAGCCCACCTCTCCCTCCACAGAGCAGGAAGCCCACGGCCACCCAAGATGCCTACAGCTGCTTGCAGAAATGCAGTCAGTGGTGAAGAATAAAGCTGGGAAGGGATCTGTGGCTTTTGACTCCTCCTAGTCCTGTTGACCAGGCTGTGCTGCTGTTCAGGGAGGCAGGACTGTGCCCTGTTTTCTCTCCAGCTTCCTTTCCAAAGCCATTTAGCAAGGCGGAGACCATCTTCTTTCCCAACCAACAAAGGAATGGCCACACACCAGGACCAACTTTCAGACAGGGAGGGCATGGGTAGATATAGGAACACTGTGGACCCATACTGCTCTGGGCAAGATAGAGAAGTTGTTGTGCAATGGCGTGTTGAATAAGGGTGGGAGTTTTAATAATGGTTCTAAGAACAGCTTAGAAATCCCCAAAACTTCCAGACACACAGATGGGGATCCAATAGCTCTTTTGGGGCCCTGGAAATGGAGCTATTCCTACTTCAGTTTACATAAATAGAAGCAAAACAAGATCTGTACATTGCTCCCAAAGGACAGAGTGGCATTTTCAAGATAGTAATGTGTACCTAAGTAGCAGACAGACATTCCAGCAAGGATCAAAGCCTTTCTTTGGTAAGATGTAGAATCTTCATCAAAAGCCATGTAGTCTAAAGCTGAATCCACATTAGCCATTTGCGTCAGAGCCTTGGTGAGATTTTGAAGTGAATCCCCCAACAGTAGTCCCCATTCAGGATTTGGTTTGGTGTTCATATCGGGTTTGGTGTGCATGGATTAGATTCATTCTGGAAGACACATAAGCTCTGCTACAACCTCTAACATTTTCCATCTTCTTGTGGGGATATACGGGTCCAATGAGACCAATGATTGCTGTCCAGATATCCTGAAAACACCTGTGTGATGGGGATATTCAGTGCAAGGCACTAAAGTGAATTCCCCTGAACTGCCCTTAGTAGAATTGCAGGCATTTCATCACTGACAGCTTCCATCTCCTGATATCCCACCACACTGAATTACTTGAGAGGGAAGATGAAGCCTGAAGTGAAAAAGGATAGTAATTAGGACCTAAATGCCTGAATTGCTTCTGATAAGGGAATATAGGTGTTTTCTGATTACACCCTTCTGTACTAATCAGAAGCTGCCTAGGACCAGAGAGGACCCTGTGCTTAGCACGAGGGAAAAGAGCCCACACTCTCCAGTGAGTCCCAAATTCTTGGTTTACAGTCTTTCTGAAGGGTATGTGGATGGAAGTGATCCAAGGGAGGTTTTCAGTTTAAAGCAACCCCGACAGGAAATTGCTAAACTACCTGCAGCGGTATGTAACCTATTGCTGGAATCAATTGCACTAGCAGAGAAATTCTGTTAAAAATCAGTTCTGCATTAAAAAGGACTCTGGGGAGTCCAGGGTACTATTAATTGGACTGAAATAGTTATTTACTATACCTATGCAAGTATGTCTGTTTACTAGTGTGTCTGATGAGTGTATTTGACTTCCACATCAGGAAAATCAGCGGAAGCTGCAATGTAAAATAATCAGTGGACACACAAATAAATTAGAGGAACAGGCATGTCTTTTGTAGAGAGAGATCAAGCATCACAGATATGCCAGAACCAGCCTCCTCCAGTCAGCTCACCTCTGAAGCACTCCATGTGCAGCCTTCTCTAGGAAGGAAGGACCACACCACAAAGGAAACTTTGCTCAAACTGAGCCTGAAACACTGAGAACAATTTTTCTCTTAGCAAACCATAGGCATCTCTGCAAGCTTCCCCCAAAACCCCCTGTAATTGCTAGACAGGAAGATCAAAACCAGATCTTGTTGCAAAGGAAGCCTATTTCAAAAATGCCTTGGCATTATGAAGATCCTGCTGCATTATAAGGCCAGAATATTCAGCATTTCTCTAAAGACACTTTTCACCAGTCAATGACCTTTAATTCTAGCTTCCATCCCTGCATCCCTAGTTTCCCTAATCTGTGAGGAGGTGTTGATAAGGTAGAGGTTTTTCAATAGGAAATCCTCAATCCACTGAATTGTAAGAAAAAAGTCCTTTTATTTCCATGAAATGCAGATAGCAAATTTGCTTTCAAACATTTATTTCCCTAGAAAAATTGATAGGGAGAAAGTCCATGGTCTGCCTGGAGGTCACCACTGTATAAAGCAGTGGTATGGAAATGAAATTGAATGGAAACAGAAGATTTTATTGTTTTTATATTTGCAGCACTGCAAACCACATTACTACAGTAAAATAATACATTTTTCTAATCCAAAGGAGCATTATATGAGCTACTGGAATTGAGAGGAAATTAAATATGTGTTTAAGTGATATTTTTAATATTTAAAAGGCTTGCTAAGAAATGTGTGGGGATCTCTTTTCTTATGACTGACATTTCTAAAAAGGATGCTGGGAATCCTATGAGAGTAAAATACCTTCAGTCTATACGGCAAGTTTCAGAAGTGTATGTCTCAGTCCTGATACATTTTTGATTCCATAACCATGTATTCATAATATGTCAGACATGCTAAGAAGTTGCTGAAAAATGTGTTGATGGAAAAAATATGAGTTGAACTCATGTAGAGCCCCTCCAGAATACCAATGAGTAGGCTGATCCATCAGAAATATCCATGAAGACCTGATGTATTAAAAAAACCTCTGTTGCTGCAAGTCATATGATTAACATAGCTGTCAGATTCTTGTCTTTATCTCTCTCCCTTTCTAAACCATAGTTTAAAACATAGATTTTCACAGTCATCTTCCCCCAAAAGGCAATCCAATAATATTATGGACTCCAGAAGTAGTTTCAGTCAGAGGAGCTCAAAGCACCTTACAAATAATACCCAGGCATTGGATGAAATCAATAGGGCTACTCTGAAGTGGATGAGAACGATTTAGGATTGAAGTCCAAAGGCACCCAGCAATTTCACCACAAAGCTGTTGACTACTGGGGTCTTGTCATTTCCTACCTTCCCTGTTAGCAGGGGAGCAGTAAGAAAACATTAACATCAGCAAAGAGGACAAGATGTGATGCAGTTGTCACCTACGGCTCAGTGGTGACATTCTGCAGTGGTTAGAGGTAATTCACAAAGGAGGAAAGTAACTGGGATTTTTCCCTGTGGTTTGCTTCTCTCCATGCATGAAAAGAAACCCAGAAGTTCTTTTGTATTGCTTGTTCTCAATAGATGTGCTTTTTTTTTTTTAGCATCTTAATACATTAAGAAAGTACTTCTGTTCTTTGATTTTGTAGAGTGACTCAGCAATCTCTGATGCATATTGTAAACTTTTTTCAACCTTCATTAAAATAAGTAGAGACATAATGAAATTCTATCAAAGGCTTTTTTTGAGCAATTTATCCCCCATGAAATTTCCCCCTATGAAAGACAACTAGTGGAATAACACATAAAAACAAGCCAGAAATCCCGAGCCTGGTGACAATATTTGTGTTCAGTATATTGGATTTCAGTAGTATTTTAAAAAGCTAAAAATCATCTCTCCCTCTTAGGCATTTCATTTGCATGTTCTTTGATGTCAATTTTCTAGTCTTTTAAAGACTTTTTAATAAAATACAAGTTTTAAGAGTCTATAATTTCTAGCTAAAAATACAAGACTTTGTTCTAAACTCTTCAATTGTGGTTGGAAAAGGGCTCCTTGGGCTCTTTTTAATTAATTCTCCTGGGAATGTCCATGGACTTCCCTCATTTCAGCACTGATCAAGAACAGCCAATGCACCGCTGTTTCTGTGCAGTCTCCAACTCCAGTCATGACAAATCCCAGGTTTTCTAAAGTCCTTTTTGATTCTCAGGCCAAGAAGCTGAACTTCCATGCTTTCAGATCCATGCCCTTACAAAAACTTCAAAGAGGCCCAAGAATTAAGAGGATTTTTAAAAATAATTCATAAATAAAAAGGCAAGGTAGTTTTACTGTATCTCCTGGATTTTACTTCTGTGCATTAACTCACTTCTTTGAGCTTTCCTCTTTGATCTGGAGAACTACAGAAATTCTTCCTTCTTTCTTTAAGTCTGATGAAGTTCTCATTCAAGGCAAACTCTCTTAAACCTCACCGAAAAAATAATTGAAATTCCTAGGACTCCAATTTACTCATTCAAAGCAAACTGTTGGAACAAGAAACAATGGTTCTTATCAGCACTTCTGGTCAATATTATTGCACATCTTATTTATGGAGCACCTAAATTCTTGTCCAGGTTAAGTTGTGATGCCAAGGAATCTGCCATCAGAATCCACCATCAGGAACTGTTCCTGGGTTGATGTTCAGTGTCGACCCAAATTTAAGATCCTAGCCATGATGCTTCTGTCAGAATGAAGTTTTCCCTTGGTGAGTTGATAATGAGGAGCTTTACAAAGAACTGTGCTTTAAGCTAAGGTCTGAATTCAGATGATAGAGGTCTTGTACATTAAGAATGGGAAGACATCTCATCCATACAAGGTATGACAAAATTAGTAAAAGAGAGAATCAAGGGATTAAGGCAGATTACAACAGACAATAGGAAATGTTCTCATGTTGTATATGTTTGACTGCTTTTATTTTACCTGTAATTAGGTCATAAACTCTTTGGTATGGAGACTGTATGTGTTGGCAACAGAACAAATAGGTCCCATTTTTTACAATGAAGCCTTAAACTGCTGCAGCCTCTGGAGATGTTGCAGTATAACCAATAATATTAAAAGAAAGATTAACGTGAGGGAATTTGAACAGTAATGGAGGTAGGAAAATGCTGTGCAGAGTTTCAAAGGTAAAGTCTGAAAGCTGAGAAGGAAATTAATCATTATTACTGTTGTTATTATTCATTTATATTGGGCCATAAGTGCATGTGTCAAATCTGTGAAGCGGAAGTCAGAAGAATCAATATTTTCTTATTGCATTTATGTATTTTTGTCAAAGCTTCATAAATTGTTGCCATTTTTGGAATCAGATTTTGAATTTCATGCCAAATCCAGCTGTTGTGGATTTCTAATAGAAAGCATCGCTGCCATTTATTGTTAGGTATAAAATTGAGAAACTAACCATAAAAGGATGCTCAGTACTGTAACTCTGACAAATCCCACTCAATGAAAGCTGTTATCTAGGGATATATAAATACTGAATGGGGAGACGCTTTTTTCCTTTCAGCACATTCTCCTGGATAATCCATTTGGTATCACAATTCCAAAAGCTTTATTTTATATATTAAATAGATTTGTTTCTTTGGTCCCTACTCATTCTGCCTGTGGTTTGCCTTCCCATTAAACTAGTTGTGTTTCAATTGCAGGCACCATGGGTAGGAGAGAGTTATTAAAATACATCAGACCGAGCAGATCTCTCCCAGCCTGCCACTTGCTCGTATGAGCTGCCACTGTATAAAACCACTTTTGTAATTATTGCTGGGTCCTCATACAAGGGGACAGGACTGTTAGTCACCAAGGCACTCAGAGGATGTCCAGCAATTGCAATGGGTGGGACCTGCGTAAGGAGAACGAATGTCGGGACATGTAGGAAATTCATTAACTCACATACCTGAAACACCAGCCGACAACATACATCCGAGCAGTCATCTGTATTTGAAGCCCTCCTCTGTATGGAAGAGCAGAGCATGTATTAGATTAAATATGTCAGACTTTCTCAGGGGGTGAAGAGATTATGTGAAGATGGGATGGAGGGACTACTGTGCTATGAATAACAGATTCCTTGAATATGTCAGGGGATAACTAAATGATTTATCAGGAATAAAGCCCTGGAGGGAAGAGGAGCCCAAAAAAGATGTTTAATATTCAAGGATCACCTCCTCCAAGCTTAGGAGAAATGCATCCTGACAGAGAGGAAGTCAGGTGAGAACATCAGGAAGCCTGCATGGATGAACAAGTAGATCCTGAATAAACTCAAAGACAGAAAGGAAGCTTACAGAGGGTGGAAGCAAGGACAGGTAGCCTGGGAGGAATACAGAGAAAGTGTCCAAACAGCCAGGGATCAGCCTAGGAAAGCCAAAGCCCTGATAGAGTTAAATCTGGCCAGGGACATCAAGAGCAACAAGAAAAGCTTCTATAGGTATGTTGGTGATAAAAGGAAGACTGGAGGAAATGTAGGCCCTCTCCAGAAGGAAACAGGAGACCTGGTTACCTGGGATATGGATAAGGCTGAGATACTCAACTACTTTTTTGCCTTAGTCTTCACCAGCAAGTGCTCCAGTCACACTGCCCAAGATACAGAAGGCAAAGGCAAGGACTGGGAGAATGAAGAATCACCCACTGTAGAAGATCAGGTTCAAGACTATCTGAGCAACCTGGTCTGGTGGAAGGTGTCCCTGCCCATGCAGGGGCATTGGAACTAGATGATCTTTAAGGTCCTGTCCAACCCAAACTAGTCTATGATTATGATTCTATGATTATGATCATGTAGATAGGTGCAGGAGAAAGCTGCACAGAATCCCATTATTCATACCTAGTGATCCTGTGTGAGGCTCTGGCTTTGGCACTCTTCCTTTCTCCACCTAAGTCAGTTGCTAAACGTAGAGCTGATAAAGGAAGAGGTAGAAAAATTTCAAACTTTTGAATGAGATTATATGACACCATTGCCCATCAGAACAATGTCCGTCTTAAGCTGGTTAGTCAAGGGGTCCCTGCTGCCCTACAAATGTTCCTACAAGTAGTGCCAAACATCCATGTGATAGTTTTTGGTGCTAATACTTTCCTGCTGAATTCTCAAATCCCTTTCAACCTCACCATTTGCTTTGCCAAGAGAAAAGTTTCATTTTGAAGATCAGCAGTATTGTCTGTATTTATGTGTATAAAATTAACTCAGGAGTGTGCTTTCCCTATCCACTTCCAAATACATGAATTTAGGGTAGCATTATGGTGTTCAGCAGTGGCCCTTGCCCAAACACAGTACTAGGAAGGAATCCACAGCAGAAACATACATAATGGAGAGTTGGAGAATAAGGGTTTTAATGGTGTAAGCCAGAAATAACTACTTTATGTTTCATAATTCTTGCAAAAGCTGAAGACTTCAAAGGAATTCTGTCTCATTCAGCAGATGTCCCAATAAGCCCTAGAAGGTGGGCAAAAGGAAAAGAAGAGGCCTATAGAAGAGTGATCTGCAAGTCTGAAGACTTGAGTCTTACTTTTGGCTCTTCAGATGACAATTTCTGTGAACAAGATATTCCATTTCCCTCTTCCATGTCTCTCCTACCCCTCCTTCAATTTATGTAGCCTAGTTTGCAAACTCCTTGGGCTGTGCTCTTTGAGACAACTTGGTTTCCTCCCATGTGGAAGTGAAGCACCCAGAAAGCATCAACCCTTGACTGTGTGCTGCCTTTGGAAACTATAATATATTAGGAATAAGCTGCATATGATATAAGTTTTAAGGAGACGCTATTTTGAAAATGTTTAAACAGATGCACCAGGAATTTTTTTATATTGTTACTGTCTGACCATCTGTAAAACCAGGTGTCCAAATTACATGACTTAAGAAGATTAAAATAGAGACATATATAGCTAATACATTTGGAAGCTGATGAACACACGTGAACTACCTCTCAAGCACACAATTATATAGCAGTTATGAAGTGCAACGTCTTGGATGGGTCTAGAAACCTTGGATTTCTATACCAAGGTAAGAATTTATTAGTAAACTAGAGAGAGCCAAATGGAGGGCCACTAAGATGCTTAGGGGTCTGGAGCACATGGTATAGAGAGGCAAAGGAAACTGGGCTTGGTTAACTTGGAAGAGATAAGCAAGGTTGTAACAGCAGCTTTCTGACACTTGGAGTGGCTTATATGGAAGATGAAATTGGACATCTCAGAGATGCAATGGTCACATGCTGGATGGAAAAAAGTTCTTGGAGGCTTTCAAAACTCAGCTGGCTGCAGCCCCGAGCAGTGTGATCTACTTAGGAAGTTACCCCACCTTTGTATAGGGGACCTAGAGACCTCCCAAGTCTCTTCAACCTAAATTGTCCTCTAGGTCTGTGCTTTAGTAATATTTCTGAAAGAGTAAGTACGGTGCTTATTTCTTGCACACAGATAGTTCTGGCTGCCAGCATATTTAAGTACCTTAAAATGCTTGTTATGCTTCACGGCTCCTGATGGGATGTGGCAGTGTTATTATTTCATTAGAAAAATGAAGAACTCATGTCAACCTCTATTCAAAAGAGGAATCAATGTCAACTACCTTTAGCCTTTAGTTAGGAGTCTGATTGAATTGCAGCTTCAGCAGTGACAGCAAGTCTTCCCTATGCAAAACCACCCCTTCAACCAGGTCTGAGAGTAGAAAGTCCTTTAGGGCTGAGAGAGCTGCTTGAGCTATCTTTGCATCCCTTTAATGCTGGACAAAAATTTCTGAGTATGGAATAATAGACTTGCCTCATTAACCACTACCAATTACCAGAAGATGGCTGAGGCTACTGCTTCTGTCCTGTGGCCTTGGGGAGTGAATTCCACCTTATAGCATTGATGTATTTATGACAGGATCTTCCAAGTTTATGCCAAATTCTGCACATTTTCCCACTCTTTATAAAATTCTTGTGGTATTAAAACATTAGTATTGTTACTTGTTAGTGGGGAATGATCCATCCTCCACAGGTCCTATGTGCTGAAGCTGGTTGTCCCCAGTTTGAGTGGGGTGTTAGTGGAGGGGGATTTAATTGTTTTTTTCTACCTGGCAGAGGCATCAAGAGGTGATTAATTCCAGGCACATCTTTTGAGAACTGGCTTTTTAAATTTGGCAAACCTAAATTGCTGCAGCCCTAGATCTACAGTAGTATAATTAACTCTAGCTTCACTGTGTCTATCCCTCTTCAGTCTGGGAACCAGCTGTTTCCCCTGTGCTACTGTCAGGGAAATTGTAATTGTGTGAGAATGAGAAAATGGTTAGCCATCCTACTTGTATGTCTTTAGCCCGTGTCATGTGAAACTATGAAAACATTTGTGGATTTTCCTTTTCTTCTTTTTTTTTTTTTTTTTTTTTTTTTTTTTTTTTTTTTTTCTCCCTGATGACATGAAGAAAATTCCCTGGGAAGCTCTCATTTACAATGACATGTGGACAGCATAGGAAAGGCACTGAGGTGGGACACTCCTTATATGTGGCTCTAAGCACGTCCTGTAGAGATGACTTTCAATGGCATTTTATATATATTTATATGAATCAGATCATTCTCTGGAAGTTCTGAGATGAAAAGAGCAACAACAGACAGTGACTCAGGAAAGTGGAGACCCCAGATTTCCTCCTTCCACAGGAAGATCCCCATACCTTGCTGTTCCATCCGTCCAGCCAACACCCATAGAAATTGCACAGGCTGCACGATGCTCTGTGGCTTGTGCTCTCTTTATGGCTCATCGCTGCAAGGGTCATGTACTTCATAACTTCATGTGAGAGTTCACTTCAGCCTCATACATACATGCATTATGTGTTTTTCTTTCATTTTGATTCTTTCAGCCTGCACTTGCTGATAATAATGAGGATAATAATTCCACCAGGGAAATTTACTGAACTGATAGAAACACAACTAGATTAAGATGGTATTTTGTAAGAGATCCATTAGGAAAAAATAATACAGGAAGAAAAAGACTGATGGAAAAAAGAACATTTTAATTTATGCTAATGCCATTAAAATCCTAGACAGCCTAATTTCTTTTTCTCTTCGCATGCCCCCAGTATGCCAATGTGTGTATTGCTGTGGTAATTATGCCCGTGGGCTGACACAGAGATGATAGAGTCAAGTACCTTCAGAGCAAAACTTCTGAGGAATTTGAACTTCCATGAAAGTTTCACAATGGGCAAACCATCCATTTGGCCAAAATATAAAGCTGCTGTGTGGTCCTACACCTCTGCTTAGAGGAAGGTAGTTCATGTGCTCTCACAGAGCTTGGGTGTCAGGGAAATGTCCAACAGCAAAACCCGGTTGCCCAGTGGAGTAGTGGTGTTTGTATTCAGCTGACGTTATGGTGAAGAATTGTCCCTTCCTTGTGCAAACTTGGAAAATTTAGCTTCTGTTATCCAGCAAATCAGATGAGGTTGGAGTAAATCCATCACCTGGGGATATTTTCCCCTTCTGCTGTGCCCTTTGCTCTGATCCATGTGATGGGCTGAGAGGGTGATTCAGCCAGCTGTAGAGGAAGGAAGGACAGCAAGCTGATCAGAAGTACATCAGCCCTTCTGATCAAATATCAGGTGAAAGCCATCTGTAAGGCTTTGTTAGAGAAGGCAGTTTGGCTTTTGCTGGAGTAACTTAATGGGAGATTCCTAACTGTGCATTGTGTTGTCTAGGGAGATAAATCTAAGCCATGGGCATTTAGGCAATGCCTCAGTGTATGGGGAAAGGGTCACTTTGGCCTCCATCAACATTTGAGACTCACAGGTTCCCTGGTGGTTCAGAGAGCTTGGAGGGGTGAGATTTGCATCACTCACAGGCAAAATCTATCTTTCAATTAACAGTTGTGATACAGAATTGGAGGGGACAGATAGGATAAATGCCTGGGGTAGGAATTTGGCCAAGTGACTTAATGACCTCATTTAAACTAGCCTATTCTTTTTCCCGAACAGTGGAACTGTTTGGAAGTGAGGTCTTTTAGTCACAGAGAAGCCTCTCTGTCAGCAGAGAGCCCTTTAACTGGAGTTGTAATTTGTGCATCTACAACTAATTGTGTACACTATATGGTGATGTTCGGACAATACCCTCAGAAGCAGCCTCCCTGCATCCACTTTCAGCGCAAGGACACCTTACTGTCACACAAACAAGCGAAAGGACAAGCACAGAGTTAGTGTATGCTCAGGCTCACCGAAACCTCCCAAGTGTACCTAATACAAAAAAATAAAATAAAATCCCAAACCCGATTTTTGAAGGAGCCAGCTCCAGAAGCAAACTCCTGGAGGTACCTGCAGCTTTGGCATAAAATTTAGCTCCCAATCTGCTGATCCTTCCAAAATTGTGGGATGCAACACTGTCTGAATGGACATCTGCATGCTGATCTATAGATGCTCTTAGAAAAAGGGAGTGCAGTTCCACTCTGCAGATATAGGGCATGACTCATTCACTAATTAGAAAGGACACCAAGAGTGTGTGAAATTTTATTGCACTGCATACTTCCATTTGTGGGTCAGGCATGATTAGCAGACCATGAGACTTAACAGCTTGGGAACACGTTACAATTAATAATGAAATACAGCTGCATTCATTTGTAATTTGTAATCTGTTAATATCTCATAGGGGCAGAGGTTTTGTAAATACATGATAGGAATTTCATACAAAAGGCATTTTCAGCAATACAAACTTTAAACTGCTTGCAGTATTTTGCTTATGAATGTTTTTCAGGGCTGAACTCTTCTTGGGTGGAATCATCATCCTGGAGATATGAATCCTGTTCTTAATCCTAAGATCTTTGCTTCTGTTTCTCCATCTTCCCTAATAGATGACCTCTATGAAATGAGCATAAAACTTGTTATGAGAATGGCAATGTTTCCATGGTTGGGCAGAGAGTGTACCAGCTGAAAGGCAAGGGAGAGTCAAGGGTGCCAGGCTCTGTGCCAAGGGCAGTGTTTAAAAACTGTTCAGTGTTTAAATTCCACAATTGAAAGTTAATATCTAAATACCAAAAATTCCTTCCTCTTCCCCTTCTCTTTAATTTTCCCTTGTCCTTGCCTCTTCCCTTCATCTTCCCCTTCCCATTCCTCATTTCCTTCTTGTATTTGTTTAACTGAGTCCCATTAATATTGATAGGAATTGCACATAAATAAAGAGAAAATTAACTGTGTTTCTTATTAATATTCCTGGTGAAAACCTTCACCTTACCAGGGCAGATAAGCTTAACCTTGAGCTCAGGAGTTAATAAATGACAAAATGAGGATAACTTTGTTAATCCTAACTCTGCCCCTTTTCACATATGCACCATTACTCTCTTTTAAAAATGTGCTCTCAGTGTGCAGTGTAGTGGTTTTGCATTTCTTCACATCTTTTTCATTCAGTGTATGAAATTCAGTGTATTTATGCCTCAACTAAAAATAAAATCAACAGTTCCCCTTCCCTGAAAATAGGGATCTTTCCATATTACTTTTGCAGAGCTTCTCAGTATGATACTTGAATATCTCTCAAATATTACTTCTTCTATCCTAAAACAATCATCTGAGTTTGAGAAATATTATTCCTACTACACTAGCAGGTAATTGGGGCACAGAAGGATTAAAAAAGACTTGCTGGAAGTCACATGATAAATGTGTTGGACGGATAAGAACTAAACATTCTTTGCCTTCCTCATGAATCTGGCTTTAGTCACTAGACATTTTACAACAGAGCTCAGACCACTCATCACACAGCATGATATTGCTGGCCTAAGAAAAAACCTGCACAGGGTAGGAATCCTAAAAAGGAGGGGAGGCAGAGATTAAAGATCCAAACAGGATTTTCATTTGCATGCCTCTATAGGTCTTGGTTTCCCTTCATCAACTGCATATGGACACTTAATTTAGAAGAACATCTTCACTGGCACCCAAAATCCAGATGCAATGTGGATGCCTGCATTAGACAACATGGATTCCACCCTTTGCTGTCAAGACACAGATTGAAAACTCCTGTTGAGTCATTATTTCTACCCCATGCTGCATGTTTGACTTTGAGGAAAGTGTCTCAGAATCATCTTACTTGATTAATGACATTTACTTAATGCCCTTGAGGTCTGCTGCCTCTTGAGACAGTTACAGGAGGAAATTAATCTTCCCTTAGATCTGGATTGCCCTTTGGACGTGTCTCTCTGTCCAGTGACTGCAAAGTAAGCAAAGTTGCTGATTGAGGATCATGGTGAGGCTCTCATCTCAGCTAAGAAGAGAAACTCTAAAGACTACCAAGATAGAAATAACATACATAATGTCTGCACAACATGGGTTCAAACACCTTGCCATTGTAATCCCACTCTGCCCAGAATGGTTTTGCTACACAAAACCACATGTCAGACAGAAAGATCGCTTATGAGCTCTTTGTAACAAGGGGCTGTCCACTATCACACATATTTTGTGCATGGGTCACCTTTTGTTACCCAGAGCATGAAGTTACTCCACATACAGAGCAGTCTGCTGCAGAAATGCAGTTTGGTTACACCTTTACACAGTGCCAAGGAAATTGTGCCTTTTCTTGGCCATCACATCCAAGCCTGTGTTGTGGATTCGGTAATAGTGGTTCAGCACTTCATTGCTTCTATTTTAACTGGTGTGACTTTGGTGGTGGTGGTGTAGCAGTCTAAAACTGGGACAAGGTGATGGAAAACAAAGGCTGCAGTTTCAAAGGGTGTCCACAAGCCAAATTAATTAGTCTTCTTAGAAAAGTTGTGCTAAGAAAATAGGTCAGTTGCTTCCCTCATTTATACCATTGTAGGATCTTGACTCCAATGGACTGGAATTGATTTTTCAGCAGCAAAGTCTCAGGACTGCTGTCTGTCTGAAGTGCTGCTCCCACTATCGATGTAAAGTCTGCCTTTGCAATGGTTTACATCCCTTGAAATGATTTGAAAAAGGCTATGTGAAGTCAATAAAGAACAGACCATTTTTTCTCTGCACATTTCCTGTTTTAGTACTAAAAGAAAAAAAATTACTCTGTAGACAATAGGAACTTATATGGCCATTGAAAAGATAAAGTCATGCCTTAAAGCAGGTATTATTGTTTCTTTCAGGGTAATGAGACCTCTCTGTGAGCACTAATAAAAGCTGCAATATGTGAACCTAACTCTTTTTGTACCTGTAACAAAAAACATGTATATCTTAAAAGGTTATGTGGACATAAAAAAAATCTAGTATAGACGCCACATGAAAGTCAAGGTAACCTCATGAGAAATGTAACATAAAGTAGCAAACAGAGGGCAACATTTTGTGATAGAATATATAGATCATATGGAGCACATAATGAAACACATAGATTTTAAGGTGAAATTGCTTTCTTTACTGATACATGTGCTATGTGTATGGGGTATTAAAGAAAATGGATGCTCTTTCCCAGCAATCAAGCACCACACTCCACGGCATGTAGAGTTGAAAAACATGACATCAGTGAACTAAAACTACAGGGTCATGGAACTGGGAAAAAAACAATTTCAGCTCATATAGTGGATACAGAGTAACTACAACTTCCCCAAGCCAGTTCCCCTGCTTGTTCCACAGGGTAGAAACCTCTCACATTTTTTGCTGCAAAAGACATAGCTGGGAAACCTGAGACAAAATTACAGGTGGAAGCCTAGGGAATGATTTGAGCTGGGACAATTGGAGGCATAGGCAGGACTTGGCAATTATGCCTCATGCTCTGGATTCATCTTTCAACAGCTGATCCCCACTGTTGGGTTAACATATGTGCATTAGCATTGTTTAACGTTAATATGTTTTGCACTCTTGTAAGAGCCCCTGGTGAATTCAGGCCAGGATATGGGTTTGATGTAGGACTTCTCTTCCAGCAGAAGGTGTGAGGTCAGGGCACTCTTTCTAGGGTAATTTAGTCTGTCATGTGATGCTGAAAAACTAGGTCAATTAGTCCATGCTGAGCAGCTTGCTACCATTTAAACAGTGACTAACACCCTCAGCCTTTTCATTTACTAATGTTTGTAGTATCCCCACTTTTTTTTTTCTTTTTTATTGTCTAGAAAGGCAATGTAGCTCCAGCTTTTGCTTGAGGGATAATTCACATCCTCTAAATTAAGAAGTAATCAAAAGATAGGTTTAGGGACTGGGTTTAGTTGTGCCTAACTTAGTATGACCTCCAATTATTTTATTAACATTATGACTTGCTTTAAATGAGAGTCAGCAACGAGCAGCACAGTGTAATTCCTTGTTTATATCTGGATTAAGTGCTGTTGTTTATTCACATCTTGGTATGAACTATCTTGCATAGAAAAGGTTTGCACTGAGATATTTATGTCACTTCCTAAGAGAATGGGAGTGAGTCCTTATCAGGATTTTGTGAAGTTTGTATCATCTAATCTGCTCAAAGGAGCACAGGCATTTCCTGAGTGAGGACAATCACAGGCTTGGGGTGGGGAGAGCTAAACCTGCCTGCTGAGGAGTTTAAGGACCACCAAGAAGGACAAGTCTGAACTGAAACCCTAGGAGACTCCAAAAAAATGACTGGATATGAAGATATACTGCCAAAAAATGATTCCTCACCTGTAATTGCACCCTGATATACCGTATGCATGGAGACTGGGGTACCAGACTCTATCTGAGTTAGATCTTCCTCCCAGATGGACATGGAGAATGAATGAATGAATTTTATCTTTGAATGAGTAGATAGTTTGGTTTTATTTGTTTATTTTAAATTTTATATTTATAATTAAACTTAATCTATCTGAAGTTTAGGATGATTTTAAGAGATGAGGCTAACATCAAGATGTTCCATAATTCTGAATGTGATAATACTGGCATCCCAGTTTCTGAACCGTCCAGGGAGTCATAGGTTCATTGAATAATATTAATTGAAGGGACCTCAGAAAGTTCATAGTTCAATCTCTTGCGCAAAGCAGACCTAACTTCTGAATTAGGTCAGGTTGCCTGGGGCTTTGTCCAACTGAATTTTGAAAATCTGCAGGAATGGGCATTACACAGCCTTTTTGGGCAGCCTCCTCTAGTTCTTAACCACTCTTATGGTGAAGCATTTTTTCCTTGTGACCAGTTGTACCTTTCTTTGTTCCAGCTTTTGTTCAGTAACTTTTTCCCACCTTTTATTGTACAGTCCTGAGAACAGTCTGTCTCATTTATATCCTCACCTTCAGAAAGAAGAACACTGACCCCCAACCTCCCAACACTTTCCTCAAAGCATCTATGGAGGAATGGGATACAACCCCTTGCGTAGGTAGTTTGAGAGCTAGCAACAAAGAGGTCAGAGGCAAAGGAGTGTCTTCACTGTTCCAGTGTTAACCACACAGCCTGAAGGCATCCTGCGGCAGTTGTGCTCTCTTGGAGCTTTAGTGCAGGTTTTGGCAGCTGGAACCTGAAAATATTTCTGTTTCCTAATGCCAGAAAATGTTGATGTCTCTTCCAATGGAAGGCTCTTATAGAGCACAGAAAATAGCTACAGGCACAAGAGTAGCTAGTTATGATGCTGGTGAAAGATTTCCAGCTATTTGTGATCTGCAGGGAATAGGGAGCAAATTTTCAAGGGAGACCTACTCAAGAGTCCAGTCCACACTCCCTCTGGAACCTCTGAATATAGCAGCCATTCACTGTGCTTTAAAAATAGAGCTTTTTCCTTTCATTGTGTCTCCTGGCATTGCCTGTCTGCTCCTAATGAGATGCTGGACATCACATTGTATATGGCTTTCATATGCATCTGGAATAGTACTAAAGCAAATAATAGAAATACTGCATGGATCTGGTCATGGAAAGATTTTAATTCTTCTCCCACTCATCTCTTCTAAAAGCTTTGATGGTCGAAGTTCTCTGCTTAGTTAAACTGTGGAAGGGAATTGATTTCTTCATCTGAAGTCCCTCCTAATGTCAGGACAATCATACCTATTGGCAGAGGGACACAGGCAGAGGGAAAGGTGAAGCAGGACCACTCTTTCTGCAGGGCAGCAATGAGAAGTGGAATTAGGTGTCTGTCCATAAGTCAGGCCCTAAACCCCCATTAGTGAAAAGATGACAGTCTATTAGGACCATTCAGATGTGTCCCTTTGGAGCCATAGAGAGCGGTTTAGAAAAGATTAAAGCTTGCTACAAAGGCTGTAAATGAGAATTATCGGCACATGATGACTCCAGTCCAAATTCCCTGTCTGCAGCACTTCATGAAGCCATGGGCTGCACTGTGCATCAGGTTCCCTGCTCCAAAAAAGGCAAATCCTGACAGCTCATATTTCCTATCTCCGACAAGTGTGTGATCACCCAAAGGCAGGACAAGTGCACCTCTGCAGAGAACCACTGCAGTCCTGGGACGTGTCAGGGCTGTGAAAGCAGATAAAAGGGATCATGGTTCCTGCCTTGTGGCAGAGGAGAGACTGCAAGGAGCAGTAACTGTGTCCTTTATTACTGCTGGCTTTGCTAATGCCATCTCTACTGCTGTAAGCGTCAGCAAGCAAAATGCCAAGCACTGGTACAGCCACTTCATTTCATCGGTTTTGGTGTGTATATACTGATTCTCTACATATTGTGTGATACCAGACAGAAATTGCAAGCTAGTAGACTGAAAGATTGGAAGGAGAATTTTTTGCATCTAAATTACCTGCCAAAGAAGTCCAGAATTCTATGCAGAGTTGGGACTTTTCTGCTCGGTGGTTTTCCAGAGTATCTGCCTCCATTTGGCGCAGCAAAATTGATAGCAATTCCTGGAGAGAAGCAGCAAAGCAGAGTAGCAACACCACATGCTCATCAAGGCACTTGATTGTTTTCACTGTTTTCATCCAACCATGCAACTCCATTTCTCACTGTGACTCAAGTATCACTCTGTTGATCTACTAAGGCTGGAAAATTCACTGTGGTTCAGGGGAAATTTCTTCCTTTGAAAAACAAACTACTTTTACCTGATTAAGTTTTGTGGGATTTTCCCTGACATAGCTAGTGATGGATTACTGGAGGAATGCACCAATGTGTAAAAACAGCAAACAACTTTATTATAGTAATCTGTAACATTCTTAATAAAAGTACACTGAGCAAAGTAAAGGAAATGCCCTGCAAACTTTATGCTCCCAGATGACTTTGGTATCTATAGATCTATTTATGCATAAAAATGCTCACCTATATGAGACTTAGTAGAAGTAGGGTACTGCCATGATTTAGAATTATGAGCAGTGCAAATATGAATCAATGAACTTAGGGCATTCTGCATCTACTTAGGCCCCCAGTGCAACATAGCTTCAGATAGCATTAAACTACTTTGAGATGCCTAGCTTGTGTGCTGGAAACAGCCAGCTGCAATAGAACTTTCTTCCAAGCAACTCTCGAGAGCCACACTGCAAAGCCCCACATATTGAGTCTACAGAAATTAAAACACATGGGCTGATCTTTCAGACTCATGAAAATCATACATCTCTTACAGTATGGTTGATATAAGTGGTAATAGAGGGAGACTTTCCTTCCATCCGTCTAAATGTCTTGACTGCAGGGGAGGCAGAGAGGAGTTGGGTTGGGTCTTGGGAATGAGAAACCATTGGAGACCAAGCTGGTGCTGCTCCACTTGCTTTTCCACACACCACTTCTTGGCAGTGTCAGGCATGAGGCTGGTACCCTCCTGGGTGGCAGTCCTGGGGATGGCTTATCTAAGAGTGTCACAGAGAGGACCATAACAGGGAGTAGTTTCCTCCTACTGATTGACAACGAAAGGGTGAAGACCTGAAAAGAAAGGGATGAGACCTGAAAATTGTTTGGACTTGGGTCTCGGTGGATGTTTTGAAGCAGAGCTCACATGGGCAGATAGGGCAGGATCCTGGCTGGACCACTTCTCACTGTGCTTATTCTAACTCCAATTAATATGCCATGTTGATCAAAAAAGATCCTGTAAGTCACTTCCCAGATGCCTTTCTCAACATTTTGATTCTTACTCTGAAGTTTCTCAAAGGTCACCACCGATTTTTATTTTTTATCCAGATTTTGGATAGCTGCATCCCATCCAACTCAAACAAGCACGAACAGCTTGAGGCTGTTGGCTGATGATGTGCAGACATACCTATCATATTGCAAAAACAAGCCATGTCTGCATTAATTTCCTTTTTCAGCATGATCAATAGCTATGGGGTTTATTGAGTTCACATAGCACCCAGCTTGACAATAAAGTATATATCACTGTGTACAGACCAGTCACGGCATCTATCCTTATCTTCATAGACAGACAGTCCCTGTCTGAATCACCCCAGCAGTAGGGTTATAAATTAAAGGGCAGGGTTTTAAGGTAAGAAAAAATAGCATTCTTTTTTTATTTCAGTTGCAAACGGGCTTTTATTTAACCTTTCTTTTCTCTCAGTACAAAGTGTTGTGCAAAGGGCTCATTTCCCTTTGCCTGCACTTGAACTCCTGAAATTTTATCTTTGGTCTGGGTACAGGATTTCATACTCAGCATCAGCTCAGCCACAGCCTCACTGAAGTTCATCAGATGTGATCTGAATGAAAGTAATTCAGCGTCTCTGTTTGCTTAGGCTCTGAAAAAACAATGTATCAAAACGCTTTCATAAAAATTGAACTTGGCAGTTAGCATATCTGTCTGGAAAAGGAAAGTTCTGGAATAACTGTCAGTGCTCAGCACCTTTTATAAATTTTACATGAAAAAAACCCCAGGAATACCCCTGACTTGTCAGTCCCAGGCCAATGCCCTGCTGGTGAGTCTCGCTTGCTCCTTGCTGGCCTTGAGTGCTTCTCTCTGCCTCTGAGACTGGAGTCCATTGCTTGCACTGACTCTACAGGAGGATGGAGCACACATTGCTCTGCCCCTGTGTTTGGGGTCATTTCATGAAAGACATGGGTTTTCCCTGGCACATACATTGAGTGGATGTCTTCTACAGCTCAGGCTGGCTGTGGAGTGAAAGATAAGAGGATGGATCACATCACAAGATGTGTTTTAAAAAGAGAAAATTGTGACGTGATCAGTTCTGGAAAGAAATAGAGAGTTCCTTATCTAGTTCCAAAATGGAGATTTCTGTTTGCAGGCCTGAAAGAATCCCTGTTTTGCATTGTCTACACATAGAGGGCTTTCCACTCCAAAAGCAATCTCCTTTTTGAAATGCATCTTCTGAGGAGCCTGACCCAACACACTGTGGAGGGAACTGCAGTGCCCAACAATTGTACCTGCAGTGAAGCATCTACAGTGTCTAACTCCAGGGTCAGAAGCCAAAATATCCCAAATTTCATATTCTCTTAACAAATACATTAATTACGTGTATTTATTTTAGGAATTTATAGAGAACCCATGATCACAATAGCAAAGAGACTGGGTCGTTTCTGAACTGACATAGATGAGAAACAGTTCTGCATTCCGTCTCTAGAGAGCCACGGTGTGACAAGGTCAAGGAGGACCACGGTAAAGGACAGCCAGACCCCAGAGAAACTTTATTTAAATCTCAGTTTTGCAAAGCATAGAACCATCTGGCCTCTGTCCAGCAAAGCACTTTGATGCATGTTTAACATTAAGTATGCAAATAATGCTATGGACTGCAATGGGCATTTGGCAAAAATAGTCTCCTTTGATAGAGGTTATTTTTCTAGAGGTTATTATTTCCTCCCTTCAGGTGTTTCCTGACTGCATTTCCGGGGGTGTGACAAATGCTCAGCAGTCTTTGCGAGGGGCATGGACAAAGGTGACCGCTAAATACACCTTCTAAAATGCAGCCAATACCTTTGCCACCCTCAAGGGACTAAGATGCTTCCACTTGAGATACATCTATTTCCTCTACTCACAGTCCTTGTAATACTCTTGTTTTCCTACTGTTTCTGAGGCCAAGGTCTAAGTTCAGTGAATGTGCATAAAACAGTCTGAAATCCAGGCAGGCCCCTTCTCCGTAAGATTTTCCATTCCCCTCCATCAAATTCCTTCTCTCTGTACAGGAGAAACTAAATGAGGAAACTTAATTTTAACAAGAATAATTTTAGAAAGACTTCTCATTAGCGAAATGCAGGAGAGAGATGCATCTTCTGGTGCAGACTGTAGTGGAGTTTAATTGGCTTCAGCTGAGCTACATCAATGTATATCCCAGCACAGTAGCTCCAGTCTTCATTTAGTAGCCATATACTTAAGTGCATGCTTATAGAGCTAATGTTTCTTGAGGGGCTCATGTGGTCATTTGTTCATCCCTTTTTTATAACACAGAAGCAGAAATATGTGATCACAGTTATACTGATATAATGAGAATAGTAAAAAATTACCACTGACTTCTAAATATTTTATTGACATCGGTCATTTTACAGATGAATATTTTTTCTCATGATATTTCATAGATCCTCCTCATTCAGACATTTCTCCCAGTACTGCTAAGAAACCTTATAAAATTCTTTTAGGTATTTTCATTTGAAGGTTAAATTTGTCAGTGCAGCTAAGTAATTACATTTAATCGAAGTATGTGTGATTTATCTGAATAAGATTGTCCTCATGCCTCATTATATTCCAGAAATTTGCAACACAGTGTTAAAATGTAAACCATGAAAATGGTTTTGTTTGATTAGCTCTGCAAAAATTTGTATTCTCAGAAGGTATGATTTCCTGTGTGTGTGCATACACCTTGAGCAACCCACCTCGCTCCTGAATTGCTAGGACGCCAGGATCAAAATCTCTCTGTTCAATTTCAGTTGATTTAGGAAGAACAACCAAACAGAAGGCTATGGGTTGTGAATGGGTAATTCTTCCCATTGATCTCTGCAAACAATTACTGATTCAAATTACCATGGAGAAGTATATTTTCAGCTCCTCACCTCCTGCTTAGAAAAAAGGAAACCTAATCATATTCAATTATTGTATAGCATTGCTACATGTTACAAAGACTTGACTCTATTTTAGAGGCAGGAATAATTACATTAGCAATATTGTTACCATGGTGTCACCACTGCTTGGGAAATTTATTATATTGTAGTAAATAAAATTCAGGCTCCACAATAGCTTCCACAGACAAGTTTAATAAAAATTCCACCTCATTATGAATATATGTATAAAACATCTGTAACTCTGGTGGCTTAGAGGAAAGTGTCATGTGTTCTTACTATAGGAGCATCAGAGAGAGATATGAGTGAAAAAAAGGGTAAGGAAAAACCAGTGATTTTCCACAGTCCAAATCTTCTGCTCTTCCTTTTAGGACTGAGACATCTTTTGTTCTTTCCCACTCATCTCCCTTCCTCTGTTGTGGAAGTCCGGTCCAGCAGCATTAGGAGGCTTTTTCTGTATCACTGTGTTACCTGTAATTGTAAGTCTCCACTCTTGTCTCGAATCCTCAGCCCTTCCAGGAGCTAAGGCTGCATGAGGCAAGGGATTTTAATGACAGAGATGTGACTTCATGGATGAGGAGGGCTTGAGCTTCTTTCTGCAGAAAAGGTTTCTGCAGTGGTTTCTTTGTGATGCAAAGTTTCATAACTGTTAATATTTTTGCAGTTTATTCCCCACTAGAGCAGTTGTTTCATATCAGTAGAATAGCACCTGTTAGAAATTACTTCATGCTTTTGAAATAATTTAGCTGTTAATTCTGCCCTTCAGTAAACAAGGAAACTGTTACAATAGAAAGGTTTTCTGTCTTATAAAAATGCAAGTATAAATCAATGCCAAGATGCAGTCACTGCAGGATTATTGCTGAAATGGAACCCTGCAGGCCATCTAGGTAATGGTATTGTGTTAAGCAACAAAGAGCGATGCTATTAAAAAAAAATAAAAACAGGCAATGAACTTTGTGAAAATTATGATTTTAAACAGGGGGATTTGCCTTTTACAACAGATCTGTAAGAAGATTCATATCCCTGATCACAATGCTGTTAACTGCCATGCGTGCTAACATTGCAAATAGATTTCTAAAGAAATGGAAATAGTTATATTTGTATAAATTATTTTGGTAATGAAAATGATTCATTTAGATGCAAGTTCAAAGGTAATTAGCATTCTTAGTACAAAGATTTCTTGAAAAAGAGTCAAAGGGTGAAGAATATACCCTGTGTTTTTCTCATTTGATGCCTTAAGATGAGCTTTAAAAAATGGAGGTTGGAGTTTTCAGATCCAGAGTTTCTGCTATGCTCTCTGCATCTTTGTGGATGCATTTTCAAATACCTTCTTTATAAACCTGTACCCCTGTAACCCGGAAAGATGTCAGAGAAAGTTAGGTCAGAATAAGTTAATACTCCTAATAAATAAGCAAACTTAAACAAAACAAGACCAAACTCCTCAATTCCCAAATGCCAAAGATATTTAATTAATGTGGGCCTTGCTTTCGTGCTGATAACTGCTAATGAATATGAATGACTGAGTAATCCAGGAAAGGATTTCTGAGAATTTTGTTTGTACCTGAGGCATTGTTCGTCAGAGCCCGGCACGGCAACCGTGAGCTGAGATGTGACACACAGGACTGCTGAGAAGAGACTGATTTTGTTTTCTCTCCTTTGGCCACATAAGGCGAGGGTCCTTCCCAGGGACCTCTTCCATGCCCACGTCCCACCAGACCCTTGATTCTGTCAGTGGGTCCCTATGGGTCATGTCACAGCTCATCCCATGGATTGAAGCTGTGACGGCCCAGAGGAACCGGTCACTAGGGCAGCTCAGCAAATGTAAAGTCACGATACAGCTGTGAGTGGGGTTGTTGGGTGGCCCCCCTCAGTTTCTAGAGGGAGAGAACTCAATTTTCAATGTGCTTCAGCAAAATGAATGGGGCCACTCACTGCTTTCTCCTAGACATCCACTCCCCTTGTAGTAGGACTTGGGGACTCAGAGAGGATGAAAACAAGACTCAAGTGGGACTTGCTCTGTTTGATATTTAAGTATGGATGGGCACTTTACTTTTGTTGATTTTCCTCTTTCCCATGTTCTATCATGTTTTGGTTTTATAGTCTCAGGAGGGAGACTTCCAAACCCAGACTATGGACTATTAAACCTTCCATTTTTTTTTTTTTTTTTTAATTTAATTCTTCAGTAGCTGTGGGAATACATTTCTTTATTTCTTCTAGAGATGGATACCTTCATGCACCTGGCATAACATGCAGGGTCTGACCTCCCAAACACTCATATATGTCTCTCTACAACTTTCAGTGGGCATTTGGTCAAAGGAAATGTCCCAATATCTCATTGTAACCTCAGTGTAGTGGGTACTTTGATTGGTATTGTTTTCATTAAGATAATTCCTTTCGTATTTCCCATAAAATTGAAAGGGTGTCCAATCAATAAGAATTTTAATCTAAAAATCTCCAGCTCTTACTAGAGAACACATTTTCAGTAGAAAATTTTCAGTATCCTCTACCAGAGGATAGATTTTCAATAGAATTTTAAAAATCAGTTTACAGCCTTTTAGTGATTGTGACTATTTCTCAGAGGACATGCAAGATATGAAGGTATTATGGGAGGATGTGCAATATTTGAAGCTAGCAGCAATTGCAGGAATAATTTGTTGGGGTTTATTTTCTCTTCCTCCTTGAACAGATGGACACAGCACAGAGCCAGCATTTAACTTGGGCTGTTTGGGTACACCCTCACGTACCTGTCTGCAGGGGTTTGCTTTCTGCCTGCAGTGCCTAAGCAATTCCATACATCTATATCCTGCCATGGAAGGTATATAAATACCTGTGTCGGTTGTCATAGCTGCCAACGTGACTATGAAAGCTGGTCCTTGCATACTGCCAAATCCAGCCCAGGGATCTCAGCTTTTGGCAAACTTGAATCTTCATCACATCTCCTTTTACCTCCTGCTTTTCAGATCATGCTAATAGTCCTGAATATTTCACATGTTCTTTACCCAACATTTCCTTTTTGATGTGTCTTCTCACTTAAAAGCATAACTTACGTGGGGGGACTCCTGTTGCCTAACTTCAGATGTCTGCAGAATAGATGAATAAACTTGAGCCAGCTGGCTAGGCCATTGGTAGTCTTTTCTATGGCAGTCCTCCCTTCCTACTGCTATTTGGCAACCTGGAAAAATGTGGAGTGATTCAGTTTATAAGACCTACTTACTGGCTGGGTAATTCATTTCATTCAGAAAAACTGGATGAATCGTTCCTTTCTAATTCCTGTAACTCTCCACTGAGTATCAAAGAGACCAACTCACAGAGAGATGATTATATTTTTTAATTAAGAGGTACAAACCCCACCCCAAATGCCTATCAATGAATTGGAAACATGCTCCGGCACTAAGACTGAATAGAGCTATGTATCCGTGTATGAAATTGCAGCTGCATGGGGACCCTGATCAAAAGAAAGAGGAAGAGAAACCCCAGTGACAGTGCAAGAAGGTGACATAACTCAAGACTATTGAACCCAAAGCTTGTAAAGAAATTTCCTTCCCTCTGAAAGGAATACACACCACTTACAAGTAAAATCTGTCTTTATTAATGTTAATGCTTCTCCTATCAGCTTAAGTAAGTGTGTCTGATCTGCTCAAACACTCAGAGTTTTTCCTTGCTTGTCAGAGGGTAGCAGAAGGGAAGGAGAGTTTTTCAAACAGGCTGAGGGCTGCAAGGCAAAAATGATGGAGGCTAAGGGTGAGGAGGGACTGCCTCATCCAGAGTTTGCCCACCATAAGAAGCCCTCGGCAGGTTTTTTAACTCACACATTGTTAGAATTTAAAATAAACAGTCGTGTTTGTCCACACTGATAGCAGGCATTTGCCCACAGGAAATGCATCTATATGCAAAGGGTGGATGTGTTCAGTGTAAGTCCAGATAATGAGATGCATATTGCTTCATTGGCAATTCTCCACCAGGCAGCAGTTTAAATCTTTGCCCCTCATTTGTGTGCTGTATTTGGTCCATAATGTACTTATTTTCAAGTGTCATTTTTAATTTAATGCATGAGAGAACTTATTACCCCTGGCAGAGTTAAATAGTTAAACTAGGATCTGTCAATTCCTCCCAAACTGTTGACAAGTAGAATAATACTGCACTGTGATTAGTTAATAAGAAGACTTGTGGAGTAGTTGAAGCTGTGGGAGTCATGTAGTAATTTCTGCTCTGCAAGCATCAGACAAAATAGGCATCTGGGTGTTTTCCTTGTAACCTTCTATGGCAGAAGGAGTTAACTTGGACTTAGACAGGTTTGGGACCCTGAGCACCTCAGATGTTGAGGTTGCTTAATTATTGAGTTTTGCAATGCTTGGAAGATGTTCCCATGTGCAAAACTGAACACCAATCTTAACGACAAAGTTTAAGTATCCCTGAAGATGGCAGGTATGGATCTAGGTGTGAGCTGCGGGTAATGCCATTAAAAGACACTTCCACAGAGAGTGTTATGACTTACAGAGTTTTCTCATTTGCATCTTTCCTGATCTGAATAAGACCCTGTGAAATAATTTTTTGGAGAGCTCTCCCCTTTTGTTTGCCTTGCATGAGGGGTGTTGTGTGCTGCACCTTCGTTTTGCTAGGCGGCAACTGGTGAGTTGGAGGCAGCTCCCAGTTTTGCTCAGCTGCTGAGAGCAGTGACACACACTGTCCTGCCTGGTAGAGACTCCTCACTGGCTTTTATTTTGTTCTTCGTATTAGGAAATGAAAGGTCACTCGGGCTGATGTAGCTGGTAGCTCATTATTGTATATGGGAAAACATAACACTTACTGCTGCCGTGAAGAATCCTTAAGCAGAAAATTAATGAGAAGGAAAGCCACATTCCTCAAAAAGCCCCCAGTGCTTTGGATTGCTCTGAAGAAAAGCTGTTGTGAAATGCTTTCATACAGACCTATACTCAGTGAACAAGACTGTATTTTCTTTACTGCCAAGGATATTTGAAAACAGAATCACAGCTTGTGTTTGTGTGGGGAAAAATAATAATAGTACCAGTTCTTATATAAGATATTTCACCAGTAGATCTTACATCAAATAAGTACCACTGGCCCTATTTCACAGGAGGAGAAATTGAGGCACAGAGCAGGTAAACAACCTTTCCAGGCCACTCTGCCAGAAACCGAGCCCAGGCCTTCTGAAGTCTAATTCAGCCCAGGCTGACAGTTGAGACTTCCGATCTTTGTATATACTCCAACTTAGAGTTTTCATTGATCTTTTTTGTTTGAAGTGAGAGAGCGAATGTTTATTTCCCAAGAGTGAAGCTCTTTTGCTTCCCACATAGCAATTGTGATGGCAGATAATCCTGCCAGGCTGCCTGAGAGCTTAGCATCCTCTTGGGGGGATTTTTGAGTCTTCTGGTTTGTCTCGTCCTTGGCACATTTACTGCCTCTGACATCACAGTTAACTGCAGTGGTTGTTCCTGGAATGGAGATGTGAGGTGGGGAATGGACAAGTCCTTCAGGCAGCCCTTCAGCTCTCTTTGACCTCAGTGCAATGCTCATGGCAAAGGTCTCTTTCTCTCTTCTGGGAAAG